>NC_042986.1:16791251-17391251 GCF_901001165.1 Salmo trutta | reverse complement strand
GTACACGTGTTAACCCTCATAAGGCTGCTGACCCAGACGGCATCCCTAGCCGCGGCCTCAGAGCATGCGCAGACCAGCTGGCTGGTGTGTTTACGGACATATTCAATCGCTCCCTATCCCAGTCTGCTGTCCCCACATGCTTCAAGATGGCCACCATTGTTCCTGTACCCAAGAAGGCAAAGCTAACTGAACTAAATGACTGCCGCCCCGTAGCACTCACTTATGTCATCATGAAGTGCTTTGAGAGACTAGTCAAGAATCATATCACCTCCACCTTATTGGCCACCCTAGACCCACTTAATTTTGCATACCGCCCAAACAGGTCCACATACTATGCAATCGCCATCACACTGCACACTGCCTTATCCCATCTGGACAAGAGGAATACCTATGTAAGAATGCTGTTCATTGACTACAGCTCAGCATTCAACACCATAGTACCCTCCAAGCTCATCATCAAGCTGGAGGCCCTGGGTCTCAACCCCGCCCTGTGCAATTGGGTCCTGGACTTCCTCACAGGCCACCCACAGGTGGTGAAGGTAGGAAACATCACCTCCACTCCGCTGATCCTCAACACTTGGGTGCTCAGTGCGTGCTCAGCCCCCTCCTGTACTCCCTGTTCACCCACGACTGCATGGCCATGCACGCCTCCAACTCAATCATCAAGTTTGCAGACGACACAACAGTAGTGGGCTTGATTACCAACAACGATGAGACAGCCTACAGGGAGGAGGTGAGGGCACTCGGAGTGTGGTGTCAGGAAAACAACCTCTCACTCAACGTCAGCAAAACAAAGGAGATGATCGTGGACTTCAGGAAACAGCAGAGGGAGCACCCCCCATCCACATCGAAGGTGGAAAGCTTTAAGTTCCTCAGCATACACATAACAGACAAATTGAAATGGTCCACCCACACAGACATGGTGGTGAAGAAGACGCAACAGGAAGGCGCAACAGGAGGCTAAACCTCAGGAGGCTGAAGAAATGTGGATTGTCACGCAAAACCCTGACAAACTTTAACAGATGCACAATTGAGAGCATCCTGTCTGGCTGTATCACAGCCTGCTACGGCAACTGCACCGCCCTCAACCGCAAGGCTCTCCAGAGGGTGGTGCGGTCTGCACAACGCATCACCGGGGGCAAACTACCTGCCCTCCATGACACCTACACCACCCGATGTAACAGGAAGGCCAAAAAGATCAAGGACATCAACCACCCGAGCCACTGCCTGTTCACACTGCTACCATCCAGAAGGCGAGGTCAGTACAGGTGCATCAAAGCTGGCACCGAGGTAACTGAAAAACAGCTTCTATCTCAAGGCCATCAGACTGCTAAACAGCAATCACTAACTCAGAGAGGCTGCTGCCTACATTGACACCCAATCACTGGCCACTTCAATAAATTGATCACTAGTCACTATAAACAATGTCACTTTAAATAATGCCACTTTAAATAATGTTTACATACCTTACATTACTCATATAATATGTATATACTGTATTATATACCATCTATTGCATCTTGCCTATGCCGCTCGACCATCGCTCATTCATATATTTATATGTATATATTCTCAAACATCCCCTTTAGATTTGTGTGTATTAGGTAGTTGTTGGGGAATTGTTAAGATTACTTGTTAGATATTACTGCACTGTCGGAACTAGAAGCACAGGCATTTCGCTACACTCGCATTAACATCTGCTAACCATGTGTATGTGACCAATAAAATGTGACTTGATTTGATTTGAAAAGCTGAGCTCATTAAATTATGGCTCTAAACTACACTACACACCACTATAATATGGTTATTATACTATAGTGAAGCAGTTTCTAAATGTGAATAAAGATAGATTTAAGAAATAAGGCCTGAGGAGGTGTGATATACGGCCAATATACCATGGCTAAGGGCTGTCCTTTTACGCACGATGCAACGCATCAGCCCTTAGCCATGGTATGGTATATTGGCCATATATCACAAACACCCGAGGTGCCTTATTGCTATTATAAACTGTTTACCAATGGAATTAAAGCAGTAAAAATAAATGTTTTGTAATACCCGTGTAATACCTGTGTAATACCCGTGGTCAGCCAAACGGCATTCAGGACTCAAACCACCCAGTTTCTAATATGTTTTAAATATTCGTTCATTTGGGTGAATGTGAAATGTTGTGTCAAACATGCTCCCTTTTACAGGCATCCATATAAGAAATTATATTGGATAAACAAAAACCACACCTAAACATACAGTTGAAGTCGGAAGTTTACATACACTTAGGTTGTAATCATTAAAACTTGTTTTTCAATCACTCCACAAATGTATTGTTATAAAACTATAGTTTTGGCAAGTCGGTTAGGACATCTACTTTGTGCATAACACAAGTAATTTTTCCAACTATTGTTTACAGACAGATTATTTCACTTATAATTTAATGTATCACAATTCCAGTGGGTCAGAAGTTTACATACACTAAGTTGACGGTGCCTTGAAACTGCTTGGAAAATTACAGAAAATTATGTCATGGCTTTAGAGGCTTCTGATAGGCTAATTGACATAATTTGAGTCAATTGGAGGTGTACCTGTGGATGTATTTCAAGGCCTTACCTTCAAACTCAGTGCCTCTTTGCTTGATATCATGGGAAAATCTAAAGAAATCAGCCAAGACCTCAGAAAAAGCATTGTAGACCTCCACAGGTCTGGTTCATCCATGGGAGCAATTTCCAAGTGCCTGAAGGTACCACGTTCATCTGTACAAACAATAGTACGCAAGTATAAACACCATGGGACCACGCAGCCGTCATACCGCTCAGGAAGGAGACGCATTCTGTCTCCTAGAGATGAACGTACTTTGGTGCGAAAAGTGCAAATCAATCCCAGAACAACAGCAAAGGACCTTGTGAAGATGCTGGAGGAAACAGGTACAAAAGTACCTATATCCCCAGTAAAAAAAGTCCTATATCGACATAACCTGAAAGGCCGCTCAGCAAGGAAGACTGCTCCAAAACCGGCATAAAAACCCAGACTACGGTTTGCCACTGCATATGGGGACAAAGATCGTACTTTTTGGAAAAATGTCCTCTGGTCTGATGAAACAAAAATATAACAACTATCGTTGTGTTTGGAGGAAAAAGGGGGAGGCTTGCAAGCCGAAGAACACCATCCCAACCGTGAAGCACGGGGGTGGCAGCATCATGTTGTGGGGGTGCTTTGCTGCAGGAGGGACTGGTGTACTTCACAAAATAGATGGCATCATGAGGCAGGAAAATTATGTGGATATATTGAAGCAACATATCAAGACATCAGTCAGGAAGTTAAAGCTTGGTCACAAATGGGTCTTCCAAATGGACAATGACCACAACCATACTTCCAAAGTTGTGGTAAAATGGCTTAAGGACAACAAAGTCAAGGTATTGGAGTGGCCATCACAAAGCCCTGACCTCAATCCCATAGAAAATCTGTGGGCAGAACTGAAAAAGCGTGTGCGAGCAAGGAGGCCTACAAACCTGACTCAGTTACACCAGCTCTGTCAGGAGGAATGGACCAAAATTCACCAAACTTATTGTGGGAAGCTTGTGGAAGGCTACTCAATAAGTTTGACCCAAGTTAATTTAAAGGCAATGCTACCAAATACTAATTGAGTGTATGTAAACTTCTGACCCACTGGGAATGTGATGAAAGAAATAAATGCTGAAATAAATCATTCTCTCTACTATTATTCTGACATTTCACATTCTTAAAAGAAAGTGGTGATCCTAACAGGGAATTTTTACTAGGATTAAATGTCAGGAATTGTGAATTGTGAGTTTAAATGTATTTGGCTAAGGTGTATGTAAACTTCCGACTTCAACTGTAACTGTATACTCTTTGAATAAACTGTATAAAACCTTTGCTTTAGTGTCAAGTTTTTATCTTAGATTATCAACATTAAGATATTTACATATACACACACCTGTGACATTGAAAAGCTAACTAAATCACACCTAACCTTCAGCAGCATTACCATGAATGTGAAATAACAAGGGAAAAACAGAACTAATACCATTTCAAAATTCTCTTGTGAGAAAAGCTACATGGAAGGTCACAGTCTTTTTATGCATTGTAACCACTCAAACTATTATAGTGTCAAGGGTACATTGATAGATTGGGCACAATGTTTGTTGATACTAAAGGATAATGTGGACACAAAGGTCCTCAGGTTCAGATGGTCACTACAGGATGAGAATTATATATATATTTTTTAATTTAACCTTTATTTAACTAGGCAAGTTAGTTAAGAAAACATTCTTATTTACAATTTACAATACATCCTCCTCTGGTACTCAGGGTTGTAGAGTGTAGAGGTCGACCGATTAATCGGAAGGGCCGATTAATTAGGGCCGATTTCAAGTTTTCATAACAATCGGTAATGGGCATTTTTCGACACTGATTGTGGCCAATTACATTGCACTCCACGAGGAGACTGCGTGGCAGGCTGACTACCTGTTAAGCGAGTGCAGCAAGAAGCCAAGGTAAGTTGCAAGCTAGCATTAAACTTATCTTATAAAAAACAATCAATCTTAACATAATCACTAGTTAACTACACATGGTTGATGATATTATTAGTTTATCTAGCTTGTCCTGCGTTGCATATAATCGATGCGGTGCCTATTAATTTATCATTGAATCACAGCCTACTTCGCCAAACGGGTGATGATTTTAACAAGCACATTCGTGAAAAAAGCACTGTTGTTGCACCAATGTGTACCTAACCATAAACATCAATGCCTTTCTTTAAAATCAATACACAAGTATATATTTTTAAACCTGCATATTTAGTTCATATTGCCTGCTAACATGAATTTCTTTTAACTGGGGAAATTGTGTCACTTCTCTCGCGTTCCGTGCAAGCAGAGTCAGGGTATATGCAGCAGTTTGGGCCGCCTGGCTCGTTGCGAACTGTGTGAAGACCATTTCTTCCTAACAAAGGCCGTAATTCATTTGCCAGAATTGTACATAATTATGACATAACATTGAAGGTTGTGCAATGTAACAGCAATATTTAGACTTTGGATGCCACCCGTTAGATAAAAATACGGAACCGTTCCGTATTTCATTGAAAGAGTAAACGTTTTGTTTTCGAAATGATAGTTTCCGGATTTGACCATATTAATGACCTAAGGCTCGTATTTCTGTGTGTTATTATGTTATAATTAAGTCTATGATTTGATATTTGATAGAGCAGTTTGACTGAGCGGTGGTAGGCAGCAGCAGGCTCGTAAGCATTCATTCAAACAGCACTTTCGTGCATTTGCCAGCAGCTCTTTGCTGTGCTTCAAGCATTGAGCTGTTTATGACTTCAAGCCTATCAACTCCTGTGATTAGGCTGGTGTAACCGATGTGAAATGGCTAGCTAGTTAGCGGGGTGCACGCTAATAGCGTTTCAATCGGTGACGTCACTCGCTCTGAGACCTTGAAGTAGTTGTTCCCCTTGCTCCGCAAGGGCCGCGGCTTGTGTGGCGTGATGGTAACGATGCTTCGAGGGTGGCTGTTGTCGATGTGTCCCTGGTTCGAGCCCAGGTAGGGGCGAGGAGAAGGACGGAAGCTATACTGTTACACTGGCAATACTATAGTGCCTATAAGAACATCCAATAGTCAAGGTATATGAAATACAAATGGTATAGAGAGAAATAGTCCTATAATTCCTATAATTACTACAACCTAAAACTTCTTACCTGGGAATATTGAAGACTCATGTTAAAAGGAACCACCAGCTTTCATATGTTCTCATGTTCTGAGCAAGGAACTTAAACGTTAGCTTTTTTACATGGCACATATTGCACTTTTACTTTCTTCTCCAACACTTTGTTTTTGCCTTATTTAAACCAAGTTGAACAGGTTTCATTATATATTTGAGGCTAAATAGATTTTTTGGATATTAAGTTAAAATAAAAGTGTTAATTCAGTATTGTTGTAATTGTCATTATTACAAATAAAAACATTCAACAAAAAAATAATAAATCGGCCGATTAATCGGTACCGGGGTTTTTGGGGGTCCTCCAATAATCGGTATCGGTATCGGCGTTGAAAAATCATAATCTGTCGACCTCTAGTAGTGTGCCACAAAAGAAAGTAATCATCACATAAGGGGGAAGTGTGACGGGGGTCGGGAGACATGCTGCTTAGTTATTTGGGGAGAAGGAGACGAGAAAAAGAGAGGAAGAGAGAATAATTGATTGATTCATCAATTGATGTTCAGTATGACAGGTGTCATATCTAAACATGAAAAATATCTATATCAAGGCTTCAATATATTGCACATCATTTTCGTGTTGCATGTGGCTTCAAGGTCGGCAGTTGTGCCAATCCAAACAGATACCCATTCTACTTCTTTTTTAGAGCAAGACTCAAGGATTTTTTCACTTATTGTACCTGAACTGATTCCGTAAGCTGATGTAAGTAATTCACCATAGAAAATGATTCAGTATCTCAGAGAAACCCTCCCAAATCTTTCAAACCATAAGGCTATATCAAACCACGTCTACAATAAACTAGGTGTCCATATAAAAAAACCACCAGAACACAGTCTCCCTCAATAACTACACTTAAATGCAAGAGGACAGACCATTTAACAAACTGAAGGCAATTCAAATGACTTGAATAAGAGACATACACCCAAATCTTATATTCAAGTTATGATCCAAGCCTTGGGCAATAAATAAAATAAAGACTTCTCTTGAAGACAAAGCTTGCAGGATATTGCACTCTACAATAAACATTCTGCCATCTGTCTTACAGTACAGCAACAAGGAAATAAACTACGGCAAAAGGCAAAGCCATTATGGCACACAAATTAGCAACAATATTCATTGTTTTCGCTTACCATAATTGCACCCATGAAAACAGATTGAAGGACACTATCAAACAGAAAAGTATATCCACAAGCCCTTGTGGGAACCATGCACGGGCTACTCCCTCTTCAAGTATTATTCAAGTATTATTTTGTAGTCCAGATCTGGCTTCTGTTGATGTATACATCAACAGAGAGAACAGAGGCCTCTGTTGAATTTCTTTGTTTTGGGCCGTCTTAGCCAGACCCAGTGTGAACAAGCCAGTGTTTCTCAATGGTGGAAAGCTAATCCTGCAACGTTCCAGTTGAATGGCTTAGAAGGGGAGGGAGGGTAAAGAAGAGGATAGGAGAAGATAGGAGGAGCAATAGAATATACATGCATTGCAAAGATAGAAAGAGAGAAGTTTGAGATTACACTATCTAGTAGGGTGTGATTATGTATTGATAGACTAGCTAGATAAACGTGCCAGGCATCCTACATTTGTGTGTGAGAGAGAGAGGTAGGGCTGTGTTCTGTGTGTGTGATTGTGTGCACATGCAAAAAAGCTACACACAACTCTAGGGTTGCAACGGGAGGGTATATTACTGGAAACTTTAGAAGTTTACCAGTAAACTACCAGCATTTTGGTATCTTTCAAGGATTTTATGTAATTTATCGTAAGAAATCTAGTAGCATTTCCCTGCACCCGCAATAATATCTTCTAAATATGTGTCTGTGACCAATAAAATAGATTTTATTTGTTACTTCAGATTTTGACTGGTGTTTGTAATTATCTCTGGCCCTCTGTGTGGCATTATCACATGTAAAATATATGAAATAATGAAACAAGATGATTTTCTAATTAAAAAAATGGAATGACAAAGCTGTAAAACATTATCCTAAATATATACCACCAACTTGTTTCATTTGAGGGTTTCAGCATGAAATATCGTTTATATTTTTGGGGTAACATATAAAAGATACACCATCGTAATAGGGCTGTTCGTGGCTCTTCTAAAGCCTTGAGTGACAACCACAACACACATGTAAACCTATTACAGTAATCAGATTTCAGAGTCGGGGTCTAACTTTATTCTCTTACCCCCTACCATCCCCCTTTCTGCCACTGATTAGAAAGGAAGCTGATTACCAAACCAGGTAGGTAGCTTACTCAAATACGCCTGAGCTCATCTATAACTCACTCGTATCCAAACAATCTGAATTCCATAATGGTGGTTGTCTGGCATCCAATAGCAACTATCTGCCATGTACTTTCTAGAACATGTTGGGTTTTTGATACAGTCTACCTATCATGGCGGCTGCTATACAAAAAAAACACTCTGAGAGGACCTTATATTGAGATGCTGGGAGGGAAGACACAAGGAGAGAGGAGGAAAGAGAGGCAAAGGCTTCTCAAGGGGAGAGAGAAGAAATTAGAGAAATAAAGATAGGGAGGGGGAGAGTGAGGCTTCTGAGAGAGAGGGAGAGAGGAGAGAGAGAAAGGAAGATAGAGAGAGAGAAAGGGTGAGGCTTCTGAGAGAGAGAGAGAGGCTTTTGAGAGAGAGAGAGAGTGTGAGGGAGGGAGGGAGGAAGGGAGGGAGAGGGGGAGAGAGGCTTCTGAGAGAGAGGGAGGGAGAGAGAGAGAGAGAGTGAGGCTTCTGAGAGAGAGGGAAAGGGAGAGAGAGAGAGTGAGGCTTTTGAGAGAGAAAAACCAAGGTCTTTTAACAGGGACAGAGGGACAAATCTTCCTGTGTCTCTGGAGTCGTAACAAGATCATAGAGCCCAATACTGACTAGGCTCAACATGGCTAAGCCTGTCCCAAGTGAGACTAGGTGGAGCAGGTGCAGAGAGCGCAGGAAGCTGTTGTGAGCAAGACAGTTGGTGAGCGGAATAGAGAGCGCCAATGGGTCAGAGTGGTAGCGAAATAGATCATGAGAGAGATGTGATTCATCTCCGGGGCGGGCGATGCCGTGACAGCGGTAGGGTGGAATAAACAGGCTGTTGAATGTTGCCAGGAGAAAGACAGCGCTATAGAGCTGGGTGCACGGTGCTTGCATCATCACAGATACCATGACAGCCAAGACCATCAATAAGCCTGTCACGTGACAGAAGTTTGGAGGGGTCAGTGGAGATGAGAAGAGGGTGGGAAGCTGGCCATTACACAGATCATGTCCATAACTGCATAGCACCTGCACTCTGGTGAAAATGAACAGGCTAGCTCTGTAAACACATCAGGCTTATTGCAGTGTGAGTGAGTGAGTGAGTGAGTGAGTGAGTGAGTGAGTGAGTGAGTGAGTGAGTGAGTGAGTGAGAGAAACGGGTGTTTGAAGAGGCAGAGTGTGAATGTGATAAAGAGAGTGAGCGAGATAGAGGAGGGGGCTTGTTGTATTTATCAGCATAACGTGTCCTGCCGTGGGCCCTGTGTTCTGCTCTGTTCTGTTTGCTGGGCCGTGGAATGATCAAAGCTGACGTGACCACCCAGATAGGGAGTCTGCAGCAAAGTAAAACTGTTCCTATAATCTTTCTCTCCCCAAAACCTGTACTGCTATACCCAGACAACAGATGACGTTCCTATAACCTTTCTCTCCCCAAAACCTGTGCTGCTATACCCAGACAACAGATGACGTTCCTATAACCTTTCTCTCCCCAAAACCTGTGCTGCTATACCCAGACAACAGATGATGTTCCTATAACCTTTCTCTCCCCAAAACCTGTACTGCTATACCCAGACAACAGATAACGTTCCTTGAAATGATTCTGGACGAAACTGGGGGAAACAGGACCAAAATTGGGCATCTGTGTCTCAATCATGTACAGTTATAGTCAGTGGCTAGTGTTTCCCTTGGAGCAGTGTGAGGAGAGTCAAAGGTCAAATGAGGACGACAATGCATCCTGCCCCACCCCCACTACACACCTGCTGCATATTGTGATGAAAGAGACTGAAATACTGCTGCACTATATCAAATGTCCTTTCAGAGAGAGAGAGGGAATGAAGGCACCGCAGCAATGAGCGATAAGGTCCACAGGCTGCTCTTTGGAAGCTCTTTCAAATGAGGACTGGATCATTGACTGGAAGCAAATCTACACGAAGGCAGAATCTGAGCAGTATTGAGCAGTATCTGAATACACTGCAGCATGTGTGCGTGGGAGGCATTCCTCCACGTGTGAGCAGGAGGGAAACCAGTATAGTATGATGAACAAATGGATGTGGGCGGGACAGCGCTACACACCATCAGGATGATAATACTGAGCTCAGCCAGAGAGATTCAGTACAAATACAGTAGCACGACTGCATTCACATTCCACTGAATGTCTGCTCAGACCTGGCCTTCAGGCACACAGGCGTAATACATCCTGCTTATTCAACTGCTCTCTGTCATCACGAGAGGCACATACACTCACACAGGAAGAATGAATCACCATTTGTACGGATTCCATTTCAGTGACTCAGCCCTCTGATTCAGAGGTGGCCTACGGTAGTTAGCATAGCCCTAGGTCTTGCTACAGGGCCAGGGCTTCTGGGTGGAGGGACACAACATCCAGCTCCCTCCCATGCCTTCCTCCCAGTCCAGCCCAGGATTGTATTCATTAGGCACAAAACAAAAGAAAACGTAACAAAGCTTGCTAGGATTTCCCCGGGGGACTAACTGGACAATATGTACTGCTTGTTCTCATTTTAAGTTGAACAAGTGCTTTAAAGCATTTTGCTACAGTGTGTGCCATAATGAATACAACCCAACATTGCATTAGAGTGCAGCAGGAACAGCTGATGATGTCATTGCTCCAGCAGGCCAGAGACACTGACCGGTTACATGGGACAGGCTTAGCCATGTTCAGCTAGGTCAGTACTGGCCTCTGTGATCTTGTTAAGACTCCAGGGACACAGACAGATTTGTCCCTCTATCAAAATAACTCTCTCTCTCGTGGATAAAGCAGAATCAATCTATGTTCTCAGTGGGACGTGATACATTCCCCACCTTCACACCACACACTTCATTACTCCTGTCAAATCATCAACAGTCAATACACATTATCAACAAAGGGTGAACACAGCCCTGAGCATGGTACTGAGAACAAACACAGCTATAGGAAGAGTACAATAGCCACAGGAAAGGTCTACATGCTACAAGTCATGCCAAGTAGACTAGCCATACAGCAAAGCCAAAACCTCGCTATAAGGGTATGTATCGAAATAAGCAGCTTTGACACAAAGGAGATGATTGTGGACTACAGGAAAAAGAGGACCGAGTACGCCCCCATTCTTATCGACGGGGCTGCAGTGCAGCAGGTTGAGAGCTTCAAGTTCCTTGGTGTCCACGTCACCAACAAACTAACTTGGTCCAAACACACCAAGACAGTCGTGAAGAGGGCACGACAAAACCTATTCCCCCTCAGGAGACTGAAAAGATTTGGCATGGGTCCTAAATAGGTTCTACAGCTCCACCATCGAGAGCATCCCGACTGGTTGCATCACTGCCTGGTATGGCAACTGCTCGGCCTCCGACCACAAGGCGCTACAGAGGGTAGTGCGTACGGCCCAGCACATCACTGCGGCCAAGCTTCCGGTCATCCACGACCTCTATACAAGGCTGTGTCAGAGGAAGGCCCTAAAAATTGTCAAAGACTCCAGCCACCCTAGTCATAGACTGTTCTCTCTGCTACAGCCACCCAGTCATAGATTGTTCTCTCTGCTACCGCACGGCAAGTGGTACCAGAGCGCCAAGTCTAGGTCCAAGAGGCTTCTAAACAGCTTCTACCCCCAAGCCATAAGACTCCTGAACACCTAACCAAATGGCTACCCAGACTATTTTCATTGACCCCCTTTACAACGCTGCTACTCTCTGTTGTTATCATCTATGCATAGTCACTTTAATAACTCTACCTACATGTACATATTACCTCAACTAACCGGTGCCCCGGCACATTGACTCTGTACCAGTTACCTCCTGTATATAGTCTCACTATTGTTATTTTACTGCTGCTCTTTAAGTACTTGTTACTTTATTTCTTATTCTTATCCGTTTTTTTAAAACTGCATTGTTGGTTAGGGGCTTGTAAGTAAGCATTTCACTGTTGTATTCGGCGCATGTGACTAATACAATTTGATTTGATTTTGAGATGCAGATACTTTAACTTAAAATAACTCACAGTAAGTATATATTGGAGCTGTAACACAGATCAATGTCATATTTACAACATGAAGAGCTCAAAGTGAAGGTTACATTGAACATAGTTTAATTAATTGCCACATTCTGTTAAAGGTCCCCAAAGCACACACATTGCTGGGTCGCTCGTCTTTTCAGTTCGCTGCAGCTAGAGACTGGAATGAGCTGCAACAAACACTCAAACTGGACAGTTTTATCTCAATTTCTTCATTCAAAGACTCAATTATGGACACTCTTACTGACAGTTGTGGCTGCTTTGCGTGATGTATTGTTGTCTACTTTCTTGCCCTTTGTGCTGTTGTTTGTACCCTGTTTTGTGCTGCTACCATGTTGTGCTGCTGCCATGTTGTGCTGCTACCATGCTGTGTTGTCATGTGTTTCTGCCATGCTATGTTGTTGTCATAGGTCTCTCTTTATGTAGTGTTGTGTTGTCTCTCTTTTCGTGATGTGTGTTTTGTTATATATTTTTATTTGATTTATTTGTATTTGTAATCCCAGTCCCCGTCCCCGCAGGAGGCCTTTTTCCTTTTGGTAGGCAGTCATTGTAAAAAAGAATTTGTTCTTAGCTGACTTTCCAAGTTAAATAAAGTTTAAATAACATAAAATAAATAAATAGAGATATTGATAGAGCTTAATGCAAGGTTTGAAAAGCAGTAGTTTTATCAAGTGCCTCAGCATTTGTATTTATGAATTGCCTGCGCACACACTGCATATTACACATTTATCTCTGTCTTGAAAATCCTCACTGCACACACTGCATATTACACATTTATCTCTGTCTTGAAAATCCTCACTGCACATTACACATTTATCTCTGCCTTGAAAATCCTCACTGCACACACTGCATATTACACATTTATCTCTGTCTTGAAAATCCTCACTGCACATTACACATTTATCTCTGCCTTGAAAATCCTCACTGCACACACTGCATATTACACATTTATCTCTGTCTTGAAAATACTCACTGCACATTACACATTTATCTCTGTCTTGAAAATCCTCACTGCACATTACACATTTATCTCTGCCTTGAAAATCCTCACTGCACACACTGGATTAGCAATCATTTTGATTACAGAGCTTCAAGGAGAGAAAAAACATTGATGAAAATTTTAAGCAGAGTTAAATGGTACGCATGGTTTTCATCATGTTGCTGTAAACATACGTTTACATACGTTTGCCAATAATGCCCCTTTGAATTGAGAGAGAGAGAGAGAGAGAGAGAGAGAGAGAGAGAGAGAGAGAGAGAGAGAGAGAGAGAGAGAGAGAGAGAGAGAGAGAGAGAGAGAGAGAGAGAGAGAGAGAGAGACAGACAGACAGACAGACAGACAGACAGACAGACAGACAGACAGACAGACAGACAGACAGACAGACAGACAGACAGACAGACAGACAGACAGACAGACAGACAGACAGACAGACAGACAGACAGACAGACAGACAGACAGACAGACAGACAGACAGACAGACAGACAGACAGAGAGAGAGAGAGACAGAGAGAGAGAGAGAGAGAGAGAGACAGAGAGAGAGAGCGAGAGAGAGAGAGAGAGAGAGAGAGAGAGAGAGATGGATATTGTGTAGATCCCCAGGTTTGACACGGCTGAAATATTATCACGGAAGGCAAAGATGTTTGCTTTATTCAAGAAATAAAAGGCACTAATTGCAGGGGACACACATACAGTAGCAGTACACACACACTCACGTACACACTCTCTGGCAGTATTTACTGTGTCTTTGAAGAACCACTGAATGCCTGATGTGTTTACGTAGCTAACCTACAACAATGACATGCATTCCCCAAATACAGTACATCAAACAACTCTCTCTCTCTCACACACCACACATCCATCACACACACAACCCCCACTCAGAACACGCAACTCTTAGTCCTGATTTAACAGTGTCCAGTGCTGCTGCAGTGGTTATGTAACCCACAAGCCTTCTGCCACAAGCCTCCTGGTGACAGTGAGTGTGGTAAAGAGAGAAAATCATGGGAGGAGGGGAGAGAATGATGGAGAGCAGAGGAGGAGAAAGAGATCGGGGGAGGAGGAAGACTGACATATTGTAAAGGGTGTTAAATGGGAAGGGAAGAGCATGCACTGTACAGGCAGCAGCAATGGCTGTCCGCTCCACCTCTTCCATCTGATGGGGAGAGAGATGGTGAATGTAGACAGGGCTCTCATGTCCCTCCACCCTGGTCCAGTTTTTCCAGAGCCGAGGCACAGAGATGGAAGGAGCAGGGGAAGAAGGAAGGCGATAGTGAATCTGGGAGCGGAGCTCTTCAAACACCAGCCTTTCTCTTCCTTCCCTCCATTTAGCTGCCTGACGCTCCCCAGATCACTGATTCTTCAAAGGCACGGTAAATACTGCCAGGGCGTGTGTGTGTGTGTGATCCCCTGGCCTAAATCCATCTTAATAACCTGAATGCTGTAAAAAGAGGATAGAGACAGAATGTAGAAGTGTTTGTGGAAGAGCTTACATGATGGATGGTTCGCTGCTCTGAGGTGCAAATTGATGTTGTGACAACCAAGTAGAGACATTAGATACCTTGATACGCTCACAATAATCCTATATACAGAATGTATGTTAATCTATCATTATCATAGACAAGGTAAAAATAAAACGACAGCAGCACTAAATGATGATTGACATTAATCTACATGCTATCCAACACCATGTCTACCTACTGACATTCATTTACAGCTTAGTCCATGTAACACTTACACAACAACTTCATAACTGGCTTACTACAATGTTTATGTTGTCTCAGAGAGTTTAGCAGATGCATAGGTACAGAGCAAATTGTACCATGTCTGGGTCTACTACGGGTTTGGTTGTATAACAAAACATACTCCAATCATAACCTCAAGTAAATCAAGGCAGCATATTAGCAGCACTAACATGAAATGACTGACCATGCCTGACAGTTGAGATACAATGACAGGAGCACTGTGCAGTCCATAAGCATCTTATGCTTCTATATGTAAACAGCTCTTATGGCCACAGGCAGATCAGTCACTATAAAGGTCTTGGTTGAAGAAGATTCATCAGACTATGCAGTGTGTGCATTTTGACTCTAATGGACAATTTGACTACTATTTTCCTTCTTGCAGTTTTCTACACTGTTGGATTGCACATTTTCACGTGTGCTGAATCGCAATACACACACACACACACACACACACACACACACACACACACACACACACACACACACACACACACACACACACTCCCTATTTTCCACCAACACAGATCAGTACACATGAGTGTCTTGGAATGTGGTTGCTCGAACTCTCCATCTAAGCAGCTCCATCCCTCCCTCTCTTCCCCAGCCCAGACAGCTGTGGGTACCTGGACTAGAGCAGACCCACAAAACTGGGCCACGATGTGTTGACCCTGCGACCTTGCATATGCAAACAACATGTCTGTGCTAACCAAACACAGCCTAAGGAAGTTGTTGTCTTACAGACCACACGGAGGAAGTGATCAAACAAGGAACTTAGTAATTATTCCTGAATTATTGTTTGATGGTGTTTGTGCTATTTTGGAGGAAATGATGAAAGCGCTTGTGAATTCATAATTAGTGAACTGCAATCCATAGACGCTCCACTCAAACAAGAAGACCAGGTGAGACCAAATTTATAGTTCAAAGGTTAAAGATGAGAGGACACCAAGGCCTGGTCAGAGGAGGTCTAGGGTATGTGGACATAGGTAAGTATTTACTGTATGTCACAGGCTACATTGGATGAAATAGAATGGACGGGAAATAGAATGGCCTGTTAATCTGAGTGTAGTGCCCTCTTACAGAAACCCCCCAGTGAGCTCGGGCCTGTAACGGAATGACCACCTCATGAAATATTAGTGATTTGCTGCTTTTAATTAGCCCAACGGGAGAGTTTACCTAGTTAAAGATTTATGACCCAGACGGCCATTAGAACAATGCTTCAGAGACCAACTACAGCCAACAAACATGTGGTTCCTTTGAGAAGCCTGATGACCACTGCAGTGTTATTGCAACCCAAAGTATACAGGCAATCATACTAAATATATACTACATATACTAAATCATACAAAGGCTAAGAGACAAAGAGGACAAGGTTGAAGACTCACCTTCTCCACTGGATGGGAAATCAGGTTTCCATAAACCCTGGAGAGAGCTGCTGTCCTCTACAGGTCACCTACACAGAGAGACAGGTTCAGGGAGACGTGTTGCAGACAGACACCCTCTATTTTCTGCAGTCTTATTTGAATAAACCTGACCTGACCATAATTCAATATGAGGGAAGATAAAATGGCAGTGTGGCACCTTGACAAAAAAGCAGACCACCAGACACAGTACAAAGGATGGGTACATAAAACATTTAGGGTACATAAAACATTTATAAGGCCTTTCTAAACAGTATGCTCACCATTTATTAATATTTACTCCCACATGTGTAAATCTTAGTAAAGTAGTTATTCACATATACAGCTCTGGAAAAAATTAAGAGACCAGTGCAAAATGATCAGTTTCTCTGGTTTTACTATTTATAGGTATGTGTTCGGGTAAAATGAAAATGTTTGTTTTATTCTATAAACTACTGACAACATTTGTCCCAAATTCCAAATAAAGATATTGTCATTTAGAGCATTTATTTGCAGAAATGACTGTCACGACTTCTGCCGAAGTCGATGCCCCTCCTTGCTCGGGTGGTGTCTTCTAGCCATCATCGATCAGTTTTTCATTTTCCATTGGTTTTGTCTTGTCTTCCTACACACCTGTTTCCAATCAATTTATCATGTTGTGTATTTAACCCTCTGTTTCCCCTCATGTCCTTGTCGGTGATTGTTTGTGATGTTATGTTACATGGGTTTGTGTATCGGTGTGTGACGGGTATACTTTACCCATGTATTTTGTACTTTGGTTTTGGAGTTTTTTTTTATTAAATACTCCATATTAACCAACTTGGTTTCTCCTGTGCATGACTTCCCTGCCACCTACATACACGAACATGACAGAATCACCGACCCGCATATTGAAGTCAGCAGGAGAAGATACCCCGGACAGAGAGGTGGAGGAGCGCATCCAGGCGAATGCGGAGAAGCTACACCATCTATGTGCCGCCATGGATCGCGTTGTCCAGAATCTGGACCGCTGGGAGAGACAGGGAATTCATCCAGCGCCTCCACCAGCCCAACCGGGGTCTATTCCGAAGCGCCCCGTGCCAACCGGAACCCGGTGGCATCAGTCTAACCTTGCCTCAGGGTTACGACGGGAGTGCTGCCAACTGCCGGGGTTTCCTGCTCCAAGTAGAACTTTATCTGGCCACGGTCCACCCAGTTCCAACTGACCGTGAGAAGAGTTTCGCCCTCGTCTCGTGCCTCACCGGGAGAGCCCTGGAATGAGCCAGCGCTGTGTGCGGAGAAGGAGATGCGGCGTTGGACCATTATGAGGAGTTCACCCACCGTTTTCGGGCAGTTTTTGACCACCCACCCGAGGGCAGAGCGGCAGGTGAGCGCCTCTACCATCTGAGGCAGGAGACAAGGAGCATCCAGGATTTCGCCCTGGAGTTCAGGACCCTGGCAGCCGGTACGGGACGGAATCACAGGGCCCTGATCGACCATTACCGCTGCAGTCTGCGTGAGGACGTCCGTCGGGAGCTGGCCTGCAGAGACACCACCCTCACCTTCGACCAGTTGGTGGATCTGTCCATCCGGCAGGACAACCTGCTGGCTGCTTGCGGACGTCCAGATCGGGGTCTGGTGGTTCCATCCTCCTCTTCCCATGGAGTTAGGAGGGAGGGTGCACAGGGAGACTGGAGGGGGTTCCCGCTTGTGCACCATGGGTGGCCGCAGAGGTCACACTGCTGGTCGGTGCCGGGTGGGTTCCTCTGAGAATCGAGGTAATAGGCAGAGCGCTCTGGCGCCACCCCAGGTGAGTAGGCACCATTCTCATCCAGAGCCCTCTGTGGCACATATATTTGTGTCTATTACTTTTCCTGTTTTTTCCCCGCGTTCCCAGCATAAGGCGCTAGTAGATTCAGGCGCAGCTGGGAATTTCATTGATCAAGCTCTTGCTCGTAGTTTAGGGATCCCCATTGTACCCGTAGATGTGCCTTTCCCCGTTCACTCCTTAGATAGTCGACCATTAGGGTCAGGGTTGATTAAGGAGGCCACAACTCCTTAGAGTATGGTGACGCAGGAGGGTCACAAGGAAAATATTTTTATTTTCCTTATTGACACTCCTGCGTATCCCGTGGTGCTGGGTCTACCTTGGTTAACTAGTCATAACCCCACTTTTTCTTGGCCACAGAGGGCTCTCACGGGGTGGTCGCGAGAGTGCTCAGGTAGGTGTGTAGGGGTTTCCGTTGGTGCTACTACGGTTGAAAGTCCAGACCAGGTCTCCACCGTGCGCATTCCCCCTGAATATGCCAATTTGGCTCTCGCCTTCTGTAAAAGGAAGGTGACTCAATTACCACCCCATCGACAGGGGGATTGTGCGATAAATCTCATGGTAGACGCTGCACTTCCCAAGAGTCACGTGTATCCCCTGTCGCAAGCGGAGACGGTGGCTATGGAGACATATATCTCCAAATCCCTGCGTCAGGGGTACATTAGGTCCTCCATTTCACTCGTCTCCTCGAGTTTATTTTTTGTGAAGAAGAAGGATGGAGGTCTGCGCCCGTGCATTGATTATCGAGGTTTAAATAAAATCACGGTGGAATACAGTTACCCACTACCTCTGATCGCCACGGCGATTGAGTTAATGCACGGGGCGCGCTTCTTCACTAAACTGGATCTCAGGAGTGCGTACAATCTGGTGCGTATCCGAGAGGGGGACGAGTGGAAGACAGCATTTAGTACCACCTCAGGGCATTATGAGTACCTCGTCATGCCGTACGGGTTGAAAAATGCTCCATCAGTCTTCCAATCTTTTCTAGACAAGATTTTCAGGAACCTGCATGGTCAGGGTGTAGTGGTGTATATCGATGACATTCTGATATACTCCGCTACACGCGCTGAGCATGTGTCCCTGGTGCGCAGAGTACTTGGTCGCCTGTTGGAGCATGACCTGTATGTCAAGGCTGAGAAATGCCTGTTTTTTCAACAGTCAACAGTCTCCTTCTTAGGGTATCGCATATCTACGTCAGGAGTGGAGATGGAGAGTGACCGCATTGCAGCCGTGCGTAATGGCCGACTCCAACCACGGTGAAGGAGGTGCAGCGATTTTTAGGGTTTGCCAATTACTACCGGAGGTTTATCCAAGGTTTTAGTCAGGTAGCTGCTCCCATTACCGCACTATTGAAGGGGGGTCCGGTGCGTTTGCAGTGGTCGGCTGGGGAGGACAGGGCTTTTAGGAAACTGAAGGCTCTGTTTACCTCAGTTCCTGTGTTGGCTCATCCGGATCCGTCTTTGCAATTCATAGTGGAGATGGATGCGTCTGAGGCTGGGAAAGGAGCTGTGCTCTCTCAGCGCTCGGGTATGCCATCTAAGCTCCGCCCCTGTGCCTTCTTTTCCAAGAAGCTCAGCCCGGCGGAGCGAAACTGTGATGTGGGGGACCGGGAGCTGTTGGCTGTCGTCAAGGCTTTGAATGTGTGGAGACATTGGCTTGAGGGGGCTAAACACCCTTTTCTCATCTGGACTGACCACCGCAATCTGGAGTACATCCGGGAAGCGAGGAGACTGAATCCTCGCCAGGCAAGGTGGGCCATGTTTTTCACCCGTTTTGTGTTTACCCACTCTTACAGACCAGGTTCCCAGAACGTTAAGGCAGACGCATTGTCCCGGCTGTATGACACAGAGGAGCGGTCCATGAATCCCACTCCAATAATTCAAGCTTCTTGCTTGGTGGCGCCGGTAGTGTGGGAGCTGGACACGGACATTGAACGGGGGTCATGTGCAGAGCCCGTTCCCCCTGAGTGTCCAGCTGGGTGTCGGTACGTTCCGTCTGCTGTCCGCGATCGATTGATCTACTGGGCCCACACGTCACCCTCCTCTGGTCATCCTGGGATTGATCGGACGATGCGCTGTCTTAGTGGGAGGTACTGGTGGCCCACTTTAGCTAAAGACGTGAGGGTTTATGTTTTCTCCTGCTCAGTGTGCGCTCAGTGCAAGGCTCCTAGACATCTACCCAGGGGTAAGTTACAACCCTTACCCGTTCCACAACGGCCGTGGTCGCACTTGTCAGTGGATTTTATAACTGATCTTCCACCTTCACAAGGTAACACCACGATCCTGGTCGTTGTGGATCGTTTTTTAAGTCCTGTCGTCTCCTCCCTTTGCCCGGTCTCCCTACGGCCCTACAAACGACGGAGGCTCTGTTTACCCACGTTTTTCGGGGTCCCCAGTTCACTTCTAGGGCCTGGAGGGAGTTCATGGAACGTCTGGGGGTCTCCATCAGCCTTACCTCAGGTTTTCACCCTGAGAGTAACGGGCAGGTGGAGAGAGTTAACCAGGATGTGGGTAGGTTTCTGAGGTCTTATTGCCAGGACCGGCCGGGGAAGTGGGCAGAGTTTGTGCCCTGGGCAGAGATGGCTCAGAACTCGCTCCGCCACTCCTCCACTAACCTCTCTCCCTTTCAGTGTGTGTTGGGGTATCAGCCGGTTCTGGCCCCTTGGCATCAGAGTCAGACCGAGACTCCTGCGGTGGACGACTGGTTCCGGAGCGCGGAGGAAACCTGGGACGCTGCTCATGTCCGCCTTCAGCGCGCCGTGCGGCGCCAGAAAGTGGGCACAGACCGTCGCCGCAGTGAGGCCCCGGTGTTCACACCGGGGGACAAGGTCTGGCTCTCGACCAGAAACCTGCCCCTCCGCCTGCCCTGCCGGAAGCTGTGTCCGTGGTTTGTGGGGCCGTTTAAAGTCCTGAGGAGAGTGAACGAGGTATGTTATAGGTTAAACCTCCCTTCCTATTACCGCATTAACCCCTCGTTCCATGTGTCTCTCCTCAGGCCGGTGGTGGCTGGCCCGCTCCAAGAGGCTGAGGTGCGGGAGATTCCTCCGCCCCCTCTGGACATTGAGGGGGCCCCGGCGTACTCCGTTCGATCCATCCTGGATTCAAGATGTCGGGCGAGGGGTCTTCAGTATTCAGTACCTCGTGGACTGGGAGGGGGTACGGTCCGGAGGAGAGATGCTGGGTTCCGGTGGAGGATGGGTTAGATCCTTCGCTGCTTCGAGAGTTCCATCGTCTCCATCCGGATCGCCCTGCACCTCGTCCTCCGGGTCGTCCCCGAGGCCGGTGTCGACGCGCTACTGGAGCCGTGCGTCAGGGGGGGGGGGGGGTACTGTCACGACTTCTACCGAAGTCGATGCCCCTCCTTGCTCGGGTGGTGCTCGGCGGTCGACGTCCCCGGTCTTCTAGCCATCATTGATCAGTTTTTCATTTTCCATTGGTTTTGTCTGGTCTTCCTACACACCTGTTTCCAATCAATTTATGATGTTGTGTATTTAACCCTCTGTTTCCCCTCATGTCCTTGTCGTGATTGTTTGTGATGTTATGTTATGTGGGTTTGTGTATCGGTGTGCGACGGGTATACTTTACTCATGTATTTTGTACTTTGGTTTTGGAGTTTTTTAATTTTTATTAAATACTCCATATTAACCAACTTGGTTTCTCCTGCGCCTGACTTCCCTGCCACCTACATACACGAACATGACAATGACAACTGGTCAAAATAACAAAAAAGATGCAGTGTTGTCAGACCTCGAATAATGCAAAGAAAATAGGTTAATATTAATTTTTAAACAACTCAATACTAATGTTTTAACTTAGGAAGAGTTCAGAAATCAATTTGGTGGAATAACCCTGATTTTCAATCACAGCTTTCATGCGTCTTGGCATGCTCTCCACCAGTCTTTCACATTGATGTTGGGTGACTTTATGCCATTCCTGGCGCAAAAATTCAAGCAGCTCGGCTTTGTTTGATGGCTTGTGACCATCCATCTTCCTCTTGATCACATTCCAGAGGTTTTTAATGGGGTTCAGGTTTGGAGATTGGGCTGGCCATGACAGGGTCTTGATCTGGTGGTCCTCCATCCACACCTTGATTGTGATGGGGTTCACCTTGGGGTCATGATAGGGGCTGCACCAAATGATTGATGTATTTTAATAATTGATTATGCTTATGTTGTATTAATAGAAGGGGAAGGGCTATAAGACCCTCACCCACTACATTTATAGGGTCCTGGACCACAGATTAGCAATATATGCATTATAAGGTTTAATACTGTTCCACAGTTCTTTTCTAGTCTGCTTCTTATAAGAAACGGTCTGAGAGATGTGTGAGCTATTGCATCAAAACAGGGTGTCTGTGAGAAAGCACCTCAAGGCTAAAAGAGATACATAGACACAGAACCCTGCAGGAGAGTAAAGAGATAAGAGACAAGTCAGACATACCACTGTAAGCCACACGGGAATGGAAAATTACTCTCTCAGACCTTAGAAAACACTGGACTACTGTTCACTCCTGCAAGTTTGTATAACTGGTAATGCATGGGCTTGGTCTCATGAGTAGAAGGTGTTGACGTAGTAGGATACATCACTAGGAGTTGACAGCACGCATATTAAAGCAACATTGACCTTTTTTATTTTGCAGAACTTACTCTGAAACATGCGTGCAATGTTTCCGTTGTCAACTTCTGTCTGCAATTATATTAATAAAGGTTTGATTGATTTACTTGAAGATATTGTCTGATTGCTGATTTCATCAATAAGCCAATGATTTACAAGGAACAAGGAACCTACCCCAACAATTGACCTGGCTGTGTGGCATGGAGCATTGTCCTGCTGAAAAAACCAATCCTTGGGGAACATTGTCAGAGTAGGAGGAAGCAAGTTCTTTTCCTGGACAACCTTGTACGTGGCTTGATTCATGCGTCCTTCACAAAGACAAATCTTCCCAATTCCAGCCTTGCATTGTCACAATCTTCACCTTCATCTGAAGATATTTCGAAATCATTATCTGACCAATACGCAGCGGCTTGCGTGCTCCACATCATTTTATTTAAATTATGACACGGACAAAACAATAAACATGAACGACTAGACAGTTTCACAGGCTATGTACTTACATACAGCAGTGCGAAATAAAACAACCCACAAAACCCAGGTGACAAACACACTCCTAATATATGACTCCCAATCAGGAACAACGATAACCAGCTGTCCCTGATCGGGAGCCACACAGACCAACATAGAAACAGAAATACCAGAAAACACATACAACACAGTACTTCTGCCAGATCCTGACCAAAAATACTAAACAACTACTCCCTCTGCTGGTCAGGACGTGAAATGCATAAGCACTCCCAGATCATCACCAATCCTACACCAAATTTCACAGTGGGTGCAAGACCTGTAGAGGCCTACAAGACACAGTGTCTTATTTCTTTTTTACATTATTCGAGGTCTGACAACACTGCATCTTTTTTTGTTATTTTGACGAGTTGTCATTTTCTGCAAATAAATTCTCTAAATGACAATATCTTTATTTAGAAGTTGGGAGAAATGTTGTCAGTAGTTTATAGAATAAAACCAAAATGTTAATTTTATCCAAACACTTACCTATAAATAGTGAAACCAGAGAAACTGATAATTTTGCAGTGGTCTCTTCATTTTTTCCAGAGCTGTATATACAGTACCAGTCAAAAGTTTGAACACACCTACTCATTCAAGTGTTGTTCTTTATTTTACAATTTTATACATTGTAGAATAATAGTGAAGACATAAAAAAGTGTTAGGAAATATATTTAGATTTGTTTATTTCAGATTCTTCAAAGTAACCACCTGTCATGACTCTCTCTCTTGATTGAGGATCATAGGTGCCAGATCAGCTCGGCACAGGACTCGTAACAAAATGTACATTAGACCAAAGAAAGTGAGGATAATCCACGTTGAAATGGTTGCAATCTCTACAGACCAGACAGCGTGGAGCGGTGGCTACATGGCTGACAAATGGTTTAAAACTACAACACCAGAAAATGGTAAGACCCTCTGAAACTCTTGACGAGTGAAGAAGATAAAGACACATTCAGTCTGCAGCTGTATATGTAAAATAGTCTAGGAAACTCGACTGAAGACGAGAAAATAATAACATTTCCCCAAAGACCAACGCGTGTGGAACACCTGAAGGATCCAGTCTAACAAACATTCAGAGACAATGAAGCCTACTACAACTACAAAGGACATTGTGACCTCTGGTGGACAAACCAGAGACTTCTGTCGAACTACTCCCCATAGATGGACCGGGTGATTTCAACAGAGAGACGACGAAGACACATAAGCGTAAATATGTGTTGCATTTCTAAATCCGAATGAGCGGTTGTTAGGGTGCTAAATATCATTTTTACGATGAGCGTATTTTCCACATTTATGTACAATAAGCCCACTCTGTCTCTCCCGCTCTTTCTTTTCCCACCCCTTTCATTGTGTAACAAGCCGTCATATCGAGTTAGCCCACTAGGGACTTTTCATTGCATTATGTTAGTAATCAATAACCTATAATCTCTGTGTGTTTATGTATTTCTGTGTGATTGTTTAGTTAGTTAGTAAATAAATGATCAAGACAATTTGTGTATCGCTGAATCACCACTTTTAGGCTAGGGTTCGTGCAGATTTACGAGGTCAACGATGTTCAGAATGAGACTGATATGAGAAAATTATTAATTGATGTCTGGTATGATAACGATATATTCTGATATATTCTTGAGTTCGTTCTGGAAAAGGTAACTCATTAAACAAACTTTTCCCGTGGTGCCCCAAGTTAATTAATGAGTTAATTGTTACATGATTAATTTAATCATAGTATATTAATTTTATAAAATAACAGTCATAACATTAATGGTAGTCATGTCACGACACGACACACCCTTTGCCTTGATGACAGCTTTGCATTCTCTCAACCAGCTTCATGAGGTAGTCACCTGGAATGCATTTCAATTACCAGGTATGCCTTGCTAAAAGTTAAATTCCATAATTTATTTCCTTCTTAATTTATTTCCTTCTCAGTTGTGTTGTCACAAGGTAGGGGTGGTATAAGGAAGATAGCCCTATTTGGTAAAAGACCAAGTCCATGTTATGGCAAGAACAGCTCAAATAAGCAAAGAAAAACGACAGTCCATCATTACTTTAAGACATGAAGGTCAGTCGATCTGGAAAATGTCAAGAACTTAGTAAGTTTCTTCAAGTGCACTCGCAAAAAACACCAAGCGCTATGATGAAACTGGCTCTCATGAGGACCGCCAAAGGAAAGGAAGACCCAGAGTTACCTCTGCTGCAGACGATAAGTTCATTAGAGTTAACTGCACTTCAGATTTCAGCCCAAATAAATGCTTCACAGAGTTCAAGGAACAGACACATCTCAACATCAACTGTTCAGAGGAGACTGCGTGAATCAGGCCTTCCTTCATGGTCAAATTGCTGCAAAGAAACCACTACTAAAAGACACCAATAAGAAGAAGAGACTTGCTTGGGGCAAAAAACATGAGCAACGGACATTGGACCGACGGAAATCTATCCTTAGGTCTGAACAAATCCAAGCTAAGAGAAAACATAGATCTATGTGATTGTTGAATGTGAGAAACAGGCCATGTAGTCCACCATTTTGGGAAGCCCACAGCCACATGTATAACACATGCTGTCAGTCCAGTCCAGTCCATTCATCGGTCTTCGGTTGCAACACTCCAAACTGCCTCTGGAAGCAATGTCAACACAATAACTGTTCGTCGGGAGCTTCTTGAAATGCTTCCAACTGTGCTTCCAACTTTGTGGCAACAGTTTTGGGAAGGCCCTTTCCTGTTTCAGCATGACAATGCCCCCGTACAGAGAAATGATTTGTCAAGATCAGTGTGGAAGAACTTGACTGGCCTACACAGAGCCCTGACCTCAACCCCATCGAACACCTTTGGGATGAATTGGAACGCCGACTGAGAGCCAGGCCTCATCGCCAAACATCCGTTCCCGACCTCACCAATGCTCTGGTGGCTGAATGGAAGCAAGTCCCCGCAGCAATGTTCCAACATCTAGTGGAAAGCCTTCCCAGAAGAGTGGAGGCTGTTGTAGCAGCAAAGGCGGGACCAACTCCATGATTTTGGAATGAGATGTTTGACAAGTAGGTGTCCACATACTTTTGTCATTTAGTGTATATATATATATATATATATACTGCTCAAAAAAATAAAGGGAACACTTAAACAACACAATGTAACTCCAAGTCAATCACACTTCTGTGAAATCAAACTGTCCACTTAGGAAGCAACACTGATTGACAATACATTTTACATGCTGTTGTGCAAATGGAATAGACAACAGGTGGAAATTATAGGCAATTAGCAAGACACCCCCAATAAAGGAGTGGTTCTGCAGGTG
Organism: Salmo trutta; assembly: GCF_901001165.1. Classification (NCBI taxonomy): domain Eukaryota; kingdom Metazoa; phylum Chordata; class Actinopteri; order Salmoniformes; family Salmonidae; genus Salmo; species Salmo trutta. The sequence goes on along the minus strand of NC_042986.1, from coordinate 17,364,937 downwards.
GTGACCAAAGACCACTTCTCAGTTCCTATGCTTCCTGGCTGATGTTTTGGTCACTTTTGAATGCTGGCGGTGCTTTCACTCTAGTGGTAGCATGAGACGGAGTCTACAACCCACACAAGTGGCTCAGGTAGTGCAGCTCATCCAGGATGGCACATCAATGCGAGCTGTGGCAAGAAGGTTTGCTGTGTCTGTAAGCGTAGTGTCCAGAGCATGGAGGCGCTACCAGGAGACAGGCCAGTACATCAGGAGACGTGGAGGAGGCCGTAGGAGGGCAACAACCCAGCAGTAGGACCGCTACCTCCGCCTTTGTGCAAGGAGGAGCAGGAGGAGCACTGCCAGAGCCCTGCAAAATGACCTCCAGCAGGCCACAAATGTGCATGTGTCTGCTCAAACGGTCAGAAACAGACTCCATGAGGGTGGTATGAGGGCTCGACGTCCACAGGTGGGGGTTGTGCTTACAGCCCAACACCGTGCAGGACGTTTGGCATTTGCCAGAGAACACCAAGATTGGCAAATTCGCCACTGGCGCCCTGTGCTCTTCACAGATGAAAGCAGGTTCACACTGAGCACATGTGACAGACGTGACAGAGTCTGGAGACGCCGTGGAGAATGTTCTGCTGCCTGCAACATCCTCCAGCATGACAGGTTTGGCGGTGGGTCAGTCATGGTGTGGGGTGGCATTTCTTTGGGGGGCCGCACAGCTCTCCATGTGCTCGCCAGAGGTAGCCTGACTGCCATTAGGTACCAAGATGAGATCCTCAGACCCCTTGTGAGACCATATGCTGGTGCGGTTGGCCCTGGGTTCCTCCTAATGTAAGACAATGCTAGACCTCATGTGGCTGGAGTGTGTCAGCAGTTCCTGCAAGAGGAAGGCATTGATGCTATGGACTGGCCCGCCCGTTCTCCAGACCTGAATCCAATTGAGCACATCTGGGACATCATGTCTCGCTCCATCCACCAACGCCACGTTGCACCACAGACTGTCCAGGAGTTGGCGGATGCTTTTGTCCAGGTCTGGGAGGAGATCCCTCAGGAGACCATCCGCCACCTCATCAGGAGCATGCCCAGGCATTGTAGGGAGGTCATACAGGCACGTGGAGGCCACACACACTACTGAGCCTCATTTTGACTTGTTTTAAGGACATTACATCAAAGTTGGGATCAGCCTGTAGTGTGGTTTTCCACTTTAATTTTGAGCGTGACTCCAAATCCAGACCTCCATGGGTTGATGAATTGGATTTCCATTGATTATTTTTGTGTGATTTTGTTGTCAGCACATTCAACTATGTAAAGAAAAAAGTATTTAATAAGATTATTTCATTCATACAGATCTAGGATGTGTTATTTTAGTGTTCCCTTTATTTTTTTGAGCAGTATATATATATACATATATATACACACTGCATGACAAATATATATATATATATATATATATAGGCTACTAAGTAACATTTCCAGTGGCACACTGACTCACCCAATGATGAAGATGAAGCCATAGGCGAAGCGCGCATCTCAAAAAATCCATATATTAGCCGCGTCATTGTTTAAGCCGCGAGGTTCAAAGCCTGGGAAAAAAGTTGCGGCTTATAGTCCGGAATTTACGGTATATAGGTAGGAGCTACTGAATGTAATTTTTTGTGAGTTTGGACATTTACAAGTGAATGTGAACGAGAGATATTGTGCAATGAACAAAGTTTTGACGCATGATTGTCTGAAGGAAGAACAGTACTGGCTCTGGAGCATGTGTAGGCTACACATTGTGTATGTGTGGAGCCGCAAGGGTCTGCCTGCTCTGCTTGGAGAAGAGGGGAGAGGAGAAAACGGGCCAAGAAAGGAGAGGGGGGAAAATGCAAGGAAATCAAGATAGTGGCAGCTGTACAAATAACATCAAAATGGCTTTGATTCTCAAACACGACAGAAAGCTAACAGAATATGATGTCCCTTCCCTTTATTAATTCAGCCACTTACTTAGATTAACTAGCAAATTACATTTAGGGGTTGTGTTAATGCAGAATTCCACATTTTTCATACAGGAAAAAGTGTAAACGCAGATGTAAAAGGCTTCTTAATGTAATTTCTGCTAGGCATCAGACATATTCATGCTTCATTTGCACTTCCTCACTCAGATGAGAATTCAAGAATGGGCATTCGGTGCTCTGACTGATGTGTAGCTACTTTTCTCCAGTACTTTTCTCGGGTGTAGCTAGCCAACTTTTCTCTGGTAAAATGCTAGATTAAATTTAAAACATTAGAAAATGTAGCTGGCTACATTCTTTCTATGATAAACATTAGAAATATGATGGCCATGCATCGTTTTTGCAAAAAAGACCTTGCTTTTTCATTGTAAGCTTACTTGTGAGGCTGCCAGCCAAATAGCATTGCACATCTGTTGTCATCTGGTGAAAATTAAGCTATTTTCTGACGAATGTGTTGCACTAATGTATTTTCTGTGAAGGAAAACTATGGTTGCACGTCCCTGATCACTCTTTTGAAGCAAAAAAACACTTTTGACTTTCAATATAAAACACCATCCCTGTCAATACACAGCTGGACTCACCTGCTCCCGCTTTCTCCCGTTGTGCTATGTACAAACAAACACATGACTGGCTCAACTATTCTGGGGAACTACGGTAAGCTTCATAATGTAACATAATGTAACAGGTGAAATGAAAAACGCGGTCTGCTTTATCTCCTAACTTATTGCACAAGTTCACTGCAGGTATTTACTTAAAAAGTAGTTAAAAATATAAAAATGTATTGAAAAACTTCAAATAAATAGTTTCAATTGTATTGAAAAACCATCCTGTGGCTATTTCCAAATACCCTGGTATACAGTATATACAGTATACCGCCCAAGCCTAGTGCCCGCCTGCCTCTAGCGCAGCAGATGGGAGGCTAGGGCTACACCGTGTGCTTGCTAACTAGCTAGTTAGCGTCACTGTCTGCTAGCTCGCAAGTTAGCAAGCTAGCACACGGTGTCGCCCCGGCCTCCCGCCTGATGTTTACCAAAGACAACTGTGCCCAACAACTGTGCCCAAGTCGAAGGACACCGTCTACCGGTTGTCCCCCCCTCCCACTAGCACAGTAGACGGGAGGCTAGGGCGACACTGTGTACTAGCTAGGTAGATAGTTTGCGGCACAGTGTCCTAACTTAAACATTTACCAATAGAAGTATAAAGAGGGGTTCCTGCAGGTGCAGGAATGCCCACATGCAGGAACGCCCTGAATTGCGAACAGCAATTGCACCCTTCTCAAATTGCGGCCTTCCCAACTGTAGGCAACTGGTAACTACCAAAATAAAGGAAACACTTGAGTAAATGAGGGATACAAATAAGATGTTATGGGGTGCATTTTCCTGGCATGGTTTAGGTCCACTTGTAGAATCTATGCCAAGGCGCATTGAAGCGGTTCTGGCAGCTTGTGGTGGCCAAACACCCTTTTAAGACACTATGTTGGTGTTTCCTTTATTTTGGCAGTTACCTGTATTTGCTTGTGGCTACATTATGCTTTCTGGTGTATTTTGAACATTGAAAGCAGGCTCCTGTAGTTTGATATTTAAAACATCCCCCCCAAAAACGGTATTTTTCTTTTATGGGCCAACCGACCCAACACAACATTTCATGATCCTTAGGTGTTGCTGAGTGGTTGTTGACACAGTTGCCAAAATGTAGCACTGACCATACTCAGTGGTTGTCTTCTACAGCAATTTTGTAAATCTGATATCAAATTCCAAATGACACATCTCAAAAATACAATGTGACGTCTTCTTTCATGTTTCGCATAGCTCCATCTGTTAATCCTCAGTTATGTTTCAGCGAGTATTAAAAAACAGATGAACACTGAAGAGGAGGAGGATTAAAAACTACCTAGAGTGCCCTATTCTATTATGGTTAGCTTCCTCTGTTGTGATCAAGCTTGCCATCTCCTCCCACTGCCTTCCCTCTGACAGACCATTCACTGGTGGCAGAATTAGAGTGCATTCCATTACTCTCTGTATGATAACCACAGTGATGTGACAGAACCGTTGGTTGCATGACCGCAAATCATAATGCAATGCTAATAACAAACTCTTAGGCTGTAAGCAGCAGCAGCTTCCACAACCACTCTCAGAAGCAAAGACAAAGTGAAGCATGTCATTAGACCTACAAAAAACCCACAAATGTGTTTGTGATTAAAACCCACACATACACAGGCTACTGTGGATAACAATGTGAGCTAGGGAAAACAGGCAAAGGTTAGTAGGGCCTATATTATATGCAGATATTATAATTCTAACTAATTGCCCACCACACACTTCTCTGATCTCAGTTATGTCATTGCACCAAAACAAATCCATTGCAACAGGTTCTCGGAAACAAAGTGCTGTGGGAATATTTAAGATACTCTTTAAAGAGGTAGGGTTTCAGAGGTTTTCGGGAAGATGGGCAGGAACTCTACTGTCCTAGCACCAGGGGGAAGCTTGTTCCACCACTGGGGTGCCAGGACAGAGAAGAGCATTTACTGGGCTGAGTGGGAGCTGATCAGCGACAGAATGACATTGTGCGGGAGAACAAACAAATGGGTGAAGGCAGGAAACAGTTCGTGTTAAGAGACTTGGATGCACAGCACGCCCTCTTTGAATGTTGGTGCCAGCTTTAGACTAGCTTTTCCTCGACGAGATTATGTGGGCACTTGTAAGTGCGTGTTTTAGCACTGCAAGGGCCTCCTCCTTTGGGCTCCCGAGTGGCGCAGCGGTCTACGGCACTGCATCTCAGTGCTAGAGGTGTCACTACAGACCCTGGTTTGATTCCAGTCTGTATCACAACCGGCCATGATTGGGAGTCCCATAGGGCGGCGCACAATTGGCACAGGGTCTTCCGGGTTTGGGTTTGGCCGGGGTAGGCTGTCATTAAAAATAAGAATTTGTTCTTAACTGACTTGCCTAGTTAAATAAATTAAATAAAAAGCCAGAGAAGAAAGATAGTCAGTAAAGATCTATTTATTTATTTTTTGGCTGAACCTGTTGTTTTACAGGTTCAGCCATAGTAATACAGCGCCTCTGGAGAAAATGAAGGTGAAGTGCCATGCTCAAGAGCACAGAGAGATTTTTCACCTTGTTATCTTGGGTATTCGAACCAGCAACCTTTCGGTTACTGGCCCAACGCTCTAACCACTAGACTACCTTAATAAAGAGAAGAGTAATCCAAGCATAAACTCAGTTTGAGTCAACAAGAAAGATTATTTTTAGTCATCTGATATTGAACGGTTCCTGTTGAAAGACTCAACCCCAAGGTAGAAAAGTGCACGGAGTCCGCTAATAAAAAGCAAACCCTTACAGCTCCTTCACCGCACTACAATTGGATTATGCCCCTTACTGCATCGTCTCCATCCTCTCCCTCCTCTGCAGCCAAATCACTCAGTGGCACCTTTGCTGACAGACGTGCAGAGGGTGTGGTTCAACCCACTGACGGCAGAGCTCAACATAGCACCATGGACAGCTCCACCCAAGTGACGGCGTACAGAACAAACGGCCGTATAGTCTACCTTCCCTTCCTCTGCATCAATAAACTATGCTGAGGCAGTTGGTCCCCTCGTAGACCTTGTTGACACCCTGATGAGGGAGGCATGAACAACCCATTTCTCTGAAGGGCCTGACATCCCCTTATTTATTGCCCAGTTCTCAGTTGTAGGCTACCTCCTACAAGACCTTGCGCTGTGAATAAGGATTTAACATCACATCCCACAGTTGTTTCATCAGCCATAACTAGTGGTGCAGAAGAATCACTAATGATATAAACATCCCCAAACTGCATAAATGTTTATACATGCGCATTCTACCGGTCATTCTTGTGTTTTGACTGCACTTAGACACTACATGACCAAAAGTATGTGGACACCTGTATGTGGTCACCTGCTCGTTGAACATCAATCATGGGCATTGTTAGCAACTGAGGTTATTCTTCAATAACACAGAACCCAAAGCAAATCAGGGGGAGAAAATAGATTTATTTGAGCAGGACAAATCATAGGTGCTATGCTGAAAAGTAGACATCCAGTCTTCCCTGTCCTTCAGTTTTTCTCCACAGAACAAAGGACAGGATGCCACATAACCCCCCACCCTAGTCTGGAGTTGACCAATGAGAAGTCCTTGCAGGACAACTTGGCCAATGGCCAAAAAACAAGTATCCACTCCAGACTCAATGTACAGACCCACGTAGCACATGTAGCTCTGAGTCCATGACTGACATCCCACAGAACTGAAAACCAACTCCTACTGATCGTTAATCCTAGTCCTCTCGTCCTCTGAGTTGTGTATTTATCTTCAAAATATTCTTATAGCATTAATATGGAGTTGGTTCCCCTTTGCTGCTAGAACAGCCTCCACTCTTCTGGGAAGGCTTTCCACTAGATGTTAGAACATTGCTGCGGGGACTTGCTTCCATTCAGCCACAAGAGCATTAGTGAGGTTGGGCACTGATGTTGGGCAATTAGGGCTGGTTCGCAGTCGGTGTTCCGATTCATCCCAAAGGTGTTCGATGAGGTTGAGGTCAGGGCTGTGTGCAGGGCAGTCAAGTTCTTCCACACCGATCTCAATAAACCATTTCTGTATGGACCTCGCTTTGTGCATGGGGCATTGTCATGCTGAAATAGGAAAGGGCCTTCACCAAACTGTTGCCACAAAGCTGGAAGTACAGAATCGTCTAGAATGTCATTGTATGCTGTAGCATTAAGATTTCCCTTCACTGGAACTAAGGCGCCTAGCCCGAACCATGAAAAACAGCCGCAGACCATTAATCCTCCTCCACCAAACTTTACAGATGGCACTATGCATTGGGGCAGGTAGCGTTCTCCTGGCATCCACCAAACCCAGATTCGTCCGTTGGACTGCCAGATGGTGATTCACCACTGCTCCAGCGTCCAATGGCAGCGAGCTTTACATCATTCCAGCTGACGCTTGGTATTACGCATGGTGATCTTAGGCTTGTGTGCGGCTGCTCGGCCATGGAAACCCATTTCATGAAGCTTCCAACAAACAGTTATTGTGCTGATGTTGGTTCCAGCGGCAGTTTGGAACTCGGTAGTGAGTGTTGCAACCGAGGACAGACGATTTGTACGCGTTACTCGCTTCAGCGGTCCAGTTCTGTTAGCTTGTGTGGCCTACCACTTCGTGGCTGAGCCGTTATTGCTCCTAGACATTTCCACTACAGGTGACCTGGGCAGCTCTACCAGGGCAGAAATTTGATGAACTGACTTGTTGGAAGTCACTGAGCTCTTCAGTAAGGCCATTCTACGGCCAATGCTTGTCTATAGATATTGCATGGCTGTGTGCTCGATTTTATACACCTGTCAGCAACGGGTGTGGCTGAAATAGCTGAATCCACTAATTTGAAGGGGTGTCCACATACTTTTGTATATATAGTGTATTCGCTTGAGACACTTGATAGGAAATACAATTCCATTAATGCCAATAATATTGTTGATTCGTGAGAGGGGAGCGGCAGAGATTCCATCAAGAAAAACAATAAGGTTTTCAAATACAGTAGCGATGGCTCCTCACTGTGATATGACAGGCTATTACATAACGTCAGACCGGAATGCCCTCATTAGTATTCCATACCCTAATTTGCCTCATGATTTTCTGGCATTACATTGTACAAATGTTGCACATGGGAGACTTGATAGCCTACTAAACAATAAACAAAGACTACTATTCGTCGTTGGTCGACTGCTTTATGAAATAGTATTCAGAAGCATCATTGCGAACTTGTTTATTCGTCCAGGCTACCTCCATGGTCTGTTTATCTCACTGTTAGTGCTAGGAGGAAGCATAAATGGCAATCTCACAACCTTGACCACCAAAAAGGACGTGTGATGGTAGCATCTGCGGCCGATAGCCTGCAGTACTTTCTTCTAAATTTATTTTATTCGATCTATTCATACACAGGCTAAATTACATTGTTACAATTACCCATAATGCTTCAATTTTACAAGGAAAACAGGAGCATATAGCCTGTAAACAGCTAATTTATTATCATTATGTGATCAAAGAGGAAAACATCTGCATGGTGGGAAACAATCTGTCGTAGAATATTATGGAGAAAAAAAAACATAATTCACGTAGCCTAAAGCAATAAGAGAATTGCCAAATACGACATAAAGCAAACCACATTTTCCAGCTGACAAGTGAAAACATAAAACAGCAGTATTATACCCTCTACAACATACAAAACAACAACATACTAGGCTAGATCAAGGTCTTGACCATTTAATAACAATGCATTCGTATATGCGTTTCATAATTATGAAGAATATGTCGTTAAGAGATTTTTTTTTAAAACACTGTATTGCAATCTGACGTTGGTCAGGTAAATTAATGTAAACGATGGGAACCATGCGAGAAAGATTCCTTCATCCCTGTTTCCCTTTGCCAGTAGGCTACACAGCGTTATCTAATCATCGACACTGTGTAACGTCCACAACGGACAAACTTGTACGGTTGACTTACCAGGGTGTTCGCGTGTTATCCAAATATTTCAGAATTTTTATCAGTTCTCTTTTTGCAATGACAGAAGGTGACCCTTCTTTTGCAAGAGGCTCTGCATCTGCTAGATCACGATGTACGCAACAAGGGGGAGCTGCAAAGCACCCGCGCACATTGGGGGATGGTCCAACAAAGTCGTTTGTCTCATTAAATACTTCAATATTGTCCACCATCAGAGTACTGTCATGAAAATAATAGAACGGATTGGAAACAGTTTGGTCGTACTACAGTTACTTCGATATAGGCACATTGTAGGCTATGGTGTGATATGAATAGAGAGTGCTGCAAGGCTATAGCCCATGGGTGCAGTCAAGATTCTCAACATATTAGTAATTGCAAATGTTTTGAATACCCCTTGAATATGACTTAAATGTCTCAATGGGCCTAGCACAACTAGATGGAATTGTGATAGTTTTAAGTGTAAACATCCACTTTAGCTTTGAAATTAAATGACACTCTAAATGACTGTTTTTCTCTCAAAGAATTGCCTAACGCCTCAATTACACCGATAGTGAATTTGCGCAAAATAGTATGCAGCATCAAATCAAATCAAAGTTTATTTGTCACGTGCGCCGAATACAACAGGTGTAGACCTTACAGTGAAATGCTTACTTAAAAGCCATTAACCAAAAGTGCAGTTTTTAAGTAAAACATAGGTATTAGGTAAACAATAGATAAGTAAAGAAATACAAAAAAAACAGTAAAAAATACAGGCGGTACCTGTACAGAGTGGTGCACCGGTTAGTCGGGCTATTTGAGGTAATATGTACATGTAGGATTAGTTAAAGTGACAATGCATAGATGATAAACAGAGAGTAGCAGCAGCGTAAAAGAGGGGTTGGGTTGGGGGGACAATGCATAGTCCGGGTAGCCATTTGATTAGCTGTTCAGGAAGGAGTCTTATGGCTTGGGGGTAAATGCTGCTGAGAAGCCTTTTGGTTCTAGACTTGGCACTCTGGTACCACTTGCCATGCGGTAGTAGAAATAATAGTCTATGACAGGGGTGGCTGTAGTCTACCCTCTGTAGTGCCTTGCGGTCAGAGGCCGAGCAATTGCCGTACCAGGCAGTGATGCAACCAGTCAGGATGCTCTTGATGTTGCAGCTGTAGAACCTTTTGAGGATCTGAGGACCCATGCCAAAGCTTTTTAGTTTCCTGAGACTGTCTTGGTGTGCTTGGACCATTCCAGTTTGTTAGTGATGTGAACACTAAGGAACTTGAAGCTCTCAACCAGCTCCACTACAGCATCGTCGACGAGAATGGGGGTGCGCTCGGTCCTCCTTTTCCTGTAGTCCACAATCATCTCCTTTGTCTTGATTACGTTGAGGGATAGGTTGTTATTCTTGCACCCCCTGGCCAGGTCTCTGACATCCTCCCTATCGGCTGTCTCGTCATTGTCAGTGATCAGGCCTACCACTGTTGTGTCATCTGCAAACTTAATGATGGTGTTGGAGTCGTGCCTGGCCATGCAGTTGTGGGTGAACAGGGAGTACAGGAGGGGACTGAGCACGCACCCCTGAGGAGCTCCAGTGTTGAGGATAAGCGTGGCAGATGTGTTGTTACCTGCCCTTACCACCTGGAGGCCCGTCAGGAAGTCCAGGATCCAGTTGCAGAGGGAGGTGTTTAGTCCCAGGATCCTCAGCTTAGTGATGAGCTTTGAGGGCACTATGGTGTTGAACACTGAGCTGTAGTCAATGGTTAGGATTCTCACGTAGGTGTTCCTTTTGTCCATATGGGAAAGGGCAGTGTGTAGTACAATAGAGATTGCATCATCTGTGGATCTGTTTGAGCGGTATGCAAATTGGGTCTAGGTTTTCTGGGATTATGGTGTTAATGTGAGCCATGACCAGCCTTTCAAAGCAGATCATGGCTACGGACGTGAGTGCTATGGGTCTGTAGTCATTTAGGCAGGTTAACTTAGTGTTCTTGGGCACAGGGACTATGGTGGTCTGCTTGAAACATGTTGGTATTACAAACTCAATCAGGGACATGTTGAAAATGTCAGTGAAGTCACCTGCCAGTTGGTCAGCACATGCCCAGAGCCATCCTGGTAATCCATCTGGCCCAGCGGCCTTGTGAATGTTGACCTGTTTAAAGGTCTTACTCATGTCGGCTACGGAGAGCGTGATCACAGTCATCCAGAACAGCTGATGCCCTCATGCATGCCTCAGTGTTGCTTGCCTCGAAGCAAGCATATAAGGGATTTAGCTCGTCTGGTAGGCTTGTGTCACTGGGCAGCTCTCGGCTGTGCTTCCCTTTGTAGTCTGTAATAGTTTGCAGGACCTGCCTCATCCGATGAGCGTCAGAGCCGTGTAGTACGATTCAATCTTAGTCCTGTATTGGCGCTTTGCCTGTTTGATGGTTTGTCTGAGGGCGTAGCGGGATTTCTTATAAGCGTCAGTGTTAGAGTCCCGCTCCTTGAAGGCGGCAGCTCTACCCATTAGCTCAGTGTGGATGTTGCCTGTAACCCATGGTTTCTGGTTGGGGTATGTACGTACAGTCACTGTGGGTACGACGTTGTCTTTGCACTTATTGATGAAGCCAGTGACTGATGTGGTGTACTCCTCAATGCCATCGGAAGAATCCAGGAACATATTCCAGTCTTCCAGACCGAGTCACTGGTGCTTCCTGCTTTAGTTTTTGCTTGTAAGCAGTAACCAGGAGGATAGAATTATGGTCAGATTTGCCAAATGGGGGGCGAGAGAGAGCTTTGTATGTGCCTCTGTGTGTGGTGTAAAGGTGGTCTAGAGTTTTTTTCTCCCCTGGTTGCACATTTAACATGCTGATAGAAAATAGGTAAGACTGATTTGAGTTTTCCTGCATTAAAGTCCCCGGCCACTAGGAGTGCTCCCTCTGGGTGGGCGTTTTCCTGTTTGCTTTTTTCCTTATACAGCTGACTGAGTGTGGGTTTAGTGCCAGCAGCCGTCTGCGGTGGTAAATAAACAGCCATGATGAAAACTCTCTTGGCAAATAGTGTGGTCTACAGCTTATCATGAGATACTCTACTTCAGGCGAGCAAAATCTAGAGACTTCCTTAGATTTCGTGCACCAGTCTAACAGTGTAGGTTCCGTCCCTCTCTTCGCCCCAACCTGGGCTCAAACCAGGGACCCTTGCACACATCAACAACTGACACCCACGAAGCATCGTTACCCATCGCGCCACAAAAGCCGCGGCCCTTGCAACGCAAGGGGAAACCCTACTTCAAGTCTCAGAGCGAGTGACGTCACAGATTGAAACACTATTAGCACGCACCACCGCTAACTAACTAGCCATTTCACATCGGTTACACCAGCTGTTGTTTACAAATATACACAGACCTTCCCCCCTCGTCTTACCGGAGTGTGCTGTTCCATCATGTGGTTCTGTGTGCACAAAAGTTCAACAATCACCTTCTGCTACCATTTCTGTCAAGCCATCCATGCCTCGATCACACCGAGAGTGATTGCATTTCGGTACACCAGAAGTACATTAATTTCCAATTGAAAGCTGTTTTACCTTGCATCATTGCGTTGCAGAGGCAGTTGCAGTGCGTTCTGTGTGGTGCATATGTTGGATTTATCAAAAGGTGTGTGTAGATGGCTTGACAGAAATGGTAGCAGAAGGTGAATGTTGCATAAATATCCAGATGATGCTGCATACCATTTTGCGGAATAAAGCTTGAGGCGCAGTGCATACAGATTCAATAAATCCAACCATAGCCAATCATTGCCTTGACAAAAGCTGAAACAGGCTGGTATTTACATCCCCTCAGAACATTACTACTTTTTGCAAATATCTTAAAGTACATTACATAATTAACCTATGAACTGTAGACTAATCATCATGACTGCTGCTGATGATACTGATGATGTGACGTCACCAAAAATATCTAAAACCATGTATTCTGAAAAATACATGTAAAAATATAGAAAACCATAACACTCAAACCAAATGGTATACGCACACCCGCACAAAAACATATTCATGTTGAATAATCAGGGACGTTTTAATTTCTCACGGCTGCGCTGGATACCACATCAATACGCATGCGTCGGTTTCTCCGGCTCCGGTCTCAAAACGAGAATTAAGGTAGAAAAGCGGCCTACTTTGATTATTCTGTATTATCTCAAACATCGTACGAAATTGTGTTGTCATAAATTAAAGTCGTGTTTGAATTGTGCTTCTTTAAATAGTCTAATGTCTATTTATGCTTGAATGTTGTTTTTGGGCCCTAAACGTCTGTTTCTAGCTAACGTTAGCTATACGACTGATAACTATGTGGCGGCAGCTAGCTTGCCCTGTGTTCTCCACTGATACAATAACACGATTTAGCATTACTGTGGTGGCTTTATAACTAGCTAATTATAGCGTTCTAGTATATCCCGGTTTATTCCTTTAAACATTTATCGAGTGACCCAGGAAGTAACTAATGGGTTAACATTTGCTAACTAACCAGTTGAGAACGTTAGCAAATCGAGTAACAAGCAGCTAACTGTAGCCACTAATTAGCTAGCTAACTATGCCAAATTGTCATGACACACTGACAAGTCCTCAACCTTTCTACCATATGGTTCGTATCTTCTGTGTGGTCTATTGGATGCTAGCTAGCTGTCCCAAGCTAGAAATGTTAGCCCTAACTCACTAAGTCAAGTTAGTTACACGTCTTGAATTTCCGGATACACACCCAGAATCAGACATTTTATATTATTTTGATGCAGGCAGTGGGTCAGGTCAACTGCAGTATGCCGCATTCAGGTGCTGGTCGGAACTAGGAAACTTGGAAATGTCTGACTTGCTACCTGGCTGAACGCAGCAGGTGTATAAATGCGACCAGTTTGCAGGAACCCCTCTTTATACTTCTGTTGGTCAGTTTTTATTTTAGGACAGGCGGGAGGCAGGGGTGCTCCAGTAGTTTTTTTTTTTTTTTGCTCACTTTAATACATTTTTTTATTATAATTTTTGTATAAACAAATATCAACAAACAAAAGAGGAATAGTCACATGCAAACAAGCATACAAACAAACGATTTACATTGCCAGGAATCCTAAACAAACAAATCATATTCATTAATAATACAAGTTTTAATTGCCTTTTTGTTTTTCATTTTAGTTAAAGGGGTGGTGCCATATTGTTTAAACTCATTTATAAAATGAAAAGAGTTAGGTTTTAAATTAGACCATTTGCATTTGTGAATATGAAATGTTCCTAGTATTATTAGCAGTTGAATTAAATATACTGCATCTTTATGTCAGAATTTCTGAAATAAATCATATCAAAACCATTAAATAGTACAACCTGGCCTATTTTTTTGTAACAAAATGATGTATGTCAATCCAAAACATTCTACTATAAATACAGGCAAAAAACAAATGCAAAATCGTCTCCTCCATTCCACAGAAATCACAGTTATATTCAATATTCAGCTTGATGTGCTCCAGTAGGTGACAATGCACAATAACTGTTGGTTGACAGCCGCAGATAAACCCCACAGAAGAAGGGGCGACAAAGGTAGCTAGCTAGCCGTACACCGGTAGACAAGGTAATTTGCCCCCGCCAGTTGGGCACTGTTTTCACACAGTTCTGTTAAAGACTGCGAGGGCAGGCGGGAGTGAAGGACACTGTGCTAGCTTAGCCAGCTAGACCTAGGGAGGACTCTGGTACACTGGAGGAGGGTGGGACACTGGTAGATAACTAGGATGCTAGGTAGCACACGGTGTCGCCCAAAGATTTGAATAACTAACCGAGCCTGTTGTTTCCAATGGGAACAAATTAATCATAGTGGGCAGAGGAGTTGGGCAGAGCCAAGGACGAGCTAGTGAGGTCCTATTGGCGTGGTCTAGGATTTATTTGCATATTTCTGGTAGGGATCGCCAACTCTGAAGTGTGCGTTTACAATAACTCAATTACAGGCTGACTACACAGCTCGCGTCACTTGTGCAAGCGTTGCAAAATAAATGTAGAAATCTATATTATTGAATTATTGCACCCACACTGCTCGTGCGCGCCAGCGATCGTCTGTGTTGCCAAGCACTAAAATAGAAGGAAGTTCTATTTGTGAAGCAGATCGCGCTGCAAGTCCTGCCTCTCCCATCTCCTCATTGGTTTAAAGAAGCAGGTACCCACGTGCCATCTCCTCATTGGTTATACCCACGTGGGTGACTGAAAGACGAACGAGGTCAGTGGCGGTAATGCACCTAATTTATGAAAGTTGCCAATTGCAATATAAAGTCGAAGAAAAAGCGTAGGAGGAGAGATGACTAGAAACGATTCGGTTGACCGTTTTATGTGTGGATTAATTGTCGGAGTAGAGGACCTTGTGCATTTCAGGTAAAGTAACAACTCAACGTTTATATCCCGGGACAAGTTAGCTAGCAACTGCAAGCTAGCTAAGTAGGACAACTTTGCTAGCAAGTGCAAGCTAGCAAGCTAAATTGCCATAAATGTTTAATGCTTTTTGACCTGTCCCCAAATTTATGTAATTGGTTCAGAGTTTGTTTTGATATTTTAACCTGCATGTCGTGATTGCGTTTGGTGTGAGGGGGAAAAAAAAAATTATGCACGATGGCGCATGCTCACAGCCGGTTTGGGTTCTGTGTTATTCTAAACAATACAAAGGGTAAAGTCTACAAAATGCAGTCCACTCTGTTACAGATTCAAGTTTTGGAAAATTGTAATTGTTTGGAGATCAAATGTTTCATTTATGAGAACATTTTCAGAATGTTATCCAAAATCCATCTCGCTCAGTCTCCCAATGCCAGCCCCTGGGCTTCCTCTAATCACCATATTTGGAGGTGAGTGGAAACGCCAACCGGATGCTTCACATTTATACATCTGGTGAAATATCTGGCTCATTGTTCTATCTGTGGTATCGCCCTAGCCTCCCGTCTCCTTTGCTAGCGGTAGGAGTGGATGACCGGTAGACAGTGTCCTTTGCCCCCACCTGTCGAGCACAGGTTTTCTCCGGTACACAGCAGGCGGGAGGCGAGGGCAACACCGTGTGCTAACTAGCAAGCTAGTACAGAGTGTCGCCCTGGGGGTGACAGGTAAACAGTGTCCTTCGCCCCCACTTGTTGGGCACTGTTTTCCTCAGTTCTGTTAATGACGGTGAGGGCAGGTGGGAGAGAAGGACACTGTCTACCGGTGTTTCTCCCGCGCAAAACTGAAAGCGCGAACCACTGCATTTAATCACGGCAAGTTGACTGGTAATATGGTTGAATAAAAACAGTGCAGTTATGCCCTCCGTAAGTCGATCAAACAGGCAAAACGTCAGTACAGAGACAAAGTGGAGTCGCAATTCAACGGCTCAGACACGAGACGTATGTGGCAGAGACTCCATACAATCACGAATTACAAAGGGAAAATCAGTCACGTCACAGACACTGACATCTTGCTCCCGGACAAGCTAAACACCTTCTCCTGCTTTGAGGATAACACAGTGCCACCGACACGGCCTGCTCCCGAGGACTGTGGGCTCTCATTCTCCGTGGCCGACGTGAGTAAGACATTTTAAGCATGTTAACCGTCACAAGGCTGCCGGCCCAGACGGCATCCCTAGCCGCGTCCTCAGAACACGTGCAGACAAGCTGGCTGGAGTGTTTACGGACACATTCAATTGCTCCCTGTCTCAGTCTGCTGTTCTCACCAGCTTCAAGATGTCCACCATTGTTCCTGTACTCAATAAAGCAAAGGTAACTGAACTAAATGACTATCACCCCATAGCACTCACTTCTGTCATCATGAAGTGCTTTGAGAGGCAAGTTAAGGATCATAGCACCTCCACCTTATCTGTCACCCTATACCCACTTTAATTTGCATACTGCCCCAATAGATCCACAGACGATGCAATCGCACTGCACACTTCCCTATCCCATCTGGACAAGAGGAATACCTATTTGAGAATGCTGTTCATTGACTACAGCTCAGCCTTCAACACCATAGTACCCTCCAAGCTCATCACTAAGCTCAGGGCCCTGGGTCTGAACCCTGTCCTGTGCAACTGAGTCCTGGACTTCCTGACGGGCCGCCCCCAGGTGGTGAAGGTAGGAAACATCACCTCCACTACGCTGATCCTCAACATAGGTGCCCCACAAGGGTGCGAGTTCAGCCCCCTCCTGTACTCTCTGTTCACCCATGACTGTGTGGCTACGTGCGTCTCTAACTCAATCATCAAGTTTGCAGACGACACAAAATGTGAGTAGTGGGCCTGATTACCAACAATGATGAGCCTACAGGGAGGAGGTGAGGGCCCTGGCGGAGTGGTGCCAGGAAAATAATCTCTCCCTCAACGTCAACAAACTAAGGAGCTGATTGTGGACTTCAAGAGACAGCAGAGGGATCACGCCCACATCGACAGGACCGCAGTGGAGAAGGTGAAAAGCTTCAAGTTCCTTGACCTATACATCACTGACAATCTGAAATAGTCCACCCACACAGACAGTGCGGTAAAGGAGGCACAACAGCAACCTCAAGAGGCTGAAGAAGTTTGGCTTGGCCCCTAAGACCCTCACAAACTTTTACAGATGCACCATAAAGAGCGGTTACTCAACCCTGCACCTTAGAGGCTGCTGCCCTATGTAAATAGAAATGGAATCACTGGTCACTTTAATAATTGAACACTGGTCACTTTAATAATGTCTATATACTGTTTTATTCATTGCATATGTATATTCTGTATTCTACTGTATTCTAGTCAATGCCACTCCGACATTGCTCTTCCTAATATTTCTATATTTCTTAATTCCATTATTTTACTTGTATATTTGTGTGTATTGTTGTGAATTGTTAGATACTACTGCACTTTTAGAACTAGGAACACAAACATTTCGCTAGACCTGCAATAACATCTGCTAAATAGGTGTATGTGACCAATAAAATGTGATTTGATAGCTAGCAAGGAGGACTCCTTTTTGGGGCGGGGTGTTCCTGCAGGAACCAATGGGGAAATTACAGAGTTTCGACTAGCACGTGAACGCAGCATTCGCTGCCGTATGACCATTATCTTATTACACTTCATGGAGGTCTCAACGGCACAGCTGATGCATGTTGACATGAGCAACATGAGCTTAGCATGTTCAACAGGTGATGGACATGTTCTTCTCCGCCCCTCCAGATGCTGATGCCCAAGAAGAATCGTATAGCCATCTACGAGCTACTCTTCAAGGAGGGGGTGATGGTGGCCAAAAAGGATGTGCATCTGGCTAAGCACCCGGAGCTGGCCGATAGAAATGTGCCCAACCTTCACGTAATGAAGGCCATGCAGGTTAGATTTTGTACTTTCTTCTGGTGCCTCATATAGTGTTACATGATAGAGAATGAGAGACTAAGATGGGATGAACTTTATTGTCCCCAAGGGGAAATTTGTCTTTGACACGCAATAAACTGGGGCGGCAGGTAGCCTATTGGTTAGAGCTTTGGGCCAGTAACCAAGCTGACAAGGTAAAAAATCTGTCGTCTCTGCCCCTGAGCAAGGCAATTAACCCACTGTTCCACCGGCTCCGAAGACGTGGATGTCGATTAAGGCAGCCCCCCGCACCTCTCTGATTCAGAGGGATTCGCTTAAATGCGTTAGGCACATTTCAGTTGAAGGTATTGAGTTGTACAACTGACTAGGTATCCCCCTTTCCCCTAGCAGAATATGTCCTCAACTGTTGCCCTTGTCCTCAACTTGACTGACCCTCCCTCTGCAGTCTTTGAAGTCAACTGGGTACGTGAAGGAGCAGTTTGCCTGGCGCCACTTTTACTGGTACCTGACCAATGAGGGCATCCAGTACCTGAGGGACTTCCTGCATCTGCCCCCAGAGATTGTTCCTGCCACTCTGCGTCGTCAGATGCGCCCTGAGACCGCCCGGCCCAGGCCTAAAGGTAGGCTGCATATCATGACCATGTCTGTGTCACCTGGGGCCCGTTCAGGAGGGTTCAACGTTCAGATAGAAATATATTTTGTTGAACAGATATGATTGTCATGTAGGATAGGGGATCATGGCCACTCTATTCATTCTATTTCTGTGATTTTTGTATTGTACTTCCATTAGTAATCTGGGGTTTACTGTTTCCTGTAGTCAGTCAGCAGGTTCCCTTCATGGATGAATAGTGGTGAATGTTGCAGGTGTTATAGTAGTGTGCAGATCAGAGGAGTGGTGTAAAACATATCCTTCTGTTTCAGGTATGGAGGGTGAGAGAGGTGAGCGGCCAGCTAGGTTTAACCGTGAAGGAGGAGACCGAGACAACTACAGACGTTCTGCTGCACCACGTGAGTACTCAAGTCACCTGTTTATTACGTTCAATAACGATGCACCAATATGGAAACACTGAGCCGATGCTAATATTTGCTTTGCCACGGTGGCTGATAGGGCATTGCAGAAAATTGTAAACTTTATGTAAATGACCTGAATCTCTACTTGTCTGATGATCATACTTTCTGTCCTTTTAGCTGGTGCAGACAAGAAGGCTGAAGCAGGCGCTGGTGCAGACAAGAAGGCTGAAGCAGGCGCTGGTGCAGCTACTGAGTTCCAATTTGTAAGTAAAGTATTTCAAATCAATAGTGGGTGCCATGCCTTATTGTAGCCTAATGCCCAATTGTCAATTGAGATCTTCAAAGATTGAAAACTTACCAACTGGCATTGTGTGTTGCAGAGAGGCGGATTTGGACGTGGCAGAGGACAGCAACCACCACAGGAGTAAAGCACTGACTCTGTTCTTGTACAGTATAATAAAAGGGGATTGCTGTAATCTCAGTGTGTCATGAATTTCTAATTGCATTGGATGGTGATCATAAGATATATACACTTCACAGGAGGTTGGTGGCACCTTAATTGGGGAAGATGGGCTTGTGGTAATGGAATGGTATCCAGGTGTTTGATGCCATTCCATTCGCTCTGTTCCGGCCATTGTTATGAGTCGTCCTCCCCTTAGTGGCCTCCTGTGATACACTTGAATTTGTAAGTGGTAGACAACTTTTATTTTTAATCTAGAGGAGTTGACGAACATATTTCTCCAACTGGAGTCAACAAGAAAATACAAAGAAACCCAAAGAAAAGGGAACACTGGGTGTTTTATTAATTGGCAGAATTGTTTTACAATCTTCAGTCTTCACATTTTGTTCTGTAATTCCCCATTGAAGAAGAAATCAGTGATATGTGTATTTGAATTGCCCCTGATTGGACCATTGCATGTAATGATTTGGATCTGACAATTTTTCAGTTTACATCAGTCATCACAAAAGATACATATTTCATCATTGGATTTGCTTTATATGCTGTTAAAACCATTAAACTTACCAGTAAACTGAAGTCATCAAGAACAGGAACATTTTACCCAGAACTGCCATCACCTAGTTAGATGACCCATAACCACTAGATGGCGCCATCACAAAATCTCATGACACGGTTGGGTTCAGTATGACCTACCTCAAAGGCTGTTGAACTGTGCACACCGTTTTGGGGGAAATGTGTCGTTCAGTGCAAACGTTAAAGCCAACTGAACACACCCCAGGACTCACAGACAAACAACATGGGGCATACTGAAATTGCCAATCCCTACTGGTCATATAGTGAGAAATAAAGCCATGTATGTACTTAGAAGAAAGGAAAGGGGATACCTAGTCAGTTGTACAACTGAATGCATTCAACTGGAGTGTCTTTACAGTCATTACGTCCTGGTGCAATATTGTATGACTATCTTAGGTCTACCATGAGTAGGCCTGACCTTTTCTATTTTTACAAGTAAAAAAACACCACATATTCCCTATATTCAGATTCCAGGTAAAAAAAGATGAAAGGAAAATCTAAAACCTCACCAGGCAGTTACTAGTACATAAGTGTTGCATAAACAGCTAAAAAGGAAATGCAATGCATCCATCTAAGTAAGCAAAGCTAGCCAACTGAGGGCCCAATATACCACAGGTCTAGGGACTTTTCAAGTTTAGGACTAGGCTGTTGTGTAAAACTTAAAAACATTGCCAGAGGAGATGAATAAGGCTGAGAACTAACTTAACAGCACTTTGTGCCAGATCAGTTGGGTCAATGGGTAGGTTTGGCACAATCCAGCTCAGCAAGAATAGAATATTCTCATTCTTTGTGCCCTAAATTATGCTCAGTTGAGAAATCTTATGCCAGTTCTGCCAGAGCCAATCAGTTACATGATAGCTTACATAGTTTTTTCTTGGGAGGGTTGGGGTCCTGAAACAAGATTTTATAAAACGTCATTATTGAAATTGGCACATACCTACTAGCCCATCAGGGCAAAGTACAGTGTGAAGTAAAATCTACACATCAATTTTCATGGGCCAGGGAGACAAGCAAACAACAGTACCAAACTCCAGGGCCAGTAGTGGAGAGTTGGTCTCTGCATTGACATAGGCTATAGAACATTAACATATCTACCAATCCCAGTTATTCTTGTTCACAATTCTTGACTGGGCCAGAATCACTATGGTTCTGAGACTTATCAGCATCCATCCATTCATCAGATCAATGGCATTTGATTGATTTAAATGATCAATTTCAACAACCAATGATGAACATACTTAAAGTAGAGAAATAATATACTGCTCAAAAAAATAAAGGGAACACTTAAACAACACAACGTAGATCTGAATGAAAGAAATAATCTTATTAAATACTTTTTTCTTTACATAGTTGAATGTGCTGACAACAAAATCACACAAAAATAATCAATGGAAATCCAATTTATCAACCCATGGAGGTCTGGATTTGGAGTCACACTCAAAATTAAAGTGGAAAACCACACTACAGGCTGATCCAACTTTGATGTAATGTCCTTAAAACAAGTCAAAATGAGGCTCAGTAGTGTGTATGGCCTCCACGTGCCTGTATGACCTCCCTACAACGCCTGGGCATGCTCCTGATGAGGTGGCGGATGGTCTCCTGAGGGATCTCCTCCCAGACCTGGACTAAAGCATCCGCCAACTTCTGGACAGTCTGTGGTGCAACGTGGCGTTGGTGGATGGAGCGAGACATGATGTCCCAGATGTGCTCAATTGGATTCAGGTCTGGGGAACGGGCGGGCCAGTCCATAGCATCAATACCTTCCTCTTGCAGGAACTGCTGAGACACTCCAGCCACATGAGGTCTAGCATTGTCTTGCATTAGGAGGAACCCAGGGCCAACCGCACCAGCATATGGTCTCACAAGGGGTCTGAGGATCTCATCTCGGTACCTAATGGCAGTCAGGCTACCTCTGGCGAGCACATGGAGGGCTGTGCGGCCCCTCAAAGAAATGCCACCCCACACCATGACTGACCCACCGCCAAACCGGTCATGCTGGAGGATGTTGCAGGCAGCAGAACATTCTCCACTGCGTCTCCAGACTCTGTCACGTCTGTCACGTGCTCAGTGTGAACCTGCTTTCATCTGTGAAGAGCACAGGGCGCCAGTGGCAAATTTGCCAATCTTGGTGTTCTCTGGCAAATGCCAAACGTCCTGCACGGTGTTGGGCTGTAAGCACAACCCCCACCTGTGGACGTCGAGCCCTCATACCACCCTCATGGAGTCTGTTTCTGACCGTTTGAGCAGACACATGCACATTTGTGGCCTGCTGGAGGTCATTTTGCAGGGCTCTGGCAGTGCTCCTCCTGCTCCTCCTTGCACAAAGGTGGAGGTAGCGGTCCTGCTGCTGGGTTGTTGCCCTCCTACGGCCTCCTCCACGTCACCTGATGTACTGGCCTGTCTCCTGGTAGCGCCTCCATGCTCTGGACACTACGCTGACAGACACAGCAAACCTTCTTGCCACAGCTCGCATTGATGTGCCATCCTGGATGAGCTGCACTACCTGAGCCACTTGTGTGGGTTGTAGACTCCGTCTCATGCTACCACTAGAGTGAAAGCACCGCCAGCATTCAAAAGTGACCAAAACATCAGCCACGAAGCATAGGAACTGAGAAGTGGTCTGGGGTCCCCACCTGCAGAACCACTCCTTTATTGGGGGTGTCTTGCTAATTGCCTATAATTTCCACCTGTTGTCTATTCCATTTGCACAACAGCATGTGAAATGTATTGTCAATCAGTGTTGCTTCCTAAGTGGACAGTTTGATTTCACAGAAGTGTGATTGACTTGGAGTTACATTGTGTTGTTTAAGTGTTCCCTTTATTTTTTTGAGCAGTGTATATTAAAACCTATTTAAAAGTGCCTTTCAAGAAACAACAAAAACCTAACAAAACAAATATAGCTAACATAAAAACAAAAGTCCAGTGTTCATTTAAGGGAAAATGCAGAATTATATCACAGTGTAAACATTTGTTAGAATACAATTTAGAATTGATGGATTCACATGAGCGTAAATTTGCCCTCACCAAAACGTGCAGGTGATTTACCTTGGTATTGCATCTCCTGTTGTACAACATCTCTTCCTGCATCACACACACACACACACCAATCAATCAACAGCCCTCACCTTACATCAATACACACACCGAGAGATTAGTACAGACTGAAAAACGTCCGTCATATGCAATCAACCACCATCATACCATTCGAAAATAAATATGAATATTAACAACAAAGTTAATGGATATAGAATTATCAAGTGAAAACCATGAAGACCTCAATTTTAGTGGGGTCCAGAGTATGACACACACGTTATCCAGCAGTGGCATAATCTTCCAAGTGCCATTTTAAATTAGCCTTACTATTCAAGCACAATAAACAACACCTAATGACATTACTACCCACCTCCTGATGCACAACATGATTCAAAAACTCTGCAAGAGCACGTCTCCTGCACCAAAAAACTAGTTTGGGTTCTTCTTCTTTCCCATGAGGATCAGATAACATGCATCATTCTCTGTTTTTCTGGTCATTTAATTATAAAACCAATCAATATATTATCTTTATAGTCTAGACTGACAACAAGACGTGCAGATTATTTACATTTCAATGTTCGGGTTAGATGTGCCCTAGTGTGATAGCAAAAGCCAAAGTTACTATGGGAGTGTTTTTTTATGTCAGCCCCCTTATCAAAACTTCTCTCTCAAATCACCAAAGCTTGTGCTATCGTCACAATGGAGACCGTTTTGTACCAGATAATTCCATTTCTACAGATTACATCACACAAGACACACCCATGTACCTTTACCACACATACAAAACAGGAAACTTTCCAACAAGCCCATCTAACCATTAACCAAATAAATGCATTTTTAGATGATTAGAAAAGATATGAAAAGAAAACAAACTACAGAAAATGTGTATAACTCTTAACTCTTAGACTAATGATCTGTCACGGTACATGGTCATTCTTATGACTGCCATATGGCAACTAAATGTGGCAACTAAATGGTAAACACATAGCATACCAATACTTTACGTCACCACAGCAGAGAGTTGCATTCAACAAACCTCACATTTATGACAGAGAGGAATGAGGGACCGAGGAAAAGGAGAAAGAGTTTGGGAATACCTCATGCAATTACTAATAAAAATCAAGAAAAAAAACATTCAAATTACAAAGTATTATATCTTCTTCGCCCAACACTTCAAGTCTGTACCTCCACTCTGGCACCACAAAAAAGGCTGTCAAGGCAAACATTTCTGTTGATGTTTTGAAGTTTAAAAAATAAGTAGTAGTAGGAGGAGGAGCAGGATTAAGTAAGAAAAAGAAGCGGGTAAAAGATGTGGAGAATTCTCCAGGATTTTCTGTGTTTTAGTTATCTTATACTCGATCTAGAGTTATGGTTGATGTTGTAAGTAGGGGAGTGGTCTCCTCCCCCTATTGTGGCCACCAGGGGCGTCATGTTGCCGCTCAGGCAGCCCTGTTGTAGGGCCTCAAAGTACGAGGCCTGCACAGGCTTGTGGCACTGCAGCACTCTGCTGGCATCATCTGTCTTAAACCATTCCCTTTTTCTACCTGTCAACAGAGGGACAACGAGCGGAGTTAGAAAGGGGGCTACAAAAACAGGTTAAGTCTAGATTAACTCAGGAATGAAATGCCTATGAAGGATCTACAACAGTAGTAGTAATAGTAGTAGTAGTAGTAGTAGTAGTAGTAGTAGCAGCAGTTGTAGCATCTATTATGATCAGCTGGTCAATCTGTTGCCGATTAATCAATTTGATCACACATAACAAAATAGTTTTCCAGTCATCACAGCTTTCACAAACACCACAAAAAACAATGTACCAATATTCACAGAGTCTTCCCAGTCTTCTAACATCTCTGTAACCATTAGGACATAGACATATGTTCTGTGCTTCCTGTCTGTGTTCTGAGAAAGAGGAAATAAAGATAAATTGTTAGTGCTCAAGGTTAGGAGGCAAACAGTGGAAATAAACTAGCAGTCCCTCCCACCCCAAATTTAAAGACAAGCAACACAAAGACATGGAAAAACAAACTTTTTCAGCTCACCTCGAAGATTCCTAGTAGTCGCCCCAATGTCCCCTTGACACCAGCCTGGAAAGACAACATGTTCAGTAGAAATGAAACAGCAGATTAAACCTTGAATAACGATTCTTAGTAAAAGCAGGACACTGCAATGTTTAAACATTTTCACCCGATGAGACCTGGGGGTTCTGAGAATTGCTGCCATTTTCAGTCACAGAGCGAGGGTAACGTCATGGAGGAGGGATCAGCTCCTATTAACATGGTGTCATTGCAGTACTTTCTTCCTCAGGTTACAGTTTTACTCTATTTATAAACATGGACTCTCAATCAAGAGGCTCCTCAACCCATTCAGTGAATAGCTTACATAGAAGAACATTTAGATTTTTCAGAGCTGAAATAAGGGCTGCTAAGTCAACTAGTGTAAAATTAGTACATCAACAAAACCCTGCAAGAACATTTGGCCAAGACAACAATACATCAGATTGTGTTTCACTAACAAATGAGCTCAACATTGACCACAAGGAACTCACAAATGAGGCTGAATACAGTTCATGGAAAACCAATAGACTTAAAAGACTAGAAGATCTGAAACCCTACCTCTTTAAAGAGTATCTTAAATAATCCCACAGAAACCCCCTCGCCCCCCCCAAAAACAAAATAATAAAAAAATGGCCTTTCGTGAACCAACACTCAACTTGACTTCCCCCACCCCACTAGCACTGCCTTCACCCCACAACTTGACTTCCCCCACCCCACTAGCACTGCCTTCACCCCACAACTTGACTTCCCCCACCCCACTAGCACTGCCTTCACCCCACAACTTGACTTCCCCCACCCCACTAGCACTGCCTTCACCCCACAACTTGACTTCCCCCACCCCACTAGCACTGCCTTCACCCCACAACTTGACTTCCCCCACCCCACTAGCACTGCCTTCACCCCACAACTTGACTTCCCCCACCCCACTAGCACTGCTTTCACCCCACAACTTGACTTCCCCCACCCCACTAGCACTGCCTTCACCCCACAACTTGACTTCCCCCACCCCACTAGCACTGCCTTCATCCCACAACTTGACTTCCCCCACCCCACTAGCACTGCCTTCACCCCACAACTTGACTTCCCCCACCCCACTAGCACTGCCTTCACCCCACAACTTGACTTCCCCCACCCCACTAGCACTGCCTTTGCTGATAGCTACTTTATTTCTGAAAAATGTATTTACTGAGATATTTGGTTGTCCCACCTAGCTATCTTAAGATGAATGCACTAGCTGTAAATTGCTCTGTATAAGAGTGTCTAACAGTGTCTAAATTACTAAAATGTAAATGTTTAAAGATGTTATTATCCCATTTGTTCAACAGAAAAGGTTAGCTTCAGTTTAAATACCGTATATACCCTAAGAACTTTAGGCAACAATTTAGCATGAGAGTAACCTTTCTATTAACAAAATTATGCTCAGGGACAGAGTATTTTTGGGGAATTCAGATTATTAATTAATAAACACGTTATACAAGTGTAATAACCTGTCTATACCAGTCTATACAGGCCTTTACCCTTTACAAACCTTTCAAAGGGCAACTGTGCAGAAGTGAAATTATACTTTCAATGAGCTCCTTGCATAATAAAAACTGTGAATGCACAAATGAAGTTGACAAGTAATTCAGCCTACCTCTTCACACACCTCTCGAACAGCAGCCACGTTGGGCTCTTCCTCCGGCTCCATTCCTCCACCAGGGACAATCCACTTGTCTTGAGTCCGGCTACTACTAACCAACAACACCTGCAGGCAGGGCCAGATTAAGAAATCATAAGCCCTGGGGCTATGCATTTTTAATAGAAAAAAATGACCCTTTAAAAACTCATTTCATGCAATTCTACGTAATTTACATGATAGAAGACATTAGCTCAATCTTTTTTTAATCCCACACAAATGACCGAAATGAGTGGCTACTCCGACACTGACAAACAAACAGATCAATCTGGTCTTGAATTCAAACAAGCAATAGCCCAGGCCAATGAAGCGACACACAGACTGTACAATATTAGGAGGAAATATATATATATACAGTACCAGTCAAAAGTTTGGACACACCTACTCATTCAAGGGTTTTTTCTTTATTTGTACTATTTTCTATATTGTAGAATAATAGTGAAGACATCAAAACTATGAAATAACACATATGGAATCATGTAGTAACCAAAAAAGTGTTAAACAATATCAATATATATTTTACATTTTAGATTCTTCAAAGTAGCCACCGTTTTCCTTGTTGACAGCTTTGCACGCACTTGGTGTTCTCAAAACCAGCTTCATGAGGTAGTCACCTGGAATGCATTTAATTTAAGAGTTGTGCCTTGTTAAAAGTTCATTCGTGGAATTTCTTTCCTTCTTAATGCGTTTGAGCCAATCATTTGTGTTGTGACAAGGTAGGGGGGTATACAGAAGAAATCCCTATTTGGTAAAAGACCAAGTCCATATTATGGCAAGAACAGCTCAAATAAGCAAAGAGAAATGACAGTCCATTGTAACTTTAAGACGTGAAGGTTAGTCGGTACAGAACATTTCAAGAACTTTGAATGTTTTTTCAAGTGCACTCGCCAAAACCATCAAGCGCTATGATGACACTGGCTCTCATGAGGACCGCCACAGGAAAGGAAGACCCAGAGTTACCTCTGCTGCAGACGATAATTTCATTACAGTTACCAGGATCAGAAATTGCAGCCCAAATAAATTCTTCACAGAGTTCAAGTAACAGACACATCTCAACATCAACTATTCAAGAGGAGACTGTGTGAATCAGGCCTTCGTGGTCAAATTTCTGCAAAGAAACCACTACTAAAGGACACCAATAATAAGAAGAGACTTACTTGGGCCAAGAAACACAAGCAATGGAAATCTGTCCTTTGGTCTGATGAGTCCAAATTTTAGATTTTTTTTCTCCAACCGCAGTGTCTCTGTGAGACGCAGAGTAGGTGAACGGATGATCTCCGCATGTGTGGTTCCCACCGTGAAGCATGGAGGAGGAGGTGTGATTGTGTGGGGTGCTTTGCTGGTGACACTGTCAGTGATTTATTTAGAATTCAAGGCACACTTAACCAGCATGGCTACCACAGCATTCTGCAGCAATACGCCATCCCATCTGGTTTGCGCTTAGTGGGACTATCATTTGTTTTCCAACAGGACAATGACCCACAACACACCTCCAAGGTGTGTAAGGTCTGTTTGAGCAAGAAGGAGAGTGATGGAGTGCTGCATCAGATGACCAGGCCTCCACAATCACCCGACCTCAACCCAATTGAGATGGTTTGGGATGAGTTGGATCACAGAGTGAAGGAAAAGCAGCCAACAAGCAGCCAACAAGGGAAGTCCTTCAAGACTGTTGGAAAAGCATTTCAGGTGAAGCTGGTTGAGGGAATGCCAAGAGTGTTCAAAGTTGTCATCAAGGCAAAGAAAGGGTAGCTACTTTGAAGAATCTAAAATATATGTTTTATTGAATAGTTTTGATGTCTATTATTCTACAATGTAAAAATAATAGTAGAATAATAGTAAATATAGTCCATTCAGAAAGTATTCAGACCCCTTGACTTTTTCCACATTTTGTTATGTTACAGCCTTATTTTAAAATGTATTAAATAAAACATTTTCCTCATCAATCTACACACAATACCCCATCATGACAAAGCGAAAACATTTAGCAAATGTATAAAAAAAATATATATATATTTACATAAGTATTCAGACCCTTTGATATGACACTCGAAATTGAGCACAGGTGCATCCTGTTTCCATTGATCATCCTTGAGATGTTTCTACAACTTGATTGGAGTCCATCGGTGGTAAATTCAGTTAATTGGACATGATTTAGAAAGGCACACAACTGTCTATATAAGGTCCCACAGTTGACAGTGCATGTCAGAGCAAAAACCAAGCCGTGAGGTCAAAGGAATAGTCCGTAGAGCTTCGAGATAAGATTGTGTCAAGGCATAGATCTGGGGAAGTGTCCCCCAAAAATTCTGCAGCGTTGAAGGTCCCCACAGTGGCCTTCATAATTCTTAAATGGAAGAAGTTTGGAACCACCAAAACTTTTCCCAGAGCTGGCAATCAAGGGAGAAGGGCCTTGGTCTGGGAGGTGACCAAGAACCCAATGGTCACTCTGACAGAGCTCCAGAGTTTCTCTGTGGATATGGGAGAACCTTCCAGAAGGACAACCATCTCTGCAGCACTCCACCACTCAGGCCATGGTTAAGTGGCCAGACAGAAGCCACTCCTCAGTAAAAGGCTGCCCGCTTGGAGTTTGCCAAAAGGCACCTAAAGGACTCTCAGACCATGAGAAACAAGATTCCTGGTCTGATGAAACCAAGATCGAGGTCTTTGGCCTGAATGCCAAGTGCCACGTCTGGAGGAAAACTTGCACCATCCCTACGGTGAAGCATGGGGGTGGCAGCATCATGCTGTGGGGATGTTTTTCAGCGCCAGGGACTGGGCGACTAGTCAGGATCGAGGGAAATATGAACGGAGCAAAGTACAGAGAGATCCTTGATAGAAACCTGCTTCAGAGCACTCAGGACCTCAGACTGGGGTGCCAAGCTTGTTGCGTCATACCCAAGAAGACTTGAGGCTGTAATCACTTCCAAAGGTGCTTCCAAAAAGGACTGAGTAAAGGGTCTGAATACTTATGTAATTGTGATATTTGTTTTTTATTTCTAATAAATTTGTTTTTGCTTTGTCATTATGGGGTATTGTGTGTAGATCGATGAGGGGGGGAAACAATTTAACCCATTTTAGATTAACGTTGTAATGTAACAAAATGTGGAAAAAGTCAAGGGGTATGAATACTTTTGAAAGTACTGCAATGGCCCAGAGCTAACAGACCCTGCATTGCATAATAAACTAATTTGGCAACTCTGGGAAAATAAAGTTATTCACCTTTAATGTATTCAGCCTAGGCCTCTACAGTTGAGGTTAATATAAGTTTTAAAATTGTAGTTTAAAAAAAATCCAATAACATGTTAACCGCAGGCGATGTTGCCACCAAACATGTATATGCTTTAGCTGACAAGTAGCCTATTCTCTACATTCGAAATAGCTACCCCACCAGACTACAGACCACCGGCTGGCAACCTGTACTCCAAAAGGCCCGTTCAACCTCCACACTCCTAGCCTCGGATTTACCTCCTCCTCACTCTCGTTCCTGAAGCATAGACAGGCGGCGCGTTTCTTGTAGCCATCCCCGTCATATATCCGCGTTTGATTCGATTTGATCTTCATCATGTTGGGATAAAAAAAAAGGGAACCAGAAACTCAGAAAGACGGTCACAGTCCAGTGTGGGAACCCGTGTAAAAGGCTATCAATTTCTACAACAGACTTCTTCTCCGCTTCATTTTTCATTTTTCTCTTGCACAGACGCCATTATAAATTGCGTAAATTACGCACCACGGTAGATAGAATAGTCAAACGTAGCCTACACATATCGGTATTCACGATTCAATCTTTGAGAATGAGAGTATGAAACTGTAAACGCAGTCGTGATCGGTCTGGTAGATCGCTAGTTTTACCCAATGATGTGTACACATTTTGTTGTGTTACAGTCTGAATTTAAAATGGTTTAAATGTAGATTTTATGTCACTGATTTAAAGTATACCAGTGCCTAAATCATTGTAGGAGTAAAACTGCTTAATAACAAGTCACATAATATGTTGCATGGATAATATTGTTTAACATCATTTTTAAATGACTACCCCGTACAATTATCACTCAGTCAAGTAGTGAATTTCAAGCACAGATTCAACCACAAAGACCAGGGAGGTTTTCCAATGGTTTGAAAAGAAGGGGGGGAAAGCATACATTGAAAATTCATTTGAGCATGGTGCAGTTATTAATTACACTTTGGATGGTGTATCAATACACGCATTTACTACAAAGATACAGGCTCCCTTCCTAACTCAATTGCGGGAAACCGCTCAGTGAAACTGGAAACCGCTCTGGGATTTCACCATGAGGCCATGGTGATTTTAAAAAAAGTAACAGAGTTTAATGTTAATGGCTGTGATAGGAGAAAACTGAGGATGGATTAACAACATTGTAGTTATGCTACAATGCTAACATAAATGACAGAGTGAAAAGAAGGAGGCCTGTACAGAACAAACATTTTCCAAAACATGCAAAGAAATTAACTTTAGATCCTGTATACAAAATGTTATATTTGGGGAAAATCGAACACAACACATAACTGAGTACCACTCCCCATATTTTCAAGCATGGTGGTGGCTGCATCATGTTATGGGTATACTTGTCATTGGCATGGACTAGGGAATTTTTTTTGGGGCGGGGGATAAAAAGAAACAGAAAAGAGCTAAGCACAGGCAAAATCCTAGAGGAAAACTTTATTTGTATTTTTTTAGGGGGTAGATTTAATGTTACAGAAATATTGTGGGTTCTATCAATGTAATTTTATGCATAATTTCCAATTCCCCATATTATACAGTGCATTCGGAAAGTATTCCGACCCCTTTACCTTTTCCACATTTAGTTACGTTACAGCCCTATTCTAAAATGTATTAAAGTTTTTTTCCACTCATCAATCTACACACAATACGTCATAATGATTAAGAAAAAAACACTTTATTTTTAAATAATTGCAAAAAAATAAGAAATAAACGGAAATATCACATTACATAACTATTCAGACCCTTTACTCAGTTCTTCTTGGGTATGATGCTACAAGCTGGGCACACCTGTATTTGGGAGTTTCTCCCATTCTTCTCTGCAGATCCTCTCAAGCTCTGTCAGGTTGGATGGGGAGGGTTGCTGCACAGCTATTTTCAGGTCTCTCCAGAGATGTTCGATCGGGTTCAAGTCCAGGCTCTCTCAAGGACATTCAGAGATGTTTCCCAAAGCCACTCCTGCGTTGTCTTGGCTATGTGCTTAGGGTCGTTGTTCTGTTGGAAGGTGAACCTTCTCCCCAGTCAGATCCTCTGGAGCAGGTTTTCATCGAGGATCTCTCTGTACTTTGCTCCATTCATCTTTGCCTTGATCCTGACTAGTCTCCCAGTCCCCAAAGCATGATGATGCCACCACCATGTTTCACTGTAGGGATGGTGATCGGTATACACCAGACGTGACCCTTGTCCTTCAGGTCAAAGAGTTCAATATTGGTTTCATCAGACCAGAGAATCTTGTTTTTCAAGGTCTGAGTCCTTTAGGTGCCTTTTGGCTAACTCCAAGCGGGCTGTCATGTGCCTTTTACTAATGAGTGGCTTCCGTTTGGCCACTCTACCATAAAGGCCTGATTGGTGGAGTGCTGCAGAGATGGTTGTCTTTCTGGAAGGTTCTCCCATCTCCACAGAGGAACTCTGGAGCTCTGTCAGAGTGATCATCAGGTTCTTGGTCACTTTCCTGACCAAGGCCCTTCTCCCCCGATTGCTCAGTTTGGCCGGGCAGCCAGCTCTAGGAAGAGTCTTGGTGGTTCCAAACTTCTTCAATTTAAGAATGATGGAGGCCACTGTGTTCTTGGGGACCTTCAACGCTGCAGAAATGTTTTGCTACCCTTCCCCAGATCTGTGACTCGACACAATCCTGTCTCGGCACTCTACGGACAATTCCTTCGACCTCATGGCTTTGTTTTTGCTCTGACATGCACTGTCAACTGTGGGACCTTATATAGACAGGCGTGTGCCTATCCAAATCATGTCCAATCAATTGAATTTACTACAGGTGTACTCCAATCAAGTTGTAGAAACAGCTTAAAGATGATCAATGGAAACAGGATACACCTGAGCTCAGTTTCGAGTCTCATAGCAAAGGGTCTAAAAAAACGGTTTTTGCTTTGTCATTATGGGTTATTGTGTGTAGATTGACGATTACATTTTTTTATTTAATCAATTTTAGAATAAGGCTGTAACATAACAAAATGTGGAAAACGTCAAGCGGTCTGAATACTTTTCAAATGCACTATTTAAAAGTTTGGGGTCACTTGGAAATGTCCTTGTTTTTGAAAGAAAAGCAAATTTTTTGTCCATTAAAATAACCTCAAATTGATCAGAAATACAGTGTAGACAAATTTGTGATTGACTATTGTTGTTAAAAACAGCAGATTTTTAATGGAATATCTACATACACGTACAGAGGCCCATTATCAGCAACCATCACTCCTGTGTTCCAATGGCACGTTGTGTTAGCTAATCCAAGTTTAAGAGGCTAATTGATCATTATAAAAAAAAACTTTGCAATTATGTTAGCACAGCTGAAAACTGTTGTTCTGATTAAAGAAGCAATAAAACTGGCCTTCTTTAGACTAGTTGAGTATCTTGAGCATCAGCACTTGTGGGTTCGATTACAGGCTCAAAATGGTCTAGTTTGAGCCTAGTTTGAGAAACAGACGCCTCACAAGTCCTCAACTGGCAACTTCATTAAATAGTATCCGCAAAACACCAGTCTCAACGTCAACAGTGAAGAGGCGACTCCAGGATGCTGGCCTTCTAGGCAGAGTTGCAAAGAAAAAGCAATATCTCAGACTGGCAAATAAAAATAAAAGACTAAGATGGGCAAAAGAACACAGACACTGGACAGAGGAACTCTCATGTAACTATAACGAGGCTATATACAGGGGGTACCGGTACCTAGTCAATGTGTGGGGGTACAGGTAAGTCGAGTTATTTTGTACTTGTAGGTAGGGGGAAAGTGACAATGCATAGATAATAAACAGCGAGTAGCAGCAGTGTAAAAACAAACGGGTGGGGGGGGGCGTGTCAATGTAAATAGTCCGGGTGGCCATTTAAGTAATTGTTCAGCAGTCTTATGGTTTGGGGGTAGAAGCTGTTAAGGAGCCTTTTAGTCCTAGACTTGGCACTCCTGTTCCGCTTGCCGTTCGGTAGCAGAGAGAACAGTCTATGACTTGAGTGACTGGAGTCTTTGACAATTAGTCTGACAAACATGCTCTAGCTCTGCCACCTTTCACAGCAGATGATGAAGTGAGACATCGGCAGATGAGCCATTTTTACTAATCTGCTGGAGAACCAGTTCGGATTTAACTATAACTTCTGTATGACTGAAGCTTTTAGGATGAGAAGTTCAATGCTAACCCCCTAGAGTCGACTGACGCACCGGTGCGTCAATCTAAGTAACATCAAAAAATTATATTCAAAATCCATCAGTTTAAGCTAGAGATATGTTTTTTTGCATTGGATGCATCTCAATCTTCCTTTCCTGTGGCGGTCCTCATGAGAGCCAGTTTCATCATAGCGCTTGATGGTTTTGGCGACAGCACTTGAAGAAACATTCAAAGTTCTTGAAATGTTCTGTACTGACTAACCTTCATGTCTTAAAGTAATGATGGACTGTCGTTTCTCTTTGCTTATTTGAGCTGTTCTTGCCATAATATGGACTTGGTCTGTTACCAAATAGGGCTATCTTCTGTATACCTCCTGTACCTTGTCACAACACAACTGATTGGCTCAAATGCATTAAGAAGGAAAGAAATTCCACAAATGAACTTTTAACAAGGCATAACTGTTCATTTTAAAAGGATTCCAGGTGACTACCTCATGAAGCTGGTTGAGAGAATGCCAAGTGCGTACAAAGCTATCATCAAGGCAAAGGGCGGCTACTTTGAAGAAAAGTGCGCTCAAATATAAAATATATGTTTAACACTTTTTTGGTTACTACATAATTCCATATGTGTTACTTCATCATTTTTATGTCTTCACTATTATTATACATTGTAGAAAATAGTAAAACATAAAGAAAAACCCTTGAATGAGTAGGTGTGTCCAAACTTTTGACTTGTACTATATATATATATATATATACATACATACATACATACATACATACATACATACATACATACATACATACATACATACATACATACATACATACAGTTGAAGTTGGAAGTTTACATACACTTAGAGCCTAACTGGCAATAATAAGCAGTGTGTGAGTTTCAAGTTTGGAGAATATCATTTGTGGTCACTTTTGATAATGGTGTTATCCGCAAAGGGAACATTCACACTTATAGCCTACTGCCATGTGCGCATTGCTGAGCTTATAATGTGAAGAAATAGCCTAATATACTGCTCAAAAAAATAAAGGGAACACTTAAACAACACAATGTAAATCCAAGTCAATCACACTTCTGTGAAATCAAACTGTCCACTTAGGAAGCAACACTGATTGACAATACATTTCACATGCTGTTGTGCAAATGGAATAGACAACAGGTGGAAATTATAGGCAATTAGCAAGACACCCCCAATAAAGGAGTGGTTCTGCAGGTGGGGACCACAGACCACTTCTCAGTTCCTATGCTTCCTGGCTGATGTTTTGGTCACTTTTGAATGCTGGCGGTGCTTTCACTCTAGTGGTAGCATGAGACGGAGTCTACAACCCACACAAGTGGCTCAGGTAGTGCAGCTCATCCAGGATGGCACATCAATGCGAGCTGTGGCAAGAAGGTTTGCTGTGTCTGTCAGCGTGGTGTCCAGAGCATGGAGGCGCTACCAGGAGACAGGCCAGTACATCAGGAGACGTGGAGGAGGCTGTAGGAGGGCAACAACCCAGCAGCAGGACCGCTACCTCCGCCTTTGTGCAAGGAGGAGCAGGAGGAGCACTGC
Organism: Salmo trutta; assembly: GCF_901001165.1. NCBI lineage: Eukaryota > Metazoa > Chordata > Actinopteri > Salmoniformes > Salmonidae > Salmo > Salmo trutta. The sequence continues at coordinate 17,329,485 of NC_042986.1, read as the reverse complement.
CAGAGTCCTGCACAATGACCTCCAGCAGGCCACAAATGTGCATGTGTCTGCTCAAACGGTCAGAAACAGACTCCATGCAGGTGGTGTGAGGTCCCGACGTCCACAGGAGGGGGTTGTGCTTACAGCCCAACACCGTGCAGGACGTTTGGCATTTGCCAGAGAACACCAAGATTGGCAAATTCGCCACTGGCGCCCTGTGCTCTTCACAGATGAAAGCAGGTTCACACTGAGAACATGTGACAGTCTGGAGACGCCGTGGAGAACGTTCTGCTGCCTGCAACATCCTCCAGCATGACCGGTTTGGCGGTGGGTCAATCATGGTGTGGGGTGGTATTTCTTTGGGGGGCCGCACAGCCCTCCATGTGCTCGCCAGAGGTAGCCTGACTGCCATTAGGTACCGAGATGAGATCCTCAGACCCCTTGTGAGACCATATGCTGGTGCGGTTGGCCCTGGGTTCCTCCTAATGCAAGACAATGCTAGACCCCATGTGGCTGGAGTGTGTCAGCAGTTCCTGCAAGAGGAAGGCATTGATGCTATGGACTGGCCCGCCCGTTCCCCAGACCTGAATCCAATTGAGCACATCTGGGACATCATGTCTCGCTCCATCCACCAATGCCACGTTGCACCACAGACTGTCCAGGAGTTGGCGGATGCTTTTGTCCAGGTCTGGGAGGAGATCCCTCAGGAGACCATCCGCCACCTCATCAGGAGCATGCCCAGGCATTGTAGGGAGGTCATACAGGCACGTGGAGGCCACACACACTACTGAGCCTCAATTTGACTTGTTTTAAGGACATTACATCAAAGTTGGATCAGCCTGTAGTGCGGTTTTCCACTTTAATTTTGAGTGTGACTCCAAATCCAGACCTCCATGGGTTGATAAATTGGATTTCCATTGAATATTTTTGTGTGATTTTGTTGTAAGCACATTCAACTATGTAAAGAAAAAAGTATTTAATAAGATTATTTCATTAATTCAGATCTCGGATGTGTTATTTTAGTGTTCCATTAATTTTTTTGAGCAGTGAAGTTTATTAATTTTTAAAGCTAAACGTTCTGATCTTTTGCGTCAGCCATATTGTTTAAAAAAACTTTTTTTATGCTAGAGGTTGTATTAATTTGGGATCTCGCATCCCACAACTGTCCCAGACTATTTTAGGAATATTTATTTCTCACACAGAATAGATAAACTTTTATACTATGGGGGATAGTATACACAGGCTAGTGCTTTGGCTGTTCGTTAGGCTTACTCATCTTGTTGGCTGATAAAGTAAATGTGGACAGTTCTTCCAATATCTTCAATATGCACCTCGGAATTGGATAAGGATGCACGCAGTTGTGTCCCCAATAAGTCTGTCTTCACTTGTTGGCTGTGAGAAAGACCTGATCATGTGATGAAGAGCCATGTGAGTGAGAGGTGCTTCATAGCATAAAGCATTTAGGGAGAAGGGCAAAACGCAGCACTCCAGGTCTAGGGCACAACGGCCACTGGCAGGAAAATGCATCTTTTTGTTTTAGGGTGCATTACGGCCACACAAACGGGTAGCTGCCACGAAATTCGAGGCATTATCAAGTGCTTGTGAAATTGTGAATGAGAGACTGATGAAGTGTGTACAGCCTTAGCAAAAAAACAAAGCAGAGCTCATGCCTTTCAAGCGACTTTAAAAAAAATCATCTTTAGAGTAAAAAAATATAGCCCAACGTTTGTATAACAACAAAAGTTACATTAATAACTCTAATTATGCATATAGGACTACCTATTCCTCGGGCCTTCCGAGTGGTGCAGCCGTCTAAGGCACTGCAGTGCTTGAGACTTGGGTTCTGTTGCAGCCGGTCGTCACCGGGAGAGGGTTTGGCTGGCCGAGATGTCCTTATCCCATCGCAATCTAGGGACTCCTGTGGTGGGACAGGCGCATGCACGCCTACACAGTCACCACTTGTACAATATTTCCTCAGACACATTGGTGCGGCTGGCTTCCGTGTTAAGCGAGCAGTGTGTCAAGAAGCAGTGTGGCTTGGCTGGGTCGTGTTTCGGAGGACGCCTGGCTCTCGACCTTTGCCTCTCCCGAGTCTGTACGGGAGATGCAGTGATGGGACAAGACTAATTACCAATTGGATATCACGAAAAAGGGTGAAAAAAAGAAAAATACCTACAGTGAAGTCGGAAGATTACATACACCTTAGCAAAATACATTTAAATTCAGTTTTTCACAATTCCTGACATTTAATCACAGTAACAATTCCCTGTTTTAGGTCAGTTAAGATCACCACTTTATTTTAAGAATGTGACATGTCAGAAAATTAGTACAGAGAATGATTTATTTCAGCTTTTATTTCTTTCATCATATTCCCAGTGGGTCAGAAGTTTACATACACTCAATTAGTATTTGGTAGCATTGCCTTTATATTGTTTAACTTGGGTCAAACGTTACGGGTAGCCTTCCACAAGCTTCCCACAATAAGTTGGGTGAATTTTGGCCCATTCCTCCTGACAGAGCTGGTGTAACTGAGACAGGTTTGTAGGCCTCCTTGCTCACATGCTTTTTCAGTTCTGTCAACAAATTTTCTATAGGATTGAGGTCAGGGCTTTGTGATGGCCACTCCCATACCTTGACTTTGTTGTTCTTAAGCCATTTTGCCACAACTTTGGAAGTATGCTTGGGGTCATTGTCCATTTCGAAGACCCATTTGCGACCAAGCTTTAACTTCCTGACTGATGACTTGAGATGTTGCTTCAATATATCCACATAATTTTCCTGCCTCATGATGCCATCTATTTTGTGAAGTACACCAGTCCCTCCTGCAGCAAAGCACCCCCACAACATGTTGCTACCACCCCCGTGCTTCACGGTTGGGATGGTGTTCTTTGGCTTGCAAGCCTCCCCCTTTTTCCTCCAAACATAACGATGGTCATTATGACCAAACAGTTATATTTTTGTTTCATCAGACCAGAGGACATTTCTCCAAAAAGTACGATCTTTGTCCCTATGTGCAGTTGCAAACCGTAGTCTGGCTTTTTTATGGCGGTTTTGGAGCAGTGGCTTCTTCCTTGCTGAGCGGCCTTTCAGGTTATGTCGATATAGGACTCGTTTTACTGTGGATATAGATACTTTTGTACCGGTTTCCTCCGGCATCTTCACAAGGTCCTTTGCTGTTGTTCTGGCATTGAGTTGCACTTTTCTCACCAAAGTACGTTCATCTCTAGGAGACAGAACACGTCTCCTTCCTGAGCGATAAGACGGCTGCATGGTCCCATGGTGTTTATACTTGCGTACTATTGTTTGTATAGATGAACGTGGTACCTTCAGGCGTTTGGAAATTGCTCCCAAGGATGAACCAGACTTGTGGAGGTCTTGGCTGATTTATTTTGATTTCCCATGATGTCAAGCAAAAAGGCACTGAGTTTGAACGTAGGCCTTGAAATATATCCACAGGTACACCTCCAATTGACTAAAATTATGTCAATTAGCCTATCAGAAGTTTCTAAAGCCATGACATAATTTTCTGGAATTTTCCAAGCTGTTTAAAGGCACAGTCAACTTAATGTATGTAAACTTTGACCCACTGGAATTGTGATACAGTGAATTATAAGTGAAAGAATCTGTCTGTAAACAATTGTTGGAAAAATGACTTGTGTCATGTGCAAAGTAGATGTCCTAACCGACTTGCCAAAACTATAGTTTGTTAACAAGAAATTTGTGGAGTGGTTGAAAAATAAGTTTCTATGACTCCAACCTAAGTGTATGTAAACTTCTGACTTCAAATGTATTTCTTTGTTAAATGCTCAACACAGAATAGCTGCATGTGCGCAAATCGTTTGGAGAAAAGATCCTTTCTAATTGATTCAGCTTTGTTCAATTGTATACTTCATACTATAAAATAATATAAAATAATGCCACCGAATTCTAGTGTAGCTCACAGCCATTTGGCATAGCAAGATCAGGACCTAATATAAAGACAACTCAGAGTATCCTATTCTGTTCTTCTGAAATAGACTACATTTTCTTCATGTCATGTTTCTTTAGACCCTTCTAAAATAAATAATGGAATTATTGTGATGGTGTAGGCTATATTACATGGATTTATTAGACTTTTTAAAATGTAGATGTTCCAAAGGTCTGCATAGGCTATATGTGGAAGCCAGGAGATGCTAAATGTGTTTATGTTAATTAATGGTAAATTACCGTGAGACCGACAGTTATTTGCTTGACAATCAACGGCTGACCAAATTTTGTGACCGCCATAGCCCTACATGTGTTGAATACTCATTGAATCAAGATATATTAGTGTTGTATTTTCGATGAATCAAATCAAAATGTCAGACATTTTCTTCCACTTTGAAATTACAGAGTATTTTGTGTAGATTGTTGACAGAAAATGACAAATCAATTTTAATCCCACTTTATAGCACAACAAAATGTGGAAAAAGTCAAGGCGAGTGAAAACTTTCTGAAGGCACTGTATCAAATATATTTATAAAGCCCTTTTTACATCAGCTAATGTCACCAAGTGCTATACAGAAACCCAGTCTAAAACAGCAAGCAATGCAGTACGTGGCTAGGAAAAACTCCCTAGAAAGGCAGGAATTTAGGAAGAAACCTAGAGAGGAACCAGGCTCTGATGGGTGGCCAGTCCTCTTCTGGCTGTGCTGGGGGTGAGATTATAAGAGTACATGGCCATTAAGGCCAGATTGTTCTTCAAGATGTTCAAACATTCATAGATTACAAGCAGGGTCAAACAATAATCACAGTAGTTGCAACAGGTCAGTACCTCAGGAGTAAATGTCAGTTGGCTTTTCATAGCCAAGCATTCAGAGGTCGAGACAGCAGGTGCGGTAGAGTCGAAAACAGCAGGTCCGGGACAAGGTAGCACATCCGGTGAACAGGTCAGGGTTCCATAGCCGCAGGCAGAACAGTTGAAACTGGAGCAGCAGCACGACCAGGTGGACAGGGAACAGCCAGGAGTCATCAGGCCAGGTAATCCTGACGTATGGTCCTTGGGCTCAGCTTCTCCTGGAAGGGAGTGAGAGAGGGAGGGAGAGATAATTAGAGGGAGTATACTTAAATTCACACAGGACACCAAATAAGACAGGAGAATTACACCAGATATAACAGACTGAGCCCCGGGCACACTATTGCAGCATAGATACTGGAGGCTGAGACAGTGGGGGTCGGGGGACACTGTGGCCCCGTCCGACGATGCCCCCGGACAGGGCCAACCAGCCAGGATACAACCCCACCCACCTTGCCAAGGCACAGCCCCCACACCACTAGAGGGATAACAACAGACCACCAACTTACTACGCTAAAACAAGGCTGAGTAAAGCCCACGAAGATCTCCTCCACTGCACAAGCCCGAAGGGGTGCAAAACCGGACAGAAAGATCACCTCAGTGACTCAACCCACTCAAGTGATGCACCCCTCCTAGGGACGGCATGGAAGAGTACTAGTAAGCCAGTGACTCGGCCCCCATAACAGGGTCAGAGGCAGATAATCCCAGTGGAGAGAGGGGGTGGTTCATCTCTCCAGTGCCTTGCCGTTCACTTTAGCTCCCCTGGGCCAGACTACACTCAATCATAGGACTTACTGAAGTGATGAGTCTTCAGTAAAGACTTAAAGGTTGAGACTAAGTCTGCATCTCTCACATTGATAGGCAGACCATTCCATAAAAATTGAGCTCTATAGGAGAAAGCCCTGCCTTCAGCTGTTTGCTTAGAAATTCTGGGAACAATAAGGAGGCCTGCGTCTTGTGACCGTAGCGTACATGTAGGTATGTACCTTGAAAATAAAACTTGAAATCTTAACAGGAAGCCAGTGTAGAAAGGCCTGGATTGCTGGATTTCTGATGCTATGTATTGGCCAATGAGAGACTTTGAAGCCACTGGTCGGCCATATTGGCACTTCTCAGAAAAGCAGTCCGCCATAGGAATGAATGGATTTCTACAGTATTTCATTTAATTGTTTCAAGGACAAAATTACATGTTTTTAAGTACTTTTTGTTGTAGTGGGGATAGTAACATTAGTACTTTTTAAACATTATACTTTAAGGATAATGTTTTAATATCTTATTTAATTGGTATTTTTATGTTTAGCTCTCATAATATAATTCAAAAGTGTGTATTAATGTGTCTGTAAAATAATAAATGTGGCAAAAACAATTGTAGACGTTAGTAAATGCAATTCTATAGCTTCCAAAATATTTTTTACAATGGTGGGGAAGTGTCAAGATGGAGGTATGGGGGCTTCAGAACAGCACCCCTGTCAGTCATCTAGTGTATATATACAGTGCATTGGGAAAGTATTCAGACCCTTCAACTTTTTCCACTTTGTTACATTACAACCTTATTTTCAAACTGATTAGATTGTTTTTTCCCCTCATCAATCTAGACACAATACCCCATAATGACAAAGCAAAAACAGTTTTTTTTTAACATTTTTGCAAATATATAAAAAAGTTCAAACTGAAATATCACATTTACATAAGTAGTCAGACACTCTGGAGCAGGTTTTCATCAAGGATCTCTCTGTACTTTGTTCCGTTCATCTTTGCCTCGGTCCTGACTAGTCTCCCAGTCCATGCCGCTGAAAAACATCCCCACAGCATGATGCTGACACCAGCATGCTTCACCATAGGAATGGTGCCAGTTTCCCTCCAGACGTGATGCTTGGCATTCAGGCCAAAGAGTTCATTCTTGGTTTCATCAGACCAGAGCATCTTGCTTCTCAAGGTTTGAGAGTCTTTAGGTGCCTTTTTGAAAACTCCAATCAGCCTGTCGTGCCTTTTAGTGGCTTCCATCTGGCCATTCTACCATAAAGGCCTGACTGTGCTGCAGAGATGGTTGTCCTTCTGGAAGCTTCTCCCACCTCCACAGAGGAACTCTAGAGCTCTGTCGGAGTGACCATCGGGTTCTTGGTCACCACCTCCCCCGATTGCTCAGTTTTGCCGGGCGGCCAGCTCTAGGAAGAGTCTTGGTGGTTCCAAACTTCTTCCATTTAAGAATGATGGCGGTCACTGTGTTCTTGGGGACCTTCAATGCTGCAGAATTTTTTTGGTACACATCCCCAGATCTGTGCCTCGACACAATCCTGAAACGGAGCTCTACGGACAATTCCTTCAACCTCATGGCTTGGTTTTTGCTCTGACATGGGACCTTATATATGTAACCGATGTGAAATGGCTAGCTAGTTAGCGGGGTGCGCGCTAATAGCGTTTCAATCGGTGACGTCACTCGCTCTGAGACCTTGAAGTAGTTGTTCCCCTTGCTCTGCAAGGGCCGCGGCTTTTGTGGAGCGATGGGTAATGATGCTTCGAGGGTGGCTGTTGTCTATGTGTGCAGAGGGTCCCTGGTTCGAGCTCAGGTGTGGGCGAGGAGAGGGACGGAAGCAAAACTGTTACATTGATGCTGTTGACCCGGATCACTGGTTGCTGCGGAAAAGGAGGAGGTCAAAAGGGGGGTGAGTGTAACCGATGTGAAATGGCTAGCTAGTTAGCAGGGTGAGCGCTAATAGCATTTCAATCGGTAACGTCACTCGCTCTGAGACCTTGAAGTAGTTGTTCCCCTTGCTCTGTAAGGGCCGCGGCTTTTGTGGAGCGATGAGTAACGATGCTTCGAGGGAGGCAGATGTTGATGTGTGCAGAGGGTCCCTGGTTTGAGCCCAGGTAGGGGCGAGGAGAGGGAAGGAAGCTATACTGTTACATATAGACAGGTGTATGCCTATCCAAACCAATCAATTGAATTTACCACAGGTGGACTCCAATCAAGTTGTAAAAATATCTCAAGGATGATCAATGGAAACAGGATGCACCTGAACTCAATTTCGAGTCTCATAGCAAAGGGTCTGAAAACTTATGTAAATAAGGTATTTCTGTATTTTTTACAAAAAAAATCTAAAAACGTCTTTTTGCTTTGTCATTATGGGTTATTGTGTGTAGATTGCTGAGGAAAAACAAATATTTAAAACATTTTAGAATAAGGCTGTAACGCAACAAAATGTGGAAAAAGTCAAGGGGTCTGAATACTTTCCAAAGGCACTGGAAATCATTGGTTTTACCTGGTTTTAATAATCTTCTGGTCTAGTAGAGTCCAGGAGCCACACCTGGTTTAATGCTGTCCCCCTCCCTCCTCATAATCAGTGGTCAAGCAATCCATGCTGTAGAATTTGTATTTGTGCACGCCCTGCACATTATGGTATCACACTGGAATATGCTTGACAGGGAGAGAAGCTCTGATCTCTGAACCTCTTCTAAACAGATTTATTGTCACCAGTGAATTGTGTGATGACGTGATATGCTTATTCCAGTAACGTCCTTTAAAAAGTGAGGCAAAAAAACATGACTTTATTCACACCCGTAATATTTTTCCCTGCAATATTAGACTGAAAAACAATCATCCAGCGATCATACACTGTTTACCAGGGGGCAGGTGCTACTGACATAAAGGCTATTCTGAAGATGGTGCTGGCTAAGGCAAAAATTGGTGAGTATAGAGAGTATAGAGATATTGTTATCCACGTCAGCACCAACAATGTTAGGATGAAACTGTCAGAGGTCATCAAGCGCAACATAGCTTCAGCTTGTAAATTAGCTAGAAAGATGTGTCGGCATCAAGTAATTGTCTCTGGCCCCCTTCCCAGTTAGGGGGAGTGATGAGCTCTACAGCAGAGTCTCACAACTTAATCGCTGGTTTTAAAATGCTTTCTGCCTGTCCCAAAAGATAGAATTTGTAGATAATTGGCCCTCTTTCTGGGACTCAACCACATACAGGACCAAGCCTGGCCTCTGAGGGGTGATGGACTCCATCCTAGCTGAAGGGGTGCTCTCATCTTATCTATCAACACAGACAGGGTTCTAACTCATCTAGCTCCACAATAAGATAGGGTGCAGGCAAGGCAGCAGGAAAAATCTGGGAAATGTAAACATGGCGGTGTTTGCTTTAGCAATCTCACTGGAATAAAGACCTCCTCCATCCCTGTCATTTTTTAAAGAGACTGATAATACATCACAACTCAAACTAAGACTCCTTAATGTTAGATCCCTCACTTCCAAGGCAGTCATAGTCAATGAACTAATCACTGATCAAAACTTTGATGTGATTGGCCTGACTGAATGAAACATGGCTTAAGCCTGATTAATTGACTGAGTTAAATGAGGCCTCTCCTCCAGGTTACACTAGTGACTATATTTGCCGCACCTCCTGCAAAGGCGGGGGTGTTGCTAACATTTTTTACAGGAAATTTCTAAAATGTATATATATTTTGAGCTTCTAGTCAGGAAATCTATGCAGCCTACCCAAGCAATTTTTATAGCTACTGTTTACAGGCCTGAGCTGTATACAGCATTCCTCACTAAGTTTCTTGAATTACTATCGGGCCTTGTACTCATGGCTGATAATATTCACATTTTTGTGACTTCAATATTTACATGGAGAAGTCCACAGACCCAGTCCAAAAGGCTTTTGGAGGCATCATCGACTCAGTGGGTTTTGTCAAACATGTCTCCAGACCTGCCCATTGTCACAGTCATACCCTGGATCTAGTTCTGTCCCGTAGAATAAATATTGTGGATCAAAATGTTTTTCCTCATAATCCTGGACTATCGGACCATCATTTTACTATGTTTGCAATCGCAACAAATAATCTGCTCAGACCCCAACCAAGGATTAGCAAAAGCCGCACTATAAATTCTTGGACAACCCACATTTATTTTTGATATTGTCGCAAAGCTAACTAAAAAACAGCCTTCCCCAAGAGAGGATGGCCTTCACTTCAGCAGTGATGAATTCATGAACTTCTTCAAAGAAAAGATCATGATCTTCATAAAGCAAATTACGGACTCCTCTTTGAATCTGCGTATTTCTCCAAAACTCAGTTGTCCTGAGTCTGCAAAGAACTGCCAGGACCTAAGATCAATGGATACACACAAGTTTTTTAATCCTGTATCTCTCGAAACATTCACGAAAATAGTAGTGTCCTCTAAACCTTCCAGCTGCCTACTAGACCCTATTCAGACCAAACTACTGAAAGAGCTACTTCCTGTGCTTGGCCCTCCTATGTTGAACATAATCAATGGCTCCCTATCCTCCATATTTGTACCAAACTCACTAAAAGTGGCAACTAATAAAGCCTCATTTTTTGGAAAAAGCTGTTGCGCAGCAACTCTTCCTGAAGACAAAATAATGTATACGAAATGCTCCACTCTGGTTTTAGACCCCATCGTAGTACTAAGACAGCACTCGTGAATGTGGTAAAGTACCTTTTAATGACATCAGACCAAGGCTCTGCATCTGTCCTTGTGCTCCTAGACCTTAGTGCTGCCTTTGACACTATCGATCACCACATTCTTTTGGAGAGATTAGAAACCCGAATTGGTCTACATGGACAGGTTCTTGCCTGGTTTAGATCTTATCTGTCGGAAAGATATCAGTTTGTCTCTGTGGATGGTTTGTCCTCTGACAAATCAATTGTACGTTTAGGTGTTCCTCAATGTTCTGTTTTAGGAGCACTATTGTTTTCAGTATTTAATATTCTACCTCTTGGTGATGTCTTTTGGAAACACAATGTATACTTTCACTGCTTTGCGGACGCCACACAGCTGTACATTTCGATTAAACATGGTAAAGTCCCCAAATTGCCTACCCTGGAAGCCTGTGTTTCAGACATAAGGAAGTGGATGGTGGCAAACGTTTTACTTTTAAACTCAGACAAAACAGATATGCTAGTTCTCGATCCCAAGAAACAAAGAGATATGCTGTTTGATCTGACAATTAATCTTGATGGTTGTAAAGTCATCTCAAATAAAACTGTGAAGGACCTCGGCGTTACTCTGGACCCTGATCTCTCTTTTGACGAACATATTAAGACTGTTTCAAGGACTCCTTTTTTCCATCTGCATAATATTGCAAAAATAAGATTTTTTGTTGTTGTCCAAAAATGATGCAGAAAAGCTAATCTATGCATTTGTCACTTCTAGATTACACTACTGCAATGCTCTACTCTCCAGTTACCCGGATAAAGCACTGAATATACTTCAGTTAGTGCTAAATACGGCTGCTAGAATCTTGACTAGAGCCAAGAAATGTGATCGTATTACTCCAGTGCTAGCCTCTCTACACTGGCTTCCTGTTAAGGATAGGGCTGATTTCAAGGTTTTACTGCTAACTTACAAAACAATACATGGACTTGCTCCTACCTATCTCTCCGATTTGGTCCTGCCGTACATACCTACACGTACGCTACCGTCATAGGACGCAGGCCTCCTTATTGTCCCTAGAATTTCTAAGCAAACAACTGGAGCCAGGGCTTTCTCCTATGAAGCTATTTTTTTACGGAATGGTCTGCCTATCCATGTCAGATGCAGACTCTGTCTCGACCTTTAAGTCTTTACTGAAGACTCATCTCTTCAGTAAGTCCTATGATTGAGTGTAGTCTGGCCCAGGGGTGCGAAGCGGAACGGCAAGGCGCTGGAGAGATGAACCGCCCAAGCTGTCTCTGCTTGGCCGGCTCCCCTCTCTCTACTGGGATTCTCTGCCTCTGACCCTAGTGCTCTTCCATGCCATCCCTAGGAGGGGTGTGTCACTTGAGTGGGTTGAGTCACTGAGGTGATCTTTCTGTCTGATTTTTCACCCCCTTGGGCTTGTGCGGTGGAGGAGATCTTTGTGGGCTATACTCAGCCTTTTCTCAGGGTAGTAAGTTGGTGGTCTGTTGATATCCCTCTAGTGGTGTGGGGGCTGTGCTTTGGCAAAGTGGGTGGGGTTATAACCTGCCTGGTTGACCCTGTCCGGTTGACCATGTCCGTAGGTATCGTCGGACGGGGCCACAGTGTCCCTGACCCCCCCGTCTCAGCCTCCAGTATCTATGCTGCAATAGTCTATGTGCCGGGGGACTAGGGTCAGTCTGTTCTATGTGGTGAAATTCTCCTGTCTTATATGGTGTCCTGTGCGAACTTAAGTATGCTCCTCCTAATTATCCCATCTCTCTCTCTAGCTGAGGAGGACCTGAGACTTAGGACCATGCCTCAGGATTACCTGGCCTGATGACGCCTGGCTGGCCCCAGTCCATCTGGTCATGCTGCTGACCCAGATCTGCTGTTTTGCCTGTGGCTATGGAACTCAGACCTGTTCACCAGACGTGCTACCTTGTCCCGGACCTGCTGTTTCAACCTTCTTTCTCTCTCTCGCTCTCTCTACCACACCTGCTGTCTCGACCTCTGAATGCTTGGCTATAAAAAGCCAACTGACATTTACTCCTGAGGTGCTGACCTGTTGCACCCTTTATAACCACTGATATTATTATTTGAACCTGCTTGTAAAATGATCTGGCATTAATGGCCATGTACTCTGATAATCTCCACCCGGCACAGTCAGAAGAGGACTGTCTACCCTTCTGAGCTTGGTTCCTTTCTAGGTTTCTTCTTAGCTTCCTGCCTTTCTAGGGTGTTTTTCCTTGTCACTGTGCTTCTGTATCTGCATTACTTGCTCTTTGGGGTTTTAGGCTGGGTATCTGTACAAGCACTTTGTGACAACTGCTGATGTAAAAAGGGCTTTGTAAAATACATTTAATTAATTGAGAAGGTGTATGACATAAATACATTGAGTTTACTGACTAAATATATGAAAAAGTTATTTCATTGAGTCTCCAATATGGGAAAAATTACATTATTACGTTTGCGATGTGTATTTTCAAAATAGTACATATTTGAAACAGTATGTTAAACTTTCATTTAGTCTCCAATATGGGATATATATTATGGAATATGAGATGAAACGGTAACACTTTACTTGACACCCAGTGTCATAACCCATGGCCATAACCATGTCATATGTCATAACAGCTGACAACTTGTCATAACATGGTCATAACACTGTCATGACCCATATATTTACACATGTTGTGATATGTATTGTGTTATTTTATGGCTGGTTATGACACAGTTGAAGTCGGAAGTTTACATCCACTTAAGTTGGAGTCATTAAAACTCGTTTTTCAACCACTCCACAAATGTTTTGTTAACAAACTATAGTTTTGGCAAGTCGATTAGGACATCTACTGTGTGCATGACACAAGTATTTTTTCCAACAATTGTTTACAGACAGATTATTTCACTTATAATTCACTGTGTCAAAATTCCAGTGGGTCAGAAGTTTACATACACTAAGTTGACAGTGCCTTTAAACAGCTTGGAAAATTCCAGAAAATGATGTCATGGCTTTAGAAGCTTCTGATAGGCTAATTGACATCATTTGAGTCAATTGGACGTGTACCTGTGGATGTATTTCAAGGCCAACCTTCAAACTCAGTGCCTCTTTGCTTGAAAAGTATCTATATCCACAGTAAAACGAGTCCTATATTAATGTAACCTGAAAGGCCGCTCAGCAAGGAAGAAGCCACTGCTCCAAAACCGCCATAAAAAAGCCAGACTACGGTTTGCAACTGCACATGGGGACAAAGATCGTACTTTTTGGAGAAATGTCCTCTGGTCTGATGAAACAAAAATATAACTGTTTGGCCATTATGACCATTGTTATGTTTGGAGGAAAAAGTGGGAGGCTTGCAAGCCGAAGTACACCATCCCAACCGTGAAGAACGGGGGTGGCAGCATCATGTTGTGGGGGTGCTTTGCTGCCAGAGGGACTGGTGCACTTCACAAAATAGATGGCATCATGAGGCAGGAAAATTATGTGGATATATTGAAGCAACATCTCAAGACATCAGTCAGGAAGTTAAAGCTTGGTCGCAAATGGGTCTTCCAAATGAACAATGACCCCAAGCATACTTCCAAAGTTGTGGCAAAATGGCTTAAGGACAACAAAGTCAAGGTATTGGAGTGGCCATCACAAAGCCCTGACCTCAATCCCATAGAACATTTGAGGGCAGAACTGAAAAAGCGTGTGAGAGCAAGGAGGCCTACAAACCTGACTCAGTTACACCAGCTCTGTCAGGAGGAATGGGCCAAAATTCACCCAATGAATTGTGGGAAGGTTGTGGAAGGCTACCCGAAACATTTGACCCAAGTTAAACAATTTAAAGGCAATGCTACCAAATACTAATTGAGTGTATGTAAACTTCTGACCCACTGGGAATGTGATGAAAGAAATAAAAGCTGAAATAAATCCTTCTCTCTACTAGTATTCTGACATTTCCCATTCTTAAAATAAAGTGGTGATCCTAACTGACCTAAGACAGGGAATTTTTACTAAGATTAAATGTTAGGAATTGTGAAAAACTGAGTTTAAATGTATTTGGCTAAGGTGTATGTAAACTTCCAAATTCAACTGTATATAAGAGTGTCAAAACCCACATTCATTCAAATAATTTTTTTCCTTGCCAAGAAGTTTCCTTCCGTTTTAAAGTTTGTTTTTTAAATCCTTTGTTGTTGTTGTAATGAATTCTTCACAGTCATGTTTTTTCATCATATTTTAAGTAACTAGAAAATACACTTTATGACACTGTCCTGAAGGCATTATGACCATCCTTTGTCATTTTACTTGGACCAAAAAATATACACTTTATGACACTGTCAAGAAGCATTATGACCATCATAATCATATAAGCCAGATCGGCCTATCACGTACATTCCCTTATATCAGTCATCAGTCAAAAATAGGGTGTCTGGTCCTACTCCTGAAATCTGCTCCTGCATTCATCCCATGCATCAGCAACAGAGCATTGGGGTGTGTGCATGTCTGACATCAATGTGTGCGCAATTACAATGATAATTTAATATGGTCATTTAAAAAAAAAAAAGAAGACACATAACATAAACATACTGTTGACATGTAGGCTATGGTGTAATGGAATATTGTGCCTTGTGTGGTAAGTTTTGTGGGCTTTGACACTTATGTAGGTGTCATAACCAGCCATAAAATAACGCAATATATGTCACAATAGGTATAAATATGCAGTATGTGTCATGACAGTGTGATGATCATATTATAACAGGTTATGTCAGCTGTATTGACATATTATGACATGGGTGTCAAGTGTTACGGATTAAACTAACCCAGTAATGAATTACCTCTTCAATGAAAATCATATCCATTGAAATATTTTACATGATCATATTTGACAATAGGTTATAATTATTATTAAAATCCAATCATGGCTTTTCATCAGTGCCTTTATAAGTTTAGGTGTTTCTTTGCTGCAAGTCTGTATTTCTGGCCTATTTCATGACATCCAAATGCAATCCTAGTTACTGTATGTGGTCTCAATCACTGAAAAGGGTTTAACCGAACTACCGCCTGGGAGGCATGTGTTTCCGCGTGTGATGCGTGTTGATACCGAATTGAAACAAGAAAAGGTGTCAACAAAGTCCATACAATGAATGGCGTTACTGGATATAAACATATCACATCATCATCATCATCACACAATTCACTGCCGACACAATCTGTTTAGAAGAGGTTCAGAGGGGGGAGGGGGCTAGTTCTATGCCTACATTAAAATCCACGCCAACGTTGCTTGGATTTGGCCTGAAAATATGCAATAAATGTAAATGTTTCATAAGAATGTCTGATTAAGGCTATAGAAAAAATAAAGGATGCAACAACAAGAGGATTTTGTAACAGATAATTGTGTAACAAAGAATAATGGTAAGGATCATTTGCCAACCCTCATCCTCAAATAAGGTATAAGGTAGGCTATAAAACATTGTTATTATTATTATTATTATTTGTGTATGCCTACTTGATTTACATTTTACTGCATTGTTAGGAGCCAGTAACATAAGCATTTCGCTGCACCCGCTATAACATCTGCTAAACGGTGTACGCGACCAATAAACTTTTATTTGATTTAGGTATAAACCAATTCCAAGTGGTATTGTTTATCGTCTATACAAGCACACAGTACAGGTAGGCTAACTGACAAAATAATGGAAACACTTGAGTAAATGAGGGTTCTGGCGGCTCGGTTATGGTGGTGGGGTGCATTTTCCTAGCATGGTTAAGGTTCACTTAACCGCTTAGAGGGCAAGATAAACGCTAGTAAATACACAGCCATTCTAGTGATCACCTTCAGCCTACTGTATGGTGAATCTTTCTATCCTGATGGGAGTGGATGACAATACTCCCATCCACAGGGCGCGAGTGGTCACTGAATGGTTTGATTGATGAGCATGAAAACTATGTAAACCATATGCAATGGCCATCTGAGTCACCACATCTCAACCCAATTGACCACTTATGGGAGATTCTGGAGCAGCGCCCGAGACAATGTTTTCCACCACCATCAACAAAACACCAAATTATGGCATTTCTCGTGAAAGAATGGTGTCGCATCCTTTCAATAGAGTTCCAGACACTTGTAGAATTTATGCCAAGGCGCATTGAAGCTGTTCTGGTGGCACAACCACCTATTAAGACACTTTATGTTGGTGTTTCCATTATTTGGGCAGTTGGCTGTATGGTGTATTTATTTCCATGAAATAAGAATATAATTATAGCCTACTGAAATTCATATTTTCATTAATAGGTAATTATAAGTAAATAGGCTATGCATTTTTACCATGTTATTATCACTATTCCGAGCTATAATGTAAAGTCGTATCGGACATTTTACGGAATGCACCTTTCAGTGGGCCTTAGACCGCTTTCCGCTCCCTCTTTGGCTGTGGGTGACTTCATCGTTTGGGCCATGGATTGGTGGAACGGAGACCATATCATGCACACGTGACCCCTCTTTCTGGGAATGTTCCTGGAAAGACGAGCGCTCCGTCAACAAGGAAAACTAGGAAAGGCAACATTGTAAAACGAAAAATACTCAGTGCCCAGACCCTAGACTGGTAAAGAGTACACACTGATAGACTGCCAGGTCGTGCATTTAGAGGGCAGCTCATGACATATTGTGGATTGTTTGTTGAATATATCCCTGAAAATATCATACATCATGCAGGATACCAAACAAGTGCTCCAGATCTTTCGTTGCGTTGTGTGGCTCAAGGCTTCAGTTTGAATTGCTGAGGACATTAACTGTTTAACCAGTGCAGGTAAAATGAATGATCACTTGCAGCAGCCAATATATATATATATATATATATATATATATATATATATATATATATATATATATATATATATATAGATATAGATATGTTCTGCGTTATTGAATGCATGTTCTCCAATACAGGAGAAGCCTAACTGTAATGCGGTTTCTATGCCAAAAAGTGGTTTATGCGCCAAGAAGACGTGAGTTGAGAGATTCGGCATCATATTTTGTTCGCAGCATTTAGCCTATTAATCATTTTTTAATACAATCACATCACAATTTACTCAACATAATCTTAAGTAGTAGGCTGCTGAATCTCATTGCATGTTCTATATTGGCTATCGGCGATGAAGTCTATGTTTGGCTATAGGATGTATCCAGACTACCGTTGCGCAAACTAGACCACTTTCATGTAGAATGGTGAAACATTTAAATAAACTGTGAAAAACGTGAAATATTCCTAATTAGTGTAATTTGGTTCTAGGAGTTAGGCTGCAGAAGATCTTCTGAAAAGGCTATTTCAAGGGTTAGACCTCTGGGGATTCCAAGAACGCACTTAGGCTCGTAAAGGTGAGAAATAGCCCCATTTCAAAAGCCGATTTTATAAAAATAATTATAGGCCTAGATGTGAGCCTACAACTTTAGTCTAAAACATACTGTATTTTCCATTAAGATTTAACAAATGACCATAATAGTTAATGTAGTGAGTGGAATTATTTGGACACATGTAGGACGCATAGGCTATTCAACACAGCAAATTATTCAAATCATGGAGTGATGCTAACACAGGTTAATTTATAGGGCTAGGCGTCACAGTGTCTGGCTTTTGGAAATGGAAATTCTTTACATACTTTTCATAGAACTGATTAGGCTCCTATCAATTTGTATGTGTGAGCTTTAGTTGATTTGTGTGTATGTTAACGTTCTTTTTAAGACTTTGGATGGGATACATACAGCTAGGTGTCTAAAACAGATTGAGAACTATCGGATGCCCAAATCCTCCGGTGTACCATCGCCTTCAGGCCCAATGATTATTCCGACCAGTGCCCCCGACAAATCCCTCAATGCAGTCCGGCTAAAGGACAGCGAGCTGGAGCCACGTCGAATTGAGTCAAGAGAGGATGCCGCACGGTTGCAAAGAGCCATGTCTCACCTTCAGGAGTCAGGTTAGCATATTTTCGTTATTGTAAGCCTACATTTCGATTTACGGACTATTTCAGTCAGCTGAACATATTTTCTGTCTCATTAGAATGCTCAGACAACAACCATATTGCATTAGACCTACAGCCGATTGAAATGTCATGTTATTTTTTTTTCTTCCACTATTCAAACTTTATATCTGTCTATATCTGACATGAATGTAGCCTAACATTTCAATTCAGATGACATTATGTAAAGAATGTTTGACAGACTAAACGTATTGCACACTTATGCATCTAATATTTCCAGCTGCATGTCCCTCTCCCTCTTGCTCATGCTCCCATCTGTGTGTTTTGCAGGCTGGTACTGGGGCCCCCTGACAGCTGCTCAGGCTAAGCAGGTTCTGATTGATGCTCCAGAGGGGACTTTCCTTTTGCGGGACAGCTCCTACCAGGGCTACCTCCTCACCCTGTCTGTGAAGACCAGCCTTGGCCCCACACACCTCCGTATAGAGCACGCCACTGGCATGTTTGGCTTCGACTCTGTAATTGTGGCACGGCCACAACTGCGGAGGTTTGAAGGTGCTGTAGATCTGGTGCAGCACTATGCCCTGACTTACAAGCATCTGGCCACTCAAAATGACACAGGGGGGGGTAACCATTCGGCCCCTACAGAGAAAACTCTGCAGCTCAAACTCACCCGGCCCCTCCATAAAGTCTCCCCTAGTCTCCAGCACCTTTGCCGCATCACTATCAACCAGCATTCTCGCTGTCACCAGGACTTACCCTTGCCTCGGCGGCTACAGGACTTTATGCTGGAATACCCTTTTGTGTTGTAGGAAATGTTAATCAGATTTTTTGATACTCCTGAATTGTACTGTTAAATCTGACAATTTCGATCAATGTCCTAATATAGTGCTGAAAATGGGCTTTCCTCCCCCCACCTCATCAGCTGTATACAAGCTGGTTCCTAGATTACAATTTAGCAGACTTCTTTCCAGATATCAGGGGCAAAATGTACCTACTTGGGGTATATTATTATTTCCTGAAATATCACCACCTTAGGTTAGTTAAACTAAATCAACAATTGAGAGTAGTGAAATGGAATGCTGAAAAAATAACATACAAAAGAAAATAGATAAGAGCTTTGTTATTGTTATATAAACGGTATTGAAGAAAGATTATTGCATTAGAAATGGACCACATTAATTAAAAACACAATACACTATTTCACCTCACCTCATACCTTTTATTGTGGGGGATTTTTGATTAATATGAATCATGAAGATTTCCAGACCATAGTCTTGCTGCAAAGGTGGCTGATCTGAGTGTCCTATCCATTCCTATTTTTTCAGAATCCTGGAGTGTAACTTGGTCATTATCAAGGTTGTGTAGTTTCAGCTGATCTCACTAACTTTTCATTTTTTTAAAGACTGTCATTGTGGTAATCAATTTCAGGTCCAACTTAGGTTTCCTTATTGCTCTTTGAGATGCTGAAATAACCATCTCTTGAACTGAGGAATAACACAATAACAAACAGCAAAATGCTGCTTGTGAAGCTTCCTCATATCCTTCAACACTGCCTTATGTATAAAAGAGAGTGTGCTTTCTATCATGGTTTATTTGCGACCATTTTGCAGAGCTATTTGGATTTGACATTGATCTGTTTTCATGTGTGACAGTAGCCAAATTAACTCCATTAATATTGTTGTTATTTTTTATGATGATCACTGATCTATGTCTCAAGGTCGGGGGAATAGGCCAATTGAAACAATATAAGCGAGTGTGGCATGTTTTCTCTTTTTTTTGTGGTTATACTTTGGTTAATTAAGTTGTTTAACAGGGAGCATTAAAATCTTGTATTGGTAAAAAAAAAAATCGCTGTGTCTGTTTGTTTATAATTTTGGACTTGAGGTAATATGATTAAATATAGAATTGTTGTTTTTAGTCATTAGACTGAATACGTTCCAGAACATTTTAGTTACTATAAGCCTCCTATAGAAGGCTACAATTAACCCAAATTAACCTAGAAGATATGCAAAATTAATGGACCATTATTTGTGTTTCCATGAAATGTTCTGCTTTTTAAATGTAAAAATCAAGTATAAGCCTCATCTATTTATTTTGCCACAGAGCAATTACATGTTTTTAGATAAACCATTTTGTAATAAAAATGTGATCTTTTATAACTGCCTATTTTATAGCTGTCCCTGTATCTGCCTCTTGAGAATGATTGAGAATAGCAAAGGTGCATTATGACAGTATTCTGATTAATCCCTTGACCTGGTTTGCTCAGCTTCAGCTCACCGCTCTTTCTAGGAAAGTAAAGACAGGGAAAAATGCAGTGCTCTTAGAGGAAACCATAGAAACTATGAACAATAGTGTGTGCGTGTGTTTGCTGCAGGGTGTGTGTGTGTGATGGGAGGGGGGGGGGTTCTGCACTTGTAAGCCCT
Source organism: Salmo trutta (assembly GCF_901001165.1). Classification (NCBI taxonomy): domain Eukaryota; kingdom Metazoa; phylum Chordata; class Actinopteri; order Salmoniformes; family Salmonidae; genus Salmo; species Salmo trutta. Next base: position 17,308,910 of record NC_042986.1, on the reverse strand, counting down.
CTTTTACCTTTCCCAGAATGATTAAGCCTTTTTCTGTTTGACCCCATGTTCGCCCATAGGTTCTCTGTTGAAGGTTCTCCGGTGTTTCCTTTAATTTCAACATGGACATTCATTGATTATTGTACAAAAACAATCTCCCCACTCCCAGCTTACGTCATTACAGAGAGATACTGCAAGTGTGCACAGCAAAGGTTGGGGCTTATGCTGTAGTAATACGATATCTCACTAATGCAGAGGTGTGTGTGTGTGTGTCTGAATGTGTCTGAGTGAGTCTGTTTTTGTTGAGCCCATTGAATGACTCACCATTCCTGGAATAAGGATTCCTGAAGGCTGCTGCAACCACAACTCACCCCCAGATGATTAGCACTCAAAGCCCCAACTACAGAGAGAGCGGAAGAGATATGGACAGACAGAGAAAGACAGGGTGCGGGATAAGGCAATTTTGAACAATCACTTTTCATAACAATTTGCCATATTCATTCATGGCTTCTGTTTCTGTCTCAACAGATATCTTTATTACAGTTATTTTTATTACACATTCTTATCTACCGCTTACTTCCCAGTAAGGGACTTCCTCAGAGGACCCTGACCTTGAACATAACGTACTGTTCTGTAAATTATTGAAATAGCGTGTATGATTAATGAAAATACATTTATGACCTTTTTACTGTAGATTGAATAAACACAAATATACATTTTTCTTCAGAGTTCATCCTCTTACTCCGGTGTAGAAGTGCTCTTTAGAACTGCCCAAATAATCACATTATTCTAGGTTCAAATCGCACACAAACAGCAGAGCAACAAGTCCATGTACAGTAAATGTCCATGTATTTACTCAAGGAATCAATAAATACAATACAATAAACTAGCCCACAATAACGGACCGTATACATACAAACAATCACTCACAAAAACCATGGGGGAACAGAGGGTTAAATCATGAACAAGTAATTGGGGGATTGAAACCAGGTGTGTAAAACAAAGACAAAACAAATGGAAAATGAAAAGTGGATCAGCGATGGCTAGAAGGTCGGTGACGTCGACCTCCGAACGCCGCCCAAACAAGGAGAGGGACCGACTTTGGCGGAAGTCATGACAGTACCCCCCCTTGACGCACGGCTCCAGCAGCGCGCCAACACCGACCTCTGGGATGACTCGGAGGATGAGGCGCAGGGCGATCCACGTGGAGACGGTGGAACTCCCGCAGCAACGAAGGGCCCAGGATGTCCTCCACCGGCACCCAGCATCTCTCCTCCGGACCGTACCCCTCCCAATCCACGAGGTACTGAAGGCTCCTCGCCCGACGCCTCTAGTCCAGGATGGCTCGAACAGCATACGCCAGGGCCCCCTTGATGTCCAGAGGGGGTGGAGGAACCTCCCGCACCTCAGACTCCTGGAGTGGACCTGCCACCACCGGCCTGAGGAGAGACACATGGAACGAGGGATTAATACGGTAATCTGGGGTAAGCTGTAACCTGTAGCATACCTCGTTCAGTCTCCTCAGGACTTTGAATTGCCCCACAAACCGCGGACCCAGCTTCCAGCAGGGCAGGCGGAGGGGCAGGTTTCGGGTCGAGTGCCAGACCCGGTCCCCCGGTGCGAACACCGGGGCCTCAATGCGGTGGCTGGCAGCGCTCGCCTTCTGCCGCCTCACGGCCCGTTGCAGATGCACATGAGCAGCGTCCCAGGTCTCCTCCGAGGCGCTTAAACCATTCGTCCACCGCAGGAGCTTCGATCTGGCTCTGATGCCAAGGTGCCAGAACCGGCTGATACCCCAGTACGCACTGGAAAGGGGAGAGGTTAGTGGAGGAGTGGCAGAGTGAGTTTTGGGCCATCTCTGCCCAGGGGAAGAACGGCACCCACTCCCCCGGCCGGTCCTGGCAATATGACCGCAGAAACCTACCCACATCCTGGTTTACTCTCTCCACCTGCCAGTTACTCTTGGGGTGAAAACCTGAGGTGAGGCTGACCGAGACCCCCAGACGCTCCATGAACGCCCTCCATACTCTGGACGTGAACTGGGGACCCCGAACAGAGACTATGTCCTCAGGCACCCTGTAGTGCCGGAAGACGTGAGTGAACAGGGCCTCCGCCGTCTGTAGGGTCGTAGGGAGACCGGCCAAAGGGAGGAGACGGCAGGACTTAGAAAACCGATCCACAATGACCAGGATCGTGGTGTTGCCCTGTGAGGGAGGAAGATCCATCAGGAAATCCACCGACAGGTGCGACCACGGCTGTTGTGGAACGGGGAGAGGTTGTAACTTCCCTCTGGGCAGGTGCCTGGGAGCCTTGCACTGGGCACACACCGAGCAGGAGGAAACATAAACTCACACGTCCTTGGCCAAGGTGGACCACCAGTACTTCCCACTAAGGCAACGCAACGTCCGACCGATGCCAGGATGACCAGAGGAGGGTGACGTGTGGGCCCAATAGATCAAACGGTCGCGGACAGCAGACGGAACGTACAGACGCCCAGCTGGACACTGGGGAGGAGTGGGCTCTGTGCGTAACGCCCGCTCGATGTCCGCGTCCAACTCCCACACAGGCAAGAGGCCGGAAGTATGGGAGTGTGGTCCATGGACCGCTCCTCTGTGTCATACATCCGGGACAGTGTGTCTGCCTTAGCGTTCTGGGAACCTCGTCTGTAGGACAGAGTGAAAACAAAACAAGTAAAGAACATGGCCCACCTTGCATGGCGAGGGTTCAGTCTCCTCGCCACCCGGATGTACTCCAGATTGCGGTGGTCAGTCCAGATGAGAAAAGGGTGTTTAGCCCCCTCAAGCCAATGTCTCCACGCCTTCAGAGCCTTGACAACAGCCAACAGCTCTCGGTCCCCCACATCATAGTTTCGGTGGCGTGCCTGAGCGCTGAGAGAGCACAGCTCCTATCCCAGCCTCGGACACTTCCACCTCCGCAATGAACACCAAAGAGGGATCCGGATGAGCCAGCACGGGAGCCGAGGTAAACAGAGCCTTCAGGTGACCAAAAGCCCTGTCCGCCTCAGCCGACCACTGCAGTCGCACCGGTCCCCCCTTCAGCAGTGAGGTAATGGGAGCCGCTACCTGACCAAAACCCCGGATAGTAGTTGGCAAACCCTAGAAACCGCTGCACTTCCTTTACCATGGTGGGAGTCGGCCAATTACGCACGGCTGAAATGCGGTCCCTCTCCATCTCCACCCCTGAGGTGGAAATGTGGTACCCTAGGAAGGAGACGGACTGTTGGAAGAACAGACAACAGGTCATGCTCCAACAGTCTACCAAGCACCCTGTGCACCAGGGACACATGCTCGGCGCATGTAGCGGAGTATATCAGAATGTCGTCGATATACACCACTACACCCTGCCCGTGCAGGTCCCGGAAAATCTCGTCAACAAAGGCCTGGAAGACTGCAGCCCTGTAAATGTTAACCTGTTTACTCAAATCGGCTACGGAGAGCGAGATCACATTGTAGTCCGGAACATTTGGTTCTCTCATGCATGGTTCAGCGTTGCTTGCCTCGAAGGGAGCATTGAAGGCATTTAGCTTGTCTGGTAGGCTTGCGCCACTGAGCAGCTCGCGGCTGGGTTTCCCTTTGTAATCCACAGTAGTTTGCAAGCCCTGCCACATCTGACGAGCGTCAGAGCCGGCATAGTATGATTCGATCTTAGTCCTTTATCAACGTTTGGACTGTTTGATAGCTCGTCGGAGGTCGTAACAGGATTTCTTATAAGCGTCCAGATTAGTGTCCTGCTCCTTGAAAGCGGCAGCCCTAGCCTTTAGCTCAGTGCGGATGATGCTTGTAATCCATGGCTTTTGGTTGGAATATGTAAGTACCGTCACTGTGGGGATGATGTCGTCGATGTACTTTTTAATGAATCTCAGAACGTATTCCAGTCTGTCCTAGCGAAACAGTCCTGTAGCTTTTTCCTTACGTTCACCATAAGTCACCATGGTCTACCTACACTATGGCTCACACTATACATGTTTGTTTCCCCCAATTTTGACAAAGGATGGTCCATTATTTGCCCTATGTATTCTCTCATTGTGTCTGCCTGTAGTTATTTGTATTAATTACCAAACAGGCATTACATGATCCAATTGTCATGCATCTCCATCCCTCTTTCCCCATTTGCAATATAATTTCAAATGTTCTCTGAACTGGCTGCCTATGAGACAGAAAGAGAGACATCTGTTTACACAAGATTGTTCTCTGTTTTCTAGGGCCTAGTGTGGGGAGGGGACTGGTGGTGCAGAGCCGGAGGGAGGGGGGAGTGAGAGAGGGATGCACAAAGGCAGCTGCACTCAGAAAAAATGGAATTGCAATTCCAGCAGTCTTTTTTCCTGGAAGTAGGGAAATACTGTAAGATTCCACTCTCTCACTGCTCCCACCACCTCTTCCAGCCCCCGTCCCCATACATGCCTAGCCCCTCATACATGCATGCGTAAGCTACTCCAACACAAAGGCCTTTCCACCGCAATATGCCCAGTGAAAATAAATCAATATTGTTGCATTTGATTGGGCTCTGGAGTTTTTCTTGATCCTATTACCTGGCCAGAAAATTATTCTCGGCCCTAGTCGATAGAGGATTAATTCCACCCTTACAACTAAATCTCAACCCACCATACAAATATCCACCAAAAAAGAAAACTGAAAACTAAACACAATACATAACTAGTATACCAAAGAGTTTAAGTGGCTATGACAGTACTTGAATGCTGTACAGTATGAGTTTTGCGACACCTACCGACGCATCAGGTGCATAGTTATCATTCACCCTCCGTTTGTTCCAGAGACGTTTCATTGGCTGCTTCCATCCGTTACTCATTGCTTGCATTCGTGGGTTGGTTTGTCAATCAAAGTGCTATTTTGTTTTCTTCCTGGTTAGCTTCACAGTGACAGAGGAGCAAAAACATTCGGTGAGTGTTCATTACAACTACTTTTCTAATCATGGTAAATTGGACACATAATGTAGAACTAGTAATGTGGTTATCCGCAGTGGTACTCTTCTAAGACACTTGCAATTATTAAGCCAAAGGTAAAAATAACTTGAGCTGCGCCAGCCAATAAGCTGTGCTGTCAGATTGGTATGCGACAGCTAGCTAGGTAGAGCTGCTCGATTTAGAAAGCTAAACGCACGATGTATGACATTGCTTGCATAACAACTTTAACGAACCAATAAATATAGATAATAGGCTAGCTAACATCGGATTAGTAGTAGTTAGAAAGCCATCATACAACCCGGTGTCGTGACTCGTGTGGTGGTGGTGGCCAGCAGCAGCTTTTTTGCTTGTTCACGTGCGTCGCCCTGGGCGCTGCGCAGATTCATTCAATTCTTCTTATCTGAATCTTAAAATTATTTGTATGAGTGTTATTTCACGAAATCAGACCTCAACCTGAGCAGCATTTTACCCAAGTCCACCCATATGGACATTGTGTGGATCACACGACTATAGAATTGTAGGGCATATCCAAATAGAGTACCCCAGAATGAGTCATAATACCCATACAACCTAGCGGTCAAAGAAGGAAATGGTTCCAATCGTTTTTCCACAATTTATTCTTCCCATGGGGGATTTTAGAAACAGTAAAAATAAGGGTTGTGTTTCGTGTAGGCTTACCCTGGCATGGTGTTTTGATAACCGTGTAAATCTCTCTAGGGCAAGGTGACTTGTCAATATATTCACCTTTATTTACCCCCCCAAAATGAAATGATAATTAGCTGATAATGTGGCAATCATAAAGACCTACAAATGCCATGATGATTTGGATGAGACTGCTGAATTAAGGGAAAGGTAAGAATCTCTGGATTAACTATCTAATGTTAGCTAAATTTAGTAGTGAATAAATTGGCTAAATTCCTTTTAAATGGGCAATTCTGTAAACTGTCTTGTGCCAGTTTTAAATTGACACAATACCTGTTAGCAAAGGTGTCAGGTAGAGATGACTTGCAGGAGCTTGCAGTGATTTGTAGTCTTGCATGATGTCTACTTTGACGCTAATTAGCTTTTTCAAATCTAAGAGTAAATAGAGCTGAGCTGAGCTTGGCCCCTAAGACCCTCACAAACTTCTACAAATGCACCATTGAGAGCATCCTGTCGGGCTGTATAACCGCCTGGTGCGGAAACGGCACCGTCCGCAACCACAGGGCTCCCCAGAGCCCAACGCATCGCCAGGGGGCACATTGCCTGCCCTCCAGGACATTTACAGCACCCGGTGTCACAGGAAGGCCAAGAAGATCATCAAGGACCACAGCCATCCGAGCTACGGCCTGTTCACTCCGGTACCATCTAGAAGGCGAGACTGAGAAACAGCTTTTATCTCCAGGCCATCAGACTGTTAAACAGTCACCACTTGCCTTAGTCACTATTCTAGCCGGCTACCACCCGATACTTTACCCTGCACCTTAGAGACTACTGCCCTATGTACATAGTTATCGAACACTGGTTACTTTAATAAAGTTTGCATACTGTTTTACCAACTTTAGGTGTATATACTGTATTCCATATAACTACTGCTGTACACACCTTTTCTATCCATATACTGTCCATACTGTCTTTTCACACCATTATATTTATGTACATTATATATATTTATTTTCTGTTCTCTGTCAATGCTCATTATGATATTTCTACATTTTCTGGATTATGTGTGTATTTATTTATTTGTATTGCTAGGTATTACTGCACTGTTGGGGCTAGAAACACAAGCATTTTGCTGCACCTGCTATAACATCAATAAATCTGTGTACCTGACCAATAAACTTTGATTTGAGCTGCTCCAAGTGACAACCATTTGAGAGCTGCGCGCTCTTGCTACCCGTCGGATTATTCCGCTCAAACTAGGTTGTGTATGGGCGTGTGTGATTATTAATCTACATAACAAACTAAGAGCTTCAGGAATTCATCTGTTTTTTCATTTATATACAGTAGCCTAGATTGAAAAATAGCATTATTACAATGTTTTTTTCACAGGCTGAAGCGGGCCACTGATGTGGATGATTGACTGGCCCGGGGGGTTACCAAAAACTCCCCTGGCCAGCGGGCAGCCCTGTATGTTGAGCCCTGATCTATATAAAATCTGGATTAGGATTTCTCTGCCCTTTTTTCGTCTTTTGTATATGCCTAACCAGCATGTGACCTTTTTGGTCTTTTGCCTCCCTCAGGCATATTTCACACTGATTTGTGAAGGAAGAGAGACCATGTGGAAGTCACATGAACAACAAGGATGAGGCAAAAACAACTGGGAGTTAACTTGTTGAGGAGAGGACTGCTGCCGCCCAACTTCTCCCTCCAACTGGGGATTTGCTGCCTGTCCCACCCTCCACCCAAACATATGCAATGAACAGCACTACTCAGCCCCCTGCCATCATAGACGGGGATGTGGCAGTCAGTTCCGTGTTGGTACCATTCTTCCTCATCACCTTCATCGGGATAGCTGCAGCTGTGGTGAGTGTCTAACAGGGACATCACATGTTGGCCTACATTGATACAGTGAAGAATTACTACTTTGATGAGCTACAGCTTTTAAAAAAAAAAAAAACATTTTTTACCAGCTAAACTACTTTTTTTTCTATTCCAGGTGATGTATGTGCGCAGGAAGAGAAGGTAACTTGCTTTTATTAATTCATTTTATTCTCTTCTTTATTGCTCTCAGCAGGTGTATGGTTGCTTATTAAATTGGCCAACTCCTTTTGAACAATACCCAGAAATCCTGAAATAATGTCCAAAAAGTGTCATCTTACATTGGTCACCATGTCACGGTATACTCCTTTCCTATTGTGTGTTTTAGAATTGACAGGCTCCGGCACCAGTTGCTTCCAGTCTATACCTACGACCCCTCAGAAGAATTACATGAAGTTGAACAGGAAATGCTGTGGAAAGAGGAAGATACTAAGGTATGATTTAACCCTCGTCTTTGTCTATTAATCAATTGATAAGCTGCAGTAACATCTGGGATCCCTCCCTATGTGGCACTTTTATCCCATACCGAATAATAAAACGTGAAACTTTTACAAACACTAGATGGCAACATTGGCCACGCATAGATATAGGCCTTTTTACGTAATGTAGTCACAGATAGAGGAAGGAGACGGATGTCTCACAGGATGTATACATCTGAAGCATCTATTTAGAACTTCTACTCACCACCAAGTATGGTGATGAGAGGAAGTCCAGTGGCAGGAAGTGTGAGAAGATGGAGCTAGATTAAATTTGTCCGACATTATGCAAATGTTCTCATCTATGAAACATTCGATATCAATACAGTTTTCTGTTCCCAAAATGACAATATTTTATGAACAAAGGGTCAAGTTTTGTAGACTTGACCCTTTTCCAAAGTTTAAAGATCTTGCATTGTTTAGGAGTCCAAAGGCAAATTGAGTTATTGCACATTCACACTTCACAGAGAAGGCGTTCCCTAACGGAAATATGGAAATACATGCTAAAAAGGGCCAATAAGATCTTGCTAGCCCGTGCTTGGCTCTGCCCACCTCCTTGCTTGTTCTGCCCACTCTACTTAATTTACTCCCATTGGAAACAACACTGATGAGATATTTTAAAAAAAAACTCAGCTGGCCAGTATCTTTGATGTAGAAGTATAAAATGGAGCAACTTGTGGCTCATCTTTGTTTGTAAATTAAAAAAATAAAATAAAGATCAGTCAAGAAAGTAGAGCTGTAGAAGAATCTTTACTGCCTTTTTAGGAAGATTTTATGAATGATGAGATTAACAAATGTAGACATTTATTTGAGAACTTGTAATGTAAAGGTAGGTTTATTTTGCGGAGAGGCGGTACAACTAAGTACCCTCACTCATATGTGAATTAGAGTACGGAGCAGTCTGACTGCGCGTTGGATGCCTTTCTATCTGATTCTTCCAGACAATTTTGTCACCTGACGCGCTGTCCCTTTACATGTGCGCGCGGTATAAACTGCGTGTCGGCCACGTGGGGGAAAAACTCTGAACTGGATCTGTTGGAGCTTGAGCTGTTGTTTCCGACATGGGTGTAAGTCAATTCAGCTTTAGGCACACTTTGTGGGTCACTTAACATATTTGCACAAGGTGTTGACTTCAAATGCATACCATATACAACAGCAATGAGGAAGATGAGTTGATCTAAAATCTACTATGTGTCTTCAGGTGGTGAAGGGTTGGGCACGGTCCTACCAGCAGCAACGTCCCCTGTTGATGAAAGATGCCCATGCATGAGTGTGTTGGAGCAGGACGTCGATCTGTGCCATCCTACAGATCAGTGGAGTTAACCCCTGAGATGCCAGATTTGTCAATCATTAAACACAAAGGGGTTTTAGGAAAAGCATGATAAATGGGAACAGCCTGTCATGCCTTTGCATCATCATCTTTGTCATTACCATTATCATCCATCAGTCATCATCATCTCTGTTGGAGCGTTTACTTTGTACACTGCCTCTAAACTAAGGGGAGATTGGTTATGTGAACCTCTGATGCCATGCTTGTTTTCCCGAAAGCCATACCCTAAACCACTACACGTTGGCTAACTACTAGTGGACATTATTTATTTGAGATTATTTATTCTTTTTTTTTTAAATGTGTTTGTGTGTATGATGATGTGGGTGTTACTGAAACATTTGCCTTAATGTCCATTGTTACTGTTTTAAGTAGTACTATACCAGTGAGAATAGCAAAGCCTTGACCTTGGGTGGGATGCTTCCTGTTGTACTACTAGTTTTAGTGGTGTGAAATTAGGTTTCTATGTCCCTCACTATTCAATGTCATAAGTTACACAGATGTGCAGTCAATCAATTTGAGTCCTACAATTTTCCTTGTTTGTTGCACTGTGAATACCATTATCAAAGCAACCAAAATAATACCTCCTCCTCGTCATCATCCAGATATGTGATGATAAAACGGTGGTGAAAAGAGAGAGCAAGATTGTTTCCTGTTCTCTCTCTATTTTGTTTCACTTGAGTTGTTTCAAACATTACATTCAGAAATAGGATGTGCAGAGAGAGAGAACCCTCTGGCTGTATCTGGGATGTCACATGATGGCCAATGAATGTAGATAGTCAACCAGCCTCCCCTACCCCACCCACTCCTCTCCATTATTTAGCTGTGACTACTGCCCTAAAAATGTCCTGTCTGGAAGACAGGGCAACAGGATTATTGTTCTTCTAGCAGAAGAGTGTCATAGGCCTGACTGTATACAGTATTCAGGAAACCTCATGTGTCGTTAAAGAAATGAGTGAACAGTGATTCATCCTTGGATAATGTGCTCTAGTCTAGGTTACCCACCTTTCCTCCTTGCATTTGTGAATGTCATATTCAGGATGAGAGATGAAGGCTCCCATTGAAATCAATCATCTTATCAGCGCATGTATATGTTTGTAGGAGTCCACTCAATAATTTAAACAGGGAAATATATATCATGTATTTCCATTCATTTGAATGTGGAATTTAGACTTTTGACTTGAATAATTGACTTTTTCCTGAATGCTAATGGCTACGTATTACGCTCCACTATTTATAAAGTTGGAGTTAATTCCCATGCACATTAAACATAATGCATTCGATTTAAAATGCGGAGTGTGTTCTGAAAAGAAAATACAGGATAGACTACTGATGAAAATAAACTTTACATATAATTTTGACATCACTTATCAAGATTTTGCACACTATTGTTCAAGACTTGTGTTGCTTTTCAATTGAAGCACTAATTGACTGTCCATGAAATAAACTTGTATGCGTCTTAGTGAGAATATGGACTTTTTATAGATGGTCTGGATGTAAAGCAAAAATAAAATGGAAAGGAGTTCCTATCCTGTCTTTAATCATTTGATACCAGTAACAACTGGAGAAACTGAGTGGGGATAAGCCAATTATAAACTGTGTAATAGGTCTAGAGTATACATTAGTCTGGCTTACGTTATTCTCAAAAGACGGTGAAGAGGATGCAGGACAAGACATGACCAAAAAAAGTATAAATTCTTGTATTTATTGACCCTTTCTGGATACAAATTGTCATAGTGCGCAATAGAAATATAGACATTGTATATTAAAAAGAATGATCCCATCTCATTAACTTGAATGAATTACATAACATGGATGATGTTGGTACATAGTCAGAATAGTTGCAGCTGTGAATGGATATATGTAATTACCGGAGTTCCACATGAGCATTATGCATCCCAAATGGCACTCTAACTATATAGTGCTCTACTTTTGACCAGGGCTCTGGTCAAAAGTAGTGCACTATAAAGGGAATAGGGTGCCATTGAGGAATACATACATGGAAAAGCGCCTGGTGCCAAAGCCGCACCGAGGCCTACAACAGAATAACCTGGAGAGAACACCCTGTCTTTGTCACTAAACACACATGACAATCTGAATCAAGCAAACATTTCAGTGCACCAGAAGTAGGATTTATTAAAAAGATAACACACTGTCTAATCTACCACAGTCAGCGAACACAAATTTGCAAAGCTGACAGATCTTCATGACTTTACACATTTTTGTGACCCGTCTCTGTACGCTCGCTTTAAAAACAAAGGAGCAGAGGAGGAGGGGGGGGGGTGAGAGCACACCTTCACTAGTAGCTAGGCTAGGCAGTCTTTAAAAGACCAAATAACAGTCAGATTAAAAAAGACCACGTAATACAAACATTTCTCACACACTTGCCAGAGTTTACAGTGTACATTTGAAACCAGTTGAAGAATGCAATATGGGAAAGTTTAAAGTAAGCTGTCGTCAAGTGAGGTATGACATTCTGGGCCTTGTCAGGCCCGTTGCAGTTTTCCGGGTTTTTATAACTGAGATTGTAGCAGCTTATAGGTTTGAGGAGAGACCAAGAAACTGGACTGTGATCTTGAGATCCCTGACACTGAGAAACACAAACAAAACATTGTTTTTCTGGAGTAGACAGCAGACACTGACTATCCTCACAGAAAAAGCTGAATATTTCAACATCCTGTACAAAGTGATGACGACACACAACAGGCCTTGTAAAGCAGTGAGAGGGAAAATGGAATGATCAGCTATTATACAGACCCATAACAGTAACAATCCAGCTCCTAGTTTGTTACACAGTTCACCTAGAGCTGACCAAGTGGCCATGGGTTGCAACAAATACTGTAGACTGGGAGGACCACATTAAGAGGAACAGCAGATGCCACAGAGTTCAAAAAAAGTTTCCTGGAGTGTTGAGAGAATGTAGCTCCCCAATCAATGAATCCCTACCCATCCTTAAGCCATTACGACATTATTATGATGAGTTTTCGTAGACATCAAAGCAGCACAATTACTCAGGTATTTGAGGGCATGTTATGACCCAGAGGAACATGATAAAACACAATCAGTCTGATCAAATCTTTGATTAGTAACAGTACACTTTAGTTAACACAAGCCTTTTCCAGTGTAGCCCCGAAGAGGCTATAGGGAGATGAGCACAAGCCACATCAGAGGCTAGTTAGGGACAGCTTATTTTGGATGGGAGGGGGAGGAACAATTCTGCACAATCAAAGAAGTAACAGGGAGGTCTAATACAGAGATTATAAATGTCTATAATATATTTAATGCTCATACTGTATTTTCTCCATATCAGCTTCTCTGCTTGTAAATAGATGTAAGGGATAGATTAAGCACTTCACACTTAAAAACAGCAAGTATAGGCAAAATTCACCTTTTGTCCAATAGAAAACAAGTTTATATGACCCACCAGCTCAAGATACCGGTGTTAGGGGGGGAAAAAATGAGTAACACTAAGCCGAGAGAATGTCCTATACACTGTCTTTTGAAAGAAGCATGTCCAAAACCTCATCAGAACATTTTTGTCCAGTATAAAAGACTTGCCATACCACGACATACACATAGAGAAACGGTTGTCCGTCACCTGTACTGTGATTCTTTGATAGATATGCTTGTTAAGAAACATCCATTGGTTTTCCAGTGCAGTTGCAAATAGAGGTTGGATGAAGTGTGTTGTTGACCCTCCTTTAGCGAGAAGGCCAAAAAGTGAACCGTAGAAAAGAGGTTGGGGTGGCACCGGTATTGGAGGTTCAGCCTAGCTCTGGTTGACAGGAAGTCAGTATGTTAAGTGAGGTAGCATGGGTTGCACGTTTACTGGTCTTTCTCCTCCTCCTCTTCAGATGATTCCTGGGTTGCCTGTTCCTCCTTTTCCTGAAAAGACACCAAACACAGACCACAGTCAACCCATGTTTCTACTGGTTCACATCAAAAATATAACACACTAAGAAAAGTGGATCTGATCAAATATAAGTCACCAGAAGTGCATCAATCTTTCAACTACAATAACTGCCTTGCAATATGAACAACAGTATCTATTGGGAGTCTTTAGGATTTGGGAGGGACTTGTACAGTGGCCTTGCTAGTGAAACATCTGAGTGTTGAAGTGGAAGGAGTGTGCATGTTGATCACATCTCACTGATAAACAAAACCAGCGTGAAAGTCCCTAGAGACCCCAGGAGAGGACTTGGCCATCTGTAGTGACTCATCTGAGTGGTGAGTCACACAGTGAGGCATCCTTCGCTCCCTCCCGCCTTACCTCCCCTCTACCTCAAACTCCAACTCCACCCACTCTGGCGCAGGAGAGTTCATTCAGAAAAAGAGAGCCCAGTTAGGTGGGTAACTATGGGTCATTCCCCGCTGTGACTAATGCAACACAGGCTTCTGGGAGTAGGCTACACTCACGCTTACTTTATTTAAGACCAGAGTATGCTTACAGTGGAGGCAAAGTTCGGGTTGGTTTGTGCTGGATTAAACTGTAGTTTAAATAATTTTGCAACAATTCCTTTATCCTAGACATTTTTTGAAGAATGGAGTGAAATGTGTATCACTATGTCAACAATGATGTATGAAATTGTAGTTAAGCCCATTCAAAATTTTTTATAGATTTAACTTAAACATGTATTTTCAACTATACCTAGTCGGTTTCAAAGACTCACTCAAGACAATGAACTCAACATACACTTGTGCAGAAATAAATAGTAATAAAAAAAAACCCAGAAGATTGGATGTGTAAATATGTATAAAATACTATGTACATAATACAAAGCATATACAATACGGACCAACGGGTCTGTGTTTCCTATCAGTAACAGTGGTTCACTCCAGTGCAATATCGAATAAATAAACAGCATGTCTGTAAGGCAAAGACAGTTCCTCAATAGTTCTATAACATAGCATAGCATAAACAGAAATGCATAGCATCCTTTAATACGTCTCTCAGTCCAGTGCAGGCTTGCTTGCCAAGACTTCCATGAGCTCTTTCTGCTGGCTCTCAATCAGGCCCGGGAGATATACAGACTTAAAACATTTGTATAGATCTGGCGGATAACTGGCCTCAAATGTAACCATAGCTTCCAGCATACGGCTTGCATGCAAACTATTCCCTAACCTCCCTCTCGCATGCTCAATCTTTTCACCCTGTTGTAAATACAATGAATACATTTTCACGATGGAAAGACAGCGCACATAAGGGTCCTCAGAGTCCGAGGTCTCCTCTGTGGTTTGTTCTCCCTTAAAGATAAACAAAGAAAAAGACATGAGTCATCATGAATGTATAGTTAGGTACAGTTATGTACAGCTATGGGTTACAGTTTCATCAACAAATTCAATACCACAAAACACCTAATGAACACATTCTCCTTAACGCAAAGCTCAACTACAAGCAAAACTAGATTATTAACAATCATTGCTTACCTCGTCCCAGCTGTCTTCAGAATCGCGTGAAGACGAGTCCCACAGGTCAGTTTTTAGGCCAAAATTTGCCAATTCCTCATTCGGAGCTATCAGTGCCATCTGGAATGTGCGTTTGTTTCAAAGAGGACACGACAGACTCCAGGTGTAGTTGACTTCACACCTGGTAGCTGGTTGTTGCAAACAGAAAAGGTTGAGTTGAATGTTTTAATTTGCACACAATGGTTGCCATGTTTTTTTTTTATGGTGGAAGAGCAGTGGAAGATAAGCAGTAGCCACTGGAAACCTTCCCACAACTTTATTCAACCAATCACAGGGGCTGCTGGGGTTGAAGTTCGCCTGGGACGACGAGTTTGATTGTTCGTTTAGTCCTTTTGTTTCTATGAACAAGCCAAATTTCGCTGTAAGCATGCTAAATTAAGACCGTCGGGATTTCTAACAGCAGTGAGCATGTGGAGGGGAACCAAACAGTGACAATTTAAGAGTGAGTCAGAGTCAAGGGGGATTAGTTAAATATAATATTAACACCTATGATAATAAGAGCTACTCTTACCTCTTTCTTGGGTCTTCCCCTGCGTTTCATCCCTGCAGTTGAGGCTGCTGGTGCCTTCTGTAAAATGAGGGAAGAAAAACAAACAATTAATCTAACTGCACAGAAACCTGCTAATCTACTGTCACTAGAGGGCACTAATACTCATATTAGGAAGCAGATGGTTTGAGGGCATTGGGTTCATTGGCTATTATCTCGGAATCTGACAGGAACTGCACACAGGGCACTCCAGCTCGCTGGCCACCTGGTCTGGGGCTCAGAGACAGCTGGTGAAATTGGGCAAGAAGAAACGAGCCCACTTCAGATCTATCCTTGCACACAGGGTTGGGTAGGTTAGTTTCTAAATGTAATCTGTTAAAGTTACTAGTTACATATCCATAATTGTAATCAGTAATGTAACTTTTTGATTACCCAAATCCATACTTTCCGTTACTTTTAGAATACTTTCACCTTAAGAGGCATAAGAAGACAAAAGGGATCCATCAAACGCATTTGGTGTGTCATCATAGTGGTCCCTGACTTATGGTCAGACTCGCTCACGTGGAAAAAATGAAAACCTTTTTTCAATGCTGAATTGAATGTCATTGAGAAAACAGAAAGGTTTCTTTATTATGTCTCATCTTTTAACTAAATGCAATCTATTAGCTTCCTAAATGTAACTAGTTATATCTAGCTGTCCGATAACATGTTCTGATGGAATGGCTTGTCCTGCACTTTGTTAAAACCCAGGGTGCATTGAGTGAATGTTGAAAAAAAATATATTGGTTCCTTTCTAAACGTGTTAAAAATGTAAACATTTTTTCAATGCTGAATTGAATGTCATTGAGAGAACAGAAAGGTGTATTTTTTTTTGCAAACACCCTTTCTGTATTTAAAAGTAATCCAAGAAGTAATGTAGTTTTTCAAAAGTAATATTTTTGCTGGTAATGTAACAGTATTTTTGTAAATCAGATTACACGTAAACAGTTACTCCCCAACCCTGCTTGCACATAAACACACATGCATATATACACACATATATCCTTTTCCTGCACACACACAGCGCCTAGAGGAGCGTGGGGGTTGGGGCGAGGGATAGAACTTGTCTGTTGCTATGGTGATGCGAGGGAGAAAAGAACTAGGGCTGTGTGTTGGGGGGTAATGGCAGCTTGCGGCCTCTGCACCTGCACCACACTGTGCATGACAAGCTACAGGAAGCTGGAGGACAGGAAGTCAGGGGGAATTAACCGAAAAAATGAGCGTCTCTTTAAGCAGCCAGTAAACCCAAGATCTTACAAATGGAAGCTCTGGCCCTGCTATTTTTGAGACTTGAGGTGAAAAGGGCCAAAATAATTAGTTAACCTATAAATCATACTTAACAGGACATCCTTTGAACAGGAGGAGGTTAGACAGTGGTGGAAGAAGTACCCAATTGTCATATTTGAGTAAAAGTAAAGATGCCTTAATAGAAAATGCGCTAAGTAAAAGTAATCCAGTAAAATACTACTTGAATAAAGTCTAAAAGTATTTGGTTTTAAATATCAAAAGTAAATGTAATTGCTAAAATATACTTAAGTATCAAAAGTAAAAGTATAAATAATTTCAAATTCCTTATATTAAGCAATCTAGACAGCACAAATAAATATATATATTTTTTTACTGATAGCCAGGGGCACTCTCCAACACTTAAGACATAATTTACAAACAAAGTATTTGTGTTTAGTGTGTCCGCCAGGTCAGAGGCAGTAGGGATGACCTGGGATGTTCTCTTGATAAGTGTATGAAATGGACAATTTTCCTGTCCCGCTAAGCATTCAAAATGTAACGAGTACTTTTGGGTGTCAGGGAAAATGTATGGAGTAAAAAGTACATGATTTTCTTTAGGAATGTAGTGGAATAAATGTAAAAGTTGTCAAAAAATGTAAATAGTAAGGTACAGATACACCAAAAGTATTTTTACATAAGTACTTTACACCTATTAGATTAGCTACCACTGTGATCCTTAAATATAATCAACAGTCATGGGTACATGACTATTTCTTAGTACTTGACTACGAGGAGGAGGTTGAAAACTCGGTTAGTATCAAGTTAAAACCATAGGGACAACTAAAACTATAGGAGCTGGTGACAGCTGTTCCATCTGACCCTAATGGTAATCTATGGTCAACAGTGGCCTGCACGATCAAATGTCTAATGTGGTTTTTGCAGGATGACTGAAAGGTGGCTGCTAACCCTAGTTGACAGTCTAGGAGGTTAAATTAATTTGGTTGAGTAAAATAGGGCTAACATATTGCCTTACCTTGCCCTTGGTGACAGTCTTGTTCTTGCTACCCTTTGGCCTTCCCCTGGGCCTCTTTGGAGTAGGGGACCCACTGGGCTCCTGAAAGAAAAATATGGGAAATGGTCAGGTGGACAGCTCAGCGTTACATTTGAACAGTCGAAGATGCCAACACATAAAATGGTGGTTCTATAGTTGTTGCACCCGAAGGTTTGACACTATGGACATAATGATGAATGAAGTGTATTTTTTATGGAGGGCAAACAACTTAGTCTAAGTCCATGTATGATGTGATACGACATGCAGCTTCTTACATGGAATACTTTGTTATTCATGACACTAAGAGTGCACTGTTCAAGGTCAGTGCAACTGACACCTGTTGCTACTTTAAGACTAACAGGTGGTCACAGCCACATTGCCAAGTTCCATTAACTGTAACAAGCTGACAGTGGTTTAGATGACAGTGGTTTAGATCAGACCAAAAATATAGTAGTTGTAAATAAGAGGTACGTAGGAAGTATTGGTATAGTAATACACAAAGATAATATACCACTGTGCAGACCTGTGTTCAGAATAGACTTCTAGGGCAGATTTAACTGTTGCATCAATTGCAAAACGCATTAGCCCAAAACAATACATTCATGTAACAAAAATGCTAACATGATCACTCAACAGGGATGGTGGTGGTTCAACAGCAAACACAAATAAACATGATTAATGCATTTGGCTGTATATTATGGAGGTGCAGGTTTTTATTACCTCCTCAGTCTGTTTACAGCAGCAGCTACTAGCAACAACGCAATCCAATACCAACAACACCCTCAGGAGAGTGACAGCAACATGGACCAATCATTGCTTCTACTCCGCTTACATAAACCAATCAGTTAGAAGCAGAGGTGGGGTATGTGGGTTACCACTGGTTTAAGGGGTTCAGGTTACATATCAATGACAGCCTGCCAGACCACCGGTTGATCGTCATTACATATGCACACAGCCAAGGCTGGTGAGGAGGGGGTGGGGGAAGGTAAAAAGAGAGACCTATCCAATGACTCTTTACACTAAGTCACATCAAGAGAAATGACACAATGGAGTCAGGAGTTCTTCATGGTGATACTACATAGGAATTAAACACCTCTGACGGGCAACGCTACTGCTTTGCGGTGGGTTCTGAAACCTGCTGCAGGATCAGGTTTTGGTTGACCAGTTAACTTTACCAGGAAAACTCTGTGCCCTAGTTACTGTGGGCATAACCAGGCCCGGGAGCCATAACCAAGTAGGGCACAGAGTGTTTCCTGGTCACACATGATCTATCATACAGAAGGTGGTGTTTTATAAAGCTACTTACATCAGAACCACTTTTCACCTGTGGCTGTTTCCTTGGCCTTCCACGACCCCTCTTCTCTGCTCCCTCCTCTTTTGGTGAGATGGTACCCTTGTCACTCATGTTGATTTGTAATCCTGAGATTAAAAAAGGAAAATAACGTTTTAGTAATAGGGTCAATTTTCACAATGCATGTAAATAACATATATCACAATATCATACTAAAAAAATCTCCAAAACAACAATACCGACTCTTATTTTTTGTTATTACATTAGCAGTCTTATTACAGTGTAATTACATAGTAGGTACAGTGCCATAATAATGTATATTGCATTTGACTTATCCCAATGTATTTGCAGCACTGTTTGTTTGTGTCTCATTTGTGCTCCATTAGTGGTATAGGCTACTGACAAATAAACGGGGGATGCCAGTCAACCACCTTGTGTGAACCAATTGTATTGCCCAGGGTTTCCAAAACGAGGTCCTGCCCCCCCCCCACCCTGGGTGCATGTTAGCCATAGGACTACACAGCTGATTTAAAATTATCAAAGCTTGATAATGAGCTAGTTATTTGATTCAGCTGTGTAGTGCCAGGGCAAAAACACAACGTGCACCCAGGGGGGGCCCCAGGACCGAGTTTGGGAAACCCTGGTATAGCCAACATACAGCAGGATTCCGCGCGCAATGGAGACAGTGTATACCAAACAAGTAGTGAAATGTCCTGGCTTGGTGTAGGCTGCAACAGCTCAGCAATGTTTAAAGCCCAGTCGCTACGGATACCCAGTAGAGCCAGTGCGCAGAATAGGCAAATGAAAACAAAAAGCGGATAAACGAGGTAGACCGTCTCTCGAAATTCTGTCGGAATAGACTGTATCGAATATCGTTGTTTGAGTACAAAAATCAGCACACCGACGTTATCAAATAACATTTACAACATTCACGCTTATCAGCCTATCGAATTATATGTCAAAATAACACGCAGACGTAACCGTATGCAAGGTCAGTTTTGTGTTCACCGCAATGGTTTGGATTACTCCTACCTTGATCCCTTGAAGATTATGGCCCTCGAACGAATTCCCGCACAAACCAGTCGCTTGTTTTACCGGTTGAATCCTTTAACTAAAGCTCTTGTTATATATTCGACAAGACTACACAACGCCCGCCCCTTAAATTCCAGTCTGTGCAGCACAGCAACAAGAAAAGCAGACTATAGAATAGAGCCCCTAGACTAGAAGTACAACATATTGTAGAATGTTTTATTTACCTGATTTAAAATTTAAGCTGCCGATCCAAAGCGTGCTAAAAATAGCTGTCTGTCTCTCTTCAAGATAAAGAAAATGCGCCAGCCTCAAGGAGTTTAGGACAATTTAAAGAGGCGTCCTCACAGTAGCGATAACATTGAGGGCGGAGATATGATAAGTGGGCCACCCCAACACCCGTCATCCACCCCCAACCCCAGGTGGGCCCTGGAATCGAACCCACTACCCTGGCGTTACAAGCGCCATGCTCTACCAACTGAGATACAAAATACTACCCCAGCAATATAAATATATATTTTTTTCATCTTTATTTAACCAGGTAAGCTAGTTGAGAACAAGTTCTCATTTACAACTGCGACCTGGCCAAGATACAGCAAACCAATATAACATTATTAAATATTTCCCTTGGTTTATGTACCTTCAACTCCTATTTTTTTACGTGATGTTTCTTTCATAGAAAGTCATTCCTAGATGACTACAAACAGTACTGGTCAAACGTTTGGACACACCTACTAATTCCAGGGTTTTACTTTATTTGACTATTTTCTACATTGTAGAATCAGAGTGAAGACATCAACACTATGAAATAACACATATGGAATCATGTAGTAACCAAAAAAGTGTTAAACATATAAAAAATATATTTGAGATTCTTCAAAGTAGTCACCCTTTGCCTTGATGACAGCTTTGCACACTCTTGGCATTCTCTCAACCAGATTCATTAGGTAGTCACCTGGAATGCCTTTCAATGAACAGGTGTGCCTTGTTAAAAGTTAATTTGTGGAATTTCTTTCCTTCTTAATGCATTTGAGCCAATCAGTTGTGTTGTGACAAGATACGAGTGGTATACAGAAGATGGCCCTATTTGGTAAAAGACAAAGTCCATATTATTTAAAGAACAGCTCAAATAAGCAAAGAGAAACGACAGTCCATCATTACTTTAAGACATGAAGGTCATTAGTTCATTAGAGTAACCAGTCCGGATTGACTGACCTTCAAGTAATGAAGGACTGTCATTTCTCTACATAATTCCATGTGTTACTTCATAGTTTTGATCAAAAATCTAATCAAATGTTATTTGTCACATGCGCCAAATAGACCTTACTGTGAAATGCTTACTTAGAAGCCCAACAGTGTAGTTCACGAAATAGAGTTTAGAAAATATTTACTAAATAAAATAAAGTAAAAATAAAAAGTAACACAGTAGAATTACATAACAAGAACAAGGCTATATACAGGGGCCCAGTACAGAGTAAATGTGTGGTGGTACGGGTTAGTCGAGATGTTTTCACTATTATTCTACAATGTAGAAAATAGTCAAAATAAAGAAAAACCCTTGAATGAGTAGGCGTGTCCAAACTTTTGACTGGTACTGTATACTAGAAATCAAGTAAATTAAGTTGTATTGTATTGTTAGTAGTCTATTCTATTTGTCCTCTTGCTCAGTTGTGCACTGGGGCCTCCCACTACTCTTTCTATTCTGGTTAGAGCCAGTTTGCGCTGTTCTGTGAAGCGAGTAGCACACAGCGTTGTACCAGACCTTCAGTTGCTTGGCAATTCTCGAATGGAATAGCCTTAATTTCTCTGAACAAGAATAGACTGATGAGTTTCAGAAGAAAGTTCTTTGTTTCTGGCCATTTTGTAGCCTGTAATTGTACCCACAAATGCTGATGCTCCAGATACTCAACTTGTCTAAAGAAGGCCAGTTTTATTGCTTCTTTAATCAGGACAACAGTTTTCAGCTGTGCTAACATAATTGCAAAAGGGTTTTCTAATGATCAATTAGCCTTTTAAAACGATAAACTTGGATTAGCTAACGTGCTATTGGAACACAGGAGTAATGGTTGCTGATAATGGGCCTCTGTACGCCTATGTAGATATTCCATTAAAATGTTCAGCCGTTTCCTACAATAGTCATTTCCAACATGAACAATGTCTACACTGTATTTCTGATCAATGTGGTGTTATTTTAATGGCCAAAAAATGTGATTTTCTTAAAAAAAAAGACATTTCTAAGTGACCCCAAAGTTTTGAAAGGTAGTGTATATTTTTTTATTTAACTAGGCAAGTCAGTTAAGAACATTTTCTTATTTACAATGACGGCCTAGTCCGGCCAAACTGTAATCCGGACGACGCTGGGCCAACTGTGCGCCGCCCTATGGGACTCCCAATCACGGCCGGTTGTGATACAGCCTGGAATCGAACTAGGGTCTGTAGTGACGCCTCTAGCACTGAGATGCAGTGTTTTAGACCACTGTGCCACTTGGGAGTCCATTTGTGGGGAAAAACACATTCTGATTGGCTGGGCCTGGCTCCCCAGTGGGTGGCTGCACCCATGGCTGCACCCCTATCCAGTCATGTGAAATCCATAGATTAGGGCCTAATTCATTTATTTCAATTGACTAATTTCCTGATATGAACTGTAACTCAGTAAAATCTTTGAAATTGTTGCATGTTGTGTTCATATTTCTGTTCAGTATAGATAACAAAACATGAAATTAAAAGAAACAATGGAAATCTCTGTCTGTTATCAGATATATCCTGTATACTGCCCTGATTTCTGCATGACTTAACTACCAATGTACTGCATGCATAGTCGTCCTCCTCCATAGGTAGACCACTAGACTAGACCTATATCTGTTCTTGAATGTAAATCCCCCCCATCTGGAGTGGATGGGGTCACTATGCATGTGAAACAGATAGGTGTTACATCGTTAACTGCTGTCCCATTGGGACACACTGGGACACACTCTTAGCAGCAAATGGCTCCGTATCCCCCACTCTGCCAAAACATAGGATAAGGGACAGACGACAATGGGCCACCTATGTAATGGAGAACTGTATTATACCTCGCCACCTCCCCCTCAGACACACACTTCCCATCCTCCATAATAGGACGGAACAGGAACACTTCCCAATCCCTACCCCCCCTGGCTCAACAAATGCTTTCCATGTGCCTGCTAGGCTGCTATATGGTTATCTATAGGTTCCTTCTGTCTGTCTAGGGCTCAGTTTCACACCAATAAGCCCACAAACACAAATAAAACAAATACATTAGTTTAAGCTGCCCTACATAAATAAAATGACACATTCTTGCTGTACCTTTGCATAAATGTTCTATGTTGATAAAGCATGGATTATAAAGAAATAGGGAACTGTGAAGTAAAATGTAATAATGCAGTAATTACAAACAGCAGTGTGATATGTTTATTGAGCAAGTGGCACATTATTGAATAATTCCAATAATAGTTGGTACTTCTGTACAACGTTAACAAAAAAACTGTTTAATAGCTAGGATACTTTTGACACATTTTCTGACCCAGTTTCAGTTAGATCTTTTCAAATTTGAATGAAATTGTGATGTCAGAGGTAAATAGTTAGGTAAAGGAATTGTTAGGTAAATAGAGATTTGAGCATGTGTGTACGGAATCTGGTGAGATATACCGTGGTATGTATGCTACTGTACATGGTGGGCAGATAGGATGAGTGGGTTAAAGGGGGGATTGGATGGGGAATGAATGGAGAGAAGTGCTCTTTTTCTGAATGAATCCAATGTTCTGCTCAGCATGTGCTTGCCTGGCACGCCAGCTCTCCATCTCACTCTATTCACTTCCTTCCTCTCTTTCTTCCCCCAGTCCCCCTAACTCATCCACCCCCAACCTCCCCCCATGTCTCTGCTATGCTCAGGCTGAGTCCCTCTATACTGGGATGAACACAGGGCAACCAGCCAGAGAGTGTGTGTGCCTAAGGAATGTCCTCCTCCCAAATATGGGATGAGCCCTGCTGCTGAACCATGCAGCATCAGCCTGGAGCAGGACGGGGGGATGATGGACTGTAGCTGATATTACTTTAAAATATATATATTTATATATGGCAGAACTGTGAACTGTGTAAGAAATAACAGAACTGTGTTCAAATACATGTTCTCACATGGTGAAAAAAGTATTTTCAAATACCCTTTTCAAAAACGTTCCCCCAGTAAAGTATTTGAAGTATCACTGAGTATACCAAACATTAGGAACACCTTCCCAATATTGAGTTGAACCCCCCCTTCTTCCTTTTGCCCTCAGAACAGCCTCAATTCGTCGGTGCATGGACTCTACAAGGTGTCAATGTTGGCCCGTGTCGATATTGGCCCATGTTGACTCCAATGCTTCTTTTTGAGGAAGTCTCTAAGAGCTTTGCACACCTGGATTGTACAATATTTGCACATTATTATTTAAAAAATTAAGCTCTCTCAAGTTGATTGTTGATCATTGCTAGACAGCCATTTTCAAGTCTTAATAGATTTTCAAGCTGATTTAAGTCAAAACTGGAACATTCAATGTTGTGTTGGTAAGCAACTCCAGTCTACACTGAGTTTATGAAACATTAGGAACACCTTTCAATTGTCTCAAGGCTTAAAAATCCTTCTTTAACCTGTCTCCTCCCCTTCATCTACACTGATTGAAGGGCATTTAAAAAGTGACATCAATAAGGGATCATACCTTTCACCTGGATTCACCTGGCCAGTCTATGTCATGGAAAGAGCAGGTGTTCTTAATGTTTTGTATACTCAGTGTATAATTACCACCAAAGTATTTCACAGAAAGTGGACAACACCTGTATTCTAAATTGTGAGTACTGTGGCATTACAAAGCTGTCTGTTGAAAGATAACACTCAGGCTTGAATATAAATACTTTAATTTCAATAGATGAATAATCATGCAGAATTCAGCATTCCAAAGTGATAAGAAAACTCCCCCAGTAGCAGCTGTACAAAAAACAAATAGCTTTCTTATCACCAGCCACAAAAGGCTGCAAAACAGTCCAGCTAAAATTCAGCAACAACACACAATGAAATACACCAAAAAGCAAATCACGTCCAATCCAGACTAAAAGCACTCCTTGAAGCACCTGGCTCGTGGAGACCACAGGCAGCTCTAGGGGGAATCCTAAAACTCTGGGGGGGTCTTGGCCCACTTTGTCATACTAACCCCCCTTCTCCTGTATTTCTTCCTCCTCCTATATGCTCAGCCCCCCCCCCCCCCCCACTCCCCCTCCAGCACATTCTACACATTCAGCCCATTCTAGAAATCCATTTTTAGGCCCTGTGCAAACCGCAGAGCTCTGCAGCCAAACCGGCTAACAGATGTGGACAAAAACATCCTATTCCTGCCTGCGCCTGGGTTTCCCCCTGCATGTGCGGCTAGAATTGGCCCAGGCTGGATCTAGAAATGACTCATACTACACACACACTCGTCCTGCAAGATGGAGATACGGAAGGAGAAGGGAGAGTGAGAGATTGTATAGAGAAAGAGAGAGAGAGAGAGACGGAGGGAGGGAGAGAGAGAGGAAAGAGGGAGGGAGAGAGAGGGAGGGAGAGAGAGATATATTCACATGCACTTAGCACAGTTCTCCAGACCGGACCTCAGGAGGGGTGAAAGAGGGAACAGGGCAGACGGGGATGGGAGAGGATGTCATTTTTCTTAGCGGAGGGGGCGGATGGAGGTGAGGGGGCGGGGTATGGGGGCAGGCTGATTCACTGAAGTTCATGATGAGTGGTGTCTGACTCACACAAACACAGGAAGGGGCACGTGCTGCTCATATAATGAATAAAGCGCTGGTATTTATTTATTTTTCCCGAGTGGCGCAGCGGTCTAAGGCACTGCATCTCAGTGCAAGAGGCGTCACTATACAGTCCCTGGTTCGTATCCAGGCTGTATCACATCCGGCCGTGATTGGGAGTCCCATAGGGTGGCGCACAATTGACCCAGTGTCGTCAGGGTTTGGCCGGGGTCGGCCGTCATTGTAAATAAGAATTTGTTCTTAACTGACTTGCCGGTTAAATAAAGGTTAAATAAAAAACAAAAACATTTACTTGGGTAGATCTGAAAGGATTGGATAAGTGTAAGTAATCTGTCCAAACTTTTACAGAGCCTATCAGAGGGCATGGTGGAGCTATTACCATATTGCTTTTATATATACACAATCCTTTCAGAATCAGATCTACAGAAGTACATGGCTGAGTAAGGGCTGGATACAGTATGGTGTATGGCACCATCGTGTGGACATTAGGAAGAAAGAAAGCTGCATCTCGATATATAGTTGAAGTCGGATGTTTGCAAACACCTTAGCCAAAGACATTTAAACTCAGTTTTTCACAATTCCTGACATTTAATACTAGTAACAATTCCCTGTTTTAGGTCAGTTAGGATCACCACTTTATTTTGAGAATGTGAAATGCCAGAATAATATTACAGAGAATGATTTATTTCAGTTTGTATTTCTTTCATCACATTCCCAATGGGTCAGAAGTTTACCTACACTCAATTAGTATTTGGTAGCATTGCCTTTATATTGTTTAACTTGGGTCAAATGTTTTGGGTAGCCTTCAACAAGCTCCAAATTTTCTATAGGATTGAGGTCAGGGCTTTGTGATGGCCACTCCCATACCTTGACTTTGTTGTCCTTAAGCCATTTTGCCAGAACTTTGGAAGTATGCTTGGGGTCATTGTTCATTTCGAAGACCCATTTTCGACCAAGCTTTAACTTCCTGACTGATGTCTTGAGATGTTGCTTCAATATATCCACATAATTTTCCTTCTCATGATGCCATCTATTTTGTGTAGTGCACCAGTCCCTCCTGCAGCAAAGCACCCCCACAACATGATGCTGCCACCCCCGTGCGTCACGGTTGGGATGGTGTTCTTCGGCTTGCAGGCCTCCCCCTTTTTCCTCCAAACATAACGATGGACATTATGGTCAAACAGTTCTATTTTTGTTTCATCAGACCAGAGGACATTTCTCCAAAAAGTACGATCTTTCTCTCCATGTGCAGTTGCAGTTGCAAACCGTAGTCCCGCAGTTGCAAACCGTAGTCTGGCTTTTTTTTTGTCTGGCTTTTTTTATGGTGGTTTTGGAGCAGTGGCTTCTTCCTTGCTGGGCGGCCTTTCAGGTTATGTCGATATAGGACTAGTTTTACTGTGGATATAGATACTTTTGCACCTGTTTCCTCCAGCATCTTCACAAGGTCCTTTGCTGTTGTTCTGGGTTTGATTTGTAACTTTTCGCACTAAAGTACATTCATCTCCAGGAGACAGAACGTGTCTCCATCCTGAGCGGTATGACGGATGCGTGGTCCCATGGTGTTTATACTTGCGTACTATTGTTTAATCAGATGAACGCGGTACCTTCAGGCATTTGGAAATTGCTCCCAAGGATGAACCAGACTTTTGGAGGTCTACGATGTTTTTTCTGAGGTCTTGGCTGATTTCTTTTGATTTTCCCATGATGTCAAGCAAAGAGGCACTGAGTTTTAAGGTAGGCCTTGAAATACATCCACATGTACACCTTGAAATGAGTAAAATAATGTAAATGCAAGCCTCCCACTTTTTCCTCCAAACATAACGATGGTCATTATGGCCAAACAGTTCTATTTTTGTTTCATCAGACCAGAGGACATTTCTCTGAAAAGTACGATCTTTGTCCCCATGTGCAGTTGCAAACCGTAGTCTGGCTTTTTTATGGCGGTTTTGGAGCAGTGGCTTCTTCCTTGCTGAGCGGCCTTTCTGGTTACATTAATATAGGACTCGTTTTACTGTGGATATAGATACTTTTCAAGCAAAGAGGCACTGAGTTTGAAGGTTGGCCTTGAAATACATCCACAGGTACACCTCCAATTGACTAAAATGATGTCAATTAGCCTATCAGAAGCTTCTAAAGCCATGACATAATTTACTGGAATTTTCCAAGCTGTTTAAAGGCACAGCCAACTTAGTGTATGTAAACTTCTGACCCACTGGAATTTTGACACAGTGAATTATAAGTGAAATAATCTGTCTGTAAACAATTGTTGGAAAAATGACTTCTGTCATTGTAAGGGAGTGCGTAACTGGTGGCAGGGA
Source organism: Salmo trutta (assembly GCF_901001165.1). Lineage (NCBI taxonomy): Eukaryota > Metazoa > Chordata > Actinopteri > Salmoniformes > Salmonidae > Salmo > Salmo trutta. The sequence goes on along the minus strand of NC_042986.1, from coordinate 17,280,968 downwards.
AGTCAGGCGCAGGAGAGCAAAACTTGGTCATCAACGGAGCGGTTTAATTAATAAAAACCACCAGAAACCAGAACAACAAACAAATGGGTACAAAACCCGTCGCGCACCAGAGGAAACGTGCACATGCACTTACAATAAACAATTCCGCACAAAGACATGGGGGGAACAGATGGTTAAATACACAACATGTAATGAGGGAAATTGATACCAGGTGTGTGAGAAGACAAGACAAAACAAATGGAAAATGAAAAGTGGATGGATGATGTGGATCGATGACGCCAATCATCGAGCGCCACCCGAAAAAGGAGAGGAACCGACTTCGGCGGAAGTCGTGATAGTCATGCACACAGTAGATGTCCTAACCGACTTGCCAAAACTATAGTTGGTTAAAAAGAAATTGGTGGAGTGGTTAAAAAATGAGTTTTAATGACTCCAACATAAGTGTATGTAAACTTCTGACTTCAACTGTAGGCCTCCTGTAAGTATATGATCTAAAGGACAAATGATTGTCATTCATATCCAACATCACAGTTGTTATTATTTTTCACAGAACTACTTTTCATAGAACTCCCATCCAGCTGTCTCTTAGTGGAGTGTTCTTTCTCTAAATTAAACACAGCTAATGAAACACCTGTCTTTCGATGCACAATGCCCGTCTGTTCTTGTGTAGATTTGTCCCTCAACATAATATACCCTCATGGGATAGGAAAGACATAAAAACAAAAATGAGCAGCTCATCTCTGTTGCCAGGGAAACCTACTTCTCCTTAGTGTTGTCGATGCCATTATAGAGATACAAGTGACTGGAGACAGACATACTAGAGTGTTATTTACATTAACTCCAGCAGAGTGTAGTCTTGCCTTGATAAAGAGCAGAGCATTATCAGTTTTAGCCCCAAGACTAAAGTGTGAATTGGGAAGCCCAAATAGAAAAACAATAGAGATACAAATAGTATACAGTGAGGGAAAAAAGTATTTTATCCCCTGCTGATTTTGTACGTTTGCCCACTGACAAAGAAATGATCAGTCTATAATTTTAATGGTAGGTTTATTTGAACAGTGAGAGACAGAATAACAACAAAATCCAGAAAAACGCATGTCAAAAATGTTATAAATTGATTTGCATTTTAATGAGGGAAATAAGTATTTGACCCCCTCTCAATCAGAAAGATTTCTGGCTCCCAGGTGTCTTTTATACTGGTAACGAGCTGAGATTAGGAGCACACTCTTAAAGGGAGTGCTCCTAATCTCAGCTTGTTACCTGTATAAAAGACACCTGTCCACAGAAGCAATCAATCAATCAGATTCCAAACTCTCCACAATGGCCAAGACCAAAGAGCTCTCCAAGGATGTCAGGGACAAGATTGTAGGCCTACACAAGGCTGGAATGGGCTACAAGACCATCGCCAAGCAGCTTGGTGAGAAGGTGACAACAGTTGGTGCGATTATTCGCAAATGGAAGAAACACAAAATAACTGTCAATCTCCCTCGGCCTGGGGCTCCATGCAAGATCTCACCTCGTGGAGTTGCAATGATCATGAGAACGGTGAGGAATCAGCCCAGAACTACATGGGAGGATCTTGTCAATGATCTCAAGGCAGCTGGGACCATAGTCACCAAGAAAACAATTGGTAACACACTACGCCGTGAAGGACTGAAATCCTGCAGTGCCCGCAAGGTCCCCCTGCTCAAGAAAGCACATATACATGCCCGTCTGAAGTCTGCCAATGAACATCTGAATGATTCAGAGGACAACTGGGTTAAAGTGTTGTGGTCAGATGAGATCAAAATGGAGGTCTTTGGCATCAACTCAACTCGCCGTGTTTGAGGAGGAGAAATGCTGCCTAGGACCCCAAGAACACCATCCCCACCGTCAAACATGGAGGTGGAAACATTATGCTAAGGGGACAGGACAACTTCACCGCATCAAAGGGACGATGGACGGGGCCATGTACCGTCAAATCTTGGGTGAGAACCTCCTTCCCTCAGCCAGGGCATTGAAAATGGGTCGTGGATGGGTATTCCAGCATGACAATGACCCAAGGCAACAAAGGAGTGGCTCAAGAAGAAGCACATTAAGGTCCTGGAGTGGCCTAGCCAGTCTCCAGACCTTAATCCCACAGAAAATCTGAGGAGGGAGCTGAAGGTTCGAGTTGCCAAACGTCAGCCTCGAAACCTTAATGACTTGGAGAAGATCTGCAAAGAGGAGTGGGACAGAATCCCTCCTGAGATGTGTGCAAACCTGGTGGTCAATTACAAGAAACGTCTGACCTCTGTGATTGCCAACAAGGGTTTTGCCACCAAGTACTAAGTCATGTTTTGCAGAGGGGTCAATACTTATTTCTGTCATTAAAATGCAAATCATTTTATAACATTCTTGACATGCGTTTTTCTGGATTTTTGTTGTTGTTCTGTCTGTCACTGTTCAAATAAACCTACCATTAAAATTATGGACTGATCATTTCTTTGTCAGTGGCCAAACGTACAAAATCAGCAGGGGATCAAATACTTTTTTCCCTCACTGTATGCTGTCAAGTTATCACTACTTAGTTTTTTTTTAAATTGTCTCCTGCGCTATTCCAATACGTTAATGTACTCCATCTTGTGAAAGCATGAATACAGTGTCACTACAATCAAGGGCCTAAATGAAGTAATCAGTTTATCTAGGCTAAATGACTTTGAGCCAGTCTGCACCAAACCAGGGGAGGCATATGGAACTCAAATGACGTCAATGATTGACTGATGAGCGTATGTTCAGCTCTGTTTTGCTGTAGTGCATGAGTCACCTTGGCGACTGTGCATCTGGAGTTTTAGAATTCCTCCTATCTCTCTCTGTCTCTCACCTGATTGATCAAAAGCGAGAGGGGGCCCGCCTGCCTATTTTGTGCCTGTCGCCTCCCTCTGTGGCAGCTTTATTGTAGACCTAGGAGAGGGAGGGTGTGGTGGTGCTGTGCTGCATCTGTGCTGCGGTTACTTACTGAGGCAGTCCGTGCTCAGATTTATCATGGCCTTTATATTCTACCAGAACAGACAGCAGCATGTTATCTCTTCAGAAGGCTGTGATAAGACACATTTGAGCCAGACTCAACAGCATAGAGATATATGGAATACAAATAGGTTTTGCAAAAAAGGTGCTTGACCGAGTTGCAGGTGCAACTTTTAAAATGTGTTCCTCTGAATTGAAATCCCTGCAAACAAAGTAGAAGAGGGGTGAATATCTAAACAGCTAGTTTAATACCGTAGTTCCTCCAAACTCAGATAGGGAAAGGTGGCAGACACTTACTCCTTTTTCTTGGTCTGAAGGGGCACTCTGTCTCGGAGAGAGAAGAAGAACCTCAATCGATACACTTCCTTTTCTGGCATCAATCATGAGGACATTGCCAAATCTAGTATGGACCCTCCCAAGAAATCAGGCGGTTTTAGTCAGGTACAGAGCCTTCAGAAAGTATTTATACCTCTTGACTTATTCCACATTTTGTTGTGTTACAGCCTGAATTCAAAATGGATTCAAATAAAATCTACACACAATACCCCATAATACCCCATGCTTTTAGAAAATGTTGCTATTTTCTTTGAAATGAAATACAGAAATATCAAATTTACGTAAGTATACACACCCCTGAATTAATACCCCCCCCCCCATTTTGTCCTCAGAACAGCCTCAATTCATTGTGGCATGAACTATTCAAGGCGTCGAAAGCGTTCCACAGGGATGCTGGCCCATGTTGACTCCAATGCTTGCCACAGTTGTGCCAAGTTGGCTGGATGTCCTTTGGGTGGTGGACCATTCTTGATACACACGGGAAACTGTTGAACGGGAAAACCCCAGCAGCGTTGCAGTTCTTGACACAAACCGATGCACCTGGCACCTACTACTATACCATGTTCAAAGGCACTTCAATCTTTTGTCTTGCCCATTCAATCTCTGAATGACACACATACCAAATCCATATTTCAAAATCATTCTTTATCCTGTCTCCTCCCCTTCATCTACACTGATTGAAGGGGATTTAACAAGTGACATCAATAAGGGATCATAGCTTTCACCTGGATTCAACTGATGTAAGTCTATGTAATTGAAAGAGCAGGTGTTCTTAATGTTTTGTTTTGTATACTCATGAGTCACCTTGGCGACTGAATTAATCTCCCAGTGTATATTTGTCTTGTGTTTTAGGTTATTGTCCTGCTGAAAGATGAATTCATCTCCCATTGTCTGTTGGAAAGCAGACTGAACCAGGTTTTCCTCTAGGATTTTGCCTATGCTTAGCTTTAATCTATTTATTTTTATCCCTAAAAATCCCTAGTCCTTGTCGATGACAAGCATACCCATAACACGTGTTTTTTTTATTAGGTTCCCCATTAGCTGTTGCGAAAGCATGATGCAGACACCACCATGCTTATAAATATGGCGAGTGGTACTCAGTAATGTGTTGTGTTGGATTTGCCCCAAACCTAACACTTTGTATTCAGGACATGAAATTCATTTCTTTGCCACATTTTTAGCAGTTTTACTATAGTTCCTTATTGCAAACAGGATGCATGTTTTGGAATATTTCTGATCGGTACAGGCTTCCTTCTTTTCACTCTGTCAATTAAGTTAGTATTTTGGAGTAACTAAAATGTTGAACCATTCTCAGTTTTCTGTTATCACAGCCATTCAACTCTGTAATTGTTTTAAAGTCACTCTTGGTCTCATGGTGAAATCCCTGAGCGGTTTCCTTCCTCGCCAGTAACTGAGTTAGGAAGGATGCCTGTATCTCTGTAGTGACTGATCCAAAGTGTAATTAATAACTATAACAGTGGAGGCTCCTCAGAGGAGGAAGGGGAGGACCATCCTCCTCAGTGAATTACATAAAAATAATACAATCTTTAAAAAGTTATCCTTTTTACATAAAACTAAGCTAAATATAATCTTGTCACCAAATAATTGATTAAAACACACTATTTTGCAATGAAGGTCTACAGTTGCCTCAACAGCACTCTGTAGGGTAGCACCATGGTGTAGCCAGAGAACAGCTAGCTTCCGTCCTCGTCTGGGTACACTGACTTTAATACAAAACATAGGAGGCTCATGGTTCTCATCCCCTTCCGTAGACTTACACAGTAATTATGACAACTTCCGGAGGACTTCCTGCAACCTATCAGAGCTCTTTCAGCATGAACTGACATGTCGTCCACCCAATCAAAGGATCAGAGTGTCACGAATCCCACCGAAGGCGGTTCCCCTTCCTGTTCGGGCAGTGCTCGGCGGTCGTCGTCACCGGTCTACTAGCGGCCACCGATCCCTTTTTCCCTTTTTGGTTGGTTGGGTCTGATTGTTTTCACCTGTTCCTTGTCGGGGTTTGATTAGGAGCTATTTAAGCTGGAAATGTCCGCTTGCTGTTGTGCGGGCTTGTTTCTCCTGTGTAGTGTTGGTGGATGTGTTTATTTGCTTTTACGCAGTACTGTAGTGGGTCCTGTTTTGGCCCGGTCTGGGTTTTGCGTCTAGTGTTTTGACGTGACCGTATTCAGTCCTGTATTAAATTGCATTCGTCCTACCCTCTGCTCTTTGCGCCTGATTCCTGCACCCACGTGTTACACAGAGAATGAATCTAGTACTGAAAGCATAAGCTACAGCTAGCTAGCACTGCAGTGCATAAAATGTGCTGAGTAGTTGATTCAAAGTGAGAGAAAGACAATAGTTGAGCCCGCCTTTGTAAGTGCTAAACTGCTTACTGACTGTACACTGTAATGTTACTGCATGATTGTAGTGGGTTTACGAACGCATTAGTTCTATTAGCTATGTTGTCTATGAAGTTACTTTAGCTAATATATTACAATGATGTAGGCTGTGTGTAGTGGTTGTGATATGGTTTGTTTTTTCACTTGGTCACATAAAGCTGATGTGTTGTGCAGTGAAGTCCACAAGCAAAGGGAAAAGTTGAGAAGAGGAGACCACATAGATGCGAGAAGGAATACAACGGGCTGCTATGAAAGTGAACTGTGTTTACATGTGATCAGGGGTGTATTCATTCCGCCAATTGAAAAACGTTTCTTAAACAGAAGCAAACGGAAAGAAACAGGGATAAACATGCCTGAATTTGTCCGTTTGCAACTGTTGGACTAATGATTACACCCTATATCAGCTAGTTGTAGGCAAGAGTGTGCAAGGCGGTATTGAATGTGTCAATCTCGGTCACTTCATATTTTTCTCTCGACTGAGGGACCTTACAGATAATTACACGTGTGGGGTACAGAGAGGAGGTAGTCATTCAAAAATCATATTAAACACAATTATTGTACACAGAGTGAGTCCTTATTAAGAGACTTATTAAGCACACTTTTACTCCTGAACTTATTTAGGCTTGCCAAAGGGATTGAATACTTATTGACTCAAGACATTTCAGCTTTTCATTTTGTATTAATTTGTAAAAATGTAAAAAAACAATTCCAGTTTGACATTACACTCTCTGACACCAGGCAACCGGTCTCTCTAGCCTTGTCAACATAACAGTGTTCAATATCTCCTGGTCTGCATCCCAAATGTTGCTCTGATCCCTGTATAGTACACTAGCCATTTGTGATGTATCCCCGGACCCTGGTGTCAGATGGCTGTCTATTGATGAATGTTTAGTGTTTCTGTCTAAAAAACAACTGTGGTGTGCTACTGCCTGTCCTGCAGGGCTCTGGGCGAGACGGATGGCTACATTTGTAATTCAGATGGTGGCCCCACAGCTGCATTAACTATTAAAGTGTGGTTATCTATGGGTAATGGGACCCCAGTAACAGAGGAAAAAAACACTGCCAGTGATGGAGTAGCCTGAGCTTTGATATATGGGCCCTGCCACTCTACATTATAAGATCCTCTCTGCGCCATACTCTGACTGTAAGTAATCATGATATGTGGGGTGCCATTGTGATGAAAGAAAATAGGCACTCACATCATAGCACTCCAGGCGAGAAAGTACATTTATGTGCGACATATAACATGGCAGGTGATATAGGCTCTTGAAACAATCATTCCGGATACAGGGTCTCTTATTAAGGAACTAACCGTAATAACTATCCAATTTGTGATGACCTAGTATGAGATGTTTTGATCAAATCGAGATCAGCTTTTGCCCTTTATAACCCTACAGACCAAAAAATGGCAGCTTTCTCAATGCTTAGTATTGCTACAGTACGTGTCATGACTTAGCATAGCTGTAGCCATCTGAAATTCAAAGCATTTTAGACAGAGTACTTATTAAATAAAACCTACCAGGCCTGTACCCAATAATGTGATCACACCATCATTAGTAAACACCACTGCCTCGAACCCTCAACTATCGTGTGCAGGCCAGGGCCATGTACAGTAATCACGCCTTCACTGACTCTCCCTTACTTTCCCTTACGCTTCTACTCTCCTTTGGTCTCTCTTGAGTAGAGTGTATCTGGGGAGTGTAACCTTTAAGTGGATGCAGGAGTAGCCGGGGTAGCAAGTAGTTGGGAGTACCTGGGGTACAGGAGTAAACCTTCCATGCAGCCAGCTAGCTGGGCAGGCGGTTGGGTACCTGGGGGCAGGGTGGCATTCCACCTGGCTGGCTAGATGAATAAATCATGCCATTAGGCCATTCTTTAGCTGCCGTCCAATTAACCAACAGGGACACTGTGAATGCAGTTACAGCCTGTGATTAATTACACTGCAATAACATCAGACCAGAGCTCACACACTCCCAAAGGGCAGCCACATGGTTTCATGGTTTCATTCTGCAATTTTGTTTTGCAATGAAGTGCTGTGTTGTTATAACGTGTTGTTGTGTTTTGGGGGAAGGTTTCTCTGCTTTTCCTATCTTAAAGTAGTGATCCAGTGTTTCCATTTTTCTATGAAATATTACCTGTAATTACTTACAATATGGGTGAAAAGGTTTTCCTTCCAAAATATGGTAATTAAGTATGCTAAAAAGCAGCTTTCCTGTGTTGGAATGGTGTGGGCATACTCCAACAACAGGATGGTGTAGGCGTATACCGGTCATTAAAAATATTCATGCGAGTAGACAGCTGTTTTGATCGTTTTTTAAGTGTTTTCTCTCCAATTTATGCTTTGGCCACAAATACGAGTATAGGACGAGTCAACAACATTATTTGTATAGGAGTTAACAGAATGAGATTTTAAAAGTTAGATTTCAATGGACAGTTACTTTAAAATGATATTGATTTGTACCAGAGGAGAGGAAGTGGTGAGTAGTGAGATGGCACAATATACTGTACACAGCCACACAAGCAGGCAGGCACTCATACTTACTCACACCACTAAGCACACACTATCAAGAGTACTTAAAGCATATATACTCTGTGACTTATCCAAAACCATACATACAAATTACCTCCACCTCTTGAATAGCAGACTCATCAGGATACAGTTAGGTGCAATTATTTCCTTAAACACAATCTACGACTATGCCTCTGTCCTCCCCACTCCATACTCATTTAATTTGTGGCCTTAATTGAGCCTAAAAAGGCAGGGAATGAGATGGAAGAGAAAGGTTAATGGGACTGACACAAAGGGAAGTACAGACATCAGAGAAGGACTAGCCTTAACTGTCACATCCAGACCGTGTCATAGTCTGAGCCGTGTCACAGTCTCCAGGAGCCAATTAGAGCTGGGGCTGCATCCAAAATGGCACTCTATTCCATATATATATATCTATATATATAGCGCAGTACTTTTGACCAGGGCCAAACCTCTATAGGGGGATAGGGTGCCATTTGAGATGCAACGCTGGTCAGTAATTAAGCCACCTCCAGTAGAGTCAGTAGTGCCAGAGTCAGGCATTTATTTTCTCTGAAAGTACAGACCCTCTCTGAGAGCAGAGTTTGTAATGACCTCTATCTTTCTATCAATGTGCTCACTCAGGGTGAAGTCTGACTTCCGCCGTATCCAATCGAAAGGTCACGGATGATGTAACAGATGAGAGGGGTGGAGGGAAGAGACAAGTTCTTGGGATTTAATGGCAAGGGGGCAGGGACAGTAGAGTGGGGACCCACTTTCACATGTCTATTCTTTCATTTGTGGCTTGCTCTATAAGCACTGAATTAATGTGTTTTTGTTTTAAAAGACTGAAAAGGTGGAGTGCAAAATCAAAAAAGAGGTGCAGGGGCCCTGATTGGTGATCGTCAAACAATGTTTATGTTAGTGTGTGTGAGTGTGTTTTGTTTTCATTGTGATAGTGTACGCATTTGGCTTGGTCTCAAATCTTACATTCCATGTTTCCATTTTTTTATGTTTTGTATGTGGGTTCAGGTTAGGTTACAGTTTTTACCCCTTCACTTCTTAGAGGCTCATCCAACTTAAATTAAATGTATTGTTGTTGTTTTTTGACTAGCACTGCTTGAATTGAGATTAAAACCACATATGACTCATGCCTGATCCTGCTTCAATAGCAGAGTTGCCTTTGTGTTCTAGATAGATAGGGTTGTGCAACACATAACAATGACATTCAGCTGCTGCAGCACTTTTCTTTGGTATTTTGGACTAAGTTCACACAATGTAGTAATACATTGGTACTGTATACATACACCCCTCTCTAAGATGAGGTGCAGAGACTGATATAGTAGAAGCAATGAGGAAGCCCAATGGATATCACATAAACTACAATCCATTTTCATGCAGTGCAGCTTACAGGTATAAGAGCCCATGCCACTTTGCTGTTTTCAGCCCATGGTATGAGTTTCTAGAGCTACAGGGGGAAATATGTGAACTGCAATGCATACCCAATGTGGTAACACTTTACATGAAGTTCCTCTTATAACTCTGTAATAACAATACAATTGCCCATCCTCCCAAAATCCAATTAGTGAATTGTCTTCAATAGGTGTAATTGGCTCTCACGTAAACATAAGGACTCTATGTAATGTCACACCCATTTTCTTTACTAGTTCTATTTGTTAATACCCCTCCCCTCTTTTGTGGAGACGGTCTGTGCTTGTGGTGTTCCTGAAAACCAAACCGGCTTTGGCACCAATTGAATTTACAGCAGTTGGGTCTTCAGCCCGGGTCCTGTATATTGCATCTGATAAAAGGGTGATTGGAAAAAGGGATTCCTTTATTGGAACTTGCTTTTATCCTTTGCATTAAGAGCTTTCTATTTAAGCAAATTAAGTAATTAGCATTGAACTCCTTTATGCCTGATTCCTCAAATTATTATTTTCAGCTATTGTGAATGGCATGCCTGTTATACATCAACAAATATGCTTTACAAATGTGCACTTTACTTGTTTTGCTAGTTGTCAGGAGCATCTTATATGGATCGATAACATCCCAGCTAGCACATAACGTTCTGAAAACCATATTTTTCTTCGAGCTTGGTGATATCGTGGTTGTCCTATGGTTATTTTGAATAAAACCTTGGTGCAGGATAATTGCTTAGCTTTGGAACATTCTCAGCACATTTATGGAACTTTAAAAAATGATGGTATTTTCTTGGTATTTCATTTTTTTAACAGAAGGATTCCTAAAAGTTCCAACATGGTTATCTTTAATAACATTTTTGTTAATGTTCTAGGAATGTTCTCCAACTGGTTTGACATTGGGAATGGTCTCAAATAGTTCAGAGAACATTAAGAAACAACATTCTTCTGTGGGAATTTCAATATTTCAGCATAAAGTTTCTTACAGGTTTCCTCATGGTTCTATTTAAAGTCATGTTCTCAGAACATTAAGAAAACGTTCCATAAAATCACGAAAACATTAGTAACATTCTAAGAAGGTTCTAAAAATGTTATTGAAAAACATACACATTCCATTCTCAATGTCTACAAAACTCTCTCTATCCAATTAAGTGTGTTCAGATGTATTGGCCGTGCCCACTGATTAGCCACACGTGATCTTAATGAGTGCTGTTTGACTTGACAAAAATAAACAGTTTTGTAGGGACTAATTCCATGGATAGAGAATATTTACATTTACATTTACATTTACGTCATTTAGCAGACGCTCTGATCCAGAGCGACTTACAGATTGGTGCATTCACCTTACGATATCCAGTGGAACAACCACTTTACAATAGTACACCTATATCTGTTTTTTTTGGGGGGGGGTTAGAAGGATTACTTTATCCTATCCCAGGTATTCCTTAAAGAGGTGGGATTTCAGGTGTCTACGGAAGGTGGTGATTGACTCCGCTGTCCTGGCGTCGTGAGGGAGCTTGTTCCACCATTGGGGTACCAGAGCAGCGAACAGTTTTGACTGGGCTGAGCGGGAACTGTGCTTCTGCAGAGGTAGTGGGGCCAGCAGGCCAGCAGTGGATGAACGCAGTGCCCTTGTTTGGGTGTAGGGCCTGATCAGAGCCTGAAGGTACGGAGGTGCCGTTCCCCTCACAGCTCCGTAGGCAAGCACCATGGTCTTGTAGCAGATGCGAGCTTCAACTGGAAGCCAGTGGAGTGTGCGGAGGAGCGGGGTGACATGAGAGAACTTGGGAAGGTTGAACACCAGACGGGCTGCGGCGTTCTGGATGAGTTGTAGGGGTTTAATGGCACAGGCAGGGAGCCCCGCCAACAGCGAGTTGCAGTAATCCAGACGGGAGATGACAAGTGCCTGGATTAGGACCTGCGCCGCTTCCTGTGTAAGGCAGGGTCGTACTCTGCGAATGTTGTATAGCATGAACCTACAGGATCGGGTCACCGCCTTGATGTTAGCGGAGAATGACAGGGTGTTGTCCAGGGTCACGCCGAGGCTCTTAGCACTCTGGGAGGAGGACACAATGGAGTTGTCCACCGTGATGGTGAGATCATGGAAAGGGCAGTCCTTCCCCCGGGAGGAAGAACAGCTCCGTCTTGCTGAGGTTCAGCTTGTGGTGGTGATCCGTCATCCACACTGATATGTCTGCCAGACATGCAGAGATGCGATTCGCCGCCTGGTTATCAGAAGGGGGAAAGGAGAAGATTAATTATGTGTCGTCTGCGTAGCAATGATAGGAGAGACCATGTGAGGATATGACAGAGCCAAGTGACTTGGTGTATAGCGAGAATAGAAGATCATAGGTTTGAATCTCACTGATGCCATGCTACAACAAAAAAATAAATGTGTTTGCATGATTAATGCCTAAGCAAATTCATTTCCATCTGTGCTAGGAGTTCAAAACAGTTAACCCAAACAATGCTAGCAGTGTTACTAAAAGTCTTACTCAAACATTCAGTGAAAGTTAAGTATGTTACTAACAAACCTTCAAATAACCTATAATTTTCGTTCTCAGAACCTTAATAAAACCTCCTAGGAAACCGTTGAGGGAATCATAGTAAAATGTTCTCAGAACCTCCCTGCAACCTAAAAATGAACATTCCCAGAACAGAGGGAATGTTTACTTCCGTTCACGCAGTCGTGAACAGGGAGTACAGGAGGGGACTAAGCATGCACCGCTAAGGAGCCCCCGTGTTGAGAGTCAGCGTGGTGGATGTGTTGTTGCCTACCCTCACCACCTGGGGGCGGCCCATTATGACGTACAGGATCCAGTTTCAGAGGAAGGTGCTCAGTCCCAGGGTCCTTAGCTGAGCTGAAGTCAATGAACAGCATTCTCACGTAGGTGTTCCTTTTGTCCAGGTGGGAAAGGGAAGTGTGGAGTGCAATAGAGATTGCGCCATCTGTGGATCTGTTAGGGCGATATGCGAATTGGAGTGGGTCCAAGGTTTCTTAGATAGTCTTGATGTGGCCCATGTCCAGACATTCAAAGCATTTCATGGCTACAGTTGTGAGTGCTACGGAGTGGTAGTCATGTAGACAAGGTTACCTTGGCGTTCTTGGGCACAGGGACTATGGTGGTTTGCTTGAAACATGTAGGTATTACAGACTGGATCAGGGACAGTTTGAAAATGTCAGTGAAGACACTTGCCTTCTGAATGTTAACTTGCTTAAAGGTCTTACTCACATCGGCTATGGAGAGTATGATCACACAGTCGTCCGGATCTGATCTCACGCATTCTTCAATGTTGCTTGCCTCGATGCGAGCATAGAAGGCATTTAGCTTATCTGGTAGGCTTGCGTCACTGGGCAGCTCTGGGTTTCCCTTTGTAATCCGTGATAGTTTGCAAGCTCTGCCACATCCGACGGGCATCAGAGCTGGTGTAGTAGGATTGGATCTTAGTCCTGTATGGACGTTTGACTGTTTGATGGTTCGTCAGAGGGCATAGTGGGATTTCTTATAAGCGTCCGGATTAGTGTCCCGCTCTTTGAAATCGCCCTAGCTTTAGCCATTAGCTCAGTGTGGATGTTGCTTGAAATCCACGGATTTTTGGTTGGGATATGTACGTACGGTCACTGTGGGGGGGTGACGTTGTCGATGCACTTATTAATAAAACCAGAGACTGATGTGGTAAACTCCTCAATGCCACCGGATGAATCCCAGAACATATTCCAGTCTGTGCTAGCGAAACAGTCCTGGAGCTCAGCATCCACTTCATCGAACCACTTACATATTGAGCGCATCACTGGTACTTCTTGTTTGAGTTTTTGCTTGTAAGCAGGAATCACAAGGATAGAGTTATTGTCAGATTTGCCAAATGGAGAGCGAGGGAGAGCTTTGTATGCGTCTCTGTGTGTGGCGTAAAGGTGATCTAGAGTTTGTTTTCTCTAGTTTCACAGGTGACATGCTGGTAGAAATGAGGTAAAACGGATTTAAGTTTTCCTGCAATAAAATCACTGGCCACTAGGAGCGCCGCCAATGGATAAGCATTTTCGTGTTTGCTTATGAACATATACATTTAGTTGAGTGCAGTCTTAGTCCCAGCTTCGGACTTGTGGTGGTAAAAAGTATGGTCTATAGCTTATCATGAGGTATTCTAAAACAGGCTAGCAGAACCTTGAGACTTCCTTATTATTAGTGATTGAGCACCAGCTGTTGTTAACAAAGAAACACACACCACACCCTCTGATCTTACCGGACGCTGACACCGATGCATAAAACCCCCCAGCTAGCTGTATATTATCCATGTCTTTGTTCAGCCATGACTCCGAGAAGCATAGTATATTACAGCTCTTAATGTCCTGTTGATAGGATAGTCTCGAACCAAGCTCATTCAGTTTAGTCTCCAGCGATTTCATGTTTGGCAATAGAGGATAGGGTAGAGGCGGTTCACAACACACACTTACTCTATAAGCAATTGTTTTCTATTTAATCTACATAAATGTCTTTAAACTCCCTCATAACACAATATTTGGTGGCCTGTGTGGTTAGTGCTGCGGACTCTGGCACACATGTATGGCCTAGTCAACTAGAGTCGGCATCAGTTCAAATCCGACCCACTGAGCTTCTCTGGCATCCTGTCCTACCTTTCATGTCTGCTTTTCCCTCTCCTAATATCAATATAATAAACAAACCCCCACAAATATATATACACTGAACAAAAATATAAACACAACAATTTCAGTTACAGTTCACATAAAGAAATCAGTAAATTAAAAAAATTTAAATTGGCACTAATCTACGGATTTCACGACTGGGAATACAGATATGCATCTGTTGGTCACAGATCCTTAAAAAAATGTAGGGGATCGGATCAGAAAACCAGTCAGTATCTGATGTGACCACCATTTGCCTCATGCAGCGCGACAAATCTCCTTCACATAGAGTTGATCAGGCTGTTTATTGTGGACTGTGGAATGTTGTCCCACCCCTCTGCAATGGCTGTGTCGAAGTTGCTGGATACTGGCGGGAACTGGAACACGCTATCGTACACGTCGACCCAGAGCATCCCAAACATGCTCAATGGGTGACATGTCTGGTGAGTATGCAGGCCATGGAAGAACTGGGACATTTTCAGCTTCCAGGTATTATTTACAGATCCTTGCGACATGGGGCCATGCATTATCATGTTGAAGCATTAGTTGATGGCTGTGGATGAATGGCACGACAATGGGCCTCAGGATCTCCTCACGATATCTCTGTGCATTCATATTGCCAACGATAAAATGCAGTTCTGTTTGTTGTCCGTAGCTTATGTTATGTCTGTCCGGTACAGTTGAAACCAGGATTCATCCATGAGGAGCACTCTTCTCCAGCGTGTCAGTCGCCATTTTTAAATATATATTTTGTTACATTTAACTAGGCAAGTCAGTTAAGAACAAATTCTTATTTACAATGACAGCCTACCAGGGAACAGTGGGTCAACTGTCTTGTTCAGGTGCAGAACAACAGATTTTTACCTTGTCTGCTTGGGGATTTGATCCAGCAACCTTTTGGTTACTGGCCCAACGCTCTAACCACTAGGCTACCTACCACCGTTGAAAGTGAGCATTTTCCCACAGAAATCGGTTACGACGCCGAACTGCAGTCAGGTCAAGACCCTGGTCAGGACGACGAGCATGCAGATGAGCTTCCCTGAGATGGTTTCTGACAGTTTGTGCAGAACTTCTTTGGTTGTGCAAACCCACCGTTTCATAAGTTCTCTGGGTGGCTGGTCTCAGACAATCCTAAACTGGCGTGGTTACAGGTGGCCAGCGGTTGTGAGGCTGGTTGGATGTACTTCCAAATTCTCTAAAACGACTTTGGCATCCAACTTTGTTTGACATTCCTGCAGTCAGCATGCAAATTGCACTCTCCCTCAAAACTTTACACATCTGTGTCATTGTGTTTAACAAAACTGCACATTTTAGAGTGGCCTTTTATTGTCCCCAGCACAAGGTGCACCTGTGTAATGATCATGCTGTTTAATCAGCTTATTGATATACCACACCTGTCAGGTGGATAGATTATGTTGGCAAAGGAGAAATGCTCTCTAATAGGGATGCAAACAAGTTTGTGCACAACATTTATGAGAAATAAGCTTTTTGTGTGTATGGAAAATGTCTGGGATATTTAATTTCAGCTCATGAAACATCAGACCAACACTTTACATGTTATTTACATTATATATTTGTTCAGCATATACAGTATATAAAAAACACAAGTTACTGCAATAGAGATTAAAAGATGTTGATTACTTTTCCGTGCTGTTCAGTGTACTAATCTCCTTGTCCCTGTGGGAATGCGCTCCTTCCCTGGTGATGGCAGCCAACATTAAGAAGAATACCATGTGTGCTGCCAGCCTACCCACTACCATGGTGTGGTGGCAGGGATCCTGGTCCAAAATGTCCACAAGTAAGAGCTGAATTACATTAGTTTGGATCTGAGCCTTGGGTCATATCATTAGGCACAAAACGGAAGAAAACGAACTAAAACAGAGACACTACCTGAACTTGCCCAATAAGAAACACTTGTTTTTGTTTTCTTTTGCAAAATATTTTGCTACGGTTTGCGCTAATGAACTCGACCCTGATCGTAGCCCATCATTTACAAATACCGATAACAGGGTTTCCTATGAATGTATCCTACACTCTTAGGAAAAAAGTTGTTATCTAGATCATAAAAGGGTTCTTCGGCTGTCCCCATAAGAGAACCCTTTGAAGAACCCTTTTTGGTTCCAATTAGAACCTTTTTTTGTTCCAGGTAGATCTTCCTGGAACCAAAAAGGGTTATATTTGGAACCAAAAATTGTTCTCCTATGGGGACAGCCGAAGAACCCTTTTGGAACCCCTTTTCTAAGAGTGTTATAGTGGTTTGTGGTCCTCTAACAGGTACCTGTTGAATTTTGGCACTGTCAGTCACTACCTGAGCTACAACACTATGCAGGACTTCATCCCCACTATGGCCATGAAGGCCAATCCCACAGGTGATGACCACCACTGCAGGAAACAGCAGAATGACTATAAGGTAACCAAGGCTCTTTCCTCTCTCTTTCTGTTTCCGTCACTGACGGTCTTTGTGTTTTTCTTTATATAGCTCTGTTTTCCTCTGTCTCTTTCTCTCTCTGTCGCTCTCTCTAATTCACCCATCATGTCCTAGGGTGTGAGAGGGGTTGTACAGTATATGACCAAGTACAGTTGTAACTGACAGTGTTGTGTGCTTTGTTGCCCACAGAAAAAGAGGCATAGCTGCCGAAAAAGGTTTTAGAGGAGGTGGAAGAGGAGGAAATGGTTCACGAGGAGAACAATTGGAGTGAACTAGAGCTTTGATATTGTCTCATTGTAATGTCCAGGGTACGTGATCCTGTCTAGGTACCATTACTGACCTATGTTGTTGCTCTGTCAGGTATTGAGGTGGTGTCGGAGGTGACTGGTGTCCAGGCAGTCTCAGGCCCTGTCCCCGACCTCCCAGAAGGCCTCACTGTGGACTGAGAAGGTCATTACCAAACAAATAGTTTAATACTGTAGTATCTGTATGGTGAGAACAGACAAGCCAAGTCACCATGTATTAGTGGAGGCTGTTGAGGGAGGATGGCTCATAGTAATGACTGGAAAGCATGCTAAATTTCAGAAATTTCACATACTATAAAACTTTTTCCAGATACCCATAATGTCTACTATTTTGAACTCTTGTACGGGTATTCAGACACGAACCATGACTAATCTTTCTTCGTAATGTAGTTATCCTGTTCCCAGGAGACAGTGGCAGGTGAGACAGTCGAGGAGATGAAACATAGTCTAAAGGAGCTGATGGCTCAGATGAGGAAGATGTAGCCGGGGACCAGGAAAGACACTTCTGCTTTCAGACAACCATCATTGGCTACGTCCCAAGTGAAACCCTGTTCCCTATATAGTGCACTACTTTAAGGCTCTGGTCAAAAGTAGTGCACTATGTAGGGAATAGTGTGCCATCTGGGACTTAGCCATTATCATTGCCATGCATCGATTATCTCTGCAACATCAGACACCTAAAAACTTTTAAATAAGGAAGCATCGACACTGCAATGCCCCAATGCAGCGAGCATGCTGAATCTTACTGTATATCCACATTATAAAATAAAGCGAGCTCTTTCTTAACCACTAACCGTACTACAATATCAATACTCCTTAATGCAAGTACTTCTGCTCAAAGGGAGTACAATGCATGGTTAATGAGCTTAAAGTGCTGCTGATGATAAGAATCTTCATATTCCCCAAGGGTAGGAATTCACAGTATGGAAGCATATAGCTGTCGAAAGCTATACATTTTATTTCAGCATCAGAGAGCATAAACTGGATAAACTGGAAGTTGAAATACCCTAACATTAGCCTCTTACCTGCACCTAAATCGTATGTAATTCTCTTAAATTGACTTAAATTTGATGTAATGGACCAGGTACATAAGATGTTAGCTGTATAATAAATTATGCTTATATGTCACCTGTTGACCGAGAGGAAAGATTGTTGTAACACTTGTATAAGTTAATTATAAGTGAAATAATCTGTCAGTAAACAATTGTTGGAAAAATTACTTGTGTCATGCACACAGTAGATGTCCTAACTGACTTGCCAAAACGATAGTTTGTTAACAATAAATTTGTGGAGGGGTTCAAATATGAGTTACAATGACTCCAACCTAAGTGTATGTTAACTTCCGACTTCAACTGCACAGTTGACAGTGAAGTCGGAAGGTTAAATACACTTAGGTTGGAGTCATTAAAACTAGCTTTTCAACTACTCCACAAATTTATTTTTAACAAACTATAGTTTTGGCAAGTCGGTTAGGACATCTGCCTTGTGCAGGACACAAGTCATTTTTCCAAGAATTGTTTACAGACAGATTATTTCACTTATAATTAACTCTATCACAATTCCAGTGGGTCAGAAGTGTACATACACTTAGCTGACTGTGCCTTTAAACAGCTTGGAAAATTCCAGAAAATGATGTCACGGCTTTAGAAGCTTCTGATAGGCTAATTGATATTGTTTTAGTCAATTGGAGGTGTACCTTTGAATGTATTTCAAGGCCTACCTTCAAACTCAGTGCCTCTTTGCTTGACATCATGGGAAAATCAAAAGAAATCAGCCAAGACCTCAGAAAAAAAATTGTAGACCTCCACAAGTCTGGTTCATCCTTAGGAGCAATTTCCAAATGCCTGAAGGTACCATGTTCATCTGTACAAACAATAGTACGCAAGTATAAACACAATGGGGCCACTCAGCTGTCATACCGCTCAGGAAGGAGACGCGTTCTGTCTCCTAGAGATGAACGTACTTTGGTGCGAAAAGTGCAAATCAATCCCAGAACAACAGCAAAGGACCTTGTGAAGATGCTGGAGGAAACAGGTACAAAAATATCTATATCCACAGTAAAATGAGTCCTATATCGACATAACCTGAAAGGCTGCTCAGCAAGGAAGAAGCCACTGCTCCAAAACCGCCATAAAAAAAGCCAGACTATGGTTTGCAACTGCACATAGGGACAAATATCATACTTGTTGGAGAAATGTCCTCTGGTCTGATGAAACAAAAATAGAACTGTTTGGCCATAATGACCATCGTTATGTTTGGATGAAAAAGGGGGAGGCTTGCAAGCCGAAGAACACCATCCCAACCGTGAAGGACGGGAGTGGCAGCATCATGTTGTCGGGGTGCTTTGCTGCAGGAGGGACTGGTGCACTTCACAAAATAGATGGCATCATGAGGGAGGACAATTACGTGGATATATAAATGGGTCTTCCAAATGGACAATGACCCCAAGCATACTTCCAAAGTTGTGTCAAAATGACTTAAGGACAACAAAGTCAAGGTATTGGAGTGGCCATCACAAAGACCTGACCTCAATCCTATAGAACATTTGTGGGCAGAACTGAAAAAGTGTTTACGAGCAAAGAGGCCTACAAACTAGCACATTTGGTTCCTTGGAAGTTGTGGGACAATAATTTTTTGGTTTCCCATTGGTTCTGGCTCATGGGTGTTTTACTTACTCAAGCATGTTCTCAAAGCAGAAAGGATTATGATTGGAACACTTATGTGAGAATGCTATTAATTGACTACAGCTCAGCGTTCAACACCATAGTACCCACAGGGTTCATCACTAAGCCAAGGATGCTGGGACTAAACACCTCCCTCTGCAACCTGGATCCTGGACTACCTGACGGGCAAACCCCAAGTGGTAAGGGTAGGTAACAACACATCTGCCATGGTGATCCTCAACACTGGGGCCCCTCAGAGGTCCGTTTTTAGTCCCCTCCTGTACTCCCTGTTCACCCAAGACTGTGTGGCCAAGCACGACTCCAACACCATCATTAAGTTTGCTGACGACACAGTGGTAGGCCTGGTCACCAACAACGATGAGACAGCCTTTAGGGAGGAGGTCAGAGACCTGGCAGTGTGGTGCCAGCAAAACAACCTCTCCCTCAATGTGAGCAAGACAAAGGATCTGATCGTGGACTACAGTGAGGGAAAAAAGTGTTTGATCCCCTGCTGATTTTGTATGTTTGCCCACTGACAAAGAAATGATCAGTCAATCATTTTAATGGTAGGTTTATTTGAACAGTGAGAGACAGAACAACAACAACAAAAATCCAGAAAAACGCATGTCAAAAATGTTATAAATTGATTTGCATTTTAATGAGGGAAATAAGTATTTGACCCCTCTGCAAAACATAGTACTAGTACTTGGTGGCAAAACCCTTGTTGGCAATCACAGAGGTCAGATGTTTCTTGTAGTTGGCCACCAGGTTTGCACACATCTCAGGAGGGATTTTGTCCCACTCCTCTTTGCAGATCTTCTCCAAGTCATTAAGGTTTCGAGGCTGACGTTTGGCAACTTGAACCTTCAGCTCCCTCCTCAGATTTTCTATGGGATTAATGTCTGGAGACTGGCTAGGCCACTCCAGGACCTTAATGTGCTTCTTCTTGAGCCACTCCTTTGTTGCCTTGGCCGTGTGTTTTGGGTCATTGTCATGCTGGAATACCCATCCACGACCCATTTTCAATGCCCTGGTTGAGGGAAGGAGGTTCTCACCCAAGATTTGACGGTACATGGCCCCGTCCATCGTCCCTTTGATGCGGTGAAGTTGTCCTGTCCCCTTAGCAGAAAAACACCCCCAAAGCATAATGTTTCCACCTTCATGTTTGACGGCTGACCACAACACTTTCACCCAGTTGTCCTCTGAATCATTCAGATGTTCATTGGCAAACTTCAGACGGGCATGTATATGTACTTTCTTGAGCAGGGGGACCTTGCGGGCACTGCAGGATTTCAGTCCTTCACGGCATAGTGTGTTACCAATTGTTTTCTTGGTGACTATGGTACCAGCTGCCTTGAGATCATTGACAAGATCATCCCGTGTAGTTCTGGGCTGATTCCTCACCGTTCTCATGATCATTGCAACTCCACGAGGTGAGATCTTGCATGGAGCCCCAGGGAGATTGACAGTTCTTTTGTGTTTCTTCCATTTGCGAATAATCGCACCAACTGTTGTCACCTTCTCACCAAGCTGCTTGGCGATGGTCTTGTAGCCCATTCCAGCCTTGTGTAGGTCTACAATCTTGTCCCTGACATCCTTGGAGACCTCTTTGGTCTTGGCCATGGTGGAGAGTTTGGAATCAGATTGATTGATTGCTTCTGTGGACAGGTGTCTTTTATACAGGTAACAAGCTGAGATTAGGAGCACTCCCTTTAAGAGTGTGCTCCTAATCTCAGCTCGTTACCTGTATAAAAGACACCTGGGAGCCAGAAATCTTTCTGATTGAGAGGGGGTCAAATACTTATTTCCCTCATTAAAATGCTAATCAATTTATAACATTTTTTACATGCATTATTCTGGATTTTTGTGTTATTCTGTCTCTCACTGTTCAAATAAACCTACCATTAAAATTATAGACTGATAATTTCTTTGTCATTGGGCAAACGAAGAAAATCAGCGGGGGATCACATACTTTTCCCCCCCTCACTGTATAGGAAAAGTAGGGCCGAACAGGCCCCAATTAACATTTACGGGGCTGAAGTGGAGTGGGTCGAGAGTTTCAAGTTCCTTGGTGTCCACGTCACCAACGAACTGTTATGGTTCAAACACACCAAGCCAGTTGTGAAGAGGGCACGACAACACCTTTCCCCCTCAGGAGACTGAAAATATTTGGCATGGGTCCCCAGATCTTCAAAAAGTTATACAGCTGCACCATCGAGATTATCCTGACCGGTTGCATCACCGCCTGGTATGGCAACTTCTCAGCATCTGACCGTAAGGCGCTACAGAGGGTAGTGCGTACGGCCCAGTACATCATTGGGGCCAAGCTTCCTGACATCCAGGACCTATGTACTAGGCGGTGTCATAGGAATGCCCAAAAAATTATCAAAGACTCCAGTCACCCAAGTCATAGACTGTTCTCTCTGCTAACGCACGGCAGGCAGTACCGGAGCACCAAGTCTAGGACCTAATGGATCCTTAACAGCTTCTATCCCCAAGCCATAAGACTGCTGAACAATTAATTAAATGACCACACAGTCTATTTACATTGACACTGCTGCTACTCACTGTTAATTATCTATGCATATCACTTTACAAATTACCTCGACTAACCTGTACCCCCGCACATGGATTCGGTACCGGTACCCCTGTATATAGCCTCGTTGTTAAATTTTACTTTAATTTATTTAGAAAATATTTTCTTAACTATTTCTTGAACTGCATTGTTGGTTAAGGGTTGTAAGTAAGCATTTCACGGCGTTGTATTCGACACGTGACAAATATATTTTAATTTTATTTGATCTGGGTGTGGCCGATGCCAGGAGAACGCTATCTGCCCAATGCACAGTGCCAACGTGCGTCCACATACTTTGTCATGTAGTGTATGTCCAGCTATAAGTCTTGAAACATACTGTGAAGAGACCTGGAGAATCACATTAGCAGTCATAATAGCTAGGAAAGTTTGATTAAAATGCATTCGAATGAAAAAGCTCTCAGGTCTCTGAGTAAAAGTGACAGCGCATGCCTCAACACATGAAACACACTCTTTTTACAACTGTTAGATCAATAATAGTTAGCTTTTCTTGAATCATGAATTATGAATGGCATTTTGTGTGTCTGCTGCTGGTTTTTCTGCCCATCCTTAGCACCTTGCCTAAAGAAGTGAAAATCAGAGACGTCTGTGTGGAATGATTCTGTAGCCCTCTGGCTTCACAAAACCTTTCCCTGACCCTGCTGGGTAACTCCTCGATCAGACCGACAGCATCATTGCACTTTGGTACACCAGAAGCACATTAATTTCCAATGGAATGCTGTGTTTGCCTTGCAGCGTTGCAGAGGCATTTGTAGTGCGTTCTGTGTGGTGCATTCGTTTGATTTATCCAACAAATTGTATGCGTAGACTTCACAGAAATAGTAGCAAAAGGTCAATGTTCAAATTTGTTGCACATCAACAAAAAAATTATGAAAACGGTTTGAGTCCAGAATTGATTACGCAGCATTGATGCAATTATGCTGTCGATCTGATTGAGGCGTAAGGGGGATGAGGTGTGCTTTACCAGTCATATACTCTTTCCTACAGACAGTGGAAAGCCCTGGATTTGGCTAATTATGAATAATCTTGTTGGATGTTTGTTTTTCACAATAATCTAGTTTTGCTTTCTTTTCTTTCCAGCTAACAGTCAATAGGTAACTTTTTTTTGTCAAGATGACTTGTGTTCATGGAAGAACGCCATAGAAATAGAGTTAGCCTGCTAGTACCACTGGAAGTAGAGCTTTAAGTAGTGATTGTCTGCAGAAAACTGAGAATCCACCCCTCCATTAGAGGGATGGTTCTATAGGTCTGCATCATTACTCAGGCAGGAGGTTGACTCACAAAGGAAGGAAGTAACAAAATTGGATACTTAAAGGTAATCTTCCAGAATGAGTAATACTCACGGTCAACACGGGCCATTAGAGTTCCCCCTAGCCCCTAAAACCAAAAGAAACAATACCTCTAACTGAGCAGTAGTGTTCCAGTAGTAACAGAAACCATTAGACTCTTTAGAATGGTCCTCATTTGAAACCCCTTCTGTTTCTCAGATTTTTGTTTCTTTTGAATAAGACAGACAATCCTACGTAGATGGGGCTAACACCAGAAATCCACCCAGCACATTTGGGGTGATGAAACATCGGAGCCCCATTCATTGTCAATGAAGGGAAGCGAAGTGGGCGGGGACTGTTTGGGTGAAATGAGCATGGCCGAGGGCACGTGAACAGCACGGGGCCAAAGTTGGGGAAAGCTGAACTTTATGCAAATACTCACTATAGTTTCCAGACTCTACTGGATTGGCAGTTGATACCTAACACAATTTAGCCTGCTTGCTAGCACCAACACGAGGGTAATGTAAGCTTGGCTAGCCGAATGTATGCGTTAAAAGGATCTTGGCCGTAATGCTGTAGGAGTCATTTTCGCCTACATCTTTGGTTGTTGTGTTGTGCAGGTGTTACGGAGGTAAGAACGTGCCATAAACTCAATCCACAGCTTGCATGAAATATCGCGGATGGGGCTCAACCCTTTGGAACGTTGTCATGCGTGTTGCCAAGCAGGCAACCACATACAGATAATTGTAAGGTCCCTCAGTTGAGCAGTGAATTTCAAGCACAGACTCAGGAGGTTTTCCAATGGGTTGAAAAGAAGGGCACCTATTAGTAGATGGGTAAAAAAAAGCCGACATTGAATATCCCTTTTAGCATGGTGCAGTTATAATAACACTTTGGTGTATCAATACACCCAGTCACTACAAAGATACAGGCATCCTTCCTAACATCATGAGGCCAATGGTGATTTTAAAACAGTTGCAGAGTTTAATGGCTGTGATAGAAGATAACTGAGAATGGATCAACAACATTGTAGTTACGCCACAATACTAACATAAATGACAGAGTGAAAAGGAGGAAACTTGTACAGAATACAAATATTCCAAAACATGCATTCTGTTTGCAATAAGGCAATAAAGTAATAATGCAAAAAATTTAGCAAAGAAATGTACTTTTTGTCCTGAATACAATGTGTTATGTTTGGGGGAAATCCAACACTGAATACCACTCTTCATATCTTTCATGAATACATTTTATTTAAATAATTTCTTCCACTTTGACATTACAGCGTATTTTGTGTAGATCATTGACAAAACAAATGACAATTACATCCATTTTAATCCCTCTTTAATACAAAACTTGGACAGAATTGTAAGTAGCCAAACTACACCACTCTTTATTAACGAGGTGAGGTCCTCAGATATACTAACACCAACAATATAATACAGGTTATTTTATCAAAGATGGAGCATGGAATCAAAAACCGATTCCAAAATGAAAATGTATTTTATTTTCCATTATGCAATTCTATAACTCAGTAAGTGCATCAGTTGTTTCAAAATCTCGTTTCACAACCATTTAGCTTGGTTTACGTTCATTTCACAAGATCACAATACAATCTTTAGCTTTCAGCTTTAACAACTTGCACAATACATAATAGGAAATTATAATACAAACAGTTTCTCAGTAGGCCTACTGGAACCCCTAGGAAGGCGTGCCAGGGGAGGAACGGATCTACAATGTACTATGGCACATAGAATGCATATACTTACAATTAAAAGGCTCGATATAGTCAAACTGCAGTCTGCAGTGGCCGTGTAGCATTTACTGTGATACTTTCTCTGCAGAAATCAGGGCATTCATACTTCTTTCGCGTCGCAGAGCTGTTGTGAAGGAAATTGTCAAGGAAGTGAGTTTGTATTTATACAGGACCTCCCGCCCCCACCTACCGTCAACCAATCATGTCAATGCGGAGCTATACAGCGCTATATGGAGCACTCCACATTGTTAAAAACTTTGGGAGGCGCACAGCGATGCGGTACAGAGCTCAATTTGGCGTCTGCAAGCCTCCAGAGGCTCCGCAATTGAGTCACACAGTCCGTACGGAGCCTCTGGGTCGCATTGACAGAGTAAGTATAAATTGGTTTTTAGCCTCATTCACATTACCCATAAGCACTCCGTTACATTTTGGCGGATGTCATGCAATTCGATGGGGAAACGCAATGCCCCCTTGCAGTTGAAGGCTCTGTTGTGAGACGGATGCCGCATACTTTGTGTCGTCTTCAGTCCAGCCAGAGTCTGTTGAAGAACATAAACTTACCAAACCATAGAAGAAGATGAAAATATTGATGGCTTTATGGGATAGCTAGCAACTTGTAAACAATAACTTATTCCTATAATGGAGTGAACATTATTTATAATAAAGGTTACATGGTCCCTGCAGCAAAATATATTTGACCTAAACCCTCCCTGAATGCTTGAAAAAAACAAACACGTGACCCTCCCCTATACCCAAAATAATAATTAAAACAGAGTGGATAGCAGAGAGCATGTCTACCGTTTACCCACACTTCTTGGACAGACCAGAGCCTTAGATATGCAGTTTTAGAAACTATTCTTCGTACTGTATTACATGGCAATGTGGGAAGTTTGATAGCGCAAAGGGCTGCGGGCCAGAAGGTTGTGGGTTCGCTGAAGAGTAGGGGTGGAAAGATCTCCTTTATTTATTTATTTATTTATTTTACCTTTATTTAACCAGGTAGGCAAGTTGAGAACAAGTTCTCATTTACAATTGCGACCTGGCCAAGATAAAGCAAAGCAGTTCGACACATACAACAACACAGAGTTACACATGGAGTAAAACAAACATACACTCAATAATACAGTAGAAAATAAGTCTATATACAATGTGAGCAAATGAGGTAAGGCAGGTAAAGGCAAAAAAGGCCATGGTGGCAAAGTAAATACAATATAGCAAGTAAAACACTGGAATGGTAGATTTGTAGTGGAAGAAAGTGCAAAGTAGAAATATAAATAATGGGGTGCAAAGGAGCAAAATAAATAAATAAATACAGTAGGGGAAGAGGTTGTTGTTTGGGCTAAATTATAGATGGGCTATGTACAGGTGCAGTGATCTGTGAGTTGCTCTGACAGCTGGTGCTTAAAGCTAGTGAGGGAGATGTGTTTCCAGTTTCAGAGATTTTTGTAGTTCGTTCCAGTCATTGGCAGCAGAGAACTGGAAGGAGAGACGGCCAAAGGAGGAATTGGCTTTGGGGGTGACCAGAGAGATATACCTGCTCGAGCGCGTGCTACAGGTGGGTGCTGCTATGGTGACCAGTGAGCTGAGATATAAGGGGGGACTTTACCTAGCAGGGTCTTGTAGATGACCTGGAGCCAGTGGGTTTGGCGACGAGTATGAAGCGAGGGCCAGCCAACGAGAGCGTACAGGTCGCAGTGGTGGGTAGTATATGGGGCTTTGGTGACAAAACGGATGGCACTGTGATAGACTACATCCAGTTTATTGAGTAGGGTATTGGAGGCTATTTTGTAAATGACATCGCCGAAGTCGAGGATCGGTAAGATGGTCAGTTTTACGAGGGTATGTTTGGCAACATGAGTGAAGGATGCTTTGTTGCGAAATAGGAAGCCAATTCTAGATTTAACTTTGGATTGGAGATGTTTGATGTGAGTCTGGAAGGAGAGCTTACAGTCTAACCAGACACCTAGGTATTTGTAGTTGTCCACATATTCTAAGTAAGAACCGTCCAGAGTAGTGATGCTGGACGGGCGGGCAGGTACGGGCAGCGATCGGTTGAAGTGCATTCATTTAGTATTACTAGTATTTAAGAGCAGTTGGAGGCCATGAAAGGAGAGTTGTATGGCATTGAAGCTCGTCTGGAGGGTTGTTAACACAGTGTCCAAAGAAGGGCCAGAAGTATACAGAATGGTGTCGTCTGCATAGAGGTGGATCAGAGACTCACCAGCAGCAAGAGCGACATCATTGATGTATACAGAGAAAATAGTTGGCCCAAGAATTGAATGGCACCCCCATAGAGTCTACCAGAGGCCCGGACAACAGGCCATCCGATTTGACACATTGAACTCTATCAGAGAAGTAGTTGGTGAACCAGGCGAGGCAATCATTTGAGAAACCAAGGCTATTGAGTCTGCCGATGAGGATGTGGTGATTGACAGAGTCGAAAGCCTTGGCCAGGTCAATGAATACGGCAGCACATTATTGTTTCTTATCGATGGCGGTTACGATATTGTTTAGGACCTTGAGCGTGGCTGAGGTGCACCCATGACCAGCTCTGAAACCAGATTGCGTAGCGGAGAAGGTGCGGTGGGATTCGAAATGGTCGGTAATCTGTTTGTTGACTTGGCTTTCAAAGACCTTAGAAAGGTCCTTTCAAGAGGGGGATGACAGCAGCTGCTTTCCAATCTTTTGGAATCTCAGACGACACGAAAGAGAGGTTGAACAGGCTAGTAATAGGGGTTGCAACAATTTCGGCAGATAATTTTTGAAAGGAAGGGTCCAGATTGTCTAGCCCGGCTGATTTGTAGGGGTCCAGATTTTGCAGCTCTTTCAGAACATCAGCTGACTGGATTTGGGAGAAGGAGAAATGGGGAAGGCTTTGGCGAGTAGCTTTGGGGGGTGCAGTGCTGTTGACTGCGGTAGGGGTAGCCAGGTTTATATTTTACAGCTTTATAGTAAAAGGATTGCATGAATCTATCATCTCATTTGCAGGTCTGAGAAAAAATTGCCTTTCATAAAAATGTCATGCAATTCTACATAATTTTACATACTAGCTGTTTTTTTTTTCTCATATCACACAAATGACCAAAATTACGGGCTAAGAATGGACAGAGAGATTGGCCTATGTGTTCATCTTATCATATTTCTCCAATGCCAAATCAGTGTGTCTTGTTTGGAACAAAACTGCCCATTTGCAAATAATAAAATATGAGATGTCATTAGGAATCTGAATATGGTATTTTCAAAAGTTACCTTTCCACCCCAGACAGAGTAGGCCTACCGACAGAGAAAAAGTGAAGCTTTAACTGCTGGCTACTCTTCTTCTGCAGCTGCCTTAGAGAGAAGGTCACAAGTGTTTGCCTAAAAGCTGTCTGGGTTTAAACATCTTCTATTGTACAGAAAGTGAATTGCTTAATCAATTGATAGTGACAGAATTAGATTACTTCCCAAGCAAAGTCTTCCTCTGAATGTCAAAGAAACGAAACAATGATATCCCCATATGCATCGGAGTCACGTCTTTCCCATTTCCTGGGTATTTTACAGCTTGTTTCTAGCATAAAGCATCGCCGACCAAAGTGCTGTTATAGATCACTTTCAGTGGTGATTTTACCATGTAAATCTTGGTGGGTCTAACTCCCCCATTTTTTTTAATGCATGCCAGCAAAGCCACTACACAACACAACACAACACTAATCAATACATTAATTGGACTATAACGGTGACAAGGAGTGCCCACAAACTGTTAGGGCCTATGTAAAGCTGTCCCAACAGCAGAGTTCCAACAGCAAAGTCCCAACACCTTACCACTGTTGCACCTGGCTATCAGTAGAGCCTTGGCTGGCAGAGAAACAATTCATTCAGCCTCATTTACTGCCTTTTAAAAAAACATAGCTGAAATGGCTGACTTAAACAAATGTGGTTTCTACTGACAATTGAGATGTACAAACTTTTGGTATAAGAGGACGACGAGCTGTTAAGAGGCAATCCGTAATTTCAATTAAGACATTAATGAGAGAGCTAGGACGGAACTAGTCAATGTAACTATTTGTTCAGCACTTTTGAAATGTACAAGGACAGAATTCAGAACATCAAATAAATCAAAAATTCTTCACATGCGCCGAATACAACAAGTGTAGATAGACCTTACCGTGAAATTCTTACTTACAAGCCCTTAACCAACAATGCACTTCAAGAAAAATAATTAAGAAAATAAAAAGTAACACAATAAAATTACATAACAATAATGAGGCTATATACAGGGGGTACTGGTACTGAGTCAATGTGCGAGGATACAGGTTAGTTGAGGTAATTTGTACATGTAGGTACAATGTAAATAGTCCGCGTGGCCATTTGATTAATTGTTCAGGAGTCTTATAGCTTGGGGGTAAAAGCTGTTAAGGAGCCTTTTGGACCTAGACTTGGTGCTCTGGTACCGCTTGTCGTGTGGTAGCAGAGAGAGCAGTCTATGACTTGGGTGACTGGAGTCTTTGACAATTTTTTAGGCCTTCCTCTGACACCGCCTAGTATATACAGTTGAAGTCGGAAGTTTACATACACTTAGGTTGGAGTCAATAAAACTTGTTTTTCAACCACTCCACAAATTTCTTGTTAACAAACTATAGATTTGGCAAGTCGGTTAGGACATCTACTTTGTGCATGACACAAGTAATTTTTCCAACAATTGTTTACAGACAGATTATTTAACTTATAATTCACTGTATCACAATTCCAGTGGGTCAGGAGTTTACATACCCTAAGTTGACTGTACCTTTAAACAGCTTGGAAAATTCCAGAAAATGATGTCATGGCTTTAGAAGCTTCTGATAGGCTTATTGATATTGTTTGAGTCAATTGGAGGTGTACCTGTGGATGTATTTCAAGGCCTACCTTCAAACTCTGTGCCCCTTTGCTTGACATCATGGGAAAATCAAAAGAAATCAGCCAAGACCTCAGAAAAAAAATTGTAGACCTCCACAAGTCTGGTTCATCCTTAGGAGCAATTTCCAAATGCCTGAAGGTACCATGTTCATCTGTACAAACAATAGTACGCAAGTATAAACACAATGGGACCACGCAGCCGTCATACCGCTCAGGAAGGAGACGTTTTCTGTCTTCTAGAGATGAACGTACATTGGTGCGAAAAGTGTAAATCAATCCCAGAACAACAGCAAAGGACCTTGTGAAGATGCTGGAGGAAACGGGTACAAAAATATCTATATCCACAGTAAAATGAGTCCTATATCGACATAACCTGAAAGGCAGCTCAACAAGGAAGAAGCCACTGCTCCAAAACCACCATAAAAAAGCCAGACTATGGTTTGCAACTGCACATGGGACAAAGATCATACTTTTTGGAGAAATGTCCTCTGGTCTGATGAAACAAAAATAGAACTGTTTGGCCATAATGACCATCGTTATGTTTGGAGGAAAAAGGGGGAGGCTTGCAAGCCGAAGAACACCATCCCAACCGTGAAGCATGGGGGTGGCAGCATCATGTTGTGGGGGTGCTTTGCTGCAGGAGGGACTGGTGCACTTCACAAAATAGATGGCATCATGAGGCAGGAAAATGATGTGGATATATTGAAGCAACATCTCAACACATCAGTCAGGAAGTTAAAGCTTGGTTGAAAATGGGTCTTCCAAATGGACAATGCTCCCCAAGCATACTTCCAAAGTTGTGGCAAAATGGCTTAAGGACAACAAAGTCAAGGTATTGGAGTGGCCATCACAAAGCCCTGACCTCAATCCTATAGAACATTTGTGGGCAGAACTGAAAAAGTGTGTGTGAGCAAGGAGGCCTACAAACCTGACTCAGTTACACCAGCTCTGTCAGGAGGAATGGGCCAAAATTCACCAACTTATTGTGGGAAGCTTGTGGAAGGCTACCCGAAACATTTGACCCAAGTTAAACTATTTAAAGGCAATGCTACCAAATACTAATTAAGTGTATGTAAACTT
Source organism: Salmo trutta (assembly GCF_901001165.1). NCBI lineage: Eukaryota > Metazoa > Chordata > Actinopteri > Salmoniformes > Salmonidae > Salmo > Salmo trutta. Next base: position 17,249,711 of record NC_042986.1, on the reverse strand, counting down.
CTGACCCACTGGGAATAATAAATAATAAAGTGGTGATCCTAACTGACCTAGGACAGGGAATTGTTACTAGGATTAAATGTCAGGAATTGTGAAAAACTGAGTTTAAATGTATTTCACTAAGGTGTATGTAAACTTCCGACTTCAACTGTAGGTCCTGGATGGCAGGAAGCTTGGCCCCAATGATGTATTGGGCCGTACGCACTACCCTCTGTAGCGCCTTATGGTCGGATGCCGAGCAGTTGCCATATCAGGCAGTGACGCAACTGGTCAGGATGCTCTCGATGGTGCAGCTGTATACGTTTTTGAGGATCTGGGGACCCATGCCAAATCTTTTCAGTCTCCTGAGTGGGGAAAGGTGTTGTCGTGCCCTCTTCACGACTGTCTTGGTGTGTTTGAACCATGATAGTTTGTTGGTGATGTGGACACCAAGGAACTTGAAACTCTCTTCCCGCACCACTACAGACCTGTCGATGATAATGGGGGCCTGTTCGGTTCTCCTTTTCCTGTAGTCCACGATCATCTCCTTTGTCTTGCTCACATTGAGGGAGAGGATGTTTTCCTGGCACCTAACTGCCAGGTCTCTGACCTCCTCCCTATAGGCTGTCTCATCGTTATCTGTGATCAGGCCTACCACTGTTGTGTCGTCAGAAAACTTAATGATGGTGTTGGAGTCGTGGTTGGCCGTGCAGTCGTGGGTGAACAGTGAGTACAGGAGGGGACTAAGCACGCACCTCTGAGGGGCCCCGGTGTTGAGGATCAGTGTGGCAGATGTGTTGTTACCTACCCTTACCACTTGGGGGTGGCCTGTCAGGAAGTCCAGGATCCAGTTGCAGAGGGAGGTGTTTAGTGCCACGGTCCTTAGCTTAGCGATGAGCTTTGTGGGCACTATGGTGTTGAACGCTGAGCTGTAGTCAATGAACAGTATTCTCACATAGGTGTTCCTTTTGTCCAGTTGGGAAAAGGCAGTGTGGAGTGCGATTTAGATTGCGTCATCTGTGGATCTGTATGGGCGGTATGTAAATTGGAGTGGGTCTAGGGTTTCCGGGATGTTGGTGTTGATGTGAGCCATGACCAGCCTTTCAAAGCACTTCATGTCTCCCGAAGTGTGTGCTATGAGGCGGTAGTCATTTAGGCTGGTTACCTTCGCATTCTTTGGCACAGTGACTATGGTGGTCTGCTTGAAACATGTAGGTATTACAGACTCGGTCAGGGAGAGGTTGGAAATGTCAGTGAAGACACTGATGCAGATGCTCTAAATGTGCGCCCTGGTAATCAAAAATAATTTTGGAAGAAACCTTTGACTGTCCTCCTAAACTGCCACTGTAGCCCTACACAGCTCAGCCATTGGTTAAGCAGCAAACAAAAAGGTTTTTTTTATCAGCAAAAGCAGGGTTATAATATCCATTGCCGTGTGTAATGCTGCGTAGTTTTATTTACACAATCCCAGCAGTTATCTTAGAAATAAAACTTTTCTTTGTGCTTCACCGAGCATGCATTTCGTAGCCTATAGCCTATAGGCTATGGAACATTTGAATGAGACCACACTAAATAGCCTATAGGTGGAAATTGATATTGCGTGCCCAGCAGAGAATCAGAGATGAGGGGCGGCATCGGGCACAAGTCGATATATAGCATATTAAGCAACTAATTCTCAAATGCTGAGAAATATAGAAATTTCATCAATTACAAATTACATGACCCTGCCCTGGACAAGCTAAAAAAAAAATACTAAACCCTTCCCTTGACTGAAATTGAAAAAGCATGACCCTCCTCCATTTTCCTCCAGATAACTACACTGTCACCAAGTGAGTACTATTTTAATAGTAATGTTAGATAATACACATTGGCTGTTCAGCGTATTATTTTATATGTCTGTTGCCTCCTGTTTAAGTTTATTGTGATCATAATGATGTTTGTTTTTGATTATAATTATTAGGTGGAGGTTGCTAGCTACAATGGTATCTTCAACCTAGCCTAGCTTTTAGCTAGCTTGACTTGCTATAAAGTTAGAGAAACAAGTTGAGGAAAAAGAAACTAAACAAAACATGTTTTATTATCACCTAAAATAATATATTTATACTGTCTTGAATAAGAAGGTATATTTAGCGATCTCCCAAATTAAATGTAATTTCTGGCCAGAAACAGGCTCTACTCAATCTTCCGTTACACACGCTACACTTGTCCGTTCAGTGGCTGGGCAAGACTCTGTGAAGATGACAGAGGGCATAATGAAATACGTCACGATGTAAACAGGGAATAAGTGATATTACGTTTGATACCGGAGCCCCGGGGGCGTTTGCCAATGCCTTTATCACTTTATCAGAAGTATGTCATCAACGAAGTCCGAAGCTTCCTTTGATCAAGTGCTTTTTCAAACCATGTGTTGCAGAATGCTAGATCCCACTGATTTCGCCATGGTTACGGTGCTTTCTTCAATTCAAAGCTGCTTTCAAACACTGTCCTCTACTGGACACTGTACTTACAAATGTAGTTAGGATTTTGTACATGCATTTTCATCTGAATGGTAGTTTAGCAGGTAGAGTAGGGAACTAATAAATCCTCTGAAGGATCGGCCCCCTTTTTCAATTTTCACCTAAAATGACATACCCAAATCTAACTGCTTGTAGCTCAGGCCCCGAAGCAAGGATATGCATTTTCTTGGTTCCATTTGAAAGGAAACACTTTGAAGTTTGTGGAAATGTGAAAGGAATGTAGGAGAATATAACACATTAGATATGGTAAAAGATAATACAAAGAAACAACCAACCGTTTAAAAAAAAAAAATCATCTTTGAAATGCAAGAGAAAGGCCATAATGTATTATTCCAGCCCAGGTGCAATTTAGATACTGCCCACTAGATGACAGCAGTGTATGTGCAAAGTTGTAGTCTGATCCAATGAACCATTGCATTTCTGTTTAACATTTTGTATCAAGACTGCCGAAATGTGCCTGATTTGTTTATTAATAACTTTTCATGTTCAAAACTGTGCACTCTCCTCAAACAATAGCATGGTATTCTTTCACTGTAATAGCTACTGTAAATTGGATAGTGCAGTTAGATTAACAAGAATTTAAGCTTTCTGCCAATATCAGATATGTCTATGTCCTGGGAAATGTTCTTGTTACTTATAATCTCATGCTAATCGCATTAGCCTACGTTAGCTCAACTGTCCTGCAGGGCACCCACCAATCCTGGAGAAGTTTTAAGCAGATTCACTGTTTAAAAAATAATATATATATGTTGTAAGAAGTGAACCTTGTATTCCAACTGATTGTAGATTACAAAAGCCAATGGCTTACCACTGTGTCACCGGTTTTTGATGAAAACAGTGGGAAAGAAACTTTTGACAGTCAAACGTTTGGAAAGCCCTTCTGGACTGGAACTCATGCATGAGATAGGAAGAACTGTGTCTGTCTTTTGACAATGTCTAAGCCTATGTCTAGGTTTTAGCTGTCTTCTCAATAAATGTATCTCATCAACGTGACATGGTCAAACCACGCCAATAGCCATACTGCCACTGCACTGGCTATCTATGTCCTTGTCGTTCATTGCTGTTTCCTTACCCTGTTGAGATCTGTCACGACCAGTAATGAGATAATCACAAAACATATATTTTCTACTACTTCATAGATTTATCAAATTATCTATTGTAACGCAACCATTGGAAATGTATACATTTATGTATAACTGCATCAAGGTTTAACACACAAGATGTGTCTAATCTTTGTTAAAGTTGATGCAGAGAAAGAGTCTGTATTGATGGGTTGTTAATGCTGAGACCTTTACTATGCAGTGCATGGCATCAGGATAAACAACATCAGTCACTCTCAACCTGCTCCGGAGGAGGTCTTCTCTGTTGCATGCTGATTGATACAAATTTCAGACTACTAATGAAGACTATAAGGACCAACACTTACTTGCCTTGCAACCACTATAAAGTGCCTTTGTGTATCCAATTTTAAGAGTACTATCAATGTTGCAAGGGAAAAAATGAATAGTAATATATACAGTATGTAACTTAAATACAGTTGTTACTCTTCTACTCAGAGATGGATATAGATTTTTTTGTTTCGATTACCATTGTCTTGGGCGACAGTGTGTAGTCTAATACTGAGTACTATCATAAGTTCATTAAGTATATATTTTTTACAACCAAATCAACATTTTTCATGACCTTTTGTGTGATTTCAGATGTTTTTGAGAAACTTACAAACAGCAAATCACTTCCTTATTATCGTTGTGTAGTATGGGGCCCTGAAAAAACATGAACAAAGGCTCCAAAAACACCCAAATATGTCCTTTTTGGAACGGCAAAGCTCTCAGTATAGTGATGCAAGTCTTTAGATGTTGTACACATGAAATTGTGTCATAACTTTATCTGCAAAGTTATATTACATTTTGTTGCGACTCGAGCGATACCTCTCTGTAAATTAGGATACAACAGTGGTGACCTGTCATTCAGGGTAGGTGGGGGCAGAGCCTGCCTTGTTTTGCATGTTATTTTGGCATAAATACGTGTCACATATCAGTTTACAAACCAATGTAAAAAAATAAATACAAATAATCATAATTGAGTTAATAAAGCCGCATACAAACTTGGTCTCTTTTTTGCTTTATTGAGTAAGGCAGCTCCAAAATGCAGATTTCAGCCTAGCTCAGTGCTTTCTGTGGTGGTGGGGCAGCCAGCGGAAAATACGAAGCGTAGGGGTTGGTAATGTTCTCTAGTTGCGCCGTGATTGGCTCATTGTTCTGTCACTCATGGGGACACTACATCACCTCAAAATCTAAGGGTAGAGCTCAAAAAATCAAGCTCCTTGGGTACTGCCATAGAGTTACTTTATAAGTGTTCATCCAAGAAGGCTCAAGATCATCTGCCACAGATAAAATTGTCAAATCACGTTATATCTACAGTAGCTTTGATTGGACTTTCAAAATATTAGCTAGCAAGCTAGCAGTCATCGTGAATCAAGTCGACCATCTAACGGCAAATCCTTTTCAATAAATAATGAAGAGAAATTATAGATAAAATGTATCAGTGCTCGTCGGCCATTGGACATAAACGTTACACAACAAGTTGGAAATTGCAAATTCAACAATGAGCGGTTTGGAAGGAATCAGTCGCTAACTGCAAGCATTGCAAAGCAATCACTAGCCTGCTATTCAGTAGAGTGGGTGTGTGGTCCCAAGTCTGGGTTTAAGGGTCTCTTTTCCAAGCTTAAACGTGTAAACATTCAACGTTGGCCATTCTGTCAATCCAGCATGACCTCTGCTGCGCTCAAAACAACTGGAAACTCGGAACTGGGAAATCTGACTTCAGTGCGTTCAAGACAACTTGGAACTGTGAAAAAAACAAGCTCCGACTGGGAAAATACGTTAATAGGGTAATTCAACTTGGAATTGCAAGTCGGGAATCGTGTATCTTTCTAGATCACGGACGTCATCATGATTCAACCTTGTTTTTGTTTTTTCCCAGAGTTCCCAGTTGTTGGGAAAGCACCATAAATCCAGAGAATGCCAGATTTTGATGACAAAGTTTGCCCATGTTTTATATGCTGCTGCATAAATTATGTAATATACCAGGGAGATATGTATAATGTAGCTAAGAAAGTAATACTAAGTGTATGTTGTTTAGTAAGCTGTTAGCTGTTGGTGGTGCACATGTAGCCTATAGCCTGTTTTAGAGAAATGTCATCATTATCAGGAATCAAGGTAAGACCCAAGTGCAGACTGTGTGAAGTAACAATGTTTATTGTAACCACAAGGGCAGGCAAACAACAGGTCAAGGCAGGCAGGGGTTGATAATCCAGAGTAGGAGCAAAGGTACAGGACGGCAGGCAGGCACAGGGTCAGGTACAGGCAGAGTGGTCAAGCGGGCAGGTACAGGGTCAGGACAGGTAAGGGTCAAAATCCAGGAGGACAAGAAAAAGAGAGGTTGGGAAAAGACAGGCGCTGACAGGACTAACGCTGGTAAGCTTGACAAACAAGACGAACAGGCACAGACAGACAGAAAACACAGGTATAAATACCCAGAGGATAAGTGGGGAAGATGGGTGACACCTGGAGGGGGTGGAGACAAGCACAAGAACAGCAGAAACAGATCAGGGCGTGACAATACTTGAATATTGTAAGAGCTTTCATTGTCTGCTTATATGCCCTCTTTATTTCTCCTACGGTCCTGAGATGGTGTACAGGGAGAATACTGTAAGAATGGCCCATGTTCTGAATTCTGTCTCTGTACATTTCAAAAGTGCTGAACAAATGGTTAAATTGACTACGTCTGTCCTACTTCACTCATTAATGTCTTAATCGAAATTACGGATTGCCTCTTATACGGTTGTCGTCCCCTTATGCCAGAGTTTGTACATCTCAATTGTCAGTAGAAACCACCTTTGTTTAATCAAGTCAGCCATATGTTTTTAAAAGGCAGTAAATTAGGCTGAATGAACTGTTTCGCTGCCAGACAAGGCTCCGCTAATAGGCAGATGTAGCAGTGGTAAGGTGTTGGGACTCTGCTGTTGAGACAGCTTTATATAGGCCCGAACAGTTTGTGGGAACCGTTTGTCACTGTTATAGTACAATTAATGTATTGTTTTGTGTTGTGTAGTGGCTTTACTGGCATGCATACAATTATTACATTTTTTACTCTGCCCCACTAAGATTGACATGCTAAAATCGCCACTGGATACAAAGTATATTGAAAGCATGGGGTGCTTCCACACAGGAAGTTCCAGACACTAGAATCTATGCCAAGTCACATTGAAGCTGTTCTTGCAGCTCGGAGTGGCCTAAAGCACTAATAAGACACTTTATGTTGGTGTTTCCTTTATTTTGACAGTTCCTGTAGCAGTAGGCTACATGGAGAATGGAACAGCTGAATAGGGGAAGTGGCTCGAGGTGCGCAAAAGGGAATATAAGATTGCAGATAAAGTTTGGAATTACACAATTTCATGTGTACGATATCTAAAGACCTGTATCACTATACTGAGAGCTTTGCATTTCTAAAAGGACGCATTTGGGTGTTCTTGGAGCCTTTGTTCATGTTTCTCTGGGGCCCCCATACTACAAGTGATTTGCTGTTTGGGGTAAGTTTCTCAAAAACATTTGAAATCACAAAAAAGTGTCAGAACCCTTCTACATGCCATTTAAATACAAAATAGAGATTTTGTTGTAAATTTGTACTTATTTAATTACCTGTTATTCAGTAGAGGAATGGTTTGTCAATGTTCAAAACTACAAATAATTTATGGAATGTGCTCAGTGTCGTGGGAATGTTCTGAGATAGACACCCAAATGGGAACCATTTGCTTGTTTCCCATTTGAATGGGCAGGTAGGGTCAGGCTATTCCCTCATTATTGGAAGGATGCACTAAACTCAACAATGAAGAGATGGAATCAATATCTGCAATCAGGAATGTAATGACAAACATAACATATTAATGAACAAAGATAGGCATGCTCTGGATTACCCTGGGGGAGTACAGAGGTTCCAATCATTATAGATTTGGCGTGTGTGTGGATTTTGAGAAGGCATGGAGACATGTTGAATTGTCTGCTAACATTTTTTTATCCTGGTTTATAATTATCATATTTTTATTATCCCTGATTAAGCCATTTTTGTATTCCAATACACAACCAAACTGAGTAACTTAGCAAGTATGTAATTTTACGCACTGAAAGTAACTTCAGACTTTATTAACAGAATTGCAGCTGTTGACAAAACGAGGCACTAGTCGGCGCCGTCAACCTTCAGAATGATTATAATGCAATTCATTGACTGGCCAGTCACAGAAGAAATTCCCACCGCACCCACTCCTACGTTTCCACAACAGCTTTTCACTAAGCCAAAGTAGCCACAAATGTTTCTCCAGCCATTTGCTCTCTGTTCTCTTCTGTAATTTGGCATGGACAATTATTTTCTTCAGGTTTGCCGATTCAAAAGTTCCATTAACGCCAAAAGGCCATCATGAACTTCACACCAGACACCACAAAGCGTCAACATGTCCACATTTACCAATATACCTATAGTTTTGCTTTATATTGGATGATTTGGTAGGGTTTGGGTCGCCCAGAAGCGAGCTGCGTTTCACTGCCCCCATAGAACCTGCTTAACTTCAGTGATGAAGCGCTTGATATAGTTGAATTTGGATAAAAGCGAGTGCGTTTCAATGCAGCACCTATTATGCCCCATAAGAGTTAGAAGAGAATGGCCAGTGTAATGTAAGGTCATTAGCCTACTATCAACCTGAAAACCAAAACAGACTCCGATATGTTGTTCCCCATCATAGCTTCCAGTGAGGAGAAAAATAGGGGCAGGAGAAATTGTGCCTATTATGAAAGAAATGCTTGAAAGAATGCATGACAAAATCGGTCTATTTATTTTGTTGTGATCTCGAACTGACTCCCAAGTTTGGCTAAACACCTGAACCAATGTAATCACATAAAAGGCCGTATTTCTATAGGCTATATCTTCTCTCGTACTTTAAGGTAAGGTTAGACAAACGTGTTAAAAAGAGCAGAGAATAATCGTGGGTATTTAGTTTTTTTATCACTATCTTCTGATATACATTTATAATTCGTTTGTCTGTCGCTCCTATTGATATTTTCAAGCCGCTTATTTGCACTGAAACATTGATTTGTTTAAAAGGCAACTGATTTCGCTGTAATATTTCTTGCATCGATTTTGCGCAACCCCTCTTCTCAGCATGCTGGAATGTACTATTATCAGTCACTCTCATTGCCAGAGTCAGAATTGCACGATAAAGCTCAGTATTCGGATGGATTGGTAAGACGTTAAATACTAATTTCCTGCAGTGTAGGAAGGGGTGGCTTTGTAAGCTACACTCACACAAAGTAGAAAATAACCAGCGCAGGAACCCTTTCAGCGCCACTCGCCAATGGACAGTGGTTTCAGCACGCAGAGTCATTGGGCAGTTTGAGAAGTGACAGGATTTGTTTGGAGTCTAGAGACCAGTGGGATTTGGACTACCGAGAAATCAAGACAGGTCCTGGAGGTTCTATTCTCGTAATTCTTCGGCACTGCTATTGTATCCCCCAACTACAGGACTAAACATATGCCTTTGTATCCTTACACCTGTTTTTCTCAAACTCGGGTTCTAACCAAAGAGGAGTTCTCTGGAAAGAATCCGTATTTCTGCACATGCTGAAAGACACAGTCGTTGAAAATAGAAATTTAGAGTGGACGGTATCAATTGAACTTGGTCTTCATAAACGACATTTTCTGAAATAAAATCCAGTGGGTTTCTTTCAAAGGTAAGAGTTCATTTTCTCTTAGCTCATTGAAAAGAATCATGTGGTGGGCTACATGTGATTATTTAATAGAATGATACTTCTCCAATACATGCACATTATGCATCTTTATATCATTGCTGATATACATTTTTTTTGTCTCCAAATTTAGCTCAAATGTTTCTTCTTGAAGGTTGTAGAATCGCTGCATTTTGTTGTAGATCTGCATCCTTTGAGTCAGGGATGGGCAACTTCGATGGGGGTGGGGGCCACAAAAAATCTGAACTCATCATGAGGGACCGCAATGGCTCGAGTGGCTTGTGGGTCTGCATAACCACATCCATGCCCAGACATGCAGTCAGAGCCGGCCCTAGCCCTTTGGGGGCACTAAGAAAATTGAGCAATTATCTAAATAATTTCATGTAATTCTATTCATTTTGCCATGGGCGGTAAGAAACGTTTGCTGTTTTTAATATGATATCAGAGTGAGTGTGACTACCAAAATCAATGGAGGCCCCCAATCGGTAATTAATGTGACTGACATGACAAGAGAAACTGTTGATGCACAACCAAATTTCTAAATTGCACCTTGTGTATTCTACTATTCTAACTCTCAACTGTAAGGTGAAAACCTCGACTGAGTTCCAAAACAGCTTGGAACCTCAGGCATACAAAAGGGGGGCCATGGGCTGTCAGTTGCCCATCCCTGCTTTAGATGACTGCAAAAACTGGGGAAAGATTACTCTTTTGTTGTCCTGATATCAGATGGATCATGATATTTGATTTATGAAAACATACTGGCATTCTTGCACAGCAGTCCAAAGTGAGAGTGCGGTCAAAGCAGGCTATTTAAAAAGTTATTTGATGCACCTTGACATTAAGTGGGCTGAATCCAGAGTGTGTATTTGCTTGTCTGTCAAGATGTTTGAGGGATATTCACTCGTTTCATTTCAGCGTGTGTGTGTGCACTGCTCAGACTGCGTGTGAGTGCGCACGTGCAAATCTGCTGCACTAGCTCTTGCATGCACTCATGTAGTCCAAATACATTTATCCCTCTCCATTTTTGGTTTGTCGCCTAACCAGATACTCAACAGATGAATCACCTCCAAGGACTGTAAAGCCCAGTGGGCTCGGGCTGTAATAGGCTAACATTCTTCGGTACTGTGTACACATTACAATCATCCCCTTCATCAGCTGTGTCAAAGCAAGCCCCCCTAGCAAGCCCCTCTGTTTTTCCTGCTCTATTTAGCTGCCATTCAGATGAGAATAGATAATGGGATGTAATCAATTGAAAAGCAGCAGGTATGAGTCAGAATGAAAATTAATTAATTAAATTAAGATTCTATTCAAGTGAGATTCTTGCTTTGTTAAGATTGGGTTAAGATTTTAATGTTGAATATTGGATTTAATTAAACTCCAAGATGTGTTGGAATACATTGAAATCACTATCACAAGGAGGCAAAATTCATGTAATGGGATATGTCTGTGAGGCTACCAGATTTTCAATAATTCCACATTCTGGTGTTATTCCCTCTTCTTTTGAAGTGCTAATGCAAGGATGCTATATACTATATACAATGTGTGTTTAGGAAGGTGTCTGTCAAGGATTGTCAGATCCAATCAGTTTTCAGCATTTTATTGAGAGAGGGCAGAGAAAGATGGGAGAGAGAGAGTTTGTATACTTGTAAGACTCTACAGCATATGACCTCAAACTGTGCTTTGCTGTTTTTGTCGGTAGCCATACTCTTCTCAATATTTATATAATAAAGCATTTGATTCTTCCATTCCCTTAACGTTGAGTATAATTTGACTTGCAGTATTTAAGTAATAGCTTCTTCAATATAAGTGATGAAAATAATATTGGCCAACCCATTGAGTATCACACCGCACCCCCATATGTTATGTCTTGAAATATGCAGTAGAGGTGCGTAGGTAATATCACCGGAGAAGCCAAGCCAGGAAAAAGGCCATATTACAACCTTTGTGTTGTGTTAATTGCATTGTTTGCTCTATAATCTGTAAATTCATATGCCTTGCCATCGTGATATATAGGCCTAAGGCCGAGACAATAAGAAGACACAGCACAGTGGCAGAATAAATTCAACCACACCTTTGTTTCATCACAATTCCGGAGAACAAGATCTGTCCGGTGGAGTCCACAAAGCATATTGCATGTAATAAGCAGTTACATGACCTACAGCATGGTCAATCGAGTTAATGTTTCAGACATTTTTGGTCTACTAAACAAGTATTGATTTAGAACCACGGAGAGTTACCGCAAGTCGCAAAGAAAACAGGCCTCCACTATTCCAGCACCATTTCAACTTCAACATTTCAACATCATCTGATCACCTATCAAAAAACTATTTAGTCCTATCAACGTATGCTAATACGCTAATATGATGTGGCCGTCCATGTTACTGATTTCTGTGTGTGCGTGCAAGTAGAAAAAACATGTTGACTCACCCTACTTGTAGAGAAACGCCAATGCCATCCTCTTTTATGTTACCTAAACGGTCTATCACTCTGTCACACAGTACACTCGTTTAGGTTTTGTTGTCCTTCTTTACTTGGCTAAAATGCTTGCTCGCTAGCCTAACTTCCTTTGATGGGTACTGATGTGCCAGGCCAGCCAGTTAACATTAGCCTACTACATCTAGCTACATGTTGAATTTCCACCCTCTCAGGCCAGTGACACAGTGTATGCATTTATGGTTGGATCATAATTGCCGTTATGATCATTGGCTAGTACGGAGAATTAGGTAAAACCACAAGTCCAAATCCCTATCTCCATCCATGGCTAATTTAGGAAAGGGGTGATTTTTAGCTAGCTAGTTAGCCACCAGAGGACAACAACACAACAAGATGGAACAATTCATGTTTTTTCTGATGTGATTGGTGTGAAGCCAAATCCAAACTGTCTTCCCTTGACACTTTTTTTTTGGTGTGCCAGGTCCATTCACAGCTGAGCTCACTCAGTTTAGCTCAACGCTGATTGGCTATTCTTTTATTTAGAAAATTATCAAGGGAGGCCAAATGCTCGCTGGGTTCCCTTGCATTCAATGCTACAGGTGGCAACAATGTCATGCTCTTTCTGACCAGATAGCATCATATAGATGGACTACACATACTGAGACAAAGGGCCGCTGTTTTGTTCATTCGCTCGGATGCTTTCTCCGGAGATACATTCAGCCTTGCAAATTGAAGGAAATTTATGAAACACAGAGAGACTAAAACAATGTTTATTTATGTTTTGGGGGAAGCCTGGCTTCCCTTGGAATCCATGAATACACACACCTGGAAATATGCCGATAGACAGATTCATAGTAAACTTACATTGTAAAACTTCTGACAGCCAGCTTTCTAACTCTGCCCGTAACTTTTGGACATTATAGCACTCCCAGAAGGCATGAATTATTGAGTCATTGTTAGTTTTACACTTAAGACATGACTCTGCTGTTGTGCTGTAGAATTTGTGAATTTTGTCTTGTGTAATAAATTCTATACGTTCGTTTATACTGGATTAAGCATACATTTCCGTTAACTGTCATTTAATTCATTATATTCCAACACTCCCTCCATCTTGTGCCAAAATCAGTTCCAATAGTTTATATTTATTTCCAAGAGATTGTCCGTTGGATAGGCACTCTGCAAGGTTTTCTATATCTTACCTATCATATGAGTATCTTTTTCTGACTCAAATAGGATTCCCTCAACATTGCTCTGATGTCCGAAAGCTTTCAGGTCGAAATTTCACGAGAGAGTTTGTATTGAGAGAGAGAGAGAGAGAGAGAGAGAGAGAGATAATCAAAATGGATGCACTACAACCTCACTCTCCCCACACTACCTTGGCAAAGCATATTTATTGTATTTAATGGGATAAATATTTGATATCTGCTTGGGTTGAGATCAGTTCCATGATTAATTCAGTCAATATAGGGGATTAATTTCAATTGTATTGGGATTTTTAATGAACAATTTCTGAGTTTCAATCTCAATTCATTTTCTGAGCAGACAGAGTTCAAACAGAATGTAGACCCCCCCCTCCCTCCCCTACATACACCTGTCACGTCTCTTACTTCAGAGGTTACAGATAGAGTACGCAATGTCAAGGATCTCAACAGGCTGCTCATAATCCATTTTCAGGGTCATTGCGTGTTACTGGATCATGCTTCGACTAAAAGAGCCAAAACAGCATAATGAGGGAGCAGACTATCAGACCATCAGATACCACTTTGTCCTCTCAAGTCTAAATATTTGGAAGTTTCTTTAGTTTTGAGTTTTCGAATGACTCCATGTTCATGGAGTGTCCAGTCCACATTCTGGTTCACCTCCTCTGCTGCTCCTCCTGGCTATGACCATCTGTTCATCAGGGGGCCTGATGTCTCCCGAGTTTTGATCACAGTCTGATGATCATATTAGCGCCAAAACAACATGCCCCTAAAACCAGATCAAAATGCTGCCCGTCTCTAAACAAGCTTAAAATATTTTCCTAAAAGCAGATTTTTCCTAATGTAGGCCTAGAGCAATTGGTATTTTTCTGCCTTTGGTTTGTGTCCAACTTTTACAGTTTCTGAGTCCACATGACACTGTAGTGCCATTCATCCAATACGAACAAAAATGGAAGTGAAGTGGCTCTTCTAATAAATGTACATATGTGGATAATGATTTTGCATTAAAGTCTTAGGTTAGAAGTGAATCATGGTGCAAGAAACCTGTGGAGTATGCCAGTACTATTAAGTGCTGGTCTTGTAGTTCCTGTTGTGCTCACCCACTGTTATAATGGACCTATCAGACTGGCTTTGGCAGATTCTCCAATGGGTCATTCATTTCCAATAGGAGCTCGCAATGGGGGCGTGGTGCTCCATGGCACGACCATCTGCAGTTGCATGCATGTGAAAAGTTAAGATGGTTTTACACCATCTTAATTTGACACCATCTTAATTTGAGTCAGATCCAGGCTGTATCACAACCGGCCGTGATTGGGAGTTCCATAGGGCGGTGCACAATTGGCCCAGCGTCGTCCGGGTTTGGCCAGTGTAGGCCATCATTGTAAATAAGAATTTATTTACAATGTGTGATGGCCCCTACTACTGTCGGTGTTTGTTTGTGTGCGCACCTGCATGAGTACATGTCGCTACACTAACAAACAGTGTCCAAAATCTGTCTTGGCTTCTACTTACTAAAATGAAATATGGTGTACTACTGTAAAAACATATGCTCTAAGCAACAAATATCAACATAATACTCATCCATACTGAGGAGGCGTCATCTAATGCGCAACAAATGGCGGGGATATTCTGATTATCAGCTGTTGTCAAACACGTGAGTGTGACTAGACGACTCTGAAAAGATGACTCTACTTCATGAAAAGCCAAAATGAGTTTGACATCCTGGAATTTAAAGCAAACACATTTTTGAAATTTCACATACAATAAAACCTTCTATTTATGCATACCCAAAAACCTATTATTGGGTGTGGGTATTCGGAATGGCCAGTGTCTACTCTAGTCTGATCACACAAGTGCATGAGAGCTGAAATGTGCCCACAGTTTGATCCACTTCATTAGAGGCCGGCTGACACTGATCGGAGATGACATCTGTTCACACTGTGGTACATTTCTGAGATTTACGACATAAACAACGGACTGAACAATCTATTCATTCCGGTATGGCGGTACAGCTTCCCCTCTCTCAACTCCTGAGGGGGCACCTCATCTCACAAGGCGAAGCATTCGTCATTGTTTTAGGGGGGGGATGTCATAACTCACGGTAGTTATTCCTCTGAGCACAGTGGCTTGACTGCTCAGCCCCACTGAGTAAGTGTTCATGTGTGTGTGCCTCTTCAGTGCTCCCATGCATGCAAACATCCATACAAACAGGATTAGGGCATAGATATATAAAGGGAGAGCGGCTCTCTCAAATCAATTTCCTCCATGACACACAAGCAAGCAGACATCTTGAGAGATAATAGGCTGATAGATCTCTCACACCCCAAGACCTGATAATGTCTTATTTAGACAAATGCGCAAAATGCAATGATTTAACCTATTTATTTACCTGATTACCCTATTATAGGGTACATCAGAGTCACCCACTTTTCTCTTGCAAATATCAATTCCAGAGAAGCTGCTATGCTCTCAGAATGTTGCAACGCCAGGGTTGTGGGTTCGATTCCCACGCGGGACCAGTACGGAAGAAAAAAAAAATGTATGAAAACGTATGAAATGTATGCCTTCGCTACTGTAAGTCGCTCTGGATAAGAGCGTCTGCTAAATGACTAAAATGTAAATGTAAATGTTGTAGAGTTACATATGTAGGATCTTAATTTGAGACAGTTTGCTACAGCAACAGGAAATGTGAATTATGTGGATTATAATTCATGGACATTTTTTTGTGGGGTTTGATAAATGTTTTATAAGAGCAAATCAAGTCTGACATTTTAAAGTGGAAATTACAAACTTTAGAATACTTTTTAAACCTTGGATACATTACACGTTTGCATTTCCTGCTATGCAGGAATATTCTCAGAAAGAAAAGATTGATCAAATTAAGATCCTACATCTGTAGGCTTGATAAATCATATCTCACACTGCCAGGGTCTGTCTGTACCCTACAGAGAGGCATCAAACCCAGCCACAACCCCACCAGATTAGGCCTTGTTCCTCTCACTAGAGTCCCGGAGGACTCCCTCCCTCATATACAGATGCTGCCACAGGCAGGCTGGGAACAGCCCCTAAATCCTGGCGTTAACAATCAACCAGCTCTTGCTGCTCCCACTGGCCTGATATCCTTTCATATGTCACAGCAGCGGCAGCCTTCATCAACACATGGGAACATGGAAGAAATTAACTGATATTTTTGCCTTCATATCAGCGTTGATGCTCTATTGCCTCAAGGTTTTACATGGAATATATTGTTGGCTTTAATTGTGTGGTTTAATGCTAGAGTGCTTCAAAGCCTTTGGTCCTAGACCATTTTAATATCACTTAGCTGTTGCAGTGGCCATACAAGTCCACGTTAGCCACTAAGGTCTTAGTCTGGACTGTCCATCCGCTGCACTTTAAACATTTATAGATCCACTGTTCACATCAACTTTTCTCAATAGCCTGGTGGTGGCTTATAGAGAGATGAATGCAAAAGGCAGCAGAGACATATGCTGTAGGTTTCACTGTCAGCACACACTGGTCATGATTTATTACATCGCTATGCTCTCCTTGTTTTCCCCAAACTCTACAATTGAACGTGAACAAGGCAAGAGGAAGCTAGGGACAAGGGAGAGGAGAAATAGCATCAGTTCCTGTAGAGATGCGTTAGCTAACTTACAGGCTGGTTGTCTTTTCTCTTTTCCTCCTGATCAAGAGTGCAAATCCTCGTTAATTATCTGGCGTGATTAAGGTACTGTAAGTACAAGAAAATAACTTAAAGTGTGTGTGGCATTAATGAAACCATACTGTAACCACTTGATTGACGTCTGCTAAGCGCCGCTTGTTTTAGAAGCTTACTTGCTTCATCAATCTCACACATTTAGGCCTAATGAAGAAGTATCTTGGTCAATCTGACTGATCATCGACAATACAGCCCCTTTGTATTATCATTATTTCATACTTTACTACTACTGTGCAAACACCATAGTAAATTAGCATGCATTTGCCATTCAGAATAAAATGGGCTACATTGTAATGCACGCTGTGTCTCATAATTAGACTGAAGGGCTACTGTGTGTAGGCTATATCTCATAATGGGGCCTGGATAATATGTAAGAGCTCATTAATCAGAGAGAGAAGCCTCATCATTGACCATGGCCTTTCTCCTCTTCATTCCCCAGCTTGCGCCACGTCTTTATTTACACCACTGTTTTTATTTACACCACTGATTAGTAATGCAGAGGCCTAGCCAGTGACACAGAATATGTCTGTCTGACACACCCATCCCTCTTCATTTGGGCTATTGTCTCACATCCCTCCCTGATCTCTCTGTGGAATTAAATTGTGAGTAGTACCCAAAACACACAGTTTAAAAACAGTCTTGTGTGATCTGACTTCCTGAAGCTTGCTTCAACTCTTCACACTTTGGTGACTGACCCAATCTCTGGCTGGCTTACAATGTATACAGTGTGTATCTGTTTTTATTTATTTTTTTATTTTTTTATTTTTATTTCACCTTTATTTAACCAGGTAGGCAAGTTGAGAACAAGTTCTCATTTACAATTGCGACCTGGCCAAGATAAAGCAAAGCAGTTCGACAACATACAAAAACACAGAGTTACACATGGAGTAAAACAACATACAATCAATGATACAGTAGACAAAAATAAGACTATATACAATGTGAGCAAATGATGTGAGATAAGGGAGGTAAAGGCAAAAAAGGCCATGGTGGCAAAGTAAATAAAGTATAGCAAGTAAAACACTGGAACGGTAGATATGTAATTTGAAGAACGTTCAAAGTTCAAATATAAATAATATGGTGCAAAGGAGCAAAATAATAAATAAAATAAATACAGTAGGGGAAGAGGTAGTAGTTTGGGCTAAATTATAGATGGGCTATGTACAGGTGCGTGGTGTAATATATATATATATATATATTTTTTTTAAATGGTCAAATAAAATTAAATCCAACTGGATCCCTTTTATGTTTTGTTCATCTGGAAAGTCCAAAGATGCAGGCGAACACCTCCTCATATACGACCGGTTGTTCACCATGTTTGTTTAACATTCTTCCATAGAGGCGTGCTGCTCTAGTCTACTGGCACCTGGTCTGAGGTCCTCATCATATCTGCTGTACCTGCTCTTTCTTTACACCCGTGCTGTAATAGGAGCTCTGTAGACTCCCCAATCAATACTAACGCTATAGCATGAGAGCAGGCTCCAACAGCATCATAACCTGAAACATGACAGCACCATCCACTGCAGCTCTCTTCAAATGCTTCAGGCGATATATCCCTGAACATCTGATTCATGTAGAGGAAATATTCGTACATGGCTGTGATTGCCTTTAATGCATTAGGTCTGAAAGAGAGCAACCCGGCTCAACGTATTTTACTGGTTTGTGACCCGGCTCTACGTATTTTACTGGTTTGTTACTCACTGACACTGCCCCCGGTTAGTGGGGAATAAAGCAGGCCAAGAGTTAACACACATAGGGAACTTTATTTACACACTGAGGAAGGTGAACATGGGGATGGTTCTGTAATGGACAGAAACAGAGAGATAGTAAATAGGCCACGCAGGAGATAAATACACTGGCCTGAATATGTAGAGTAGGATAGAATGGGATATGGGATAAAGCAACAAGGACCATAGCTAATAAATTACCTAATAACCCAACCTGGTCTCAGATCATTTCGTATTATTCTTTACGTATATCGGTGACACTCCATTTAGTATGATATGTTACGTTTTGTATGGTATGTATTAATTTGTGGATGTCCATCACCCATTTCGTATGATATGTTACGAATTACAGTTCTTATTATATGTTATGAATTTGGAAAACATATGATATGTTCTAGCAAGGTGGCTAGGTGGCTAACTGGCTAACGCAAAAATGCTAAACTTGTGCTTGATGAGATTCGACCTCGCAACTTTTGGGATGGTAGACGTTCGCATTATACACCCACCCAACCAACCACCCTACTTTTACCTGAAGTGAAGTAGCCATCTGTCTTATGAAACCATACCAAACGTAACATATCATACCAATTTGAGTGTCCCGGATTTACCGTTTAAGTAAGAATAATGGCAAGGACTGTATATTATACAAATAGTAGGCTACTGCACAGCAACACACAAGAGCAAGGACTCATCATTGCAGACAATAACAATAGTAACATAATAATAATTACAGTAATGAAAACTACATAGAATACTGCTACTTTAGCACATACCACAATGATAACAACAGCGACAACTTACTTTGTAATCACGTATCCCATGCATGTATATCCACCCATGTTCTGACAACGGAAAAAACTAAGTTCAGGCCCGGCTAATACTTATACGATTGAGAGAGCATGCAACGGACCGACTGGACAGTGCTGGGCTAGCTAGGAGCATCTGATCAATCACAGCATGCATGATCAGTGCATGGGCAAAGTGTAGGGTGCATGGGGATAGTCTGATTGGCTGAAGCCACATCTCTCATATGAGGAGGAGAGCTAGACTACGTGGTGCCAGCCAGACATAAACAACAACACACGCTGGAAATTAGTCCCACACAGTGCCCTCGGCATGGGGATTCTGAACACCATGTACATCCCCATGTTCATCTTCGTCAGTGTGTAGATAAAGTTCCCTGTGTGTGTTCATTCTTCGACTGTCTTATTCCCCTCTAACCAGGGGCTGTGTCAGTGGAAATCCAGTAGAATACATAGAGCCTGGTTCCTCTCTTTCCATCCATGTATTTGACTTGTGTTTGCATCCTTAAGATTTGTTGATAGTCCCTCACTAATAATTAGGCTGTGTTTTAGTCATTAACATAACAATACAGCGGTATCGCCGCAAGATAGATGTTTAAAGTATTTAAATGGCAGAGCACCAGCACTTGTGCTGTCTGTGTTTGAGAAAAAACAGCAGACTAGTCTACTGGGACATATATGATTATAAGAATCACATGAATAAAAAGCCTTGGATGCGCCCTTTCAGCCGTGCTGTGTAGGCACTCTAGCAACTAGCCTCTCTTCTCATCTCAGTGTGTTAGTGAGCTGCGCTGCGGCACAGCCAGGCAGGTTCAGGCTCGGTGTTTCAAATGGAAAATCCATCTCTGTCATTAGACTGCCATTTTCACGCTCTATTAAACTTCATACATTCATCGCACTGGTATGCATTATGTGCCATTGACTCCTGCTATCCTGCAGCGTCGTTTCAGTAATGGGGGGTAGGGGATATGGGTAGAGTGAGGGTTCATCAGTTTGTCATTTCACCATGGTACCTTTTATAGATTTTTTTCCAGATTATTTCCTGTGTAATTTTCCATCTTGAGGGGTGCCCTGCCATCTGTATTTTTGACAGAAGAGACAGTATTAAGAACAGTATCAAAATACAATAACTTATTGTATTATTATCACGTATATTTCTTTGATTGTAGTCAGCTATGATTTCAAAACACATACTGTATTAACACTGATTGTTATTGTTTGGACCGTGATTTCTAAGATTCAGGCTACAATTTGAGGGCCCAGTTTGAAAATGTACAGTATCACATCCAGGTAGATCATCTGATGCCTCACTTTGAGAACAAAGGGAAGAAGTGGAGGAAGCTGCAGCACAAACACAGGACTAAATGAAGCTCCAGATAATTTAATCAGAGAGAAGCTGTGAAACTGCAAAGCGTCACAGGGTTGTGATCCTTACTGTCTTCACATGGTAAGGCTGAGAAGGGGAATGTGGATTTTTATACAGCAGCAGCACAAAGGTTTTCCTCAGGATGGCTAAGTGGAATCCTAACCCTCATGCAAAGTAAAAAGATCAAAGACTTGATTTGAGCGCAGACTCCTTGTTCCAATGCCTCTTGTGAAGAAGTTATCTCGCTCATAATCATGCATGAGCATACCCACTAGTCCTTAGAGTTGTAGATTTCACACAAATGTAGAGTTTAGAGGAAACTTTGTGTACTATCTGTCATGCATTGATGGAATTATGTGCCCTGAACTAAAAACCACAGTTAATAAACACATAAATAAACTGTTTAATCCGGTTACGCAAGAGTAAACAAAATATAAGAACCAGTTACTTTTCTTTGTCAAATCAAATACACCCTCAAAACATTTTGTTGTGATGTTAAAATAGTTGCTTTTCAAAAACATTTACCCCAAATGTGCATAGTATGAATGGAAAGACTAATGGAAAGACTAATGAGTGGGCATTAGACAGAACCCAGATGTCCACTGGTAACTATCACATTCAGCTTAGAAAACAAATAACCCCACAGAGTGTCTTCAGCACAGTCAATATTTGTAGAGACATGCTCTCCTCCTCTATTTCACTGCAAAACATCACAGGCTTGAATAATTTAGGGACATAAAGCATGCATGGGATCAAGAAAGATTAAACATTTTAAAAAAAAAATACATACCATGGCTGTGTTGTGCAAATATTTACCGTTTTCCGTTAGAAGTACTGAATTATATATGAGATATTCTTATCACAACCAGGGGTATAGTGCTGCCAGAGAGTGGAGGAGTGGCACTCCCATACTTTTAACAATTTGATTTGAGAATACTGGTAAAACTATATCTGGAAAATATATTCTGATAAATGTATTATAAAAATGTATTATATTTAATTACCACTACAATTCAATGAAAAACTATAAAATGACAAACCAAATAAATGAACTAAAAGAAAAAAAAACATCTCTCACTGTCAACTGCGTTTATTTTCAGAAAACTTAACATGTGTAAATATTTGTATGAACATAACAAGATTCAACAACTGAGACATAAACTGAACAAGTTCCACAGACATGTGACTAACAGAAATGGAATAATGTGTCCCTGAACAAAGGGGGGGTCAAAATCAAAAGTAACTGTATCTGGTGTGGCTACCAGCTGCATTTATGTACTGTAGTGCATCTCCTCCTCGTGGACTGCACCAGATTTGCCAGTTATTGCTGTGAGATGTTACCCCACTCTTCCACCAAGGCACCTGCACGTTCCTGGACATTTCTGAGGGGAATGGCTCGAGCCCTCACCCTCAGATCCAACAGGTCCCAGACGTTCTCAATGGGATTGAGATCTGGGCTCTTCGCTGGCCATGGCAGAACACTGGCATTCCTGTCTTGCAGGAAATCACTCACAGAACGAGCAGTATGGCTGGTGGCATTATCATGCTGGAGGGTCATGTCAGGATGAGCCTGCAGGAAGGGTACAACATGAGGGAGGAGGATGTCTTCCCTGTAATGCACAGCATTGAGATTGCCTGCAATGACAACAAGCTCAGTCCGATGATGCTGTGACACACCGCCCCAGACCATGACGGACCCTCCACCTCCAAATCGATCCCACTCAAGAGTACAGGCCTCAGTGTAACGCTCATTCCTTCGACGATAATCACGAATCTGACCAAAAACCGCGACTCATCAGTGAAGAGCACTTTTTGCCAGTCCTGTCTGGTCCAGCAACGGTGGGTCACCCATAGGTGAAGTTGTTGCCGGTGATGTCTGGTGAGGACCTGCCTTACAACAGGCCTACAAGCCCTCAGTCCAGCCTCTCTCAGCCTATTGCGGACAGTCTGAGCACTGATGGAGGGATTGTGCATTCCTGGTGTAACTCGGGCAGTTGTTGTTGCCATCCTGTACCTGTCCCGCAGGTGTGAAGTTCGGATGTACCCATCCTGTACAGGTGTTGTTACATGTGGTCTGCCACTACAAGGACAATCAGCTGTCCGTCCTGTCTCCCTGTAGCGCTGTCTTAGGCGTCTCACAGTCCGGACAATGCAATTTATTGACCTGGCCACATCTGCAGTCCTCATGCCTCCTTGCAGCATGCCTAAGGCACGTTCACGCAGATGAGCAGGGACCCTGGGCATCATTCTTTTGGTGTTTTTCAGAGTCAGTAGAAAGGCCTCTTTAGTGTCCTAAGTTTTTATAACTGTGACCTTAATTGCCTACCGTCTGTAAGCTGTTAGTGTCTTAACGACCGTTCCACAGGTGCATGTTCATTAATTGTTCATGGTTCATTGAGCAAACATGGGAAACAGTGTTTAAACCCTTTACAATGGTCTGTGAAGTTATTTTGATTTTTATGAATTATCTTTGAAAGACAGGGTCCTGAAAAAGGGGCGTTTCTTTTTTTGCTGAGTTTATGTATAGCAGCCTAGAGGTAGGTAAATGGTGGTTTGTTCCCTGTCTTCTCCCTTTCTTCTTCTTTGGTGGTGGTGAGTATGATGAAGAACTATTAGGCTACCTGTGTGCACTGCGGCGGCCTGTCAGAGTCTTGACCACTTTGGCCAATCAGAACATTGAAAAAATAAATAATTCAGCGTGTGTCAGCCTTGAGGTTGCTCATAAAACACGGACCCCTGTTGTGCAGTGAAACACAGAAAGATATGTGACCACTTTGTAATGGCGACGCTGTTTTGCAGAGGACACCCAAACCAGAGTTGCCACCGCAAAGCCCAAGGAGCATGACACACTCTGGAAGTTGCTATTGCCCTGCTTGGGATATTTAGCCTACATTGGCTATTGGTTGAGACACAGGGCCCATTCTAGCTTGGTATGTCAGGGTGGGCAATTGGAAATGTGAATTGGGCCAAATTGGAGGTCAAGTTTTAGAGATGCATGAATACACCACACCAAAAACGTTATTTTATGGCTATGCAATGATTTATGGTAATGATTTATGTTCACTACTTGGTCAATTCATTTGATAGTATTTTTAATCTTTGCAAATAAATTCGATGAATTGATAGTTCACCTCTCTGTTTTCTTTTATTCTGTAATTGGGTATATTGTAACCATGTGTTTAAGCTAATCAAATCAAAGTTTATTTATGATACAGACTGTAAGCTAAACAATACAATGAAATGCCTATTCGCAATAAAGCTCTCCTCGCAAACAGTGCAATGACATTAAGCTACAGTTGAAGTCGGAAGTTTACATACACCTTAGCCAAATACATTTAAGCTCAGTTTTTCACAATTCCTGACATTTAATCCAGATACAAATTCCCTGTCTTAGGTCAGTTAGGATCACCACTTTTATTTTAAGAATGTGAAATGTCAGAATAATAGTAGAGAGAATGTTTTATTTCAGCTTTTATGTCTTTCATCACATTCCCCGTGGGTCAGAAGTTTACATACACTCAATTAGTATTTGGTAGCATTGCCTTTAAATTGTTTAACATGGGTCAAACGTTTCGGCTAGCCTTCCACAAGTTTCCCACAATAAGTTGGGTGAATTTTGGCCCATTCCTCCTGACAGAGCTGGTGTAACTGAGTCAGGTTTGTAGGCCTCCTTGCTCACACATGCTTTTTCAGTTATATCCACAGATTTTCTATAGGATTGAGGTCAGGGCTTTGTGATGGCCACTCCAATACCTTGACTTTGTTGTCCTTAAGCCATTTTGCCACAACTTTGGTAGTATGCTTGGGGTCATTGTCCATTTGGAAGACCCATTTTCGACCAAGCTTTAACTTCCTGACTGATGTCTTGAGATGTTGCTTCAATATGTCCACATCATTTTCCTCCTCATGATGCCATGTTTTTTGTGAAGTGCACCAGTCCCTCCTGCAGCAAAGCACCCCCACAACATGATGCTGCCACCCTCTTGCTTCATGGTTGGGATGGTGTTCTTCGGCTTGCAAGCGTCCCCCTTTTTCCTCCAAACATAACGATGGTCATTATGGCCAAACAGTTCTATTTTTGTTTCATCAGACCAGAGGACATTTCTCCAAAAAGTACGATCATTGTCCCCATATGCAGTTGCAAACCGTTGTCTGGCTTTTTTATGGCGGTTTTGGAGCAGTGGCTTCTTCCTTGCTGAGCGGCTTTTCAGGTTATGTCGATATAGGACTCGTTTTACTGTGGATATAGATACTATAGATGCTGTTTCTTCCACCATCTTCACAAGGTCCTTTGCTGTTGTTCTGGGATTGATTTGCACTTTTTACACCAAAGTACATTCATCTCTAGGAGACAGAATGCATCTCCTTCCTGAGTGATATGATGGCTGTGTGGTCCCATGGTGTTTATACTTGTGTACTATTGTTTGTACAGATGAATTTGGTACCTTCAGGTGTTTGGAAATTGCTCCCAAGGATGAACCAGACTTGTGGAGGTCTCCAATTTTTATTTTGAGGTCTTGGCTGATTTCTTTAGATTTTCCCATGATGTCAAGCAAAGATGCACTGCGTTTGAAGGTAGGCCTTGAAATACATCTGCAGGTATACCTCCAATTGACTCAAATTATGTCAATTACCCTATCAGAAGCTTCTAAAGCCCTGACATAATTTTCTGGAATTTTCCAAGCTGTTTAAAGGCACAGTCAACTTAGTGTATGTAAACTTCTGACCCACTGGAATTGTGACACAGTGAATTATAAGTGAAATAATCTTTTTTTTCATTAAAATGTCCTTTCTCTAAAATGACATTTCATCAAGATCTGTTGCCTACGCCTATAATAATCATACTCATCACTTATTATTCTTCTTCTTCTTCATTATTATTATTATTATTATTATTATTATTATTATTATTATTATTATTATTATAAAATATTATTCCTTCTCACAATGGTGCTTGTTTAGTAAAGTTAGATCAGAGAATCAATGTCGAGCAAGATCACACAATGATTAATTTGCATGTTACATAACAGAACTGAATGTAATACCATAGCATAGTAGGGCTGTAATGTTACTGTTACACTAAAACACCTCCTCATTTCTAATGAGATTTAAGGATGGTTAGCTCAAGCCGAATTGTCAATTTTAAAACTCAGAGTGCACCACTAGGCAGGATACATGCTTTGATTGTAACAAAATACAAGAAAGGCTAATAGTTTAACACCATCTGCTCTAATTCTTTCAAATGAAGTAGCCTATGCCTAACTTGGTGTTTGACGGTATTAAAAACATAAATGTTTCTTTAGACAATAACCTATGTATGGGCATAGGCAGACGTTGCACATGTAGGATGCATTTTTTAAATGTATATTCTATAATGATAAGCTATTAAATTGGCTACATCTGTCGGTACAAACTTTGATTGAGGAATTTATGATGCAATTTCCATTTTTTTGTGCTCCCTCAACTAAAAAAATAGGAATACATCACTGATCACAACAAACTGTTCAGCGCAGTCACTAAAAGAAGAAAGGCCCCAGTGTCTTAGGGTTTATTGCGGGATGAATACAGGATTATTAGAGGATCGTGTCAGTGTAGCTGAGGTCAGCTCGGAGGACAGCATAATGGTGTCAACCAACGGCCCTTTACAGTTCATTCAGAAAGCATTCTTTTCCACATTTTGTTACGTTACAGCCTTATTCTAAAATTGATTTAAATTGTTTCTCCCCTCATCAATCTACAAACAATACCCCATAAAGACAAAGCTAAAACAGGTTTTTTTGACATTTTTGCAAATGTCTTACAAATAAAAAACTGGAATATCTCATTTACATAAGTATTCAGACCCTTTACTCAATACTTTGTTGAAGCACCTTTTGCAGAGATTACATCCTCAAGTCTTCTTGGGTATGACACAACAAAATTGGCACACCTGTATTTGGGGAGTTTCTCCCATTCTTCTCTGCACATCCTCTCAAACTCTGTCAGGTTGGATGGGGAGCGTCGCTGCACAGCTACTTTCAGGTCTCTCCAGAGATGTTCGATCAGGTTCATGTCTGGGCTCTGGCAGGGCCACTCAAGGACATTCAGAGACTTGTCCCAAAGCAACCCCTGCGTTGTCTTGGCTGTGGGCTTAGGGTTATTTTCCTGTTGAAAAGTGAACCTCTGCCCCAGTCTGAGGTTCTGAGCACAGGTTTTCATCAAGGATCTCTCTGTACTTTGCTCCGTTCATCTTTCCCTCGACCTGCCTAGTCTACCAGTCCCTATTGCTGAAAAACATCCCCACAGCATGATGCTGCCACCACCACGCTTCATCGTGCGATGGTGCCAGGTTTCCTCCAGACATGACGCTTGGCATTCAGGCCAAATAGTTCAATCTTGGTTTAATCAGACCAGAGAATCTTGTTTCTCATGGTCTGAGCGTCCTTTACCTGCCTTTTGGCAAACTCCAAGTGGGTTGTCATGTGCATTTACAGAGGAGTCGCTTCCGTCTCGCCACTCTACCATAAAAGCCTGATTGGTGGAGTGGAGTGCTGCAGAGATCGTTGTCTTTCTGGAAAATTCTCCCATCTCCACATAGA
Organism: Salmo trutta; assembly: GCF_901001165.1. Classification (NCBI taxonomy): domain Eukaryota; kingdom Metazoa; phylum Chordata; class Actinopteri; order Salmoniformes; family Salmonidae; genus Salmo; species Salmo trutta. The sequence continues at coordinate 17,222,601 of NC_042986.1, read as the reverse complement.
TACTCTAGAGCTCTGTCAGAGTGACCATCAGGTCCTTGGTCACCTCCCAGACCAAGGCCCTTTTCTCCTGATTGCTCAGCCAGCTCTACGAAGAGTCTTGGTGGCTCCAAACTTCTTCCATTTAAGAATGATGGAGGCAACAGGGTTCTTGGGGACCTTCAATGCTGCAGACACTTTTTGATATATACTTCACCAGATCTGTGCCTCGACACAATCCTGTCTCGGAGCTCTACGTACAATTACTTTGACCTCATTGCTTGGTTTTTGCTCTGACTTGCGCTGTGGAACCTTATTTAGACAGGTGTGTGCCTTTCCAAATCATGTCCAGTCAATTGAATTTACCACAGGTGGACTCCAATCAAGTTGTAGAAACATCTCAATGATAATCAATGGAAACAGGATGCACCTGAGCTCAATTTCGAATCTCATAGTGAAGGGTCTGAATACCTACAGTATGTAAATAAGTTATTTCTGTTTTTAGATACAATAATTTTGCAAAAAATTATAAAAACCTGTTTTCACTTTGTCCTTATGGGTTATTGTGTGTAGATTAATGAGGATGTTTTATTTATTCAATCCATTTTAGAGTAAGGCCATAATATAACAAAAAGAGTGAAAAAGTCAAGGGGTCTGAATACTTTCCGAATGGACTATACATCAATAGATTATGCTACTCAGTGTCATTATACAACTTACATGCCATTTTAGTAAATGTAGTAAATACCGCTGTAGTAATAGAAATGTTGAGAAAGAGGTCACGTTTGGAAATGGATTCCATAGCTCAGATTTTACTTAGTTTTGTGGTGTGGATTAGCCATTTCTGACATACTCTACATCATGTACTGTATATGTACTGTACCTCATGTACTGTGGATGTACTGTACATTATACTTCCTTACAGTCAAAGTGCCTCAGCAGCATTGACTTTTTAGCTAGTCAGCCATCAGCACTCAATATCAATGTCTGTAAAGCCATCATATTACGCTAGAACACTGACGAAGCTCTCACCATTGAATCAATCTCTAGAGATCCTGGTGCTTGGCTTTTAGCTGCGCCTTGATACAGCTTTAAACCAAACAAAGGCTCAGGAATAAAAGGCTTGTGAGGAACCATGCACTGTAAAATCTCTAATTCTGTTAGTGCTGCTCTCTCTCGCTCTTCACCCCCCTTTGTTACACGGTACATGTCTAATCGCCATAAAGCAAGTTGATAGAATGGCAATATAAATGAGATAGCATGGCCATCTGAGGATCCGTCTTCATTAGGATCTGAGGAGAGAGTTTCTATTAGTTTTCTATCAAGATGGGATGATGGCGTGTATGAAATTACACGTCACAATACAAAGCACTGGTGGCCCAAGAGCTCTGAGCTGGGCCCAATGGAGGATGAAAATCCTTAATCAACGGGAGGGGAGTACTAGTGACAGGGCACTATGATCTCTCCCCATGTCACAATCCAGGAGATTATTGCTAGCGTCCTGACACTTCCTCTACAACACTGAGGGGAGGAGGGCGTCTCTTCTTTTCGCTCCTTTTCTTTTCCCCTTTCATTTCAGACATCTTCTCCACATTAAGGTCATTTTCTTATTTTCTTATCTGCCGGCGTGATGCACATTTTCTTTCTTCGTTCAAGGCGAGGACACAGGTGGAGCAGGCCTCAGGAGGGCCACATGCTTAACTGGCCTCTTAGGACAAATTATGATTATAATTAGTCTGTGAGTTTTCTGAGGATCTGAGGATGTTTTAAAACAAATGGGCTCATTTTGCTCCAGTTAAGAGTCATAAGCTAAGACAATAGAAAGAGATGATTCACGAGGAGAGAAAAGCATTAATGCATGTTTTTTCCCCCTATGAAATATCCATCTGTTGCTCTTGTTGTTTTCCCCATGCAGCTTGTTGTATTTATTCTATTTCCCACCAGGACATTATTTCACAATTATCATACAGCTGTCTGTCTGTTGGTCCTTTTCTACCCATGATCAAAAGCCCATTAGTTTGAATAAGTCAGCTGCCGTTATCAGAGGGTACAGTATAAACACAGGTTTTTGTTCGTATTACTCATGTGGCAGCTATAAAACGGGGCCTGCAGAGTGAAAAGGATCTTTATCTCTGACCTGATTCTAAGAGTGACCTAAATAATGATCGCCCTATTTCTAAACTTTAATGCCTAGCTAAAATATTAGAATCCTTGATTAATTCTCATCTAAGATCTTTTTATCTTTGAAATGTATTCTAAATGTACATCAGTCGGGTTTTAGACCAGATCATAGCACTATCTCTGCTGCATCCCTAGTTATAAGTTATGTGCTAAACTGCATGGATAAAAGGCAACCTTGTGCTGCCCTCTTCATTGACCTGTCAAAGGCTTTTGATACTGTTGACCACTCGTTGCTAATTCAGAGGCTTTCCACAATTGGCCTAGATCAGGCTGCATGTAACTGGTTACAAAATGACTTGACAGATAGAACTCAATGTGTATGTACTGATGGTGTTAAATCAGGTTTCATGGATATTACGAAAGGTGTCCCACAGGGGTTGATTCTGGGTCCTGTACTTTTTACTGTTTACATGAACAATATCGACTTGTCTGTAAAAAATGTAACCTGTACTTGTATGCTGATGATACTGTTACGTATGCTATTGCCCCCACGGTTGACCAGGCTCTATCTGAACAATAGTGCCTTCCTTGTATTACAGAGAAACGTTATTGACTTGAAATTAGTATTGACTGCAGGTAAAACTAGGTATATGTTGTTCTCTAGAGGGTCATAAAAATAACTCTGATGATTTAAGCATATGTACTTTGGATGGTGTCCGTATTGATCAAATCCCTGCTTACAAATATCTGGGCATCTGGATACATGAAAAGCTGTCTTTTAGAAAGCATATTGATGAGTTAGTAAAGAAGCTGAAAAATAAACGGGCTACTTCTATAGAAATAGGTCCTGCCTTTCGCTAAATAGCAAAAAGCTGATTATTCAGTCGACGTTTCTATCGGTCCTAGACTATGGCAGCATCATCTAATGTGATTATCATAGAGCACAGTGCTTTATTATGGGTGACACTTTTAGTACTCATCACTGCAGTCTCTACTAGAAAGTTGGTTGGTCATCTTTGATGTCACATAGGTTAATACATTGCTATGTTTTCATTTATTAAGCCCTTTTACAAGACGTCCCACTGTACCTTACATCTTTCCAAAATGACCACACCCGGTCTCAGGGATGGTTAACTCTGAAAAATCCTTTGGTGTATTCAACATGTTCTTAAATGTGATGTTTTGGTGTATCAAGGGCAATTCAGAATGTGATGTTTTGGTGTATCAAGGGCAATTCAGAATGCTGACTGAGGACCTTATTACTGATGAATGTGTTTGTTTTTTTATGACCATGTTCTTCTTTCTACTTGTATTTAGCATTCATATTGATGTGTGTATTTTCTGTAATTTATGTAATTCAGGGCTCATCTGTATAAGAGACCTTGGTCTCAGTATGACTCCCTGGTAAAATAAAGGTTTTATAAGCGAGAGCTTTAAAATTCTAGAAATTCTGAAATTCAACATCTGAAATGTTATTATTCAAACCACCTAGGTACTGTATATCTGAGAAATATGGCCTGGTCTTCATTATTGCCAACAAGTATTTAGATGAGGATTGCATCAGAGAATGCTGGTATCATTTGTACTCCTCCCTCCACCAGCCTCCACTGGATTGCATGTAGACCTATTGCTCTTTGGGTGGGTGGGAGGGATCAAGAGCAGTCCCATCATTTAGGGGGCCATCACCTCAGAATACTAGTCCAGCACTGTTAGCACAAACACAGTTTGCCCAGCTGTTGTTGATCCATCCAGTGCCAGGGTGCAAGGTTCACCATCGGAGCTCAGTGGGTCCTCTGCCATCCCCTCCTTGACGGGGCACAGGCTGATAATTAACATGATTAATGGTGCTTGTTCACGGTGGCAGCACTAGCAGTTGAGGTAATTAACAAATGAGTGGGCAAATACTTCCATCTTGCTTTCAAATGAGAGGGATGCTAATTGTCCAACACAATGTTTAATGTTGGTGTGGACTGACTACCAGATTCCCATGCAGACGGGTGGGCACCACAGGCATGCCAGTGTGTACCCTCTGTTCACTGTTTGAGAAGATACTGTATGTTCCTGCCTAAAGCCTGAGTGAGGCAATAGGACAAACAGGCCCTGTTTCACAGACCCAGAGTGAGGGCCCTAAGCCTGGACTGAAGACTTAATCAAGAACCTGGTTGGGTTATCTCAAGCATAGCATATAGGCTAAAAGCATGATGATTGATATGAAACTGTTAAGACAGAGGGAAGAGTGAGCTGTGTATTGGCATCTTATGTCTCTCCCAAGCATGTAGTGTCTGGCTTACCAAAAGCTACATTAGCTAGCCTTCATTGAGGGGTATCTCCCTGTAGGCTGTTGCAGGACCCATTGCATATTCTAGTTGCTGCCAGGGGGTTACGTAATGAAGGCTGCCTTCTGAGGTTGTGCTGAAGTGAAGCGGGGGACCCTGCACTCTCTTCTGATTAAGTGACAAGAAAGAGGGCCCAGGGTGATGAAGAGTGAGCAATGAATTCTACATACTAAGAGTTTCATTCCAAGACGATATACAGTTGAAGTCGGAAGTTTACATACACCTTAGCCAAATACATTTAAACTTAGTTTTTCACAATTCCTGACATTTAATCCAGATAAAAATTCCCTGTCTTAGGTCAGTTAGGATCACCACCTTATTTTAAGAATGTGAAATGTCAGAATAATAGTAGAGAGAATGATTTATTTCAGCTTTAATTTCTTTCATCACATTCCCAGTGGGTCAGAAGTAACATACACTCAATTAGTATTTGGTAGCATTGCCTTTAAATTGTTTAATTTGGGTCAAACGTTTCGGGTAGCCTTCCACAAGCTTCCCACAATAAGTTGGGTGAATTTTGGCCCATTCCTCCTGACAGTGCTGGTGTAACTGAGTCAGGTTTGTAGGCCTCCTTGCTCACACACACTTTTTCAGTTCTGCCCACAAAGTTTCTATAGGGTTGAGGTCAGGGCTTTGTGATGGCCACTCCAATACCTAGACTTTGTTGTCCTTAAGCCATTTTGCCACAACTTTGGAAGTAACTTCCTGACTGATGTCTTGAGATGTTGCTTCAATATATCCTCATAATTTTCCTGCCTCATGATGCCATGTATTTTGTGAAGTGCACCAGTCCCTCCTGCAGCAAAGCACCCCCACAACATGATGCTGCCACCCCCGTGCTTCACGGTCGGGATGGTGTTCTTCAGCATGCAAGCCTCCCCCTTTTTCCTCCAAACATAACGATGGTCATTATGGCCAAACAGTTCTATTTTTGTTTCATCAGACCAGAGGACATTTCTCCAAAAAGTACGATGTTTGTCCCCATATGCAGTTGCAAACCGTTGTCTGGCATTTGTTATGGCGGTTTTGGAGCAGTGGCTTCTTCCTTGCTGAGTGGCCTTTCAGGTTATGTTGATATAGGACTCGTTTAACTGTGGATATAGATACTTTTGTACCCGTTTCCTCCAGCATCTTCACAAGGTCCTTTGCTGTTGTTCTGGGATTGATTTGCACTTTTCACACTAAAGTACGTTCATCTCCAGGACACAGAATGCGTCTTTTTCCTGAGTGGTATGACGGCTGCGTGGTCCCATGGTGTTTATACTTGCGTACTATTGTTTGTACAGATGAACATGGTACCTTCAGGCGTTTGGAAATTGCTCCCAAGGATGAACCAGACTTGTGGAGGTCTACAATTTTTTTTCTGAGGTCTTGGCTGATTTCTTTTGATTTTCCCATGATGTCAAGCAAAGAGGCACTGAGTTTGAAGGTAGGCATTGAAATACATCCACATGTACACCTCCAATTGACTCAAATTATGTAAATTATGTCAATTAGCCTATCAGAAGCTTCTAAATCCATGACTTAATTTTCTGGAATTTTCCAAGCTGTTTAAAGGCACTGTCAACTTAGTGTATGTTAACTTCTGACCCACTGGAATTGTGATACAGTGAAATAATCTGTCTGTAAACAATTGTTGGTAAAATTACTTTTGTCATGCACAAAGTAGATGTCCTAACCGACTTGCCAAAACTATAGTTTGTTAACAAGAAATTTGTGGTTGAAAAACAAGTTTTAATGACTCCAACCTAAGTGTATGTATACTTCTGACTTATATCACTTTATATCACTTTTCAGAAATGTAGGTAAATTAGCTTTTATTGTTTAAAGAACCTATGAAAGAGATTGGTGTTTTTTCACTATCATGGCATGGGATTGTTCAATAGCGGATATTAATAACAATATTTGTTTGAAATCTAACACTTGATGGTTTCATTTCAGAGACAAAAATAAACATGTTTTGTTGCAAAAAGCTATATATCCGCCACACTCTCTGAGAAATAAGTATTACTGCTAGGACGTTTTACACAGTCAATTGTGTTGAATAACTTTTTTTATAAATAACTGTAGAAATGACACATTTGTGACATCCATATAAAAATAAATACATTCATCATTACAGTAATATGAGATCTGTATGTAAAATATTTACATTTGACATTTTAGACATCTTCCAGATTTGAGTTCTATGTAGAACCCTTTACACAGAGGGTTCTACATGGAACCCAAAATAGTTCTACCTGGAACCAAAAAGGGTTCTCTATGGGGACAGCCAAATAACCTTTTTGGAACCCTTTTTTTCCAGGTAGCGGGGATGGCCAGGAACAGTGACAGGGCTGTGGGAGCCAAAGCAGCTTGTCTGTTGCCTCAGCCTGGCTGAACCTTAATTAATGACCGTAGCGATCCAAAATGGCAGGACAGTCACACCCTGCCTCAACCATAGTCAGACATCCAGCAAACAGGGCAGGATTACTCCTTTTTAAAACGTTAATTGGTAGGCAGCACAGTTCTGCTCTGTGGTCTTTGCCTGTGGTGGCACCCTCGGCTGTGCTGAATTACATTGTTTCGAGGTATAATGGAGATGAGTTTACCTCGCAGTGGTCAGATTAGCTAAGTGTTTGTACCAGCTGAAAAGGGATGAAGCACAAAAAATAGGCTAACACATGAAACTCTTTCTCCTAACCTTATGTTCATTTTTGGCTCTGTCCTCAATGTCTAATTTGCTTTTTAAGAAACAGCAGGTGAAAATCTGGCCCATAGTGTCGTCAATAACAATGTTCTCCCAATGCGGTCAGACCTTGAACACGTAAGTGATCTATAACCATATTAACCCTCTGAAGCTTCAGTTATTGGTCATTCCCAGCATTGATATTCTGGACAGTGTTGGAGATGTGCTGGTGGAGGACTCAGTCATCCCACTCTAGCCCTCTCCTCTCCTCCTCTGGTCACGTCTCTACGTCTGACTGAGGTCTTGGTGGGTAAGCAGCAGCTCCCCGCATCAGGAGCTAGATCAGAGCCGAGCTGTGAGCGCCAGGATATATCCTCTGCTTTGAAGCTTGGAGGGCTGTGCAGAGTTCACCCAACTGCCAGTTTAATGAATTGCCATAGAGACACAGCTATTTGCTGGGCTTAAGGTTGAGAGCGCAAAAGGGACTGTTCTTTCTCTATTTCTTGTTCTCTTGCTATGCCTCCATCTCTTTCATTCTCTCTGTCCATGTAGTTTCAGGAATTCATTTGTTCTCTCACTGTGTGTTATTGAGAGACTAAAAGACCCCAGGGTCTGGAATAGAATAACATATAGAGAAGTGCCATTGCATGAAGACATAAAGAAGACATAAAGGCAACAATCAAGGAAATAGCCTAGCAACAGCCAACGTTTTAGCCAAGTGGATTGATGGATCGCCTTCATGTGCAAATCCAATGAAGGCTGTGTGTGCGTGCATGCGTGTGTGTGTGTATGTCTGGTATATCTAACAAATAAACGTGAAGTCCATCTGCGCTCGACCACTCCTATTATGTTTTAACAGCTGAAAGGTGAGGTCACAGGACAGACAAGCCACTAAATTGAATCCAATGCAAAAATGCCATGGTAACAGGCAATTAACATACTGTGTTCCCTAATTAACCACCCTCTACAGAAAGCCCAAATATCAAAAGCCTGACGCACTTCAATGAGTTGTCAGCATGGTGTCTCAGGTAATGAATCACCTACCCTCTCCCTCTGTCCTCTCTGAACATATGAACATTCTCTATTTTACTCTCTCTCTCTGTCTCTCTGTCCCTCTGTCTCTCTCTCGCCCTCTGTCTCACTCTACCCATCGTCTCTCTCTCAATTAAATTACATTTCAATTAAATTAAAATTCTATTTAAGGGCTTTATTGGCATGGGAAACATATGTTAACATTGCCAAAGCAAGTGAACTAGATTATAAACAAAAGTGAAATGAACAATACAAATTACCAGTAAACATTACACTCAAAAGTTCCAAAAGAATAAAGACATTACAAATGAAATATTATGTGCAAATCGGTAAAGTACAAAAGGGAAAATAAATAAACATGAATATGGGTTGTATTTACAATGGTGTTTGTCCTTCACTGGTTGCCCTTTTCTTGTGGCAATAGGTCACAAATATTGCTGCTGTGATGGCACACTGGTATTTCACCCAATGGGAGATATTGGAGTTTATCAAAATTTGTTTTGTTTTCGAATTTGTGTATCTGTGTAATCTGAAGGAAATATGTGTCTCTAATATGGCCATACATTTGGCAGGAGGTTAGGAAGTGCAGCTCAGTTTCCACCTCATTTTGTGGGCAGTGTGCACATAGCCTGTCTTCTCTTGAGAGCCAGGTCTGCCTACGGTGGCCATTCTCAATAGCAAGGCTATGCTCACTGAATCAAATCGAATCAAATCAAAGTGTATTAGTCACGTGCACTGAATACAACAGGTGTAGACCTTACAGTGAAATGCTTACTTACAGGCTCTAACCAATAGTGCAAAAAAGGTGTTAGGTGAACAGTAGGTAAGTAAAGAAATAAAACAACAATAAAAAGACAGGCAATATACGGTAGCGAGGCTATAAAAGTAGCGAGGCTACATACAGACACCGGTTAGTCAGGCTGTTTGAGGTAGTATGTACATGTAGATATGGTTAAAGTGACTATGCATATATGATGAACAGAGAGCAGCAGTAGCGTAAAAAAGGGGTTGGTGGGTGGCGGGTGGCGGGACACAATGCAGATAGCCTGGTTAGCCAATGTGCGGGAGCACTGGTTGGTCAGCCCAATTGAGGTAGTGTGTACATGAATGTATAGATAAAGTGACTATGCATATATGATAAACAGAGAGTAGCAGCAGCGTAAAAAGAGGGTTGGGGGGGGGGGGGTACACAATGCAAATAGTCCGGGTAGCCATTTCATTACCCGTTCAGGAGTCTTATGGCTTGGGGGTAAAAACCGGTACCGCTTGCCATGTGGTAGTAGAGAAAGCAGTCTATGACTGGGGTGGCTGGGGTCTTGGACAATTTTTAGGGCCTTCCTCTGACACCGCCTGGTGTAGAGGTTCTGGATGGCAGGCAGCTTAGCCCCAGTGATGTACTGGGCCGTACGCACTACCCTCTGCAGTGCCTTGCGGTCAGAGGCCGAGCAATTGCTGTACCAGGCAGTGATGCAACCAGTCAGGATGCTCTCGATGTTGCAGCTGTCGTGTCTTTGGCACCATTAACTTGAAGACATGTTTATCAAATAACTCTCTGTAATTATTATTACGCGATTAAACTGATTAATCGTGTAACTGTAATTAACTAGAAGGTCGGGGCACCAAGGAAAATATTCAGATTACAAGGTTATAATTTTCCTAATATAACTTTCAGATATCATAATATCTGATCTGAGTCTTCTGATTTATGATGTATTCTTTACCTCGTCAGTCTCATTCCAAACGTCGTAAATTGTTGGTTATCTGCACGAACCCAGTCTTCACTATGAGTCATCCATACATCAATTGTCTTAAAATAATTTATTTACTAAACTAAGTAATTCACAGAAAGGCATACAAAACAGTAGGTATCGTTACAAAGAAATGGTAGAGGAATGTGCCCTAGTGGGCTAAACCGGCATGGCGGCTTGTTAACCTCTCTAGGGTAGGTGGCACCAAATCGTCCCACCTACGTAACAGCCAGTGGAATCCTGTGGCGCGTTATTCAAATATCTTAGAAATGCTATTACTTCAATTTCTCAAACATATTACTATTTTACAGCATTTTAAAGACAAGACTCTCGTTAATCTAACCACACTGTCCGATTTCAAAAAGGCTTTACAATGAAAGCAAAACATTAGATTATGTCAGCAGAGTACCCAGCCAGAAATAATCAGACACCCATTTTTCAAGCTAGCATATAATGTCACATAAACCCAGAAGACAGCTAAATGCAGCACTAACATTTGATGATCTTCATCAGATGACAACCCTAGGACATTATGTTATACAATACATGCATGTTTTGTTCAATCAAGTTCATATTTATATCAAAAAACAGCTTTTTACATTAGCATGTGACGTTCAGAACTAGCATACCCCCCGCAAACTTCCGGCGAATTTACTAACAATTTACTAAATTACTCACGATAAACGTTCACAAAAAGCATAACAATTATTTTAAGAATTATAGATACAGAACTCCTCTATGCACTCGATATGTCCGATTTTTTTTTAAAATAGCTTTTTGGTGAAAGCACATTTTGCAATATTCTAAGTAGATAGCCCGGCATCACAGGGCTAGCTATTTAGACACACAGCAAGTTTAGCCTTCACCAAACTCCGATTTACTATTAGAAAAGTTTGATTACCTTTGGTGTTCTTCGTCAGAATGCACTCCCAGGACTTCTACTTCAATAACAAATGTTGGTTTGGTCCCAAATAATCCATAGTTATGTTCCAACAGCGGCGTTTTGTTCGTGCGTTCAAGACATTATCCGAATGGTAAATAAGGGTCACGCGCACGGCGCATTTCGTGACAAAAGATTTCTAAATATTTCATTACCGTACTTCGAAGCATGTCAACCGCTGTTTAAAATCAATTTTTATGCCATTTTTCTCGTAAAAAAGCGATAATATTCCGACCGGGAATCTGCAATTAGGTAAACAGACGAAAGAAAATAAAGCATGGGGTCGACTCGGGCATGCGCCTAAGCCCATTGTCCTCTGATCGGCCACTTGTCAAAGGGGATAATGTGTTTCAGCCAGAGGCTGCCTCGATATCGTTCAGCTTTTTCCCGGGCTCTGAGAGCCTATGGGAGCCGTAGGAAGTGTCACGTTATAGCAAAGATCCTCAGTCTTCAATAAACAGAGGCAAGAAGAACGACACCTTGTCAGACAGGCCACTTCCTGCATGAAATCTTCTCAGGTTTTTGCCTGCCATATGAGTTCTGTTATACTCACAGAAACCATTCAAACAGTTTTAGAAACTTTAGGGTGTTTCCTATCCAAATCCTAGGACATGATGTTATACAATACATGCATGTTTTGTTCAATCAAGTTCATATTTATATCAAAAACCAGCTTTTTACATTAGCATGTGACGTTCAGAACTAGCATACCCCCCCGCAAACTTCCGGTGAATTTACTAAATTACTCACAATAAACGTTCACAAAAAACATAACAATTATTTTAAGAATTATAGATACAGAACTCCTCTATGCACTCGATATGTCCGATTTTAAAATAGCTTTTCGGTGAAAGCACATTTTGCAATATTCTGAGTAGATAGCCCGGCATCACAGGGCTAGCTATTTAGACGCCCACCAAGTTTAGCCCTCACCAAAGTCAGATTTACTATAAGAAAAATGTTATTACCTTTGCTGTTCTTCGTCAGAATGCACTCCCAGGACTTCTACTTCAATAACAAATGTTGGTTTGGTTCAAAATAATCCATATTTATGTTCAAATATCCTCTGTTTTGATTTGTGCGTTCAAGACACTATCCGAAGGGTAAATAAGGGTGACGCGCCCGACGCGTTTCGTGACAAAAAAAATCGAAATTTTCCATTACCGTACCTCGAAGCATGTCAACCGCTGTTTAAAATCAATTTTTAAGCCATTTTTTTCTCGTAAAAAAGCGATAATATTCCGACCGGGAAACCGTGTTTTAGTTCAAAGACAGAGAAAATAAAAACATGGGGTCGCCTCGTGCATGCGCCTCAGTCTCATTGTCCTCTGATAGACCACTTACCAAAGGCGCTAATGTTTTTCAGCCAGGGGCTGCAAAGACATCATTCAGCTTTTTCCCGGGTTCTGAGAGCCTATGGGAGCCGTAGGAAGTGTCACGTTACAGCAAAGATCCTAAGTTTTCAATAAAGAAAGTCAAGAAGCCCAAGGAATGGTCAGAGAGGGCACTTCCTGTACAGAATCTTCTCAGGTTTTTGCCTGCCATATGAGTTCTGTTACACTCACAGACACCATTCAAACAGTTTTAGAAACTTTAGGGTGTTTTCTATCCAAAGCCAATAATTATATGCATATTCTAGTTTCTGGGCAGTAGTAATAACCAGATTAAATCGGGTACGTTTTTTATCCGGCCGTGTAAATACTGCCCCCTAGCCCTAACAGGTTTTAAGGGACTATTCCTAAGGTTCATCTCTCTGTAGGTGATGGCTTTGTTATGGAAGGTTTGGGAATCACTTCCTTTTATGTGGTTGTTAAATTCAAACGTCTCTTTTCTGAATTTTGATAATTAGCAGGTATCAGTCTAATTCTGCTTTGCATGCATTATTTGGTGTTTTACATTGTACACAAAGGATGTCACAAAATGTCACATTTTGTGAATTCTTGGTTGGTGAGTGGACCCCAAACCTCACAACCATAAAGGGCAATGGGTTCTATTATTGATTCAAGTATTTTTTGCCAGATCCTAATTGGTATGTCGAATTTGATGTTCCTTTTGATGGCATAGAAGGCCCTTCTTTCCTTTTTTCTCAGCTCATTCACAGCTTTGTGGAAGTTACTTGTGGCACTGATGTTTAGCCCGAGGTATGTATCGTTTTGTGTGTGTTCTAAGGCAACGGTGTCTAGATGCAATTTGTATTTGTGGTCCTGGCAACTGGACATTTTTGGAGCACCATTATTTTTTGTCTTACTGAGATTTAGGTCCCAGGTCTGACAGAATCTGTGCAGAAGATCTTGTTAGATATTACTGCATAGTCGGAACTAGAAGCACAAGCATTTCACTACACTCGCATTAACATCTGCTAACCATGAGTATGTGACAAATACAATTCGATTTGATTTTAATTTCTGAGGTGCTGCTGCAGGCCCTCCTTGGTTGGGGACAGAAGCACCAGATCATCAGCAAACAGTACACATTTGTCTTTAGATTCTAGTAGGGTGAGGCCGGGTGCTGCAGACTGTTCTAGTGCCCTCGCCAATTCGTTGATATATGTTGAAAAGGGTGGGACTTAAGCTGCATCCCTGTCTCACCGCACGGCCTTGTGGAAAGAAATGTGTGTTTTTTGCCAATTTTTACTGCACACTTGTTGTTTCTGTACATGGATTTTATAATGTTGTATGTTTTTTCCCCCCCCAACACCACTTTCCATCAATTTGTATAGCAGACCCTCATGCCAAATTGAGTCGAAAGCTTTTTTTGAAATTCATGAGTAGACTTTGCCTTTGTTTTGGTTTGTTTGTCAATTAGGGTGTGCAGGGTGAATACGTGGTCTGACGTACGGTAATTTGGTAAAAAGCCGATTTGACATTTGCTCAATAATTTTTTTCACTGAGGAAATGTACGAGTCTGCTGTTAATGATAATGCAGAGGATTTTCCCAAGGTTGCTGTTGACGCATATCCCACGGTAGTTATTGGTGTCAAATGTGTCTCCACTTTTGTGGATTGGGGTGATCAGCCCTTGGTTCCAAATATTGTGAAGATGCCAGTGCCAAGGATGATGTTAAAGATTTTAAGTTTAGCCAATTGGAATTTTCAGTCTGTATATTTTATAATTTCATTGAGGATACCATCAACACCGCAGGCCTCTTGTCCTCTGACTCACTCTCCCCATTATCACTACCTCTCTCCCGATCATCTCTCTATTTTTCTATCCCCTTCTTTCTATTCTCTCTCACTCACTCTCTTTCTCTCTCTACCTCTATCCCATCATCTCTCTACCTCCTACTCTATCTCTCTCTACCTCCTACTCTCTCTCTCTCTCTCTCTCTCTCTCTCTTTTTTCAAACATTACTGAAGTCTTGAACTCTATGGAATTCAAGGCTTCCAGAACTATTTGATCTAACAAGAATACTTTGCCACATGGTGTGACATGAGAATGAATAAGTCAATGTTTGAAATATTTTCTGAACATTTCATGCTGAACTTCGAAACTTTGCAGACTCTAAAACCTTTAAGTTGATGATGGGTTGCAACCCTAGCGTGTATGGTTCTGAATCAACTAGCCTACTGAAAAGACAATCAGCTTGGGAAAACTTCCTTAGAAGGTATTTGTGTGAAGAAATACAGTGGGCTTGACCCGTGGTGTAAAGTACTTATGGAAAAATACTTTAAAGTACTGCTGAAGTTGGACTTTTGGGTATCTGTACTTTACTTTACTATTGATATTTCTTACAACTTTTACTTTTACTCCACTACTTCCCTAAAGAAAACAATGTACTTTCTACACCATACATTTTCCCTGACACCCAAAAGTACTTGTTACATTTTGAATGCTTAGCAGGACAGGAAAATTGTCCAATTCACGCACTTAAAGAGAAAATCCCTGGTAATCCGTACTGCATCTGATCTGGCGGACTCACTAAACACATGATTCGTTTGTAAATTATGTCTAAGTGTTCGTGTGCCTCTGACTATCCGTCAATTTAAAAAACAAGAATGTCATGCAGTCTGGTTTGTTTATTATAAGGAATTTGAAATGATTTATACTTTTACTTTTGATACTTAAGTATATATTAGCAATTACATTTGTTATGATACTTAAGTATATTAAAAACCAAATACTTTTAGACTTTTATTCAAGTAGTATTGTACTGGGTGACTTTCACTTTTAATTTCTATTAAGGTATGTTTACTTTTACTCAAGTATGACAATTGGGTACTTTTTCCACCACTGGGCTTGACCGAACAAACAGTTATCTACTGGATAGATTTGCTTCAGATTCAGTTATTTTCCATAGATGTCAATTGTCATGACTGACAGCGAGGTGAGGAAGTGAAGTGAACTCTCCAGTGGCACAGTAAGATAGGGAGTTAAGATTCCGCTGGCAGTCCTTTGGGTGAAATGTCACAGTGAGCACATCCAGTAATGAAATTAGGGGTCCCTGATCTGTAATACAGAAATGCATAATTATTGATATGAATATCATTCTCTTCATGGTGATGTATGCTGAATAGGTACACAAAGGTAGAAATATGCAATATCCTTCTTTTACATATCTGGGTATTATTCTACACACTGGCTGTTATTGTAATGAGCTCCGCCCCCAAACAAGACCACATTTGGTTTGTCCGGACCAGACTAAATCTTGGTTCAGATTTGAGAGCGAGAGGGAGAGAGAGGAGGTTTTCCAGGCTGTTTTCAAAGTCTTGCTTGGACCACCAGATGACAGAAAGAGAAAAAAACAGCTGAACATAACAGTATGTCAGTGGAAGGGAAGACAGTAGCAGGTCACCCAACTGTGGTTTGTGACTACTATGATTTCCCATTGTAGCCTCTTCAATTGCAGTAATTACCGATTTGGTAACAGAATTACGAGTTTGAATCACTTAATAATTCATAGACAAACTTTATATCAGTAAAAACACTATAACTAGTTGGTAGGTCTACCTTTACTTGTTACTTCTGTGAACTTTTATTATTCTCCCTCCTCATGAGTGAGAGAAATGTGAAAATATCTTAAAGATATGTGGGGTTTTGGTAATGGAATTTCAAAGCACAAGGTAATGTTTCTTCAACTTACAGAAGGCAGAAATATTTATCCAACCTAAATAGAAGTGTTGATACTAGTTGTCAAGGGTCTTTACTTCAACATTATTGTATTTTGATGTATTTCTAATACCTTTTCTAAGACTTTTTTCTTGTAGATGTTTTCGAAGACCCCTTTTCCATCTGTTTGACCAGAAATCAAAGCCTTTGCTTTTTCCTAAATTTGTATATTTGCCATGATGTAAAAAAAATTACTTTAGAGTGGTAGTTGGTAGTAATACTGCAGTCTCGTTCTGGGCTGACTGGTTGATTAGGCAGACGGCATGTGTGTGTGTGTTAACTCAGGATGGCGGGCCATCTGGTCCAGTCACTGAGATTGATGAAGGGGATAACACTGTCCAGTGGAAACAGTGAGAGAAATTAGGAGAAAATAGCAGTGGCCCTTATGTTGAGGATATGAGACACTATTTACAACCGAATACCACCAAGGAAATGTAACAGTGAGACCAATGATATATGGGGTTCATGATCTTGCCATTTTGCCAGTCTTTAGATAGAAATAGACCCAACTTTGTTTTCTGATGGTCATGGTTTTAAATTAGGTTTACTTTGTGCACTAATTATTCTTCCAAAGGAGTAGTTCCAACAGCCAATATGAAGAATAGAATGTAGCGTCAGTTCAATTACTTGGTGAAATCATGGACTTTTGGATTAAGAGTACAAAGGAGGCATTGATTAGCTCAGAGTTTGACAATAACAAACAGAAGAGCACAATTTGGATTAAGAACACTCTAGCTTGAAGCAGTTACTGCCTCGCAGTCAAGGTTTTAACTCGACTGTTTGCAATTATACTTAAACAAACATCAGTTCCTGTCCGCAAGATCTCTGTGGCACACAAGTGATTAAATGTATGGCCATCACATTCATTATTCCGATAGTCTGATAGATATCCTGTGAAATGGATATTTCTACTCATGACTTACAAGAATTAGAGATGAACTCTATGTGGGAACCAGAAAGTGCTCCTCTCATCCATTTAAATGGTGTTAAAGGAAGGCGATTAAAGCCTCTGGTTGTTATATAATAACTTGAATATAATGGTGTATTGTCATCCATCATTTTGTGAATGTGTTAGCATCAGTGTAATCTGAAGGTGACACTTTCAATTAGAACGTAACACTATTTAGTGCTGTGTGTTATGGGTGTAGTTTACAGAACTTTTCATTTAAGTAATGTATGACTGGTAAGATGATAATCTCATTTAAATTCTTGTTAGAATGGCTGTATGCGTTGGCCAGACAAGTCTAATGTACGCTACTATGCTTCGCAAATCTGTTTTAAAGTGACTATTATGTTGATTATGGTGAGAAATTTGTTAGATTACTATCAAGTAATTAATGCCCTGTTGAGGAGTATCTTACTAACTACAACATAGACCTTTAATGGAAACACGGTGTAGTTTTACCTCATGCAATAATTACTGTACATCTGTTCAGAGATCCAGTCTTGCAGGAAAACGTTCCTTAATTGCCACCTTTGTCCCAGTTCTACAGTAGTCTGAAGGGATAATAACAGCTGGCCACACTAATTGTTACTTTATGAACTCATTTGTAGAATTATGCTGCAGAACCTTCTCCCAAGAAGCTGGTATATTGTTCTGCACACAATGGCGCTGTGGTTGTGCATCTTTAGATTTTGAACCATTACGTAAACTCAATGAATATACAGTACCAGTCAAAAGTTTGGACACACCTACTCATTCGAGGGTTTTTCTTTATTTTTTACTATTTTCTACATTGTAGAATAATAGTGAACACATCAAAACTATGAAATAACACATGTAGAATAATGTAGTAACCAAAAAAGTGTTAAACAAATCAAAAATATATTTTATATTTGAGATTCTTCAAAGTTGCCACCCTTTGCCTTGATGGCAGCTTTGCACACTCTTGGCATTCTCTCAACCAGATTCATGAGGTAGTCACCTGGAATGCATTTCAATTAACAGGTGTTCCTTGTTAAAAGTTAATTTGTGGAATTTCTTTCCTTAATGCGTTTGAGCCAATCAGTTGTGTTGTGACAAGGTAGGGGTGGTATACAGAAGATAGCCCTACTTGGTAAAAGACAAAGTCCATTTTATGGCAAGAACAGCTCAAATAACCGGAAAAATGACAGTCCATTATTACTTTAAGACATGAAGGTCAGTCAATACGGAACATTTCAGGAACTTTGAAAGTTTCTTCAAGTGCAGTCGCAAAACCCATCAAGCGCTATGAAACTGGCTCTCATGAGGACCACCACAGGATAGGAAGACCCAGTATAAGGGCACAGGGCGAGACCCAGATGCAGACACGGGAGGCAGATGGTTTGAGTCTCTGATATTTATTATAATCCAAGGGGCAGGCAAGAGAATTGTCGTGGACAGGAAAAAGATCATAAACAAGGTCAGAGTCCAGGAGGTACAGAGTGGCAGGCAGGCTTGAGGTCAGGGCAGGCAGTATGGTCAGGCAGTATGGTCAGGCAGGTGGGTTCAGAGTCAAGGCAGGCAAGGGTCAAAACCCGGAGGACTAGCAAAAGAGAAGGAAAAAGCAGGCTCACGGTAAAACGCGCTGGTTGATTTGACAAGACGAACTGGCAACAGACAAACAGGGAACACCGGAATAAATACCCAGTGTCACGTCCTGACCAGTAAAGGGGTCTATTTGTTATTGTAGTTTGGTCAGGACGTGGCAGAGGGTATTTGTTTTCATGGTTTTGTGTATGGGTTTAGATAGAGGGATATTTTGTGTAGAGTGTTTCTGGGGTTTATTGGTGTAAGTGTCGATGTAGAGGGGGTAGTTGATTTAGGTGGTTCGGGGTGTGTGTATTGTAGAGGGGTATTTGATTTATGTGTTCCGGGGTGTTGGGTATGTTCTTGTGTTTGTATTTCTAAGGGGCTGTTCTAGTTTTGTATTTCTGTGTTGGCCTGGTATGACTCTCAATCAGGAACAGCTGTACTTCGTTGTTTCTGATTGAGAGTCATACTTAGGGAGCCTGTTGTCACTTTGTGGGAGGTTATTTCCGTGTTTAGCGTTATGCCTTACAGGACTGTCTATCGTCGTTGTGTTTTTGTATACGTGTTTGTTTTTGGTTTCCCTTCTTTATCCAAAGAAAAGAAGATGAGTGTACATATACCCGCTGCGTTTTGGTCTCAATCCTACGACTTCCGTGACACCCAGGGACTAATGGGGAAAACGGATGACACCTGGAGGTGGGTGGACAATCACAAAGACTGGTGAAACAGATCAGGGCGTGAGACCCAGAGTTACCTCTGCTGCAGATGATACATTTATTAGAGTTACCAGCCTCAGAAATTGCAGCCCAAATAAATGCTTCACAGAGCTCAAGTAACATACACATCTCAACATCAACTGTTCAGAGGAGACTGCGTAAATCAAATCAAACTTTATTTGTCACATGCGCCGAATACAACAAGTGTAGACCTTACTGTGAAATACTTACTTACAAGCCCTTAACCAACAGTGCAGTTCAAGAAGAGTTAAGAAAATATTTACAAAATAAACTAAATTTAAAAATACAATAAAAAGTAACACAATAACATAACAATAACGAGGTTATATACAGGGGTACCGGTACCGAGTCAGTGTGTGGGGGTAAAGGTTAATTGAGGTAATTTGTACATGTAGGTAGGGGTGAAGTGACTATGCATAGATAATAAACAGCGAGTATCAGCAGTGTACAAAACAAATGGGGGGGGGGCAAATGTAATAGTCCGGTGGCCATTTGATTAATTGTTCAGCAGTCTTATGGCTTGGGGGTAGAAGCTGTTAAGGAGCCTTTTGGTCCTAGACTTGGTGCTCCGGTACCGCTTGCCGTGCGGTAGTGGAGAAAACTGTTTATGACTCGGGTGACTGGAGTCTCTGACAATTTTATGGGCTTTCCTCTGACACCGCCTATTATATAGGTCCTGGATGGCAGGAAGCTTGGCAGGATGCTCTCGATGGTGCAGCTGTAGAACTTTTTGAGGATCTGGGGACCCATGCCAAATCTTTTCAGTCTCCTGAGGGGGAAAAGGTTTTGTTGTGCCCTCTTTATGACTGTCTTGGTGTGTTTGGACCATGATAGTTCATTGGTGATGTGGACACCAAGGAACTTGAAACACTCGACCCGCTCCACTACAGCCCTGTTGATGTCAATGGGAGCCTGTTCGGCCCGCCTTTTCCTGTAGTCCACGATTATCTCGTTTGTCTTGCTCACATTAAGGGAGAGACTGTTGTCCTGGCATCACATTGACAGTTATCTGACCTCCTCCCTATAGGCTGTCTCATCGTTGTCGGTGATCAGGCCTACCACTGTTGTGTCATCAGCAAACTTAATAATGGTGTTGGAGTCGTGTTTGGCCACGCAGTCATGGGTGAACAGGGAGTACAGGAGGGGACTAAGTACACACCCCTGAAGGGCCCCAGTGTTGAGGATCAGCGTGGCAGACATGCTGTTGCCTACCCATGATCCAGTTGCAGAGGGAGGTGTTTAGTCCCAGGGTCCTTAACTTAGGGATGAGCTTTGTGGGTACTATGGTGTTGAACACTGAGCTGTAGTCAATGAACAGCATTCTCACATTAGGTGTTCCTTTTGTCCAGGTGGGAAGGGCAGTGTGGAGTGCGATTGAGATTGCGTCATCTGTGGATCTGTTGGGGCGGTCTAGGGTATCCGGGAGGTTGCTGTTGATGTGAGCCATGACCAACCTTTCAAAGCACTTCATGCTTACCGACGTGAGTGCTACGGGGCGGTAATCATTTAGGCAGGTTACCTTCGCTTCTTTGGGCACAGGGACTATGGTGGTCTGCTTGAAACATGTAGGTATTACAGACTCAGTCAGTGAGAGGTTGAAAATGTCAGTGATGACTCTTGCCAGTTGGTCCGCACATGCTTTGAGTAGACATCCTGGTAATCCATCTGGCCCCGCGGCTCTGTGAATGTTGACCTGTTTCAAGGTCTTGCTCACGTTGGCTACCGAGAGCGTTATCACACAGTCATCCAGAACAGCTGGTGCTCTCATGCATGATTCTTTGTTGCTTGCCTCAAAGCATGCATAAAAGGCATTTAGCTCGTTTGGTAGGCTCGCGTCACTGGGCAGCTCGCGTCTGGGTTTCCCTTTGTAGTCGGTAATAGTTTTCAAGCCCTGCCACATCCGACAAGTGTCAGAGCCGGTGTAGTAGGATTCAATCTTAATCCTGTATCGACGCTTTGCTTGTTTGATGGTTCGTCTGAGGGCATAGCGGGATTTCTTCTAAGCGTCCTGATTAGTTTCCTGCTCCTTGAAAGCGGCAGCTCTAGCCTTCAGCTCGATGCAGATGTTGCTTGTAATCCATGGCTTCTGGTTGGGATATGTACGTACGGTCACTGTGAGGACGTCGTCGTCGATGCACTTATTGATGAAGCCTATGACTGAGGTTGTATACTCCTCAATGCCATTGGATGAATCCTGGAACATATTCCAGTCTGTGCTAGCAAAAGAGTCCTGTAGCGTAGCATCCGCGTCATCTTACCACTTCCGTACTGAGTGAGTCACTGATACTTCCTGCTTTAGTTTTTGCTCATAAGCAGGAATCAGGAGGATAGAATTATGGTCAGATTTGCCAAATGGAGTGCGGGGGAGAACTATGTATGCATCTCTGTGTGTGGAGTAAAGGTGGTCTACAGTTTTTTTTCTCCTCTGGTTGCACATGTGACATGCTGGTAAAAACGTATTTAAGTTTGCCTGTATTAAAGTCCCCGGCCACTAGGAGCGCCGCTTCTGAATTAAAATGTTCTTGTTTGCTTATGGCCTTATAGAGTTGGTTGAGTGCGGTCTTAGTGCCAGCATCGGTCTGTGGTGGTAAATAGACGGCTACGAATAATATAGATGAGAACTCTCTTGGTAGATAGTGTGGTCTACAGCTTATCATAAGGTACTCTACCTCAGGCGGGCAATACCTCGAGACTTCTTTAATATTAGACATTGCGCACCAGCTGTTATTGACAAAAAGACACACACCCCCACCCCTCGTCTTACCAGACGTAGCTTCTCTGTTCTGCCGGTACATGGAAAATCCCACTAGCTATTATTGTCCGTGGCGTCGTTCAGCCACGACTCGGTGAAACATAAGATATTACAGATCTTAATGTCCCATTGGTAGGATAATCGTAATCGTAGGTCATCAATTTTATTTTCCAACGATTGCATGTTAGCAAGTAGGACGGATGGCAGTGGGAGTTTACTTGCTCACCTACAGATTCTCAAAAGGCAACACGATCTGCATCCTCTTTTCCTCCATCTTTTCGTCACGCAAATGACAGGAATTTCGGCCTGCTTCCGGGAGAGCAGTAGTTCCGTCTCGTCCGACTCATTAAAGAAAAAAGCTTCTTCCAGTTCATGGTGAGTAATCGCTGTTCTGATGTTCAGAAGTTATTTTCGGTCATAAGAGATGGTAGCAGGAACATTATTTACAAAATAAATGTAAAAAAAGTTACAAACAACGCAAAAAAAACTAACAAACTAGCCCATTTGGTTTAGGAGCATGTAAAACCTCAGCCATCATCTTCGACGCCATCTTAGGCCTTCCTGATCGAATTGCTGCAAATAAAACACTACTAAATGACACCAATAAGAAGAAGAGACTTGCTTGGGCCAAGAAACACGAGCAATGGACATTAGACCGGTGGAAATCTGTCCTTTGGTCTGATGAGTCCAAATCTGAGATTTTTGGTTCCAACCGTTGTCTTTGTGAGACGCAGAGCAGGTGAACGGATGATCTCCGAATGTGTGATTCCCGCCGTGAAACATGGAGGAGGTGGTGTGGGGGTGATTTGCTGGTGACACTGTTTGTGATTTATTTAGAATTCAAGGCACACTTAACCAGCATGGCTACCACAGCATTCTACAGTGATACGCCATCCCATCTGGTTTGTGCTTATGTAACCGGTGTGAAATGGCTAGCTAGTTAGTGGGGGTGCGCTAATCGCGTTCCAATCGGTGACGTCACTCGCTCTGAGACTTAAAGTAGCTGTTTCCCTTTCTCTGCAAGGGCTGCGGCTTTTGTGGAGCAATATGTAACGATGCTTCGAAGGTGTCAGTTGTTGATGTGTGCAGAATGTCCCTGGTTTGAGCCCAGGTAGGGGCGAGGAGAGGGACAGAAGCAATACTGTTACACTTAGTGGGACTATAATTAGTTTTTCAACAGGATAATGACCCAACACACCTCCAGGCTGTGTAAGGGCTATTTGATCAAGAAGAAGAGTGATGGAATTCTGCATCAGATGACCTGGCCTCCACAATCACCCGACCTCAACCCAATTGAGATGGTTTAGGATGAGTTGGCCCCAGAATGAAGGAAAAGCAGCCAACAAGTGCTCAGCATATGTGGGAACTCCTTCAAGACTGTTGGAAAAGCATTCCAGGTGAAGCTGGTTGAGAGAATGCCAAGCGCATGCAAAGCTGTCATCAAGGCAAAGGGAGGCTACTTTGAAGAATCTCAAATATAAAATAGATGGTTTTTGGTTACTACACTTTTTGGTTACTACATGATTCCAAATGTGTTATTTCATAGTTTTGGTGTCTTCACTTTTATTCTACAATAGCAAAAAATACTAAAAATAAAGAAAAACCCTTGAATGAGTAGGTGTGTCCAAACTTTTGACTGGTACTGTACATCGTATATTAGTATACTAGTATTCAACAGATATATTCACATCATCCAGTTGTTTTTTTTTGTAAAGGGTTGAGGAACAAATCTACCTTTGTTCCTCATATCTTACAGACATTGTAATCATAGCAATAAGTCTCTAAACCCCTTAAAGTGGTCCAAAATGTGGGTGTTGGCTATGCCAGAGCTCCTCTGACAGGGATACTTCCACGATCACATGTCTGAAAGACGGAAAACCCTTCTGTGCATGTCCATTTAAACATTCATTTTCCTTTAACTTTAATCAAAAGAGGCAGACAAGAGGAGAGCCTCTTGTTCTGTTCTGTGGTGGAATCGATGTGCTGGTCAATGAGTGTGATAACCATCTCAGTCGTTTCTCTCCCACGCCTTCACTGTCAAAGCTAGAGGAGGTAATGAAAGCGCACACATGATTGGGTTCTGACGTGATCCTGTTGTGTTAACCTGAAATGACCTGAGATAATCTAGTCCTTTTTTGTCTGCCCTGTTTGTCGTGGGTATATGGTGAATGAGCTAGGCTGGTTTGTGTAGACCTCATATAATTACAGTGAGCTGAGATAGACATTTGGTCTCAATGGAACCGATAACCTAACCGTTGCTGTGATTATTTCCTTTGAAGTAGTGCATTATGGGATAGAGTCCTGGTCTCAGGAGCCAATCACATGGACTTCTCTGATGAACTAACCAGGGAAATTAATCGGGTCGATGATCTACATCCAACTCTGACGGCAGCCTTTTCTAGCTGAGTTTTGCTAATTTCCACAAACTTATAATACAACAACAACTGACGGAAATGCAGAGAGGTTAGAAAGCGGGAGTGTCTGTGAACACGTTATGCCTGATCCAAATCAAATCATCAAATCAAATGTATTTATGTAGCCCTTCTTGGGTTGTGCCATGGCGGAGATCTTCGTGGGCTATACTCGGCCTTGTCTCAGGATGGTAAGTTGGTGGTTGAAGATATCCCTCTAGTGGTGTGGGGGCTGTGCTTTGGCAAAGTGGGTGGGGTTATAGCCTGCCTGTTTGGCCCTGTCCGGGGGTATTATCGGATGGGGCCACAGTGTCTCCTGACCCCTCCTGTCTCAGCCTCCAGTATTTATGCTGCAGTAGTTTATGTGTCGGGGGGCTAGGGTCAGTCTGTTATATCTGGATTATTTCTCCATTGTCCTGTGTGAATTTAAGTATGCTCTCTCTAATTCTCTCTTTCTTTCTCTCTCTCGGGGGACCTGAGCCCTAGGACCATGCCTCAGGACTACCTGACTCCTTGCTGTCCCCAGTCCACCTGGCCGTGCTGCTGCTCCAGTTTCAACTGTTCTGCCTGCGGCTATAGAACCCTGACCTGTTCACCGGAAGTGCTACCTGTCCCAGACCTGCTGTTTTCAACTCTCTAGAGACAGCAGGATCGGTAGAGATACTCTCAATGATCTGCTATGAAAAGCCAACTGACATTTACTCCTGAGGTGCTGACCTGTTGCACCCTCGACAACTACTGTTATTATTTGACCATGCTGGTCATTTATGAACATTTTAACATCTTGGCCATGTTCTGTTATAATCTCCACCCGGTACAGCCAGAAGAGGACTGGCCACCCCTCATAGCCTGGTTCCTCTCTAGGTTTGTTCCTAGGTTTTGGCCTTTCTAGGGAGTTTTTCCTAGCCACCGTGCTTCTACACCTGCATTGCTTGCTGTTTGGGGTTTTAGGCTGGGTTTCTGTACAGCACACCAGCTGATATCTCAAAGTGCTGTACAGAAACCCAGCCTAAAACCCCAAACAGCAAACTTAGAGAGGAACCAGGCTATGAGGGGTGGCCAGTCCTCTTCTGGCTGTGCCAGAAGGTCAGAGTTCCATAGCCGCAGGCAGAACAGTTGAAACTGGAGCAGCAGCACGGCCAGGTGGACTGGGGACAGCAAGGAGTCATCATGCCAGGTTGTCCTGAGGCATAGTCCTAGGGCTCAGGTCCCCCGAGAGAGAGAGAGAGAAAGAAAGAGAGAATTAGAGGGAGCATACTTAAATTCACACAGGACAATGGAGAAATACTCCAGATATAACAGACTGACCCTAGCCCCCCGACACACAAACTACTGCAGCATAAATACTGGAGGCTGAGACAGGAGGGGTCAGGAGACACTGTGGCCCCATCCGATGATACCCCCGGACAGGGCCAAACAGGCAGGATATAACCCCACCCCCTTTGCCAAAGCACAGCCCCCACACCACTAGAGGGATATCTTCAACCACCAACTTACCATCCTGAGTCAAGGCCGAGTATAGCCCACGAAGATCTCCGCCACGGCACAACCCAAGGGGGGGCGCCAACCCAGACAGGAAAACCACGTCAGTGACTCAACCCACTCAAGTGATGCACCCCTCCTAGGGATGGCATGGAAGAGTACCAGTAAGCCAGTGACTCGGCCCCTGTAATAGGGTTAGAGGCAAAGAATTCCAGTGGAGAGAGGGGAACCGGCTAGGCAGAGACAGCAAGGGTGGTTCGTTGCTCCAGTGCCTTTCCATTCACCTTCACACTCCTGGGCCAGACTACACTCAATCATAGGACCTACTGAAGAGATAAGTCTTCAATAAAGACTTAAAGGTTGAGACCGAGTCTGCGTCTCTCACATGGATAGGCAGACCATTCCATAAAAATTGAGGTCTATAGGAGAAAGCCCTGCCTCCAGCTGTTTGCTTAGAAATTCTAGGGACAATTAGGAGGCCTGCGTCTTGTGACCATAGCGTACGTGTAGGTATGTACGGCAGGACCAAATCGGAAAGATAGGTAGGAGCAAGCCCATGTAATGCTTTGTAGGTTAGCAGTAAAACCTTGAAATCAGCCCTTGCCTTAACAGGAAGCCAGTGTAGGGAGGCTAGCACTGGAGTAATATGATCACATTCTTTGGTTCTAGTCAGGATTCTAGCAGCCGTATTTAGCACTAACTGAAGTTTATTTAGTGCTTTATCCGGGTAGCCGGAAAGTAGAGCATTGCAGTAGTCTAACCTAGAAGTGACAAAAGCATGGATTAATCTTTCTGCATCAATTTTGGACAGAAGATGTCTGATCTTTGCAATGTTACGCAGATGGAAAAAGCTGTCCTTGAAACAATCTTGATATGTTCATCAAAAGAGAGATCAGGGTCCAGAGTAATGCCGAGGTCCTTCACAGTTTTATTTGAGACGACTGAACAGCCATCAAGATTAATTTTCAGATTCAACAGAAGATCTCTTTGTATCTTGGGACCTAGGACAAGCATCTCTGTTTTGTCCGAGTTTAAAAGTAGAAAGTTTGCAGCCATCCACTTCCTTATGTCTGAAACACAGGCTTCCAGCGAGGGCAATTTTGGGGCTTCACCATGTTTTATTGAAATGTACAGCTGTGTGTCATCCGCATAGTAGTGAAAGTTAACATTATGTTTTCGAATGACATAAAAAATATATAGTAAATACAATAGTGGTCCTAAAACAGAACCTTGAGGAACACTGACATTTACAGTTGATTTGTCAGAGGACAAACCATTCACAGAGACAAACTGATATCTTTCCGACAGATAAGATCTAAACCAGGCCAGAACTTGTCCGTGTAGACCAATTTGGGTTTCCAATTTCTCCAAAAGAATGTGGTGATCGACGGTATCAAAAGCAGCACTAAGATCTAGGAGCACGAGGACAGATGCAGAGCCTCGGTCTGACGCCATTAAAAGGTAATTTACCACCTTGACAAGTGCAGTGTCAGTGCTATGATGGGGTCTAAAACCAGACTGAAGCATTTCGTATGCATTGTTTCTCTTCAGGAAGGCAGTGAGTTGCTGTGCAACAGCTTTTTCTAAAAATTGAGAGGAATGGGAGATTCGATATAGGCAGATAGTTTTTTATATTTTCTGTGTCAAGGTTTGGCTTTTTCAAGAGAGGCTTTATTACTGCCACTTTTAGTGAGTTTGGTACACATCCGGTGGATAGGGAGCCGTTTATTATGTTCAACATAGGAGGGCCAAGCACAGGAAGCAGCTCTTTCAGTAGTTTAGTTGGAATAGGGTCCAGTATGCAGCTTGAAGGTTTAGAGGCCATGATTATTTTCGTCATTGTGTCAAGAGATATAGTACTAAAACACTTTAGTGTCTCCCTTGATCCTAGATCCTGACTGAGTTGTGCAGACTCAGGACAACTGAGCTTTGGAGGAATATGCAGATTTAAAGAGGAGTCCATAATTTGCTTTCTAATGATCATGATCTTTTCCTCAAAGAAGTTCATGAATTTATTACTGCTGAAGTGAAAGCCATCCTCTCTTGGGGAATGCTGCTTTTTAGTTAGCTTTGCGACAGTATCAAAAAGACATTTTGGATTGTTCTTATTTTCCTCAATTAGGTTGGAAAGATAGGATGATCGAGCAGGAGTGGGGGCTCTTCGATACTGCACGGTGCTGTCTTTCCAAGCTAGTTGGAAGACTTCCAGTTTGGTGTGGCGCCATTTCCGTTCCAATTTTCTGGAAGCTTGCTTCAGAGCTCGGGTATTTTCTGTATACCAGGGAGCTAGTTTCTTATGACAAATGTTTTTAGTTTTTAGGGGTGCAACTGCATCTAGGGTATTGTGCAAAGTTAAATTGAGTTCCTCAGTTAGGTGGTTAACTGATTTTTGTCCTCTGACGTCCATGGGTAGGCAAAGGGAGTCTGGAAGGGCATCAATGAATCTTTGGGTTGTCTGAGAATTTATAGCTCGACTTTTGATGCTCCTTGGTTGGGGTCTGAGATTATTTGTTGCGATTGCAAACGTAATAAAATGGTGGTCCAATAGTCCAGGATTATGGATTCCACTGAGAGAGTTTTGGCTCATTAACTGAGCTCTTTGTGTCTGCATTAATAATGCAGAGCCCAACATGAGCGAATGAGAGAGAGAGAAAGTGGTTATGTACTGTCATCGTGTTAATGCACCATTAATCACACAGGTTAAGACAACAGCCCAGGGCGCAGTTGACCCCCTCTCTCTAGGGGCAGGGTGGGTCAAACAGTAGGGCTTTTGGTAACTCAGTCCCTGAACCTGGGTAATGTGGTGTTCAGAGCTGTTGTATTCCAGTAGGGTAACCTACCTGAACCTCTCCCCACCCTCATGCTCTGTGTGCTATGGAGTGTGAGCCTCATGAAGAATTTAAATCTCTCTGCTGACAATCCCACCTGTCGTGGCACATCTGCAAATCACATTTCCCATGTTTTTTTTGTGCGGGTGGAAATCACTTTTCATAGCCCTTGTCTAACCCCAAAAGGGATTTGATTGGGCTAAAGCCAGTGAAATTATTGCTTTATAGTGTACAGGTACAGGTAGATATGTTGCCTAAGACAGTGGTTCCCAAACTGAGGGGTTGGCAGGGGGGTGTTCACCCAAGGCTGGAAGGGGGGCCTGAGTGAAAAAGTTTGGGAACCCCTGGTCTAAGATGATGAAAGTCGTTAAAAAGAAAGTCCAACTGTGCTTTCAAGGTAGGGTAAAAGAAACGTCCAATAGTGACCTGAATCATTTGAGTTTGTAGACTGAGCTATTTCTTTGTATCCTCATGGGTATTGCCACACTTTATCGGACTACATTTTGCTCAGCTGAGGATAGAAAGACTTCTACTTTGAAGGCTTCATCTAGCACCAAGCTCTCGGTACTCTCATACCCTTTTTCTCCATCCCTCCTGCCTCCCTGAACTGAAATCAATGCCCTGGCCCTTTCATCCTCCCAGCGGAGGGAGCGCCTCGACAGGAACAGAGTCTATCAGGCCCCACCATCCTGACATTTCCCTCCAGCTCCTTCACCTACTAGGCCTAGGGGACCGGGGCTGACTCATTCCCCCTTGGGGTGGATAATCCGGGGGTGAAATCCCCCCAGGCCCCAGCTCCCCCTACCTCCTGTGATTAATGATATGTCTTGTGGCTGTGACCATTGTTCTCTCCTTATGATGCCTTGGGTCGAGCCCTGGGAGTTATGTGTGAGAGCAGGGGAGCTCTTGTTCTTTGTAATTATTTACTGGCAAAGCAGCCGCTGGCAAACATAGACAGACTGACAGGTCTTTTATTAGCAGATATACAGAGCTTTATATTACAAAGACAAAGCCTCTATGTATTACCCTTGGCCCTACCTCTGCACAGCCTTGCTTTCTGGTCTGCAGTATTGTGTGCTGTCCTGCTGAGCACACGTGCTCCAGCTCCACATTGATGGGTTAATGCAGGGATGTTACTGGTACTCTCAGTGCAGTGTCTCACCACTGTACATGTTTGTGACTGCTTGTGCAAATCCCCCATCCTTCTGTGAGAACAGCTGTTCTGTAAATGTGGGTACAGAGAAGACAGCCCCCTTCAGCTGAAACCATCTTAGTGCATTCAGTGACTCTCAGATGATAACTGGGCATTCATTTGGATTCAAGTGGAGATTATGCATTTGAGAGAGCAATCTCCTTTCTTCCACCCACAACTAATGCAGTCATTGAAAATGTGGATTTTTCTAGGGACTATTTCTGATGTGCTGTTTTTTCATGGACGTCTCTATAAAACATGTCTAGGTATAAATGTCAACTGAACTCTCTTGTTCTGTAGACTCTTATGCCTTTATTTACCTCAGTTTCTCAGTTAGAGACTGAACCAGACGGTGAAACAGTGGCTGTAACAAATGAGCACAATATCCCACAGAAAAGCTGTATGGGGAAGCATAGTAGCTGCGCAACAGAGAACAGCAAAAGTTTAAATCTCTTTCATCTTCTCATACTGCCCGCCATGGATCTTCTCGGAAGCAATGTGATGCTGATTGATTGTTGATTTGGTGCCAAATGTAAATTGATCCTACATCCTAATCAGACAGGTTTTTTTTACATGGACGATACATTGGAGATAATATAAGACAAGTACTGGAAACGATAGAACACTATGAAATATCTAGGAAACCAGGCGTGGTTTTCATAGCTGACTTTGAAAAGGCTTTCGATAAAGTACGACTGCAGTTTATATATAACTGCCTGGAATATTTCAATTTTGGAGAATCTGTTATAAAATGGGTTAACGTTATGTATAGTAACCATAGGTGTAAAATAGTAAATTATGGCTACATCTCAGAAAGTTTTAAACTGTCAAGAGGAGTAAAACAAGGTTGTCCACTATTGGCATATATATTTATTATTGCCATCGTAATGTTAGCTGTTAAAATTAGATCCAACAATAATATTAAGGGATTAGAAATCCATGGCTTAAAAACAAAGGTGTCATTATACGTTGATGATTCATGTGTTCTTTTAAATCAACAATTAGAATCCCTCCACAGCCTCAGAGGATCTAGATACTTTTTCTAATCTTTCTGGATTAAAACCAAATTATGTTATTACGTATTGGATCACAAAAAAATGCAACATTGACATTACCGTGTAGTTTACCAGTAAAATGGAAAACTACACAAAGGAAAAATTGGATTCTGCTAGTCCGTGGTGAGTAATCGCAGTCCTGATGTCTAGAAGTACTTTTCGGTCATAAGAGTGTAAGCGGTGCGTAACTGGCTGCAGGGAAGTCATGCGCAGCAGAGCAGAAATGGGTAACAACCGGAGCACTTTAATGATGCAAAACAAACTGCACCCATAACAGCAAAATACGGGTTGAAATAACCTGTCGCAAACCAGTCTGAAGTGCACATACACTTTACAACAAACAATTCCACAGACAGACATGGGGGGAACAGAGGGTTATATACACATCAAGTAATGAGGGAATGTAAACCAGGTGTGCGGGAAAACAAGACAAAACAAATGGAAAATTAAAGGTGGATCGGCGATGGCTAGAAGACCGGTGACATTGACCACCGAACGCCGCCCGAACAAGGAGAGGAACCGACTTCAGCGGAAGTCGTGACAAAGAGACAGTAGCAGCAACATTATGTACAGAATAAGTAAAACGATGCAAATAAACAAACAAAAAAACACGATCGTTTGGGTGCACGTAAAATGTCTGCCTTCTTCTCCGGTGCCATTTTAGGATCTGTCCGAAATGGTTCTCTAGTAAATTAGTAAGAATGTCTCACCCCATGTTCAAGAATAGCTTTTTACTCTTTATTCAGATTACAACCGCTCACTTTCGGTTATTTGAAATAAAAAATAATCTCCAAAATATCCTTATTTGTAAACAAGCCATAGAAAGTTGGTTGCCATTTCAGTTTAATCCACCTCAAAAGACAGAACAAATAATACAACATATACTGTGGTTAAACTCAAATATATTATTTTTCAATACAATGTTTAAAAAAGGTATTATCTTTGTAAATGAGATCATAGATAGGACTGGTGGAGTTATGTCACACATGCAGCTAACACAGACATATGGAAATGTCTGCTCTACCCAAAATTACAACCAACTCATTTCAGCATTACCACAAACAGGCAAGTGGAAGGGTGGAAAAGTAAGGAACTTGTCTGTAGGCCCTGCATTAAAGACCAAAATTGGTTAAAGAAAATTCTGATAAATAAAAAAATATACTAGTTTCATTTAAGGACCAAAAAATTGACAGCAGTGCCATATGCATTGCTAAATCGTTGGGAAGAGATTTTCAATGTACCGATTCCATTGCACATGGTTTATGAATTGACACCGGATTCAAAACGTAGCATTTTTCAATTTAAATGATTATACAAAGTTCTTGCAACCAATAGCATGTTATCTATATGGGGATAAAATCTTCCCAGCTCTGCAGATTTTGCTGTGAGGAGGCAGATTCATTAGATCATTTATTTTGGTACTGTCCATATGTAGCACGTTTTTGGTCACAGGTCCAGGAATGGCTGAAGAATTACAACATTTACCTAGAGCTAACGCTGCAGATAGCAATACTGGGTGATTTGAAAAGTCATAGTCAATTGATCAATAACATCATCATTATTTTAGCAAAAAATTTTATCTTTAAAATAGAACGGTTCATTACTTTTGTGAAGCATCACAGCACAGTTAGAAATCCAATATGGATGGTGTTAAGAGATAGATGGGAGGGGTTGAATGGAGCTGAAGGGTGGGACTAATAACAACAAGATACAAATGTAAAACATACGGGGTCTGTAAAATGTATATAGGTTCAGAACTTTTGTGAAATAGCACAGTTACAAATATATGGCAAATAGAAATCAAACTGGATAGACATCAGAAATAGAGGAAGGCCAGGACTAAAAACAAACAAAATATAACTATTGTAAAATAAATTGTGTCAGTAAAATATTTATAGTATGTATAAGCTAGAAGTAGAAGCCTAAATGTAATTGTTTACTAGTTTAATCCAATTGGGGGAACAGTGGTAGGGTTTGCAGGGAATAATAAAGGAAGGTATATTCTGAAAACAGTGCATGCGTGTATGTGTGTGTGTGTGTGTGTGTGTGTGTGTGTGTGTGTGTATATATATATATATATATATATATATATATATATATATATATATATATATATATATATATATATATATATATACTGCTCAAAAAAATAAAGGGAACACTAAAATAACACATCCTAGATCTGAATGAATGAAATAATCTTATTAAATACTTTTTTCTTTACATAGTTGAATGTGCTGACAACACAATCACACAAAAATAATCAATGGAAATCCAATTTATCAACCCATGGAGGTCTGGATTTGGAGTCACACTCAAAATTAAAGTGGAAAACCACACTACAGGCTGATCCAACTTTGATGTAATGTCCTTAAAACAAGTCAAAATGAGGCTCAGTAGTGTGTGTGGCCTCCACGTGCCTGTATGACCTCCCTACAACACCTGGGCATGCTCCTGATGAGGTGGCGGATGGTCTCCTGAGGGATCTCCTCCCAGGCCTGGACTAAAGCATCCTCCAACTCCTGGGCAGTCTGTGGTGCAACGTGGCGTTGGTGGATGGAGCGAGACATGATGTCCCAGATGTGCTCAATTGGATTCAGGTCTGGGGAACGGGCGGGCCAGTCTATAGCATCAATGCCTTCCTCTTGCAGGAACTGCTGACACACTCCAGCCACATGAGGTCTAGCATTGTCTTGCATTAGGAGGAACCCAGGGCCAACCTCATCAGCATATGGTCTCACAAGGGGTCTGAGGATCTCATCTCGGTACCTAATGGCAGTCAGGCTACCTCTGGCGAGCACATGGAGGGCTGTGCGGCCCCCCAAAGAAATTCCACCCCACACCATGACTGACCCACCACCAAACCGGTCATGCTGGAGGATGTTGCAGGCAGCAGAACGTTCTCCACGGCGTCTCCAGACTCTGTCATGTCTGTCACATGTGCTCAGTGTGAACCTGCTTTCATCTGTGAAGAGCACAGGGCGCCAGTGGCGAATTTACCAATCTTGGTGTTCTCTGGCAAATGCCAAACGTCCTGCACGGTGTTGGGCTGTAAGCACAACCCCCACCTGTGGACGTCGGGCCCTCATACCCCCCTCATGGAGTCTGTTTCTGACCGTTTGAGCAGACACATGCACATTTGTGGCCTGCTGGAGGTAATTTTGCAGGGCTCTGGCAGTGCTCCTCCTGCTCCTCCTTGCACAAAGGCGGAGGTAGCGGTCCTGCTGCTGGGTTGTTGCCCTCCTACGGCCTCCTCCATGTCTCTTGATGTACTGGCCTGTCTCCTGGTAGCACCTCCATGCTATGGACACTACGCTGACAGACACAGCAAACCTTCTTGCCACAGCTCGCATTGATGTGCCATCCTGGATGAGCTGCACTACCTGAGCCACTTGTGTCGGTTGTAGACTCCGTCTCATGCTACCACTAGAGTGAAAGCACCGCCAGCATTCAAAAGTGACCAAAACATCAGCCAGGAAGCATAGGAACTGAGAAGTGGTCTGTGGTCACCACCTGCAGAACCACTCCTTTATTGGGGGTGCCTTGCTAATTGCCTATAATTTCCACCTGTTGTCTATTCCATTTGCACAACAGCATGTGAAATTTATTGTCAATCAGTGTTGCTTCCTAAGTGGACAGTTTGATTTCACAGAAGTGTGATTGACTTGGAGTTACATTGTGTTGTTTAAGTGTTCCCTTTATTTTTTTGAGCAGTAATGTATGTATGTATGTATGTATGTATGTATGTATGTATGTATGTGTAACCGATGTGAAATGGCTAGTTAGTTAGCGGTGGTGTGCGCTAATAGCGTTTCAATCGGTGACGTCACTCACTCTGAGACCTGAAGTGGTTGTTCCCCTTGCGTTGCAAGGGCCGCGGCTTTTGTGGCGCGATGGGTAACGATGCTTCGTGGGTGTCAGTTGTTGATGTGTGCAAGGGTCCCTGGTTCGAGCCCAGGTTGGGGCGAAGAGAAGGACGGAACCTACACTGTATGTATGTATGTATGTAGATAGATGGATAGATTTACCAAAATAATATATGGGGGATTGGAAATGATGCAGACAATTACATTGATGGAAGCAACAATCTATCCTCAATATTAAAGCCGATCCACCCCCTAAAAAAATAAATAATAATAATTGATCCTACACTAACTGTTGAGTGGCAGTCTGAATAGCACGTTACATATTGGTTGTAACGGCTCTCGTCGGAAGAGGTGGACCAAAACGCAGCGTGGCAAGTGTTTATGATTTTTATTTATCACCGAAACAAAGAAACAAAACGAAAAGCGCGCAGTTCTGTCAGGTACAGAATACAAAACAGAAAACAACTACCCACAAAACACAGGTGGGAAAAGGCTGCCTAAGTATGATTCCCAATCAGAGACAACGATAGACAGCTGCCTCTGATTGGAAACCACACTCGGCCAAAACAAAGAAATAGATAACATAGAATGCCCACCCCACATCACACCCTGACCTAACCAAATAGAGAAATAAAACGGCTCTCTAAGGTCAGGGCGTGAGATTGGTAGTATAAGCCATTGTTAGGTCCTTTTCATCTGGCTTAACCAAAGATTGTCTGCCCTTCAGTATCTAGCAGCCCCACTGTTCTTCAAGCTACCAAGTTCCCCTAATGGATTTAAAGGTATTCAGAGCCTCTTCTCGCTCTAACGTAGCTCCTTCCTCTGGCAGCTCTAAGAGCCTTTATCCCTGTTTGACATGTCCTACTGAATCTGAGCAGTGTTCAGTGTCTTACTCTACATCCTGGTGGATCCGCAGAAACACGTACATGGATATTCTCCTCGTATTCTCCTATGTCAAAGACTTGGATAGATATCAAGGTTACTTGTTCAATCAGTCTCCTATGTTAAAGACTTGGATTTGCCTGGATAGATACCAAGGTTAGGATCCTGTTTGTAGGACACTTGTTCAGTCAGTCTCCTATGTTAAAGACTTGGATTTGCCTGGATAGATACCAAGGTTAGGATCCTGTTTGTAGGACACTTGTTCAGTCTGTCTTCTATGTTAAAGACTGGATATATATCAAGGTTAGGATCCTGTTTGTAGGACACTCGTTCGGTCAGTCTCCCTTGTTAAAGACTGCATAGATATCAAGGTTAAATCTAAACGGAGGGATTGTTTTCATGAGGATCCTGTTAGTAGGACACTTGTTTAGTCAGACACCTAACTACCTCTAATGAGGTGCTTCATGTTAATGACGTTATTTCTCATTTCTCCTCCTCCTTTTCTTCTGGCCAGGAGGGTGAATATGTGACAGGTTAAAGGAAATACTCATAGCCTGTTATACATTAAAAAGTATTTGTAAGTTCATAGTATGTGAGGATCTTAAAACATCTAAGGTTAAAAAGGTCAGGCATTCAGTACTAGTTGATAGAGATTGATAAAATTCATATAATTGTGTTAAAATCTGTCAAGCATACAAAGGGTAAGAATTGTGAGAGAAATGTGTAAACTTTATATTGATTACTTTATTTTGTGGTGCCTAATTGAAGGGTAAAAGTGTTAATCTGTGATCTACTAAATGCTCTTAATCTATGAGCCTGAGATCGATTGCTCTGGTCTCCACCCAAGTTCCCGGGGAAACCGCGGTCTTTTTCTCATCACAGTAAAAGTTCTCATTGAGGAAACAATAACGTATCATTCTCGTGATTATTTCTCCCCTTTTTCAGGTACGTTATTGATGATAAAAAAATTGTAATTTAAATGTAATAACTCGCTAACATGTCAAGAGTGTTTAAGGTGTGTCTTAGTAACATCTTGAGGAAGTTAGAGTTAAGTTTGCAGAGAGTAATATGAGTCCTGCTCGGTTGCAGTGAAGAATAGCTTCGTACTGAGAGTAGCTGCCATTTTATGTCGATTGTGAATGAACATGTGTGTTGTTAATAAGATATTTTGCGGTGTTATTTGTATAATGGTTTTTCAAACACTTTATTGCCTGTTGATAAATTGAGTTATGGTATACTGAGTTAAAGCTTTGTGCTTGACAGTGATATTGAAATGTAGTATCCGTTTCAGTGAATTACAGTGTATACTGTTGTGACTTGAATAAGCCTTGTACCCTACAACACTAGCTCTTTCCTGTAGATCTGTTGTTCTGTAAAATGTGTTACTTTTGTAAAATGATTGCAGGAAAAGTTCTCATTGAGGAAACAATACCGTATCACTCTCGTGATTATTTCTCCCCTTTTTCAGGGGCGTAACAAATACTTTATCTTCATGGTGAGCTGTCAGGACGTGATGAATGCAAGTGGAAGAAACCTGCATACATTATTAAGGAAATTATACAGATTATTCTAAAGACAAAGCATTAAGCAGGTTGGAGCAACAAGCACACTTATGTCAGGGTTTCTATACAGATTTAGCTAGGCAGTAGACTTTCAATGGAGAGCATTGAGAGTGCCATCGAGTCCAAAGAGCTGTCAAATTACTTCATACAGTATGGAATCAAGGAATGGTGACCTGGAGTTCCTATGAGATCATTCACTTGGTAAATCCATGCAGTGTAGATTAGGATGATCATGCATCAGTGTTTTGTTCCCTTAAGGCAATTTATACAGTAAAGGTATATCAATTGTCATTGATCGACCCTTATCTTCCTATTCACTTAGTTACCTTTCAATGCTACTTTCAGATATTGAATGATTGTTATTACCCACTCAAATACACTCAGGAACTTTCTCTGCAATTCCTGCTTTCTCAGATGCAGCAGGTGCTCAACCAATGTACCACCCAAGTGACTAATTAATTAAACTTAATTTCTACTCAAGCACAGCACAGATGGCTGTATTCCGGGGCTGCTAACCCATCTACCTCTTAGCCAGTACGCTAGATTGCAGTGTCTCATTCATGCTTTGCCCCGTCTTGTTTGATCTTAGATTTAACAAGGCAGATGAAAGGTGCAATTATCGTCTCCCAAGCTCCACTTAAAGGTGTGCCTTACACAAAATTGGTGTGGTACATCGCAAGCTCTGCTTCAAAGAGGAGGTTTTCTCATTTTCCACAGTGGAGAAGTCACCAAAAGAGACAGAGGGGAGAGATAAAAAGAGAGAGGGACTGAGATAAAGTGGGAGGAAGTAAATAATAAATGCTCATATTTTGTAAAAACCCAGGATGCCTACAACAAGCCTGTAAATAAGAGAAGCTCATAGTAGCCTTATAGGGAGGGATGGATAGGGAAAGGAAGGGAGGGAGGGAGGGAGGGATGGAGGGAAGGGGCGAGAGACTGCACTATAACTGTCTCTCACTCACCAGAGTTAAAGGGTAGAATATTTCAGGGACAAGTGCTCGCACAGGAGGGGTAAAGGTTTTGGACCTGAACCAACTGTAAAAGTTAGGTTTATTCTGTCTTTTGCTCTAAGATGATGGAGATATTTGTCAGAGCGTCAGAAAAGCGTAAAGAAAAAATGTAATATTGTGAGTTCACACATAGGCACTTCTGTCATTGGGAAAACAGAGCTTCCTTTGTAACTTTGGTTACAGGCACTTCAGTAACGATGATTATACCAATGATATAAATTCCGATGATTATTATTTCCCTATAAGAGCACTCCTGAATGAGGGGCACTGCTTCATCCATTAGTCTTAGCAGACAATGCAAACAGATTGATGGACAGTTGGACAGGCTGTCATCACTTCTTATTAACCTAACACTGTAAAACTCTCCCAGCCAACAATTAGTCCCTGTGATTCAGAGCTCTGGGTGAATAACAGCTTCTGACAAGTCACAGAAACCTCTATAAACCCGTCCGCAGGCTTCAAACACAGGTCAGATGGTTCTTTTCACAGCCCATCTCCTCTTCGTGCCAGGCTGGGCTGGAGCAGAGAAGGACAGGGTCTTAAGGCTAGCCTAGAGACCAGTGTCAGAGAATGATGAACCAGACAAGGACTATGAGGGGACTACGCTGAGAGAGTGATATGACATTCCGCCACCTTGATGTTATCTTTTGAGGTATAGGATTGTATAGTGGGCTTTGTGGTGGTCACTGAGTCGCGGAATGCATCATTGGAAAACATTGAAATACATTAGGCTGTATTTCCACTATACAGTAAAGATATACCGTAAAGATATACAGTACTGCAATTGCAGTCTACCCATAACAAGCTTACCTTCCTCCCAACATATTTATTGCTGTGTGATACTGAGATAATTAATCCAATAAAAACACGGAACTCACAGCACAAACCATGCGTATCAACAAAGGCTTGGATGCACATCAGCACCCCAAACAAAGACATGATGATTGGTATTACCAGAGGAATACACACGTAGAAGAGATGTACCTTCTTCCAATTAGTGCGTATCCGCTCATCGCTATTCCAGTCAGTTGCATGGCATTCACTTACAGCTATGGCACATGAGCAATGTTTTCACAGATCCTGACGCAGTGTTGTGTGTGGTGTGGCAACCCTATGGCACATAATGCGTTGGCTGGTTGATGCGTGTACGCTCCCCTGAACTCCTGAGCTGGTATCAGGAGTCTCTGTCAACATCACAGTGAGTCCCTTTTAGACATGCCTGGTTTTTGGTGCTGTCATGTTCCTTTTTTTCTGCAATCATTACTAAAGCATTCAAAATGTTGAATTAGTCCCAGAGCTAGAGCCCTGGCTAGCTGACACTATCTGCCAACCCTGGAGCCTCTCCTCTGTTTTCCCATTAATCTCTTCTTACAGCGATCTACTCCCAGCTTCAAAGTGAAGTTGGAGAGCCTTTGGTCTTGATGACATGGACTTAATCCCCAGACTAAAGGTTTTATAGAAGTGATCTTTCCGTGTGAAATGGGAATATGGGATTCATGCTGTGAGACGGGGTGAAGCTGAACCACCCTGTTGTGGTGATGTCAGAAGGAACCAGGGGGAGCTAAGTACAGTGATTAATACTAGATCCTCAAAAGCTCACCGCCCATGTCATCTGAATTGGGAGAAAAATGTGCTCTTATACAAATAAAGCCTAAAACTGTGGCCATTGACCGTGCATTAGGAAAGTACTCAGATCCTTTGACTTTTTCCACATTTTGTTATGTTACAGCATTACTCTAAAATTGATTCAATTGTTTTCTTCTCTATCATCAATCTACACATAATACCCCATAATAAAAAAAAACAGGTTTTTAGAATTTTTTTCAAATCTATTGAAAAATAATATAAAAAAAACATGACATATACATACGAATTCAGACCCTTTACTCAGTACTTTGTTGAAGCACCTTTGGCAGTGATTATAGCCTCGAGTTTTCTTGGGTATGATGCTACAAGCTTGGCACACCTGTATTTGGGGAGTTTCTCCCATTCTTCTCTGCAGATCCTCTCAATCTCTGTCAGGTTGGATGGAGAACATCGCTGCTAAACTATTTTCAGGTCTCTCCAGAAATGTTTGATCAGGTTCAAGTCAGGACTCTGGCTGGGCCACTCAAGGACATTCATAGACTTGTCCCAAGCAACTCCTGCGTTATCTTTTTAGTGACGGGGCAGTATTCGGAAATTCAGATGAATGACGTGCCCAAACTAAACTGCCTGCTACTTGGGCCCAGAAGGTAGGATATGCATATTATTAGTAGAGTTGGATAGACAACACTCTGAAGTTTCTAAAACTGTTTGAATGATGTCTGTGAGTATAACAGAACTCATATGGCAGGCAAAAACCTGAGAAAAATCCAACCAGGAAGTGTGGAAATCTGAGGTTTGTAGTTTTTCAAGTGATTCCATATCCAGTATACAGTGACTTAGGGTTCATTTTGCACTTCCTAAGGCTTCCACTAGATGTCAACAGTCTTTAGACTGTTGTTTCATGCTTCTACTGTGACTGGGGAGAGAATAAGAGCTCCTGGAAGTAGACAACTGAGAGAATGACATGAGTTCAGTGGTGCGCGCTCACGTGAGAGTTAGCTGTGTTCCTTTTCATTTCTGAAGACATTGGAATTGTCCGGTTGGAATATTACTGAAGATTTATGATAAAAACATCCTAAAGATTGATGCTGTACATCGTTTGACATGTTTCTACGAACATAAATATAACTTTTTTGACTTTTCGTCGTGACATTTTGCGCGAGCTTCCTGCATTTGGAGTAGGGGACTAAACGTGCGAACAAAAAGGAGGTTTTTGGACATAAATTATGGACTTTATCAAACAAAACAAACATTTATTGTGGAACTGAGATTCCTGGGAGTGCATTCTGATGAAGATCATCAAAGGTAAGTGAATATTTATAATGCTATTTCTGATTTTAGTTGACTCCAAAATGGCGGGTATCTGTATTGCTTGTTGTTGTTGTCTGAGCGCTGTACTCAGATTATTGCAAAGTGTGCTTTCGCTGTAAAGTTTTTTTGAAATCTGACGCAGCGGTTGCATTAAGGAGAAGTGTATCTATAATTCTTTGAATAACAGTTTAATATTTTATCAATGTTTAGGATGAGTATTTTTGTAAATTGATGTGCTCATTCACCGTAAGTTTTGGGAGGCAAAACATTTCTGAACATTACACACCAATGTAAAATGTTTTTTTTTATATATAAATATGAACTTTATCGAGCAAAACATACATGTATTGTGTAACATGAAGTCCTATGAGTGCCATCTGATGAAGATCATCAAAGGTTAGTGATTAATTTTAGCTGTATTTCTGTTTTTTTGTGACGCCTCTCCCTGCTTGGAAAATGGCTGTGTGGTTTTTCTTGTCTCGGCGCTGTCCTAACATAATCTAATGTTATGCTTTCGCCGTAAAGCCTTTTTGAAATCGGACAATGTGGTTGGATTAACGAGAAGTGTATCTTTAAAATGTGATATAATAGTTGTATGTTTGAGAAATTTGAATTATGAGATTTTTGTTTTGAATTTGCCGCCCTGCTATTTCACTGGCTGTTGAACAGTGTGTCCCGCGGGTGGGACGCTAGCGTCCCACATTTCCCAGAGAGGTTATCTTGGCTGTGTACTTAGGGTCATTGTCCCGTTGGAAGGTGAACCTTCGCCCCCAGTCTGAGGTCCTGAGAGCTCTAGAGCAGGTTTTCATCAAGGATCTCCGTTCATCTTTCCTTCGATCCTGACTAGTCTCCCAGTCCCTGCCACTGAAAAACATCCCCACAGCATTACGCTGCCACCACTGTGCTTCACTGTAGGGATGGTGCTAGGTTTCTTCCAGACGTGACGATTGGCACTCAGGCCAAAGAGTTCAATCTTGGTTTCATTCTCATTATCTGAGAATCCTTCAGGTGCCTTTTGGCAAACTCTCATGCAATTGCATAGCCTATAGAAATGTTGTGCAACATTGGCTCACGGGCTCTCATGAAGCATTCGATTAAATTTTCGATTACATTTGCATTGATGTCAGAGTGATCATAGAGCCAATAGAGTGCTGAGTACCTGGCAGTTAG
This sequence comes from Salmo trutta, assembly GCF_901001165.1. Classification (NCBI taxonomy): domain Eukaryota; kingdom Metazoa; phylum Chordata; class Actinopteri; order Salmoniformes; family Salmonidae; genus Salmo; species Salmo trutta. Next base: position 17,180,336 of record NC_042986.1, on the reverse strand, counting down.
CAAGTTTGGTAAGCTACTAATGACCATCAGCAGCATTAGAGCTTGGAGAAGCGTAATAACCGTGACTAAACGATCACATGTATTTTGACTGCCATCATGTCTCATGACTGCTGGTGTGGAGCTGTGTCAGAGTGGCCATCAGGTTCTTGGTCACCTCCCTGACCAAGGCCCTTCTCCTCTGATTGCTCAGTTTGGCTGTGTAGCCAGCTCTAGGAAGAGTCTTGGTCGTTCCAAACTTCTTCCATTTAACTTCTATGGGCTAGGTGGCACGTCACCATCCCACTCTATTCAACAGCCAATGGAAGAGGGTGGCGCGAAATACAAAACCTCAAAAATGCAATAATTTAAATTTTTCAAACATACAACTATTTTACACCATTTTAAAGACAAGACTCTCGTTAATCTAACCACATTGCCCGATTTCAAAAAGGCTTTACAGCGAAAGCAAAACATTAGATTATGTTAGGAGAGTACATAGCCACAAATAATCACACAGCCATTTTCCAAGCAAGCACGTATGTCACATAAACCCAAAACACAGCTAAATGAAGCACTAACCTTTGATGATCTTCATCAGATGACACTCCTAGGACCTTATGTTATACAATACATGCATGTTTTGTTCAATCAAGTTCATATTTATATCCAAAAACAGCTTTTTACATTGGCGTGTGATGTTCAGAACATGCATTCCCACCCAAAACTTCTGGTGAATTTACTAAATTACTCACCATAAACGTTGACAAAATACATAATTATTTTAAGAATTATAGATACAGAACTCCTTTATGCAACTGCTATGTCAGATTTTAAAATAGCTTTTCGGCGAAAGCACATTTTGCAATATTCTGAGTACATAGCTCAGCCATCACGGCTAGCTATTCAGACACCCGCCAACTTCGGGGCTCACTAAACTCAGAATTACTATTAGAAAAATGATATTACCTTTGCTGATCTTCGTCAGAATGCACTCCCAGGACTGCTACTTCCACAAGAAATTTTGTTTTTGTTCCAAATAATCCATAGTTATGTCCAAATACCTCCGTTTTGTTTGTGCGTTCAGGTCACTATCCAAAGGGTAACGCGCGAACGCATATCGAGACAAAAAAAATCTAAATGTTCCTTTACCGTACTTAGAAGCATGTCAAACGCTGTTTAAAATACATTTTTTATGGTATTTTTCGCGTAAAATAGCGATAATATTCCAACCGGACAATAGTGTATTCATTCAAAAAGGAAAAGAAAAACAGCATGTTCGCGGGACCGCGCATTTCTAATCTCTTAGTCACCGGGCAGACCACAGACAAACTGAGCTCCTATACTCTGCCCAGAGACAGGAGACGCCCCAATCCGCTTTCTGAATGCTTTAGAGAGCCAATGGAAGCCTTAGAAAGTGCAACGTAACCCCAGGGATACTGTAGTTTCGAAAGGGACAAGAAAGAAAAACGACAAATTCGCAGACAGGCCACTTCCTGCTTGGAATTTTCTCAGGTTTTTGCCTGCCACATGAGTTCTGTTATACTCACAGACACCATTCAAACAGTTTTAGAAACTTCAGAGTGTTTTCTATCCAAATCAAATAATTATATGCATATTCTCATTTCTGGGAAAGAGCAGTAACCAGTTTAAATCGGGTACGTTTTTTATCCGGCGGTGAAAATACTGTCCCCTTGCCCTGACAGGTTAAGAATGATGGAGGACACTGTCTTCGTACCCTTCCCGAGATCTGTGCCTCGACACAATCCTGTGTTGGTTTTTGCTCTGACATGCAGTGTCAACTGTGGGACCTTATATAGACAGGTGTGTGCCTTTCCAAATCATGTCCAATCAATTGAATTTACCACTGATGGACTGCAATCAATTTGTAGAAACATCTCAAGGAGGATCAATGGAAACAGGATGCACCTGAGCTCAATTTCGAGTCTGATAGCAAATGGTCTGAATACCTATGTAAAAAAGGTATATCTGTTTATTATTTTTAATACATTTGAAAAAAAAATGAAACCTGTTTTTACTTTGTCATTATGGGGTATTGTGTGTAGATTGATGAGGAAAATGTAACCCTTCAAGAAGATCCCTCATCCCTGGCCTGCAGGCAAAGGAAAGCATCAGAGGCAAATGGAAGAGCTGTCATGCTAAAGATCCCTACCTTCTCCATCCATGTGTGCCTAAACATTAAAACGCTCTTTGACGGGTGGCAAAACGCAGAGGGGATGCAATATTAATGCCTTCTGTTTTCAGGACCATAAATAAACCCAGGCTATATTTGGAACAACGTTACCGTGACATTCCCAAGCATTTGGAATCCTCCTCACGAATACAGTTTATCATATCTCCCTTTCTCTACATCCCCCACTCCTTCACTCCTGTCTTCTTACCGGCTGGGAGGTTTCACTAGAACAGTGACATAGCCATTGTGTGATTCCCAAGCATTTGGAATCCTCCTCACAAATACATTTTGTGGTCTCTCTCCCCCTTCTCTCCATCCCCCAATCTTCCACTCCTGTGTCCCTAGAACAGAGGCATAGCCATTGCCTACTCAGGGCTCTGGCACACTGCCAACACCTGCCCTGGCTGCACCGCTGCCTGCTGCTTTGTGATGTGCCAACCATTACTGAGCCACTGCATGAGAAAAGATTGCTGTCTGTTCAGTAGGGTGGATGTGATGCTTAGTAGATGGCACAGTATTTTTCCATTTGTTTTCTGGATAGAAGACATGACAAACCTTTGATTGTTATGATCAAGCTTGGTGTTTGATGTGGGAGCTGATGTTGCATCATATCTCCCTGGAAGTTCGTGTTTCCTTTAGGTGAACAATAGAAGGTGGTCACATGCGTTGGTGTGTATACCATTTTATCTTGGCAGGGAGCTTATTCGTTTTCGATGCAAAGTCAACACGATGCTTTTAGTTGCAAAACACCTTTAGCTGTAGGCATTCCACAGACTATCCACATCACGACTCCTCTTAGACACCAGAGGTGAGTCATGAGAGCAAGTGGCAAACAATAAATGACCATGGATAAATACATTTACCATGGAGACTGAAGCTATATTCACCGCCTAGCACTTGCAATTCAGATCGCACACATGCACACACACACCACTTCCATCTCATTTTGATATTATGAACCAACCTTTGTCTCTCCATCCCTTCCCCCATGAGCCTTGTGATGTCTTGAGCTTTGACATCTCATGGAATTTTGGATGACGGGTTATCGGTCAGCCAAATGACCGTGGTCATCATAATAACCGTTCGAATAGCATTTTTTTATTTTTAGAAATAATAATAATCGGTTGCCTAGGCATTTCATCTGAGCAACAAAGTTTCAATCCTGTGTAGAGTTCAAGTTACAGCAGAAACGGACTCAACCGCACGACTGCTCGGCCGTCCCGTCTTCAGTCAGCTGTTTTTTAATACGGTTATGATGACGGTCATCATCCATAACAGTCGGTTACACAGTTATACAGTAATTGTGCCAGCCCTAGTGACGCATGTGTATTGATCTGCAGGAGAGTGTGTGTGTGTGTGTGTGTGTGTGTGTATCAGCAGCATCGTCTGTCCTGAGTATCAAATAGAATAATACTCCTCTTTATTCGCTTGGCACCTGCTGAAAAGCACACGCTGGTAACATTTATCTGTCAGAAGGAGAGAAAAGGAATCCTTGTCGTTTTATGTTGAACATCTAACTCACATGATGTGATCACTGATACTCTGTTTGGAGTCTGGGCTGTCTGCAACAATTCCAAGTGTATGTCTGTCGCCTACACCTCCGCCAATATTTACACCATGTCAGCCATTTTGCAAACCTCGCCCTTCTGATTTATAAGACCATTAGAAAATCCTCAGTATAATATCGAGTTGCATTTGAAATGATGTATTGCATTATCATCAAAGCAAATGTATTGCTTGGTTTAGTGTTATTTGAGTGGGTCTGTAGGGCAACCCCTACAGTATAATATGAGGCTAGAGACTTGCAGCTGGATGAGCATGCGGCAGTGGTTCACTGTATCACATTCACATGGCATATTTAGGGCGCATTCTATTCAATTGCTTATGGTAAACCACACACCAGCCAGGCTCAAAGAGCTTGTTTTAAACTGTGGCACATGTAAAATTAGCCCATGCAAAGTGGGACACACATGGAACCTCTGCTATTAGCTTTGCGCGTTGCTTCACTGGCTTCCCCCTATCTCCCTCCCTCACCTCCCTCTCTCACTTTTTCACAGTCTCTCAGAGAGACATTGTGTACCTTTACAGTAAACATTTTAAGACGGCTAGCTCAAATCCCACCAGTGTGACTTGTACATACGTTACAGAGCAACTTAAAAGGCCAGGCTGTAAATAATTTACACATTTCATGCATAGCGGTAGAGGAGACCCTGAGAGTAACTACGTAGATAGTGTATTTTAACACTGGCAGGGTAAGGGTTGGGTTGCATCATACAGTAGGCTTATAAACAGAATAAAAAGGAATTTAATCACTGCCTGATGCTGAACAAAACCGATCACATCTCAGAGTAATACATGTAGCCTACTGCACAGAGACAATGTTGGGTTTCCAGCAAGTTTGTATAGCATCACGCTACACCAGGGCTTTCTCAACTGGCACATTTGATTCCTTGGAAGTTGTTCGACCATAAGTTTTTGGTTTTCCATTGGTTCTGGGAACGAAGCCATACATTTCCTGACTGGTAAAACATAACTTTTTTTGTTGTTCTGAGAACAGAAGTGAACATTTAGCATGTTCTGGGAACATTACTTTTTAGGTAGCAGGGAGGTTCTGAGAACATTTTACTATGATTCCCTGAAAGTTTTCCTGGGAAGTTTAATTAACGTTCTAAGAATGGAAATTATGTTATTTGAAGGTAATAATTAAATAACGTTCTGAGAACATGTTTCAATAAGACCTTTAGCACCGCTAACCTTAAAATAATTCCAAGCACATATAGGACACATGGAAATGAATTTGCTTAGCCCCTCTATGGGCTAGGTGGGACGCTTGCGTCCCACCTACTCAACAGCCAGTGGAATCCCGTGGCGCGTTATTCAAATACCTTAGAAATGCTATTACTTCAATTTCTCAAACATATGACTATTTTACAGCATTTTAAAGACAAGACTCTCGTTAATCTAACCACACTGTCCGATTTCAAAAAGGCTTTACAACGAAAGCAAAACATTAGATTGTCAGCAGAGTACCCAGCCAGAAATAATCAGACACCCATTTTTCAAGCTAGCATATAATGTCACATAAACCCAAACCACAGCTAAATGCAGCACTAACCTTTGATGATCTTCATCAGATGACAATCTTAGGACATTATGTTATACAATACATGCATGTTTTGTTCAATCAAGTTCATATTTATATCAAAAACCAGCTTTTTACATTAGCATGTGACGTTCAGAACTAGCATACCCCCCGCAAACTTCCGGTGAATTTACTAAATTACTCACGATAAACGTTCACAAAAAACATAACAATTATTTTAAGAATTATAGATACAGAACTCCTCTATGCACTCGCTATGTCCGATTTTAAAATAGCTTTTCGGTGAAGGCACATTTTGCAATATTCTAAGTAGATAGCCCGGCATCACAGGGCTAGCTATTTACACACCCACCAAGTTTAGCCCTCACCAGATTTACTATAAGAAAAATGTTATTACCTTTGGTGTTCTTCGTCAGAATGCACTCCCAGGACTTCTACTTCAATAACAAATGTTGGTTTGGTCCCAAATAATCCATAGTTATATCCAAATAGCGGCGTTTTGTTCGTGTGTTCAAGACACTATCCGAAAGGGTAAATAAGGGTTACGCGCCCGACGCGTTTCGTGACAAAATAATTCTAAATATTTCATTACCGTACTTCGAAGCATGTCAACCGCTGTTTAAAATCAATTTTTATGCCATTTTTCTCGTAAAAAAGCGATAATATTCCGACCGGGAATCTGTGTTTTAATTCAAAGAGAGAGAAAGTAAAAACATGAGGTCGCCCCGTGCACGCGCCTCAGTCTGATGGTCCTCTGATCGGCCACTTACCAAAGGCGCTAAAGTTTTTCAGCCAGTGGCTGGAATTACATCATTCAGCTTTTTCCTGGGTTCTGAGAGCCTATGGGAGCCATAGGAAGTGTCACGTTACAGCAAAGATCCTAAATTTTCAATAAACAGAGCCAAGAAGCTCAAGGAATGGTCAGAGAGGGTACTTCCTTTACAGAATCTTCTCAGGTTTTTGCCTGCCATATGAGTTCTGTTATATTCAGACACCATTCAAACAGTTTTAGAAACTTTAGGGTGTTTTCCATCCAAAGCCAATAATTATATGCATATTCTAGTTTCTGGGCAGTAGTAATAACCAGATTAAATCGGGTACGTTTTTTATCCGGCCGTGTAAATACTGCCCCCTAGCCCTAACAGGTTAATGTGTGTCACGTCCTGGCCAGTATAAGGGTTTATGGTTATTGTAGTTTGGTCAGGACGTGGCAGAGGGTATTTGTTTTATGTGGTTCGGGGTGGTGTTTTGGTAGAAGGGCGTTTGATTTAGTATTTCCGGGTTTTTGGTTTATGGTCTATGTTTATGTATTTCTATTTGTAGTCTGGTTAATGTATTTCTATGTTAGGTTGATTGGGGTTTGGAACTCTCAATTGGAGGCAGGTGCTTCCTCGTTGCCTCCGATTGAGAGTCCTATATATGGGTAATTGTTTGGTGTAGGTTTTTGTGGGAGATTGTTTCTTGTCTAGCGTGTATGAGCCTGAGAAGACTGTTCGGTGATCGTGAGTTTGTTTTGGTGTTCATTTTGAGTTTAATAAATGTTCAAGATGAACAAACACAGTCCTGCTGCATTTTGGTCCTCCTTTTCCGATGATGATTTCGCTATATCGTCTGACGACGACAACCGTGACAATGTGCTTCTTCTTGAGCCACTCCTTTGTTGCCTTGGCCGTGTGTTTTGGGTCATTGTCATGCTGGAATACCCATCCACGACCCATTTTCAATGCCCTGGCTGAGGGAAGGAGGTTCTCACCCAAGATTTGACAGTACATGGCCCCTTCAAATGATGCTGTGAAGTTGTCCTGTCCCCTTAGCAGAAAAACACCCCCAAAGCATAATGTTTCCACCTCCATGTTTGACGGTGGAGATGGTGTTCTTGGGGTCATAGGCAGCATTCCTCCTCCTCCAAACACTGCGAGTTGAGTTGATGCCAAAGAGCTCCATTTTGGTCTCATCTGACCACAACACTTTCCCCAGTTGTCCTCTGAATCATTCAGATGTTCATTGGCAAGGAGCCCCAGGCCGAGGGATATTGACAGTTCTTTTGTGTTTGTTCCATTTGCGAATAATCGCACCAAATGATGTCAACTTCTCACCAAGCTGCTTGGCGATGGTCTTGTAGCCCATTCCAGCCTTGTGTAGGTCTACAATCTTGTCCCTGACATCCTTGGAGAGCTCTTTGGTCTTGGCCATGGTGGAGAGTTTGGAATCTGATTGATTGATTGATTGCTTCTGTGGACAGGTGTCTTTTTTTACAGGTAACAAGCTGCGGTTAGGAGCACTCCCTTTAAGGTCCTGGAGTGGCCTAGCCAGTCTCCAGACCTTAATCCCATAGAAAATCTGTGGTGGGAGCTGAAGGTTCGAGTTGCCAAACGTCAGCCTCGAAACCTTAATGACTTGGAGAAGATCTGCAAAGAGGAGTGGGACAAAATCCCTCCTGAGATGTGTGCAAACCTGGTGGCCAACTACAAGAAACGTCTGACCTCTGTGATTGCCAACAAGGGTTTTGCCACCAAGTACTAAGTCATGTTTTGCAGAGGGGTCAAATACTTATTTCCCTCATTTAAAATGCAAATCATTTTATAACATTTTTGCCATGCGTTTTTCTGGATTCTTTTGTTGTTATTCTGTCTTTCACTGTTCAAATAAACCTACCATTAAAATGATAGACTGATCATTTATTTATAAGTGGGCAAACGTACAAAATCAGCAGGGGATCAAATACTTTCCCCCCCCACTGTATATATAACATTCTATTAGTTGCAAGAATTTTGTATAGTAATCTAAATTAAAAAGTTCTAAGTTTTGAATCCAGTGTTGTTTTGCGTATCAATTCATATACCATGTGCCATGGAATGGGCACATCGAAAATCTCTTCCCAACTTTTTTGCAATTTATATGGCACAGCTTTCAGTTTTTTGGTCCTTAAATGAAATTGGTATATGTTTTTATTTATCACACTTTTCTTTAACCATTTATGTTCTTTAATACAGGGCCGACATACAAGTTCCTTACTTTTTTCCCCTTCTACTTGCCTCTTCCATTTTTGTGGTAATGCTGCAATTAATTGGTTGTAATTTTGGGTAGTGCAGACATTTCCATATGTCTGTGTTAGCTGCATGTGTGACATCACTCCACCAGTCCTATTTATAATATCATTCACTAAAATTATACCTTTTCTAAACGTTTCTTCGAAAAATCGTTTTTTTTAATCAATTACTATATTTGAATTTAACCACAATATTTGTTGTATTATTTGTTCTGTCTTTTCAGGTGGATTAAACTGAAATGGCAAACAACTTTCTAAGGCTTGTTTAAAAAAGAAAGATATTTTGGAGATTATTTCCTTTTCAAACAACCGATAGTGGGCAGCTGTAATCTGAATAAAGGGAAAAAGGCCCTTCTTGAACATAGGATGAGACATTTGTACCAATTTACTAGAAAACCAGTTTGGATTTAAATATAACTTTGGTATGACTGATGCCTTTAGTGAGAGGTCTAATGCTTTAATATTTAATCATTTCTGCCCTCCGAATTTACATTCGTTATATAATTAGACCCTTTTAATTTTATCTGGCTTGCCGTTCCAAATAAAATTGAATATTTTTTGTTCATATAATTTAAAAAGCAGGTCACTGGGTGTAGGCAAAACCATAAGCAAATAGGTAAACTGTGATATGATTAAAGAGTTAATCAGGGTGATTTTTCCACAAATAGGTATTTTCCTTTCCATGGTAGCAAGATCTTATCTATTTTTGCTAACTTTCTATAAAAATGTATTGGAGTGAGATCATTTCTTTCTTTTGGGATTTGTATACCGAGTATGTCCACATCTCCGTCAGGCCATTTCATTGGTAAACTACATGGTAATGTAAAATTTGCATTTTTTTGTGATCCAATACGTATCATAATTTGGTTTTAATCCAGTGAGGATAGCAAAAGTATCTAGATCCTCTATGAGGCTGTGGAGAGACTCTAATTGTGGTTTTAAAAGAAAACATGAATCATCGGCGTACAATGACACCTTGGTTTTTAAGCCACGGATTTCAAATAATTAATATTATTGTTTCATCTAATCTTAAAAGCTAACATTTCAATGGCAATAATAAATAAATATGCCGATAGTGGACAACCTTGTTTTACTCCTCTAGATAGTTTAAAACTTTCTGAGATGTAGCCATTATTTACTATTTTACACCTAGGGTTACTATACATAACTTTAACCCATTTTATTAGAGATTCCCCAAAATTGAAATATTCTAGGCATTTATATATAAACTCCAGTCGTACTTTATCGAAAGCCTTTTCAAAATCAGCTATGAAAACCAGGCCTGGTGTCCCCGATATTTCATAGTATTCTATTGTTTCCAGTACTTGTCTTATATTATCTCCAATGTATCGTCCATGTAAAAAACCTGTCTGATTAGGATGAATAAGTTCTGACAATACTTTTTTAATTCTCTGCGCCAAGCATTTTGCTAGGATTTTTGCATCACAACACTGAAGTGTAAGACGTCTCCAATTTTTTAAATGGACTGGATCTTTATATATACCATTTGGGTCCTGTTTCAGTAATAATGATATCAGACCACCTTGTTTCGTGTCTGATAATCTACCATTTATATAGGAGTGGTTAAAACATGCTAATAATGGTCCTTTGAGTATATCAAAAAAAGTTTTTTGTATACTTCCACTGGTATGCCATCCAGCCCTGGAGTTTTCCCATCCTTAAAGGCCCCAATTGCATCAAGCAGTTCCTCCTCTGTAATTTGGCCTTCACATGAGTCTTTCTGTACAGATGTTAATTTTACATTATTATTAGGAAAGAAATCCAAACAATTAGTTTCAGTTAGTAGAGATGGAGGAACCTGAAACGAAAACATATTCTTAAAGTACTTTACTTCCTCTTTCAAAATATAATTTGGTGAATCATGCGTGACTCCATCATTTGTAACAAGTTTTAATACATTTTTTTTGGTAGCATTTCTATATTGAAGATAGTTAACTGTTATTAACAACAACAAAAATAATGGACAAACTGTTAATTAGTGAACAAGCATTTTTCCAATATCCTTCGTCCTTGTGTGAGTAAGCTGATGGCAAATAGAGGGACTGTTTGAATATGGGGAGTGTCTGAAGGCTGTTATAGAGCTGAGATGAATGCAGGTAGCATAACATGGAGTTAGAATACATGTAATGAACCTGTTGCTCTAACTCGCTCTCTCTCTTTCGCGCTTCTCTTGCTCTCTCTCTCTCTTTCGCTCTTCTCTTTCTCTCTCTGTCTCTCTCTGTCTCTCTCTGTCTCTCTCTGTCTCTCTCTGTCTCTCTCTGTCTCTCTCTCTCTCTCTCTGTCTCTCTCTTGCTCTCTTTTTTTCTCTTCCCCTCTCTACTCTGTCTTCTCTCTCGCTTTCTCTCACCGCCCCCCTTCCCTTGTTTTTCTCTCTACCTCGGTTCTGGCTCATTGTGCACAGAACATTTCACAATAAATGAACGTGATACTTGCCAAGATTATAATACATGCATTGTAGTTCTGTGTGTAATTTATTTTCTTGCCGGTCATATTCCTGAAAGAAGTTCCTGTGTTGTCTCCCAGATTGTCCCTCTGGCACCTTACTGATCCATTCATAATAGATGAACTGTTAGGTAACAAGAATCTGGCTACAACTGTTGCAATCTGACTTTATTCAGAGTCCCGGGGAAGGGTGAGATATAAAGCTAGCAATCTGCAGGGCTTGACTTTTATTGAGAACTACAGTTTCATTGAAGTACCCATCTCTCACCTTTTTTATATTTCTTTCTCTATCTTTCACTCTCTCATCTCACACACACACACACACACACACACACACACACACACACACACACACACACACACACACACACAGTGTACATGTACACACATGCATGCGTGTGTGTGTGTGTGTTTGTGTACACATTTTACTATACTTGTTAGTACCAGAAGTCCTCACTAGAATAGTAAACCAACTTAAATTCAGAGAAGTAAGGACACTTTGCCGGTCCTCACTTGCAAAAAGGCTATTTTAGGTTTAGGGTTAGAATTAGGGTTTGGTTTAGGTTAAGGGTTAGGGTTAATGTTAGGGTTAGAGTTTAGGGAAAGTAGGATTTTGAATGGGAATCAATTGTTGTCCCAAAAATGTCCTCACAAGTATAGTAAGACATAGCTGTACACACACACACACACACACACACACACACACACACACACACACACACACACACACACACTCAAAGAAAATATAAAACCGTCAAGAAATTAACTATTGATCCTAAAAAGGATTTTTAAATATATTTATTTTCATCTTCATTTTGGTACGCAATTTCTCCCAGACATGTTGAAAAAGGGTAACAACTATGTACAGTTGAAGTTGGAAGTTTACATACACCTTAGCCAAATACATTTTAACTCAGTTTTTCACAATTCCTGACATTTAATCCAGATAAAAGCACACCCACAACATGATGCTGCCACCCCTGTGCTTCACGGTTGGGATGGTGTTCTTCGGCTTCCCCCTTTTTCCTCCAAACATAGCGATGGTCATTATGACCAAACAGTTCTATTTTTGTTTCATCAGACCAGATACATTTCTCCAAAAAGTACGATCTTTGTCCCCATGTGCAGTTGCAAACCGAAGTCTGTCTTTTTTATGGTGGTTTTGGAGCAGTGGCTTCTTCCTTGCTGAGCAGCCTTTCAGGTTATGTCGATATAGGACTCATTTTACTGGGGATATAGATACTTTTGTACCGGTTTCCTCCAGCATCTTCACAAGGTCCTTTGCTGTTGTTCTGGGATTGATTTGCACTTTTCGCACCAAAGTACGTTAATCTCTAGGACACAGAACGTGTCTCGTTCCTGAGCAGTATGATGGCTGCATTGTCCCATGGTGTTTATACTTGCATACTATTGTTTGTACAGATGAATGTGGTACCTTCAGGCGTTTGGCAATTGCTCCCGAGGATGAACCAGACTTGTGGAGGTCTACAATATTTTTTCTGAGGTCTTGGATGATTTCTTTTGATTTTCCCATGATGACAAGCAAAGAGGCACTGAGTTTGAATGTAAACCTTGAAATACATCCACAGGTACACCTCCAATTGACTCAAATTATATCAATTAGCCTATCAGAAGCTTCTAAAGCCATGACATCATTTTCTGGAATTTTCCAAGCTGTTTAAAGGCACAGTCAACTTAGTGTATGTAAACTTCTGACCCGCTGGAATTGTGATACAGTGAATTATAAGTGAAATAATCTGTCTGTAAACAATTGTTGGAAAAATTACTTGTGTCATGCACAAAGTAGATGTCCTAACCGACTTGCCAAAACTATAGTTTGTTAACAAGAAATTTGTGGAGTGGTTGGAAAACGAGTTTTAATGACTCCAACCTAAGTGTATGTAAACTTCCGACTTCAACTGTAAATCTATTAATGCTGCTGTTTAAAAAAACATCCCTCATGCAAATAAATATACAGTGTTTCCTTGCACCTGTCTTAAACAAGTGACCACATGCTGATTTGAAACTCTTTTGACAGAGTCTGTAAGTATTTAGGATCTGTCACTGCTGTAATAATATTTGAAGATAAATACACAACACAGAGGACTAAAGGTCAAGAGGGAATTAGTGATCAATTGAAATAGTTGTCTTTCTGTAATGGGGAACTGAATATTAATAATGGGTCAGGGATATGGGAGGAATTTCAGTCCGGGACTCATAGCTACATGTGGCAAGTTCTTATTGGTCCGAATTGTCTATACATTGAGCCTGAAATGGGATACTTGTTATTTGGCCATTGGCCCAATTTTACTGCAAGGAATTATAATTGGTCAACCACAGGCTAGGGTTGGGTTATAAACTACATCCTGTCTCTTTATTCAGAGGAAAAACCATTGAGGACAGGGAAGAATGACCATCTACTATCTACTTTCCAGCATAACAACTATGATTTGTTCTCTTTGAAAAAATATATTTTTCTCCCCCTGATTTGCTTTGGGGTCTGTGTTCTTGAAGAATAACGTCAACTGCTAACACTGCCACCAATCTCAGACAGTGAGGAAATACTTTCTCTCTTTCCCACTCAAGTGACAGTCAGTCACGGTGGTGGTTGATCCCAGTGGTGGTTGATCTCACTGGCTCAGTTTTATTACCTTTAAAGTAGCTGACAGACTTCACTGGATGTGGATTCCTCCAGTGTCTGTCTGATGGATATGGAACCTATGACCTCTTTGAGCTTGGATAGAGATGGACAAAGGTTGTTGTATGTGTACCTGTGGATGTATGTGTGTGTATATTTGTTTATATGCCAACAAGTGATTGGTATGAGCCCTTCCTGATATAAGAAGGCTGACACTTGTGTCGTCTAGGCAATGAAACATTTGGCTCTCGTATATTGACACCGAGGAAAATCATTCACCAGTCATATGTACTATGAGTGAGACAGAAAAGCGTCTCCTGAAACACAATAGTTAATTTCTGCTCCCCACTGTGATCCTATTGCCCATTTGGGGACTAAGTATGAGTGCTGATGAAGCATAACGGCCAAACAGCAGTCTCCTGTCGGATTAGGATATCACTGTCAGACGCATGGCTGCCCAGCCGCACTCTGAGGGCCATATTAGCACAGTGCATGGCATTACCAGGCTTCAGCTCTGTGTTCTGAAATTGAACTGAGTTGAGCCCCCCCACTCTGGCTACCTATTCCATCCAGACAGACATATTGGTCCAGGGGCCATTTGTTTGCAGCTGATGCATTCAATATATACCAGCCAGGTATTATGATGGCCCATAATGGAACATACAGTTGATGCCAAGTAGTTCATAACATGGAGGGTGTAGGTGGATGATGGGTGTAGGTGGATGTTATCGCTGGTGTAGCGAAATGCTTATATTCCTAGCTCCAACAGTGCAGTGTAATACCTTACAATACAATACACGCATATCCCAAAAATTCAAAGAAAGGAATTAAGAAATATAGAAACATTAGAACAAGCAATGTCCAGAATATAAATATATACTGTACTGTATGTATATGATGGTGTGTATAGACATCATGGACAGTATATGAACAGAAAAGGTGTGTACAGAAGTAGTTATAGGATGAGCCTTGACTAGAATACAGTATATACATAATATGAAGTGGGTAAAACAGATTTAAACATTATTAAAGTAACCAGTGTTAAATGTACATAGGGCAGCAGTCTCTAAGGTTCAGGGTTGAGTACCGGGTGGTAGCCAACTAGTAAAAGTGACTAAAGTTCAGGGCACGGTACTGGGCGGAGGCCGGCTAGTGCTGGCTATTTAATAACAGTCTGATGGCCTGGGAATTTAAGCTGTTTTTCAGTCTCTCTGTCCCAGCTTTGATGCACCTATACTGTGTCTGCCTTCTAGATGGTAGTGGGGGGAACAGGCCATGGCTCGGGTGGCTGAGGTCCTTGATGATCTTCTTGGCCTTCCTGTGGTGCGTTGCCATACCAGGCGGTGATCCTTTGGAGAGCCCGGTGCAGTTGCTGTACCAGGCGGTGACACAGCTGGACAGGATGCTCTCAATGGTGCTGTAGGTTTGTAAGGGGCCAAGACTAATTTCTTCAGCCTCCTGAGGTGGAAGAGGCGCTGTTGCGCATTCTTCAGCACACTATCTGCGTGGAGGGATACTTTCAGGTTGTCAGTGATGTGCACGCCGAGCAACTTGAAGCTTCAATGACCACCAACCGGGATTCCTGTGCATCCTGGATTATACACATTCCTAAACACACCTACACACACAAATGCACACTCTCAGACGACTTTCTTATTGCTCATACACTGTAAATTAGGGATGTCAAGTGAAGTAAAATGTTTGTCAGTGACACCTGATGAAAGTGGATGTTGAGAAACTGGAGTTTTAATGAGGAAATTTTTTTTAAATTCTTGCCGAGTTGCTATGTAGTCAGCAATTGCCCTCTATACCTCTTACTCCTCTTCAGCAGACAGACAGATGATGTTGATCTGCTCTTCCCATCTGGGTCCTGTGTCTAGAACATCTGGTGTAGATGCCACCGTGCATGCAGTCTCCGACTCTGACAGCAAAAGGCATGGCCCAGGCACATAACTTTCGTGTCCACATTGGCTAAGAGGGCATGGTGTGAGAGACAGAGAGAGAGAGAGAGAGGGGGGCTGGGGGTGGACTGGGGGGACGGAGAGAGGAAGAGAGGAAGAGAGGAAGAAGGACAAAGGGAGAGAGGGAGAGGGTGAGAACAAACTCAGGCAACATGAGTAATATTCAAACTGATTTATTTCCTGGGAATGGGAGATACGATATGTGGTACTTTTTCCCGCCTTGCGCCGCCTTGTTATTCTGATCTGGTTTCTTGTCATTTCATGTCATTTCACTGGAGAATTGTCCAGCGCTGAAGCAATTTATTTGTCTGCTCTGTTTGGTCACTATGCTGTAATTACCTTCCTTGTTGCTGTATTAGCTTTGTAATCTTAACAACCTGGGGGGAAGGAGATTTGGAAATGAGACTCATGCAGATAACTGGCCAGCAGCTTTTCAAATTATCCAGCCTGTTCTCATATACTTGACGTAACATAGTAAACATAAATCCAGGACACACCATTTAGTATGATATGTTACATTTGGTATGGTTACACAAGACAGAAAGTTACTTAAGACAAAAACCAAAGTAGGGTGGTTGGTCGGGGTGGTGGGTAGAAGTTTAATGTGACCGTCTAGCAACCCAAAGGTTGCATGTTCCAATCTCATCATGGACAACTTCAGCATTTTAGCTAATTAGCAACTTTGCAACTACTTACAACTTTTTAGCTACTTTGAAACTACCTAGCATGTTAGCTAACTCTTCCCTAACCGTAACCCTTTAACCTAACTCCTAACCTTAACCCTAACCTTAACTCCTAACCACTAGCCTAGCTAACTTTAGTGCGAATTGATGAAGGTACACTATATATACAAAAGTATGTGAACACCCCTTCAAATTAGTGGATTTGGATATTTCAGCCACACCAGTTGCTGACAGGTGTATAAAATTGAGGACACCGGCATGCAATCTCCATAGACAAACATTGGCAGTAGAATGGCCTTACTGAAGAGCTCAGTGACTTTCAACGTGACACCGTCATAGGATGCCACCTTTCCAACAAGTCAGTTTGTCAAATTTATGCCCTGCTAGAGCGGCCCCGGTTAACTGTAAGTGTTGTTATTGTGAAGTGGAAACGTCTATGAACAACAACGGCTTAGCCACAAAGTGGTAGGCCACACAAGCTCACAGAACGGGATCGCCGAGTGCTGAAGCCCGTTGCCCGGAAACACCATCTGTCCTCGGACGCAACACCCGCTACTAGGTTCCAAACTACCTCTGAAAGCAACGTCAGCACAAGAACTGTTCGTCGGGAGCTTCATGGAATAGGTTTCCATGGCCGAGCAGCCGCACACAAGCCTAAGATCACCATGTGCAGTGCCAAGTGTTGGCTGGAGTGGTGTAAAGCTCAACGCCATTGGACTCTGGAGCAGTGGAAACACGTTCTCTTGAGTGATGAATCACGCTTCACCATCTGGCAGTCCGACAGACAAATCTGGGTTTGGCGGATGCCAGGAGAACGCTACCTGCCCCAATGCATAGTGCCAACTGTGACGTTTGGTGGAGGAGGAATAATGGTCTGGGGCTTGTTTTCATGGTTCGGGCTAGGTCTCTTAGTTCCAATGAAGAGAAAGCTTAACACTACAGCAAACAATGACATTCTAGACGATTCTGTGCTTCCAGCTTTGTGGCAACAGTTTGGGCAAGGCCATTTCCTATTTCAGCATGACAATGCCCCTATGCACAAAGCGAGGTCCATACAGAAATGGTTTGTTGAGATCGGTGTGAAAGAATTTGACTGGCCTGCACATAGCCCTGACCTCAACCCCATTGAACACCTTTGGGATGAATTGGAAAGCTGACTGCGAGCCAGGCTTAATCGCTCAACATAAGTGCCTGATCTCACTAATGCTTTTGTGGCTGAATGGAAGCAAGACCCCGCAGCAATGTTCCAACATCGAGTGGAAAGCCTTCCCAGAAGAGTGGAGGCTGTTATAGCAGCAAAGGGGGGACCAGCTCCATATTAATGCCCATGATTTTGGAATGAGATGTTTGACGAGCAGGTGTCCAGATACTTTTGGTCACTTAGTGTATCTTCTTCCCATGGGGACTTTTGTTAAGAGGCCCGATGCTTGCTGTAAACACGCATCGCTTGCGGTACTGGTTTTGGAAACATAAGGAACATATCTTTCATATCAGCATTGAATAATTTTCAAAAAAGAAACGGTTCAATTACTACACACTTTTATAAGGTTAGGGTTCCCACACGACCATATTTCCATGTTTCAGCATTTGTTTGTGGAAAACAGATGAAAGACAGTCGACTACCTGTGTTAATTAGCTATTTGTGTCTCAGAACACCTGCATGTAAACGGAAGACGGGCGCTACAAACTTGTCACTGAAAAATACTTTTGGTTGCAAAGAAAACGGTTAAAACAGTCTACAGTATGTGCATATTTTGCATTTGTGAAATTATTTTGATTTGATATGAAAGTAGAGGGCTTTTTGTTTCTAGAACCATACTGCAATTGAGAATCGATCCCCGTTTAGATGGAGTGTATGGCTGTTTTGGCTGCCAGAGCCAATTAGCCTCTGAACAGAACATGTAAGGTCCTTGGACTATAAGGAGTAAGGTTAGGCTCCTTTAGTCCATATATTGGGCCAGGTAGACCCCGTCAGTGCCAAGACAGTTATATTGGCAGGAATGCCGGCTTAGGCCTAGTCCTTTTTATTACGCGACCCTTTCAGGGATTTCTTTGTTTTGTAAGTCTTTTTGAACCTTTTTCAGTAACCTCAATTTTGTATCACCTAATAAATAAAGCTACACCTGATTTTACCCCTTTAACTTTGCCTCCTTTTGCGTCATACCCTCATGGCTGTAAGACCTGTGACTCTTTTCACAAATCTGTACCCAGAAGGTAATGATCTTCCTGAGTGGCCTGTACTCTGTGTTACCTCAGCTGCAAACAAAATTACAACATTATGTGGGTGGCCTGAAAATAATCTCTCTACCCAGGGTAATCAGCTCTTTTGATAATTCTCTATGAGATCATAATCTAAGCATAATAATTCAACCTGGACTCAGCGGTAGAAGTAACATAGTAAATGTAAATCCTGGACACGCCAATTAATATGAAATGCTACATTTTGTATGCCATGTATTAATTTGTGGATGTCCATCATCCATTTCGTATGATATGTTACGAATTGCTATTCATATGATACGTTACGAATTCCAATTTTTTGTGGCTAACGTTAGCTAGGTGGCTAACACTAATGTTAATTAGGTGGCTAAAGTTAGTTAGCGTCTATGAATGGAGTAGGTATGGAGTGACCTAAGCATGCTAACTATTCACAGTCGGACAAAAGGCTTTACTATTTTTTAACAGGTCCTCTTTAAGCTAGGCCATCTCCATCACAGCATTGTAAACCATTTTCCTTATTTATTGAAGACATTGTTTTTTTCCCAGCCTCATTTGAGGAGGGAGGGAGGGAGTCTCCCTTGTGCTCTGCCAAGCCAGCCCTAATCCTCCATGGACCCTGAGCTGCATCTGCTTCACTTTCTTCCCCCTCTCATCCCTCTCTCCAGAACTAGATGTTGTGCTTCAGCTGAGCCTGGGAAGCCTTCATCCATTATGGATGCTGTGTTATAGGAGACTGATCTATAAGATCTCCCTTTGGATTCCAGCAGGACAGGAGAAGCCAGCACAAAGCAGCTAGGCCCCTCTCTGTATCTTTTTACTGTACAGTTACTGGAGCGGGGCATTTTTTATCATTTGATTTGCTGTCTATAATTCACGAGGCATGACAGCATACTAAGGCAGCCCGATACAGTATATTGTAAATCCTGTTGTAGGCTGATAGGGTTCTGCAGAAAAGCATATATTCCCTTATTTGACCTCTGTCTTCCTCCTACTTCCTACTCTAATCAGGGACATCAAAGCCACAACAGCGGGACCCTACTACCCATTGTTGGGGTTAAGGAGCAGCATGTATCTCCTTTTATGTTGACCTGTTTCCTGCCAGATGCCCTTCCTAGCCTCCATCACAGGATAAGCCAGGCATGGCTGACAGCTGTATGAGGTTGTTGCAGATGTAGTTGCTGTTGGACTGATTGTCTATGCATGGGACAGCCAATGAAGGAAAGGAAGAGAGAGGGGGTGGAGAGAGAGGTAGAGGAGAAAGAGATACACAGACAGAGGGGGAGAGAAGAAACACAGACTCAGCTGCAGGTCTTTCCCACTGGGCATACATCCACCACTTTATTAGTCTGATACAGTGGAAGAGGAGAGCCTGCTGTGGGGGGACGAAATACACACAGACACAGACACACACACACACACACACACACACACACACACAGACACACACACACACACACACACACCAATATGTTCAAATAGAGACAGAAGCCATACAGCTGAGATGATGGGTTTGGAGAGGAGAATTGAGCGAGGGGAATGTGGGGTCCAAGCAAATGTCTTCATCAGTTAAGTGATATTCCTACTTTGATTATGAACGTTCTGTGCTCTCCATTTGAGGCGGGATATTTTATTATCCTTCGGTAAAACACCCTGGAGAGATTCTGCTCTCCACATGAAGAAAGCAGGACGTGGTTACGAAGCAGCCTATGGACTCGTGCCGCTTAGGCTCTGAGTCAGTTATACTCCAGGCCTTATGAGAATAATTCATAACAGTGCTCTAATAGCAAGTGAAGCAAGGGTGTGAAATGGAAAAAAACATTTCTACGACTGCAGTATTAGACTTGGTGATTTTTCTGTTTGAATATCTGGATTCACTATTTGATAGAAACCGTGACCCTCCAATGTTGTTGTTTATGCTCAGATATGTTTAACAAATGCAAAAGCATTGAAGAAGCATGACTCTGCTTATTATCTGCTTCATCACAGTAGAGAGTTAGTGAAAAATGTCTTTCATGTTTCACTGATTTGAAAAGCAGTGCGTGGGAGCTAACGACAATTGAGATAGAATTGTTATAAGAACCATGTGGGAAACTAATATGCAGCAAACCCCCTCACTGAGAAATCTATTGTTGATCAGACCAATGAAATCCCATTTCATCTCTCATTCTTTTTTTCACAGAGCTCTCCCTTTCTCCCCTTTTTTCTCAGAATCTCATCCCTTTCTCCTTTTATCTTTCAGAAGTCTGCTGTCTTTCTGAGCTCGAGGAGGGAGGCCATGTTTGAGTACCTGCAGGTCTGCTCGGGCTGACTGAGGACTTTCTGCCTGCTCCAGGGGGGTGAGCCAGAGAGAAGCTAAACGCCCCTGACTGGCTCTGGAAGAGTGGAGAAAAGAAGGCTTATCTCCCACCTTTGTTCTCTCTAATGCCCCTTGAGATGGCTCTCCACAGACTCACTCCCACCTCAGTCAAAACTGTTTAGTAACTCCACACCGTCTCCATACCCCAACTGCAGGGAGAGAGAATACCCCACAAGGAAGTGGAGAAAGAGAGTGAGAGAGAGAAAGCTAATTAGTATTACTGAGATAGTGTCAAAGCTGAGAGACATGAGAAGAGACTTCTGAAGAGAGTTCTGTGCTCTGAGGGATATTGCTGTTAACCTTAAGGACATTTGTTTGTGGTATTTTTTTAAAGGGACTCAATTTAGTTGGTTGCGGGTTTAACATAGCCTTCCGTCATGACTCTTCTGGGAAGCTGTATGAAGAGGGGGCAGACTGACTGCCACAGAGGTGGTCCGGCTAGGCCCTGTCAGGTTCTGCTCCTGACCTGTTGTATCCTAGTAGTCCTGGGGGCCAAGCCAAAGACACCTGGCCACACACACCTCAACTCCATCCGCATTGACGGGGATATCTCACTGGGAGGACTCTTTCCTGTACACGCCAGAGGCAACAATGGGAAAGCCTGTGGGGAGCTGAAGAAGGAAAAGGGGATCCACAGACTGGAGGCCATGCTGTTCGCCTTGGACCGCATCAACAATGACCACGAGCTGCTGCCCAACATCACTCTGGGGGCCAGGATCCTGGACACCTGTTCACGGGACACCCACGCCCTGGAGCAGTCGCTCACCTTTGTCCAGGCGCTCATCGAGAAGGACGGGACGGACATCAAATGCCTGAGTGGCGGGCCGCCCATCATCACCAAGCCTGAGAGGGTGGTGGGCGTCATCGGGGCCTCCGCCAGCTCCGTGTCAATCATGGTGGCCAACATCCTGCGCCTCTTCAGGGTAAGTGCCTTACACATATTGGTTAATGGCTGTGAATGATGGCGGTGGCTATGAAAGTAGTCTCTCTCAACAGTCGTTTGTAGGCTGGCAGGCAGCATGCTCTGCAAGTGAGAATGCAAGCAAGGCTGCAATGAAAGCAATGTAACAGAAATCTGTAGCTGACGCTATTGCCTGATTCATGTATGATTATTTGTAATAGGTGTCATCAAAAGGCTAGGTTGCTTTTACTGGTAAAAGTGTTTTTAATTTTCTTCATGAAAGGATAAAGATCTATTCTGTCATTTTCCAACATTATGGAAATGTTGATGTGATAAAAACACTCCCCGCATTTTCTATAGGCTTTTACTCCATGTCTTCTCTCTAAGGTGATATTACATAGTGTAGCTAGAGGCGTATTCAATATCTCACATTTCAGGAATGCTCTGTGTCTGTGAAAATGCACCATGTCGCTCTTGTATGGGCATCAACTCATTTATGTGAGGAATTAGGTTCACACAGGGATGAAAGTAAGGCGGTACGGTCCGGTACAGAGTCCTTGCAAAATAAATAGTGGGGTACGCCGTACCGGTAAAACATGAGCCAAAATATCTGGCGGCTATTACACCATTATTAATCATTACTGCATGTCAGAGGCATGATAAATTAGCGAAAGGACTTGAAAACGTGTGATATAGCCTATGCTCTAAAATGTGATGTGGTCAGATGAGAACACAGAAATTTTGCCAAGGCAGAGATGATTGGCCGAAACCAAGATGCGTGTGGACAGCAGTAGACACATACATTCTGGCCTGATGACAATCGCCAAATGTCCTTACACTTTCTGGTGTTTTGTGTAACAGATGTCTCTTTCCATTCACCACTGTTCGGAGGCTAGAAATATGTTGTGAGTGGATGAACGTGCGCGGGTAGCCTAGTAAAGGAGCCTTCTGAAGTGATTGTTTGACAAACAGATGAAAACATCATGACTGGTTGGGTTTATGCCACAATAAAAGGTAATACATTTTAAAAGTTAAATGACAGATCTTTACAACTAGGCCCACAGAGATCCTATTGAATTAATAGGGATTTTATATGTAATTCTATGATTAGGCAAGAGCATAAACCCATAGGAAGTCCTGTACCGGGAGAAAATGGAATCTATTTTCACCCCAGGGTTTAATCCCCTCATTAAACCAATTCAAAATCATATTCCAAAATATTATTTTTTATCAAACAACATAGTCTTCTGCCTGTATGTTGGCCATCTGCGTTTGCCTCAGTTGGATGTGGTCTTTGTGGTTTGTAAGTTCTATAAAAGTCCCATTTAGAACCAGACATATTTTTCACTGTTCTGACAGTTGAGGCTCATCATTAGTCCTCAGCCTCTCCCCATAATGACATTAATTTGGGAAGAGTCCTTAGTGGTGTTTTGCCTCTAATTAAATAGGGCAAGTCATGCATGTAACCATTTGAGCTCGTTCAACACTTATTAAAGATCTAAAACGAGCCTCAACAGTATTATGTTTGCTCTCAGGATCCAAACATAACGTGCCAGTGTGAAAACAAAAGTAAACACAAACACAAGAAGACAGGCCCTTTCATAATGCCAACACAAAGCTGTCACAGGAATGATGCAAATGCCAGGCAGAACAATGGGCAAACAGTTGGACTGTGTTATAATGTAGCTACAATATTATGACGCTCATAGAACATTTGGAACATCGGAAGGAAGACTGGATGCTTGAGGCTTGTTTGAATAACATAATTCCCATAATACAATATCAGCACAGCGATCTGTGTTCTCTGTATTGTGTTCACAGTGCCAGACAGTGACAGTAACAGATAATGCTTGGGGGCATGCAGAGCATAAACTGGTTGGATTTAAACTGTGTGTAATCAGTGTTCTTAGCTTCTCAGGTCACCTCCGTGGCGAGCATGTACTGTAATCGCCCCCTGCACAAAAAGCCGCCTCTTCTGTATTTGTACTGCAATTATACTGAATAAAAGCCAGAAAGCAGCTATGCACCTCGTTGTGATTTCCAAGGCTATGTGCTCTGATAAGTACCCTTTTGAGCTCTGTGCAAATATCATTTGAATATCAAATTGAGAAGCTGGGAAATGTCCCCAGAACTTAAAAGTCAACAAGGATCATTGGGAGACACTCTACTGCAGTAGCTGACAGTAGCAGTCTGTGTTTGGGGTAAAGATATAATAACCAGTGCTGTGCTCACACCATGCTGGCCTACCTCAGCCTGCTTCCGCCAGGATCACATCACCATCATTAGCTCGATATAATGGCTCCTCTTCATTAGTGAATGAGGGTGGTATTGCAGCAGATTCATACTCCTCTTGTTTCTAATTATTTCAAGAACTTGACTTGATACTGTATCTTTCATCTGCACAACCTATGTTTTTGTCTCTCTCATCCTCGCTGTTGAGGAATGAGTGTGTGTTCTTCAGATGATTGGATGATGGCGGTAAGAGATTTGATCAAAGTGGGAGGCAGTCTTCAGAAAGATGTGTGGAGAAGATTGCACTGATTTCAGATTGCACTGGTTTCAGATTGCTCTCGTTTCTAATTCAGTTACAGTGATGAAGGGCTCATCGCCAAGTGGTACACCAATTAAGTGCAGGTCACTAGAGCCCCGTTTCCACTGGCAATTAAAATTAGTGCCAAATTAGGGTCAAATTAAAGCTGGCTCGAATGAAATTCTCAAATTCTAGCTGGGTCGAAGGAAACCGGGGGCAGCGCAGCCCAGTTTCACAACTGGTGTTAGCTCGATTAGAATTTGGGCTGCTGACGCCGTTACTATGCAATCACCAAGCTGATCACTGCTGGATGCTGACACAATGTTTAGCTAGCTCATCAGGGCTTGTTGCTGTTAGCTAGCACATGGACAAGCAGTACTGCAGTAGTCAGACATGACACACATTTTCACCATAGCTAGATCCTGCATTCATTTTTGTACAACACAAACTTATATTAAAACAGTCAACCCTCAACCCTCGGTTAGCTGTTTCAGAGTTGAACGTGAGCTAGCAGGAATTTTAGCCGCCCAGGTCATATTGAAAGCTAGCTACTTAGCTACATCATATCAAACCCGTCATCTGCTTTGCTTGGTTAGCTAGCTAGGTAATAGCCAATGCCATGTCAAGGAAGAATCAAGGTAGGAATTAAGCTAGCTAGCCTGTTATGCTAGCGACAATGCTAACCATTTAGCTAGTCAGCAAGCTAAATACATGGCCCTGTGTCTAGCTGGTACTAGTAGTATTATGGGGTAACATTAGTTACACCATGGTGAGGGTGAATACAGTTCATCAACATCTTGCTAGCTAACTAGCAACATTAACAAAGCCAACTGCAGTCACATATTGGCTACCTAGCAACATGACATAATTTCTCATTTCTGGATGCAGTAGGAATGCAATTTGAGCTACCTCACCAAGGCCAGCCCAACCTGGGATGTCTTCAAAGTGCCAATGGAAACGGGGCTCTAGGTGAGCTCTAGATAATGACAGTCAGTAGGCTACACATTCCCTTTTCAGTGTCATAACAGGGTCGGGAAGATTTTACTGACCATTTTTACCTCAACATGGACAATTTCAGGTGTTTTACACTTAACTGTTGCACCTTTTTCTTTATTTTAAAAGCAGAAAGTAGGCCAGCTTCTCAGCCCTGGCAGACTAGCTGTGGATAGGACTGTTCCCAGCCGCACATAAGCTATACCCAGTAAACTCTTGGTGAGTCAACTGTTTCCTGTGCCGAGGTCAGGGGATCTGCCACATCCATATTTTGTTTGATTTGAACAAGCAGTTTGGGTCCCAACCCTTCTTCTTGCCATGCCTAAGGGTAGTGGCCATAACACACTGCATGCTTGCTATTGTTATCAGAATGCTTCATTCTTTTTCCCCCACTTCCCTCTCCCAGTCTTAGAGCAGCTGAGGCTGGGTAAAGTGTTTACTCAGCACTCTGGAGCAGTAGGCAGGATCCCGTCCCTATTGTGCTGTATGAATATTTTATTCCCAGTTTACGTAATGTCCGCCTGGGGATCCGGTTGGGGTTTGAAAGCTCCCTCCCTCCATAGTTGGCCCTGCCTGCTCATGCTCTGTGATGTTCTCATCAGTTGAGCATTTTATTGCAACATAAGCAGGAGCAAAGTGTCCTAGCGCCCAGGCTAATTTGCAGAGGGATGGTTATTTATTTATTTATTTATTTTACCGTTATTTTACCAGGTAAGTTGACTGAGAACACATTCTCATTTACAGCAACGACCTGGGGAATAGTTTCAGGGGAGAGGAGGGGGATGAATGAGCCAATTGTAAGCTATGTTATGACACTGTAGCGACTGCAATTGATTACACACTAACGACAAGGCTGGTTTTAATAAGGCATCCAGCTTTGTGATCATGTCTTGGAGATGTCTTCTCTGGCCCTGTGCATGTCAGCTCTTAACTCGGTCTTGTATAGGCTACTGTATCAGCACTGTAGCTGTCACATGGGCATGAAGGTGGGATCAAGTGCCACTGTTGAGTTGCTGAGACATAACCATATGTTCTCAAAGAAGAATAGGGGCGCTTCGGCCACCTCCACCGAGGTGTACAGTCTGCTAAGGCACAAACAGCCTACACACATGCCTGTACCTCTGCCTTCTAAGCAGCAGGGAAGATGTCTTCAGAGAGTAGAGGGGAGGGAGGTGAGAGTAGTTTAGAGGAGAAGACGGGGGAGCCTGTAGTTAACTGTAAAAGGAGGGTTAACTAGCTGTTTTTTGTGCTGTCTGTGAAGCAGAGAGACTTTGCAGCCCCTGTCTCTTCCCTCATTAGAGACAGAGATTGTAGACCCTCAGACACTGTACCTTCCTCCTCTCAGCATCTCAACATGTTGAGACAGCATTCTCTCTGGATTAATGTAGGAACCACCATGTACTGTAAAAACCTTACACAAAAATAAATCAATTTGGAAAATGTGATGAAAGGATGCCTCTGCTCTGTTTGCAGGATGCTGGGCAGACATTTACAGGAATCTGTAGAATGCATGTGCTGTAGGGAATGTGGGGAACCAGAATTATTTTCAATGGGATACCTTTGAGAATTAATTTGGCAAGAAAGTAGCTAAGTATTTGGCAAAACTAGACTGAATGAAGATGGCAACTGTGTGAGCTGAAGCACAACTACACAAAAGCGAGTAGCTCTCAGTAGCTACCTCAGTAGCCAGTAGCTCTCTTTATCACTCTTGAGACAGGCCTGCCAAGGTGTGTCCTGTCACCTTCATGGATCCTCAGCATCTTAGCTCTGTGGTAATTAAGAATAATTATTTCTTTCTAAGTGGACTCCTATTCTGCACTAAGTGTAAATTGGTGTAGCCACACGAAATCAGGTCATTCAAGCCAGCCATTCCAGCCTTTACCCACCCATCCATGCCCAATAAATCCAAGGAGTGAATTCTCTACTCGCATGTGACATTTAAAATCCCATGCAGGCAAAGCCAACAAGGGAAGAAAAGCAAACGAGCGTCTCAAAATACTTGCAGGAAATTGTTTTCTGCAGGTTTACAGGCCAGTGGTTGTGCAGTGTCACTCAACCAGACTTTTACAGTCGGGAAGACCTGATCCTTGCAGCTGTCTTTCTAACTGTTCATTGTGGTCGTTCCCTTCCATATAGAGCTCCGGCCATAGCGGACCACTCCTTTATTACAGGACTAGTTCAGACTCAAGTTGCTTGGCCGACCCTGGGTCCAGCGGTCAAGTCCCAGTACATCCAAGAGGGAAGTGTGCCCAGAAACATGTCCCTTGCCTCTTTGTTTTGCTCTCTTTTTTCTTAGTTTTGCCGATTCTGTGTGCAAATCCCATCACAGGAAGCTGGAACAACAGCTGCTAATCACCATCCATAGTAGTGAAGGGGCACGGTGCGGTGGTCTCCACATGTGCACTGCTCGCTGTGTGGAGACGCTTGGTTTCACTCAAATTAATTTGTGGCATTTAATTACCGTAAGTTTGCAGGTCTGCAGAGTGAATGTTGCATGGTGGGGAGGGGAGGATGTCGAGTTTGTTTTTTAAATGGATAGTAAAAAAAATGTAACTTCCTGAGAGAACTCTGTGGAGACTAACACCATCTGCACTGATTTTAACAGCAGAGGAGATATACATGTATAGTGCTTTGGTAGGAACACAAGACAAGCTACACCTGTGATAACAGCTCCAATGTTCTGACCCTCTGCATAGTCATTTGACATTGTGTATTCTCAAGGCATGATAGCTTAAATAATTTTTTCTCTAACACAGTAGTCATACAACATGAATAATGTTCAACACTGTGTTTATTAAGTATCCTCTTACCCTTCCCCCTGTGAAAAGAGGGGATTGTTTTGGAGAAAATCCAGTGTTACAATCATGCTGCTAATTTAATGTTGGCATTTTCTCCAATTACTGTACATCACTTCTTCAGCACTCCTTGAAGCTCACTCCTTGAATTTGTGACACTGTAAATTGTCAGTAAGTCTTTTGATTTTGGTCTACATTTACAAACTGTCCATATGCTTACATCAAAACCATTGATGGCATCTTATGTCCTGTGAACTTGTCTCATAGATGCCACTACAGCACTCCCCCTGTCTCGAAATCTAACACTAAGCCCATGCGTTCCAGATATTCATCTTTAAACAACCACATCTCCAAAACAGAATCCAAGCAGCAAAGCCATGGTATCGCACAGTTTCCTCAAAAATAACTCAGGATTAGTCGCTTGCAGCTGTCTCCCCTGGAAAATCTACCCATCAACCAAAATAACATTCTGTGACCTACTGTCTGAAGATGTATGCAATGCATGTAGATTTGTAGTTGTAAAGATGGATGAGTGGTCACAAGAGAGACAGACTACACAGTTGTTAGTAGGGGGAATATATTTGAATTGATGTGATCGATGGAGGCATGACAGTTATTGATTCTGGGAGTAGTGAAATTTGATGGAGAAGTGACAAGTAGGATGTTGGAGTGATGGTATATATCAGCAAGTATGTTGTGATAAATGGACATACTCTCTGTTTTTAAGCCTACACACTATTGAACATTGCCTGAATGATGACAGTAAAAACATAACCACTAAGAAATGTAAATGCACTGCAATGTTAGCATAATGATAGTCAAGTTGTGTTGATCTGAGATTTTCTATGTCTGCTCAATTCCCTCCGGTGCCATGCCATATCCTCTACCTGGCCTGAAGCAGTGACAGAGAGCTACAGTAAGAAGGTTGGACATCATCCAGTCAACGTGCACGTCAGACAACATGGTAGCTAGCTTCTATGAGTCATCTACCCTCCATCACACAGAGGAATTCACTCTCTCTTCTCTGAGGCAGTCACGATGCTCCATTACAAATGACCATTTTAACGTTAGACAACAAGGACAAAACATATTCATTCAGAAGTGTGAAGATTTATTTATTGCATTAGTGACCTTCAGCAGCACTTAATTTGCTTTATTGTTGAATATAGTTTCAGAAATGTTGAAACAAAATGATGAGATACATGTATAGTAACAGTATGAAATGTCCATGGTTTTGATGTAATGCCCTCTTTCTGATATTACATCATTCTAGAGAACAATGTCAGGACAGAACAAATAAAAGGGCATAAACAAGACACCCATCCGTTAAAAACATTTGTACACACCAACATTAGCAGATAGACAGAGAAGGATCAATTCTCATTTACTGGTTAATTATCTCTTTCCAGACCTCCCTCAGTCAGTAAAATAGACTAAGTCTGTAATAAATCCCTACACAGAACACAGGGTTTATGTTGTACACCTCTGCCAGTTTTATTATTTGTTCTGTACAATCATTAAACAGTCAAGCAAGCTGTGAAGACCCCCTCCCATACAAACACAACACACCTCTTAGATTGCACTCCTGTTCAGGTATTTAACCTGAGGCAGAGAACTGTTGTGACAACATACTCTGTTTCCTGGAATTGTACCCTCGTCTTTTTCCTGCTGTTGAAAGGCAATGTTTGAAGTTACACAATGGAAGGAAAGGTGGTCCAGATTGGTATTGATTTCACACAAGTTTGAGGTGTGACATTTAAATGAAGATAAATGTACTAACATAGTGTTTGTTTTTGGTACATAGGCTATCTCACCTGGGCTGTTGCAGACAATAGTTGGGAAGTCTGGAAAATCTGATTGTATTATCAATGTCCCTGCCGAGGATGCCACCATACTCACTGTGTTGGTCGAGGATCCATTCTTGCAAGAGCACCAGTTCAGTATTGTAGCTTATGGTAAACACTGCAACACAAAGCATAAACAGCTAGGAAATAACTGCGTATATAAATGAGTTTTGGTTGTATGTAGTTGTAGTTATTGAAGCAGACCACAGCACTTGTCCAGCTAGAGGGTTTGTGGTCAAGCGTTTCCTACCTGACTGGGCCTGAAAAGATGTTAAACATTTCTTGGAGGCTGCTAGGTCATGTGTGAAATCTTGTTCCTAAGAAAACCTGTTTTGTGTCTTTTCGGTGTTGACCCTGCGGCGGTGTGGCATGTCCTGTGGTGGTTTATCTTAGTCAGGACTACTGTATTCCCTGTACTTCTAATTGACTCACATACAGCAATAGTTAAATCTGATCTGACAGTTCTATCTGCACTCTATGGCTGGGTCTGAAATGGCAACCTATTCCACATATAGTGCAACAGTTTTGACCAGAGCTCTATTCAGACGCATCCTATGAGATGGGTAATTGTGAATAAAGGGTCTCCAGGAACATCCAGAGACAGTGCTGAAAGCATACTGTATGTGCATTAGTAGAAATGGTTATGTACAGATTGACTCTTTGCTGCTTGGGAACTGTCTGTACATCAATGCCACAACTACCTCAATCATAATGGAGTTAAATTCAGGGCAGCTCTGTCCCCTCAGATATAGTTTGCTACAATAAACAGATCGTTTTACGTTTGAGGCTATCGATCACACCTTTACTTTCCCCTCCAGATCTACTACACTGAACCCCTCTTTTCTCTGCTTACTGACCCTCTGCTCCAGGCCTTTAGAGGTAGGTGAAATGAGTGCAGTGTGGCCAGCTGGATGGCTGGATATGTCAGCCCAGCAGTCCTAGGGTCATCCTCAAGGACACTGCAGCTCCTCAGCCCTGATTTTAGTGATTTAATATGCCAGGCTTACATGTTGACCTGAAGGTCTCTTTCCTTCTAGCTCTCCTCCTCATCTCTCTCCTCTATAGGCCAAGGCATGCTCTACAGGCTCAGAGCCATGAAAGCACAGCCCAGTGTCATTGGCATCTGTCCTAAACACAGCTACTGATGAGATATAATTGCAATGCCAAGCAAGGGTCAGTTTAATCATTTCAGGTTTGTGTAAATCAGGTAGGTAGTTTCCAGGTGTTCTTTAGATGGTAACCTCTTGTCTTCTGTTTGACCCCAGATTTACTCCTACAGTATGTCTTTTAATTGGCAGAGTCTAGAGCACATCAGATCAAGCCAAATGTTCTCATTGACCTCTGCTAGAGCTTGGCTGTAAGTTCAGTGCCTGACATTGCAGAAAGAAAAGATCAGACACCCCAAAGAAGCAATGTACTTTTAATCTAATCATTTCCAAAGTCAAACAGTCTTATTAAAAAGCTTGTGCAAAGTATGACATTTACACTCAACAACCCTTAAATTAAGTTTTATTAATGAGAGATCAATTGCTACTGCGCCGCTGCTGTTAAACTTGCTCATATTTTGTGTTTCTAGAAATAAACAAGAAATTAGTGCCACTTGACTTATTTGGATGAGATGAGTTCTAAGAACAACTTGAGGATGGGAGAAAACCCTCTGATCAGATAAATTATTATCTGAATGTCAAGGGGATTTTGTGATAATTGTGTGAGTTTCTGTGGAAATAACCAAGGGAGTCAATTTGCTGAGAAATATGAAAATGCACAATATATTTCTGAAAGACGTAGCTTACTGTCACGTCCTGGCCGGTATAAGGGTTAATTGTTATTGTAGTTTGGTCAGAACGTGGCAGAGGGTGTTTGTTTTATGTGGTTCGGGGTGGTGTTTTTCTAGAAGGGCATTTGATTTAAGTATTCCGGGGTTTTTTGGGCACTGTTTGATTTTCATGTATTCTATGTTTAGTCTAGTGTGTCTGTTTCTATGTTTGGTTAATTGGGGTTGGGACTCTCAGTTGAAGGCAGGTGTTGTCTATTTGCCTTTGATTGAGAGTCCCATATATTAGGGTGTGTTTGTGTTTGTCATTTGTGGGAGATTGTTCTGTGTTTAGCCTTGTGCCTTGCCAGACTGTTTTGTTGATCGTTCGTTCTTTTGTTATTTTGGTGTTCATTTTGAATTTATTAAACGTCAAGATGAGCCTACACATACCTGCTGCATTTTGGTTCTCCTTTACCAACGACAACCGTGACAGAATCTCCCACCACCAAACCAGGACCAAGCAGCAGAGGAAGGAGCAGAGGGAATTCGAGTTGGACTGGCGGGAGAAATGGACCTGGGAGGAAGTTCTGGATGGGGCTGGACCTTGGCACCAGGCTGGGGAGTACCGTCGCCCACGGGAGGAAATTGAGGCAGCCAAGGCAGAGAGGCGGAGGTACGAGAGGGAGAAGCACGAGAGGCACCCCCAATAATTTTTTGGGGGGGGCACACGGGTAGTTTGGCTAGGCCAAGGAAGAGCCGGAAGCCAGCTACCCGTGGTTATATGGAGGAGCGTATGAGGTGGAGGGCGCCATAGTGCGCACCTCAGCGAAACATCTCACCCATACGCACGCACAGTCCGGAGCGCGCCATTCCAGCCCCGCACAGATGCCGTGCTAGAGTGGGCATCCAGCCTGGGAGGAGGATGCCTGCGCAGCGCATCTGGTCGCCGGTACGCCTCCTCGGACCAGGCTACCCTACTCCCGCTCTACGCACGGCAACCATCAGGCCCCTGCACAGCCCAGTCCGCCCTGTACGAGCACCCCGCCCGTACAGGGCTACTAGTTCCATCCAGCCAGGACGGGTTGTGCAGGAGGTAAGATCAAGACCGCCTGTGCGCCTCCATAGCCCTGGGTTTCCAGTTCCTGTCTCTCGTGCGGACCCGGAAGTGCGTCAGCCCAGTCCGACTCATCCTATTCCCGCTCCCCGCACTAGCCTGGAGGTGCGTGTTCTCAGTCTGGTACGTCCAGTACCAGCACCACGCACCAGGCTTCAAGTGCGTCATCCCAGTCAAGAGTCGCCCGAGCCGCCCGTCAGTCAAGAGTCGCCCGAGCCGCCCGTCAGTCAAGAGTCGCCCGAGCCGCCCGTCAGTCAAGAGTCGCCCGAGCCGCCCGTCAGTCAAGAGTCGCCCGAGCTGCCCATCAGTCAGGAGTCGCCCGTCAGTCAGGAGTCGCCCGAGCCGCCCGTCAGTCAGGAGTCGCCCGAGCCGCCCGTCAGTCAGGAGTCGCCCGAGCCGCCCGTCAGTCAGGAGTCGCCCGAGCCGCCCGTCAGTCAGGAGTCGCCCGAGCCGCCCGTCAGTCAGGAGTCGCCCGAGCCGCCCGTCAGTCAGGAGTCGCCCGAGCCGCCCGTCAGTCAGGAGTCGCCCGAGCCGCCCGTCAGTCAGGAGCCGCCCGAGCCGCCCGTCAGTCAGGAGCCGCCCGAGCCGCCCGTCAGTCAGGAGCCGCCCGAGCCGCCCGTCAGTCAGGAGCCCCCCGAGCCGCCCGTCAGTCAGGAGCCGCCCGAGCCGCCCGTCAGTCAGGAGCCGCCCGAGCCGCCCGTCAGTCAGGAGCCGCCCGAGCCGCCCGTCAGTCAGGAGCCGCCCGAGCCGCCCGTCAGTCAGGAGCCGCCCGAGCCTCCCGTCAGTCAGGAGCCGCCCGAGCCGCCCGTCAGTCAGGAGCCGCCCGAGCCGCCCACTAGTCAGGAGCCGCCCGAGCCGGCCAGACTGCCCGGAGGTGCCAGAGCCGGCCAGACTGCCCGGGGGTGCCAGAGCCGGCCAGACTGCCCGGGGGTGCCAGAGCCGGCCAGACTGCCCGGAGGTGCCAGAGCCGGCCAGACTGCCCGGAGGTGCCAGAGCCGGCCAGACTGCCCGGAGGTGCCAGAGCCGGCCAGACTGCCCCAGCGGTCAGGATCAGCCAGAGTGGCCCATCTGCCCAGAGTCTGCTGATGACCAAAACCCAAGGGAGTCTAGCAGCAACCTTGAACTGAGTAAACCTGACAATTCAGAACTTACAGAGATTAACTGTTTAATTGCTGAGTCTGCATACAGGGTGGAGAGGTGGAGGTCTGCCCATGATCCGGAGCAGGGGGAGTCTGCCTACGGTCCGAGGCTGATCGGGTCGGTCGGCACTCTGGAGGACAATAGGCCGGAGCCTGAACCACCACCTGCATAGGTGGGTTGGGGAGGGGGGGTGTAGCACAAGTGCCGTCGGGGACGGCAGCCACCCTCCCTTCCCTCCCTTTAGTTTAGGGGGATTTTTTGTTGTTGTTTGGGGTTTTTGTTGTTTTTGAGGTGCTTCCGGGGTTAGCACCTTTGGGGGGGGGGGGGGTACTGTCACGTCCTGGCCAGTATAAGGGTTAATTGTTATTGTAGTTTGGTCAGGACGTGGCAGAGGGTATTTGTTTTATGTGGTTCGGGGTGGTGTTTTTCTAGAAGGGCATTTGATTTAAGTATTCCGGGTTTTTTTGGGCACTGTTTGATTTTCATGTATTCTATGTTTAGTCTAGTGTGTCTGTTTCTATGTTTGGTTAATTGGGGTTGGGACTCTGTTGAAGGCAGGTGTTGTCTATTTGCCTTTGATTGAGAGTCCCATATATTAGGGTGTGTTTGTGTTTGTCATTTGTGGGAGATTGTTCTGTGTTTAGCCTTGTGCCTTGCCAGACTGTTTTGTTGATCGTTCGTTCTTTTGGTGTTAATTTTGAATTTATTAAATGTCAAGATGAGCATACACATACCTGCTGCATTTTGGTCCTCCTTTTCCAACGACAACCGTGACACTTACAAAATGGTAAGTTATTGCTACTAAATGAAAGCAGTTTCCAATAATGGATTGTACTTGTAGGTAAAGGTCAATAATATTTGCAGTATGTCATAGAATGTTATTAAACAAAACCAAGCGACAACGAACAGAGAGAATCGGTGCGTCTAATAGCATTATAGAAGTAGAGGATACCATTTGAGGAGGTCACTGAAAATAACCAATCAGATGCTCGCAAGCGATGTTATAACATCTGGTGAAACAATTCTGATTTGAATTGTAGTAGCAATGTGTGTTTATTTAATGTGACTCTCACAGAGAAATTGCTATCTTCATTATGCAGTGTATGTGGACCATTTAGAAACTGATTATCTGACATGAATGCAGTAACATACAGCAGAGATCAGGGCAAACATCAGAGGCGTTGTTATGATCCTTTTTAAATGGCACTTTAAAACCAGATTGAAGAGTGCTTAAGCCTTCAGTGATGTTTGCAAAGTGGGACGCTGTACTGTTGCCCTTCTGGCTCTTTTCAAGTGTTAAACTGGCCATTAGGTTACTGTTGAAAAATGGTTAGAGGCAAATAGAGAAATCTTTCACCCATAACACTTGCTCATGTGGCATTTCATGCAACCGTAGGCTAACTCATTTTAAACATATTATGGAGCTTAGGAGAACTGCTGGCGAATGCATGAAGGATGTATACTGTACCAAAATATAAATGCAACATGCAAAAATGTCTAAGATTTTGCTGAGTTACAGTTCATATAAGGAAATATGTCAATTTAAATAAATAAATTAGGCCCTAATCTATGGATTTCACCCACTGGGGAGCCAGGCCTGGCCAATCAGAATGAGTTTTTCCACACAATAGGGCTTTAGTACAGAAATACTCCTCAATTCTGCTATTTTGTGTCTTTTTTGCATTGATCTTAACTTTTTCTTGTACATTGTAAGGCTTGGGTGTCGTACTGGAGGAATCAAATGCAGGAAGCAGCGATACAGGGTAGTGGCTTTAATAAGCACACGGCTAAAACACAAGCCTTCCCAAAACAGCGATCAAAGCGCACAACAAAACAAGGTGCCCCAAACACAGGGGACAAAACACTGTTGGCGCAAACACACGCACTACTGCAAAATACAAAATCAGAGTGTCACCAAGCAAAGCAAACAGAGAAACAATCCCGCACAAAGAGCAGGCGGGCCTGCTGGTTAATAAAGCCCGCTAATCAGCTCAACTAGGAACAGGTGCACCTAATAACAAAAAGGGGGGAAAACAAAAAGGGAATCAGTGGCAGCTTGTAGGCCAGTGACGATGACCGCCGAGCGCCACCCGAGCAGGAGGGGGGGCCACCTTCGGTAGGAGTCGTGACATACATAACGTGTCCACCATCGTTTCCTTCGACTGAAAATAAGTTCTCGACATGAGAACAGCAATCACTGACCTCGATTTGAATGAAGATTTCTACTTCAACGTGTCAATGGGACATAAGTGGGGAGGCAGGTAGCCCATTGGTTAGAGCGTTGGGCCAGTAACCGAAAGGTTGATGGATTGAATCCCCGAGCTGACAAGGTAGAAATCTGTCGTTCTGCCCCTGAGAAAGGCATAAATAACCCACTGTTCCCTGTGCACTGAAGACATGGATGTTGATTAAGGCAGCCCCCGCACCTCTCTGATTCAGAGAGACACATTTCAGTTGTACAACTGGATAGGTGTCTATTCTCACCCCGAACCAGGCCTTAATCCTGGAGACTTGGAAAAGCTGAAGGCAGTGTAAGAGAGGCTGATGTGTGGGCACCATGGTGAAACTAAGTTGGCGAGTACAGTACATGAACCGCCTCTACGTTCTATTGGCGAATGTACAATCACTGGAGAACAAAATGGACGAGCTCCATTCGAGGTGTGTCTCATTCTTAACCGCAGCTGGTGCTCAATCCCTAATATTAAGGAAGTCTTAAGTTTCTGCTCGCCTGAGTTAGAATACTTCATGATAAGCTGTAGACCATACTATTTACCAAAAGAGTTTTCATCTATATTTTTCGTAGCTGTCTATTTACCACCAGAAACCGATGTTTGCACTAAGACAGCACTCAACAAGCTGTATAAGGTCATAAGCAAACAAGAAAATACTCATCCAGAGGCGTCTCTCCTAGTGGTCAGTGATTTTAATGCAGGGACACTGAAATCCATCTTAACTAATTTCTACCAACTACTGGCGAAAAAACTCTAGATCACCTTTACTGTCCCACGCCCTCCATTTGGCAAATCGGACCATAACTCTATCCTCCTGATTCCTGCTTAAAAGGAAGTACTCAAACAGGAACTACCAACGATGCTCTCAATATGGAAGTGCTCCTATGAAGCGGACACTAAGCTACAGGACTGTTTCGCTAGCAAAAACTAGAATATGTTCTGGTAATATGTTCAAGTAAACTTCCAAGATGGCGTAGCAGTCGGATGTATGTTTTGTCTTGTCCCTTCCTGCCCCTTGTAAACATCGTTTTTCCTTGTTTTTTTTCGTATATATTTTAATATCACTTTCCGTCCACGGACTGAATATACTCTCCTATACTTAAGAACCAGAACTCCCATCAACAGCTAGCCGGTTAACTAGCTAACCGCGGCCCGCTAGCTATCTAGAGCACTTCGGACTGTTAGCTTAAGAGGCCCATCAGACAAATTCTTTGGCCACTATACCTAGTTTGCCAATTGGCCTGGTTTACCACATGGAGCCCTGCTGATCCGTCTTCCGAACCGGAACCCCAACAGAAGCTAGCCAGCTAACTAGCTACTAGTCAGCTAGTCACTGCTAGCGGTCATCAGCTACCTCTAGCATGGACAACTTTCACCAGTCTGCACAGCGGGACTCAAACCAGAGCAAATCTGACTTATTTTTCTCCATATCTCCGGATCCCTTCCGCAAGCTCCGAACCTTTTTATTTTTTCTTCACCTGGATCATTTCTGCTAGCTAGCTGCTATCTAAGTGGCCACTCCTGGCAAACGTCCCTGTCTCGAAGCAAGAACCAATTAGCCTGGATCTAGCCTTGCCAGGCCCATCTGCTATGCCCATCTCCCGGCTAGCCAATAGAGGTCCATCAGCCACTCCCTGGGCTACAATACCTATTTTGCCAACCGGCCCCGACCCATCACGACTGGACCACCGACGTGATCTGCCTGATGGATTTTCTCAACTGGCTCCGCCGTCGCGTCGTCCCCCTGAATGCCCATCCATTAGCCTGTTAGCCGCAGCCTGCTAGCTGTCCAGAGCACATCGGACTGTTAGCTTAAGAGGCCCAGCAGACAATTTCTTTGGCCACCATACATATTTTGCCAATTGGCCTGGTTTACCACACAGAGCCCTGCTGATCCGTCTGCCGACGTAATAGCACGAGGGGGCCACAACAGACTTTCATCCGTCGCGACGTCCCTCCAAGGCCCTTTCTGCTAGCTTGCTAGCCTCGGCTGCCTGAAGCCACTGGACTCCAATGATTCACTCGGCTATGCATGCCTCTCGCTAACGTCAATATGTCCATTGCTGTTTTGGTTAGTAATTATTGCCTTATTTCACTCTAGAGCCTCTAGCCCTGCAATACGCCTTAGCTAACAATTTCATTCCATCTACCACACGTGATGACATCACCTGGTTTAAATGATATTTCTAGAGACAATATCTCTTTCATCGTCACTCTATGCACAGGTTTATCCCCACTGTATTCACATCCTACCATACCTTTGTCTGTACGTTATGCCTTTAATCTACTCTACCGTGCCCAGAAATCTGCTCCTTTTACTCTCTGTTCTGAATGTACTAGGCGACCAGTTCTTTTAGCCTTTAGCCGTACCCTTATCCTACTCCTCCTCTGTTCCTCTGGTGATGTGGAAGTTAATCCAGGCCCTGCAGTGCCTAGCTCCACTCCTATTCCCCAGGCGCTATCATTTGTTGACTTCTGTGACCGTAAAAGCCTTGGTTTCATGCATGTTAACATTAGAAGCCTCCTCCCCAAGTTTGTTTTATTCACTGCCCTAGCACACTCTGCCAACCCAGATGTCCTAGCCGTGTCTGAATCCTGGCTCAGGAAGACCACCAAAAACCCTGAAATTTCCATCCCTAACTATAACATTTTCCGACAAGATAGAACTGCCAAAGGGGGCGGTGTTGCAATCTACTGCAGAGATAGCCTGCAGAGTTCTGTCTTACTATCCAGGTCTGTACCCAAACAACTCCAGCTTCTACTTTAAAAAATCCACCTTTCCAGAAACAAGTCTCTCACCGTTGCCACCTGCTATAGACCACCCTCTGCCCCCAGCTGTGCCCTGGACACAATATGTGAACTGATTGCCCCCCATCTATCTTCAGAGCTCGTGCTGCTAGGTGACCTAAACTGGGACATGCTTAACACCCCGGCCATCCTACAATCTAAACTTGATGCCCTTAATCTCACACAAATGATCAATGAACCCACCAGGTACAACCCCAAATCCGTAATAACGGGCACCCTCATAGATATCATCCTAACCAACTTGCCCTCCAAATACACCTCTGCTGTTTTCAACCAAGATCCCCTCCTCACAGTCAAACGCTCCCTAAAACACTTCAGAGAACAGGCCTTTCTAATTGACGTGGCCCGGGTATCCTGGAAGGATATTGACCTCATCCCGTCAGTAGACGATGCCTGCTCTTTCTTTAAAAGTGCCTTCCTTACCATCTTACATAAGCATGCCCCTTTCAAAAAATGTAGAACCAGGAACAGATATAGCCCTTGGTTCTCTCCAGACCTGACTGCCCTTGACCAGCACAAAAACATCCTGTGGCGTTCTGCATTAGCATCGAATAGCCCCGTGATATGCAACTTTTCAGGGAAGTTAGGAACCAATATACACAGGCAGGTAGGAAAGCTAAGGCTAGCTTTTTCAAGCAGAAATGTGCATCCTGTAGCACAAACTCAAAAAAGTTCTGGGACACTGTAAAGTCCATGGAGAATAAGAGCACCTCCTCCCAGCTGCCCACTGCACTGAGGCTAGGAAACACTGTCACCACCGATAAATCCACTATAATTGAGAATTTCAATAAGCATTTTTCTACCGCTGGCCATGCTTTCCACCTGGCTACATCTACCCCGGTCAACAGCCCTGCACTCCCCACAGCAACTCGCCCAAGCCTCCCTATTTCTCATTCACCCAAACCCAGATAGCTGACGTTCTGAATGAGCTGCACAATCTGGACCCCTACAAATCAGCCGGGCTAGACAATCTGGACCTTCTTTCTAAAATTATCTGCCGAAATTGTTGCAACCCCTATCACTAGCCTGTTCAACCTCTCTTTCGTATCGTCTGAGATCCCCAAAGATTGGAAAGCTGCCACAGTCATCCCCCTCTTCAAAGGGGGAGACACTCTAGACCCAAACTGCTACAGACCTATATCTATCCTACCCTGCCTTCCTAAGGTCTTCGAAAGCCAAGTTAACAAACAGATTACCGACCATTTAAAATCCCACCGTACCTTCTCCGCTATGCAATCTGGTTTCAGAGCTGGTCATGGGTGCACCTCAGCCACGCTCAAGGTTATAAATGATATCATAACCGCCATCGATAAGAGACATTACTGTGCAGCCGTATTCATCGACCTGGCCAAGGCTTTCGACTCTATCAATCACCACATTCTTATTGGCAGACTCAACAGCCTTGGTTTCTCAAATGATTGCCTCGCCTGGTTCACCAACTACTTCTCTGATAGAGTTCAATGTGTAAAATCGGAAGGCCTGTTGTCCGGACCTCTGGCAGTCTCTATGGGGGTGCCACAGGGTTCAATTCTCTGGCCGACTCTTCTCTGTATACATCAATGATGTCGCTCTTGCTGCTGGTGATTCTCTGATCCACCTCTACGCAGACGACACCATTCTGTATACTTCTGGCCCTTCTTTGGACACTGTGTTAACTAACCTCCTGACGGGTTTCAATGCCATACAACTCTCCTTCCGTGGCCTCCAACTGCTCTTAAATGCAAGTAAAACTAAATGCATGCTCTTCAACCGATCACTGCCCGCACCTGCCCGCGCGTCCAGCATCACTACTCTGGACGGTTCTGACTTAGAATACGTGGACAACTACAAATACCTAGGTGTCTGGTTAGACTGTAAACTCTCCTTCCAGACTCACATTAAGCATCTCCAATCCAAAATTAAATCTAGAGTCGGCTTCCTATATCGCAACAAAGCATTCTTCACTCATGCTGCCAAACATACCCTCGTAAAACTGACCATCCTACCGATACTCGACTTCGGCGATGTCATTTATAAAATAGCCTCCAACACTCTATTCAACAAATTGGATGCAGTCTATCACAGTGCCATCCGTTTTGTCACCAAAGCCCCATATACTACCCACCACTGTGACCTGTATGCTCTTGTTGGCTGGCCCTCACTTCATACTCGTCGCCAAACCCACTGGCTCCAGGTCATCTACAAGTCTCTGCTAGGTAAAGCCCCACCTTATCTCAGCTCACTGGTCACCATAGCAGCACCAATTCGTAGAACGCACTCCAGCAGGTATATTTCACTGGTCACCCCCAAAGCCAATTCCTCCTTTGGTCGTCTTTCCTTCCAGTTCTCTGCTGCCAATGACTGGAACGAACTGCAAAAATCTCTGAAGCTGGAGACTCATATCTCTCTCACTATCTTTAAGCACCAGCTGTCAGAGCAGCTCACAGATCACTGTACCTGTATATAGCCCATCTGTAAACAGCCCATCTATCCACCTATCTCATCCCCATACTGTATTTATTTATTTATCTTGCTCCTTTGCACCCCAGTATCTCTACTTGCACATTCATCTTCTGCACATCTACCATTCAAGTGTTTAATTGCTATATTGTAATTACTTCGCCACCATGGCCTATTAATTGCCATACCTCCC
Organism: Salmo trutta; assembly: GCF_901001165.1. Classification (NCBI taxonomy): domain Eukaryota; kingdom Metazoa; phylum Chordata; class Actinopteri; order Salmoniformes; family Salmonidae; genus Salmo; species Salmo trutta. Next base: position 17,138,949 of record NC_042986.1, on the reverse strand, counting down.
TTATCTTACCTCATTTGCACTCACTGTATATAGACTTTTTCTTTTCTTTTTTCTACTGTAATATTGACTGTATGTTTTGTTTATTCTACTTGTAACTTTGTGTTGTTGTATGTGTCGAACTGCTCTGCTTTCTTGGCCAGGTCACAGTCGTAAATGAGAACGTGTTCTCAACTAGCCTACCTGGTGAAATAAAAAAAATAAAAAATTCATCCTATGGCATTGAGGAATTTACCACATCAGTCACCGGCTTCATTAATAAGTGCATCGACGATGTCGTCCCCACAATGACCATATGTACATATCGAAACCAGAAGCAATGGATTACAGGCAACATCTGCACTTAGCTAAATACCAGAGCTGCAGCTAATCCGGATGCTTATAAGAAATCCCACTTTGACCTTCGACGATCCACCAGTCAAAACGTTAATTCAGGACTAAGATTGAATCTTACTACACTGGTTTTGATGCTCGACGGATGTAGCTGAGCTAGCAAACTATCTCTGATCACAAAGGGAAACCTAGCCGTGAGCTGCCCAGTGACGCGAGCGTACAAGACTAGCTAAATGTATTTTATGCTTGCTTCGAGGCAGGCAACACTGAACCATGCATGAGAGCACCAGCTGTTCCAGACGACTGTGTAATCACGGTCTTAGTAGCCGATATGAGTAAGACCTTTAAACAGGTTAACATTCATAAGGCCACAGGGCCAGACAGATTACCAGGATGTATACTCAGAGCATGCACTGACCAGCTGGCAAGTGTCTTCACTGACATTTTCAAGCTATCCCTGACCCAGTCTGTAATACCTACACTACCGTTGAAAAGTTTGGGGTCACTTAGAAATGTCCTTGTTTTTGAAAGAAAAGCACATTTTTTGTCCATTAAAATAACATCAAATTGATCAGAAATACAGTGTAGACATTGTTAATGTTGTAAATGACTATTGTAGCTGGAAACAGCAGATTTTTTCTGGAATATACAGAATCCCATTATCAGCAACCATCACTCCTGTGTTCCAATGGCACGTTGTGTCATTTTAAAAGGCTAATTGATCATTAGAAAACCCTTTTGTAATTATGTTAGCACAGCTTAAAACTTTTGTGCTGATTTAAAGAAGCTAGAAAATTGGCCTTCAGACTAGTTGAGTATCTGGAGCATCAGCATTTGTGGGTTCGAGTACAGGCTCAAAATGGCCAGAAACAAAGAACTTTCTTCTGAAACTCATCCGTCTATTCTTGTTCTGAAAAAGGAAGGCTATTCCATGCGAGAAATTGCCAAGAAACTGAAGATCTCGTACAACGCTGTGTCCTACTCCCTTCACAGAATAGCACAAACTGGCCCTAACCAAAATAGAAAGAGGAGTGGGAGGCCCCGGTGCACAACTGAGCAAGAGGGCAAGTACATTCGAGTGTCTTGTTTGAGAAACAGACGCCTCACAAGTCCTCACCTGGCAGCTTCATTAAATAATACCCTCAAAACACCAGTTTCAACGTCAACATTGAAGAGGCGAATCCAGGATGGTGGCCTTCTAGGCAGAGTCCCTTTGTCCAGTGTCTGTGTTCTTTTGCCCATCTTAATCTTCTCTTTTTATTGGCCAGTCTGAGATATGGCTTTTTCTTTGCAACTCTGCCTAGAAGGCCAGCACCCCGGAGTCGCCTCTTCACTGTCAATATACACACAATACCCCATAATGACAAAGTGAAAACAAGTTTTAGGAAATTTTTGCAAATGTATTATAAATAAAAAACATATCTTATTTTGAATATGGGCTGTCATACAACAAAATGTGGAGTAAGTCAAGGGGTATAAATACTTTCTGAAGGCATTGTACAATAATTGGATTGAATTCGGTAAAACAATAAGTGGGTTGGGCGGTATTCAGATTTTCATACCTTTCCTGTACCATACTGGGGTATATGGCAAAGGGAAAGGGAAAGGCTAGACACAAAACACAGAGTCAATCTCCCTGCATGGCTTTGAGACATTAGAGATGTTAGCTGTGCACGGGAGAGAGGGAGAGAGATTGGTATGGCATTACCAGAAGTGCACGCCAGGGGTGCTATTGCTTTCCAAAAGTAAAAAATAAATAAAGCATACCACACTCATTGCATATAAAACTGTAAAACCGTTGATCTTGATGGACCATAAGAAATTGCTTAAAAAAATATATATAATAATTGCAGCTGTAGCACATGCCTTGTGAGGGAGCAGAAATGTAATTACCAATAACCATTACGCTCATCAACAACAACCCGAAGGCTAATATGCTACCACCCTGGCCGATAACCTGTGTTTATCAACAGGATTGGCCATTCTTTACCTCCAACGGGCGTGCCCTCTTGGGGCAAACTGCATCCCTTAACAAGACAGATCTTAACAGCCACTCACTCGTCTCCTGTTTGAGGCCATCAGTCTGGTCTTGGGCCCCTCTAAAAGCAATTATAGTGTGTGCCGTGGCAGTGTAAGGGGCAGAGGCATTAACTCACTGAATACATTACCTGTCTGTGTACTCTTCTCTCAGTTAGTCAATTACTGAGTCTAAATAGAAGCATCAGATCTTGACACTGATGCCTTCAATGGAGCTTGCTGCTGTTGATGTTGCTGCTTGGGCAAAAACAAACGTGTGAAACAGAATGCTCCCTATCATTGTCAGAGTCTTCAGCCATCTCCATTAATTTTCATCTCAAAGCCTAAGAAAATTAATATCAGACCAAGATCGAGTCCAGCTTCATAAGTCTATGGGAAAAGTGAAAGGGGAATATGAAAACTCAGCAGGTCTACGGCAAGGTCATCTTAGACTGGCTCAGAAAGAGCTTATTGAAGCTATCAACTGGGCTTTAATTGGTAAACATTGAGTTATTGTGAATTGATTTTAGTCTGAAGGAGACAGACTTTCTGTTTAAAGTCATAAATTCAACTGTGATGCTTACATACCCAATGTAGAAATTAATTTTAATTGAATCTGTACTACTTGAACTGTAAATATAGGCTACTCTAAGCTCAAACAGTGTAATAACCCATATGTTCTAAACCACAAAAATGTCTTCAATGAAATTTTAAATACAACCATATAGTGTCTTCATGTTTTCCAGACCGTCACCATTAATAACAAATATGATTGATGCAAAAACAGTGTCCTGCCAAACCTAATTTGACTGAGCAATGGCAATGACTACCTCTCACTTCACTGACCGTTGGTTAGTAATGCTATGTGACATGTGTCAGTGCTCTTAGGGAAATGTGTTTGATATGGTCCTGTAGGAGGCCTAGTAATGGCCATAGTATGTGTTTTACTTGCATGTCCATCACCATCTGCGGCTTTGATGGATGGAACACAACTTGGTTCTGGAACATGCAGGGTTCTAAGAACCAGACATATTTTTTGCCTTAATTCCGTGAGGAGGTGTAATCAATCAAATGTTGCAGTGAGATTGAGAATATTTGGTGAGACTCTGAAGATCTTGGATCTTAATCTTGACCTCCATATAATGTTGATGTTCAGGCAGAACCTCTAGAAAACATGCCATGTTGTCTACAGCTTCTAGGTTGAATATATATGTGACCTCCTTGAGCCTTACAGATCTTTGCAAAAAAAGAAAGTCATAGAGGAGATGGCGAAATACTATTACATGTGGGATTTTCTCATAGCTTCGTAATGGAAGTAGGCCTATAGCTGATGCATTGTTGTCTTTAGACAACTTTACATTAAAAAAACTGGCAGAATACTTTCATGTTTGAGTTCTTGCAGATGCACAGCCAATAGGAGATGACCATCAGCTTCTCTAATAAACAGATACACCAGTAACTTTCATTCTGCAGATACAGATTGCACCATTCAATTTCACTTTCTTCCAAATGGATTTCAAACTTCTAAGATCTGCTCAGGTGAAAAGGGCTGGTTTGCTGAGACATTGAGAAGTGAGCTGCCTGTGTACATCAGCGTCAAGAGGCAAAGGGAAAGGCTAGACACAAAACACAGAGTCAATCTCCCTGCATGGCTTTGAGACATTAGAGATGTTAGCTGTGCACGGGAGAGAGGGAGAGAGATTGCAGGCGCACACATCCCCCCCCCTGTTGCCTCTTAACTGGCATACACGGTGATGTGCTGCTGCTCCTTTCACCACCTTGCTTCTCTTTTCTGCAACTTTAGCTGAAAAACATAGGGGGAATTAAACATTTAAGTAAACTATTGGGGATTTCAGCATGCCTTTTTCTTTCTTTCGATGAGCTCCAGTGAGAGACAGATCTGCAGTGTAGGTTGGAGTTGGACCAGGTAGGGGTATAGCCCTTTTCACGTAACAGCACTGATGATATGCACTCATCTTTCCCCTTTTACTTGCTTTTTCATTCTAGGTCTGGCTCTACAGCCTGTGCTTTATACAGAATGCATTGTCCTCATCGGGTCACCTCATCCTGTTCATAAAGCTTGCAGCGTGGTTTTTAAAAACTCCTGTATGATCATTCATGATAGGGAGTACATACTGAAACTAGTGTAGTTGAGATTATAACTAGCTGATGGAGTCAGGTATTTATGAGGTTAAAGTCATGAAGGTGGACCAGGAGAGTGCAGTGTTTCTGGGGACTGAGAGGGGGTCTAAAATGCTTTTCTGTGACATCACAGGGTAGGATTAAAAGCAAGGGTTGGAACCAATTCAGGGAACAGAACTGAAAACCAAAATACCAAAATTATTTGAGGAACAGAACCCGAACAGAAAACGAAAGTTATGTATACTGTTCTGGAACAGAACTGATATTTTAAAGCATGGGAACCGGTTAATAACATTATTTAATGTTCCGGGCATTTTTTTGCAGGCCCACACAAATCCCCAAAAAGTGCCTATGGAAAGCCCTCCCTTTGTCACTCAGGAACTTATGCCACAATCACGTACTAGTTTGATCTAGGAAACTCGAGTTTCCTAGTTCCGACTAGCACATGAACAAGGAATTATTCCATGGTCTGCCTTCCAGATGGAAATCTTTGCCAGTGGGTGTGCGTGTGTGTGTAGGCTACCTGCCCCTCCCCTCTGAAGCATATTGTAGGTGTCTGTAGCCTACTGGCGACGGTACAGGCATAATGCAGAAATTTGGTAGAGATGTTTAATTAGAGAAGAATGGATTTACTTTTAAAATGCTAGTTAAGGATACTACAGTTATCACGTTTCACATTGGCTTTATTAACTACAAAAAGGTAAGGCGTGTTTTTAATTCTAGTCCTGCTCTACCCAAACAAGTTTGTTAGCTATAGCTAGCTAGCTAGATAACGTTTGCTCTGGTCCAACGGTAAGCCAACTCGGATGTGCAAAGACATTCAACGTTCCTTCAAAGAAGCCACTCCTCCATGGGTATCATTCTGTAGGCTTATTTCAGGTAATGCATGTCATAACAAGATGCCCAGCGATCAAGGCAAGCTTCCTCCATCCTCTCTCGCTCTCTCCTCTCTCTCAAAATTTTAGTTGCATCTGGCGCCCTACACTGTGACTGGAAGCACAGTGTGTGTGTTTGTCTTTCATTATGATTAAACCATGCTGTTACGGCAAAATACATTTTGCTATGTAGAATAAATCGCTTACCCGCTCCACAGCAAGCTGCTCTATCCGCACTGATTGGTGAACTAGTTTAATGTTGAGCTAAATGTAAAAAAAGTACATTTCAGAGGTTTAAAAAGCAACAGAAAGTAACTATATAAACTGCTACTTTTTTTTTGGTGCGAACCGGTTCAGAACTTTATTTTGCTGGTCGAAACAGTGGAATGGAACAAAAAATAATGGTTCTATTCAGAACGAAAGATTGGAAAATGTTGGTTCCAACCCCTGACTTCTTGGGGCTTGGTGTCCCGCTAGCGGGATAATTCCGACAACATCCGGTGAAATTGTAGAGCGCCAAATTCAAATGACAAAATCGTAATATTAAACATTCATGAACATACAAGTGTCTTATATCATTTAAAAGCTTAACATCTTGTTAATCCAACTGCATTGTCAGATTTCAAAAAGGCTTTACGGTGAAAGCATACCATGCGATTATCTGAGGTCAGCGCCCCACATCAAAATATTTTTTCAACCAGCACAGGCTTCACAAAATCACAAAAAGCGATTAAATAAATCACTTAGCTTTGGAAAATCTTCCTCTGTTTGCAATCCCAAGGGTCCCAGCTACACAATGAATGTTTGTATTGTTCGATAAACTCCTTCTTTATATCCAAAAAAGTCTGTTTAGTTGGCGCCATTGATTTCAGTAATCCACTCCTTCAACATGCATACAAAGGAATCCAATAAACTACCGGTAAACTTCGTCCAAACAAGTCAAACAATGTTTCTATTCAATCCTCAGCTACCCTAATATGTAAATAAATGACAATATTTCAGACGGAAAGAACGGTGTTCAATAGGAAAGGAAAATAACGAAGATAACGTTTTTCAAGAAACAAGCCTGAAACCCTGTATAAAGACTGTTGACATCTAATGGAAGCCATAGGTACTGCAATCTGGGAGGAATGTTTATATATAGAACCATAGACTTGCATTGAAAAGGACTGTGACCTCCAAAAAATACAATTCTGGATGGATTTTCCTGGATTTTTGCCTGCCATATCAATTCTGTTATACTCACAGACATTATTTTAACAGTTTTAGAAACGTCAAAGTGTTTTCTATATGCATATCCTAGCTTCTGGGCCTGAGTAACAGGCAGTTTACTTTGGGCACGTCAGTCAGGCAGAAATTCAGGATACTGTCACCTTGCCCTTTAAAAGCCCCTGACAGATGCTTTTCATCTGTGTGCTTCTAACTTTTGTTATCTCATTGGCATTAGGATGTTTAACTTTTATTCAAATTTAAATCTAGGATGACGTGTCTCCTGGTAGTTGAAAGCTATCCCCATGATATCATGAGATTGAAATCCATCTTGGATTCCCTTTAAATACCTCAGGGTGACTGATTACCATTATTTAATTATCTATTAAAAAGCAATTAAGAGACCTTTTACTGAAACAAAAACATTTTTTTTCTTTTTCCATATTCATAACATGCCTTATCTTATTTCCAATTGCAATTAAAGGGCAATTTCACCAATGCCCTTTCATTTTCTCCAGCACAATACCAGTGTCTACAAACGGCGCATTTCTGTTTTATGGAGCAAAGAAAATTCAGGTTAAAAAGTTCTACCTAATGACATCATCAAAAGTTATAACATTTAAAAAAAAATTGATGTCACTGATTCGCAGTGACATGGGGAGAAAATGACTGGTTTTCTTTCTTTTAACAAATCTTCTTAGTTAAAGCACAGAGGGCGGATGAATGGCCCAGGCTGCAGATTGCATTGAATTATTTAATGTTGCTGTGCATTCCTCATGTGCACCGGCCATATTGTACATATACTGAATAAAAATATAAACACAACACCTAAAGTGTTGGTCCCATTTTTCATGAGCTGAAATAAAAGATCCCAGAAATGTTCCAAAAAGCTTATTTCTCTCAAATTTTGTGCACAAATTTGTTTACATCCGTGTTAGTGAGCATTTCTCCTTTGCCAAGATAATCCATCCACCTGACAGGTGTACCATATCAAGAAGCTGATTAAAAAGCATGATCATTACACAGGTGCACCTTGTGCTGGGGACAATAAAAGGCCACTCTAAAATGTGCAGTTTTGTCACACAACACAATGCTGCAGATGTCTCAAGACACAATTGGCATGCAGACTGCAGGAATGTCTAACATAGCTGTTGCCAGAGAACTGAATGTTAATTTCTCTACCATAAACTGCCTCCAACGTCATTCTTGAGAATTTGACAGTGCATCCAACCGGCCTCACAACCGTAGACCATGTGTAACCATGCCAGCCCAGGACCACATCTGGCTTGCGGAGTATTTCTCTCTGTAATAAAGTCCATTTGTGGGGAAAAACTCATTATGATTGGCTGGGACTGGCTCTCTGGTGGGTGGATCTGACTCCCAAGGCGGTGAGCCTATGCCCTCCCATGGCTGCGCCCCTGCCTAATCCTGTGAAATCCATAGATTAGGGCCTATTGAATTTATTTTAATTGACTGATTTCCTTCTATGAACTGTAACTCAGTACAATTTTTGAAATAGTTGCATGTTGCATTTATATTTTTGTTCAGTATAGTTGGCTTCAGATGAAAAGGTTCCTGGCTGGAATATCTAATTAGCGATCAATGTTACAGGTCATATCAGTAAATTCAACTGTGGGAAAACGTAAAACCTGCGTTATGAATTGTCTGGCTTTTCATTTAATATTCAAAGGCAAGTAAGGAGAGACGAAGCCTCAGGTTCAGTAGACTGAAAATATTCCATATATCACTATAATAATGAGGACATACTTGAGCCTCCTTGAGTTACTCAACGTGCTTCCTGTGTAACCTATTTTACAGACCAGTTGCATTTTAAATGGCTTATGTGGTCTATAAGATGTTCATTAGTGAAAGGGTAATGTAAACGGAGTGTACAAATCATTAAGAACACCTGCTCTTTCCATGACAGACTGACCGGGTGAATCCAAGTGAAAGCTATGATCCCTTATTGATGTCACTTGTTAAATCCACTTCAATTAGTGTAGATGAAGGGGAGGAGACAGATTATTAAAGAAGGATATTTAAGCCTTGAGACAATTGAGAAATTGATTGTGTATGTGTGCCATTCAGAGGGTGAATAGGCAAGACAAAAGATTTAAGTGCCTTTGAACGGGTATAGTAGTAGGTTCCAAACGCACCGGGTTGTGTCAAGATCTGCAAAGTTGCTGGATTTTTCACACTCAACAGTTTCTCGTGTGTATCAAGAATGATCCACCACCCAAAAGACATCCAGCCAACTTGACACAACTGTGGGCGTAGTCAACATGGAGTCAACATGGGCCAGCATCCCTGTGGAATACTTTCGACACATTGTAGAGTCCATGCCCCAACGAATTGAGGCTGTTCTGAGGGCAAAAGGGGGAGGGGGGATGCAACTCTATTGTTTATTTTTTTGTTGACTGATAAATGCAAATCGAGGAATGTGAGCACATTCAGACTTGATGTTGAAGCTACAAACCATTATGAATGAACAGCGTTGGTTCAGCCTGTGATGTCATATTGAGGGGACTGGTTGGCACAATCAGAGCAGTGCGATTGAGGTCAAGAGAGCACAATACCAGGACATTTTGTAATTTCCGGTTTACTTCTGGGGGGAATGCTGTTAACAATTGTGGTTACCTTTGTGCAGAGGAAGGAAGCAAAGACTCCCTCGCAAACGGAAACTCTCGGCCAAGCCGCTCCCTTCCGCTAACTTCATCTGTGTTTATCATCGTCAAAAAGCTCTTCTGTTTTCATGGATTTTTACAATATAGCCAATTTTGACAAGCTGTGGAATCTAGTGGAAACCGTTTATCATCCCGCCTTCGCCCAATCTTGATTTGTCCAAATAATCAATGACGAAAACAACAAACCAAAATCAAATCAAATTGTATTGGTCACATACACATGGTTAGCAGATGTTAATGCAAGTGTATAGAAATGATTGTGCTTCTAGTTCCGACCATGCAGTAATATCTTACAAGTAATCTAACAATTTCACAACAACTACCTTATACACATAAGTGTAATGGAATGAATAAGAATATGTACATATAAATATATGGATGAGCGATGGCCGAATGGCATAGGCAAGATGCAGTAGATGGTATAGAGTACAGTATATACATATGAGATAAGTAATGTAGGGTATGTAAACATTATATAAAGTGGCATTGTTTAAAGTGACTAGTGATACATTTAATATATCCAATTTTTAATTATTAAAGTGGCTAGAGATTTGAGTCAATATGTTGGCAGCATCCTCTCAATGTTAGTGATGGCTCTTTAGCAGTCTGATGGTCTTGAGATAGAAGCTGTTTTTCATTCTCTCGGTCCCAGCTTTGATGCACCTGTACTGACCTCGGGGTGAACAGGCAGTGGCTCGGGTGGTTGTTGTCCTTGATGATCTTTTTGGCCTTCCTGTGACATCGGGTGGTATAGGTGTCCTGGAGGGCATGTAGTTTGCCCCTGGTGATGCGTTGTGCAGACCTCACTACCCTCTGGAAAGCCTTATGGTTGTGGGCGGAGCAGTTGCCGTACCAGGTGGCGATACAGCCCGACAGGATGCTCTCAATTGTGCATCTGTAAAAGTTTGTGAGTGTTTTTGGTGACAAGCCAAATTGGCGCTGTTGCGCCTTCTTCACCACGCTGTCTGTGTGGGTGGACGATATCAGTTTGTGTGGGTAGATTATTTCACCACGCTGTCTGTGTGGGTGGACCATTTCAAAACTTTCCACCTTCTCCACTACTGTCCCGTCGATGTGGATAGGGGGTGCTCCCTCTGCTGTTTCCTGAAGTCCACGATCATCTCCTATGTTTTGTTGACATTGAGTGTGAGGTTATTTTCCTGACACCACACTCCGAGGGCCCTCACCTCCTCCCTGTAGGGCGTCTCGTCGTTGTTGGTATCAAGCCTACCACTGTAGTGTCATCTGCAAACTTGATGATTGAGTTGGAGGCGTGCATGGCCACACAGTCGTGGGTGAACAGGGAGTACAGGAGAGGGCTGAGAACGCACCCTTGTGGGTCCCCAGTGTTGAGGATCAGCGGGGTGGAGATGTTGTTTCCTACCCTCACCACCTGGGGCGGCCCATCAGAAAGTCCAGGACCCAGTTGCACAGAGCGACGTTGAGACCCAGGGTCTCGAGCTTAATGACGAGTTTGGAGGGTACTATGGTGTTAAATGCTGAGCTGTAATCGATGAACAGCATTCTTACATAGGTATTCCTCTTGTCCAGATGGGTTAGGGCAGTGTGCAGTTATTGCGATTGCGTCGTCTGTGGACCTATTGGGGCGGTAAGCAAATTGGAGTGGGTCTAGGGTGTCAGGTAGGGTGGAGGTGATATGATCCTTAACTAGTCTCTCAAAGCATTTCATGATGACGGAAGTGAGTGCTACGGGGCGATAGTCGTTTAGCTCAGTTACCTTAGCTTTCTTGGGAACAGGAACAATGGTGGCCCTCTTTAAGCATGTGGGAACAGCAGACTGGGATAGGGATTGATTGAATATGTCCGTAAAAAACACACCAGCCAGCTGGTCTGTGCATGCTCTGAGGACGCGACTAGGGATGCCGTCTGGGCCGGCAGCCTTGCGAGGGTTAACACGTTTAAATGTTTTACTCACGTTGGCTGCGGTGAAGGAGAGCCTGCAGGTTTTGGTAACGGGCCGTGTCAGTGGCACTGTATTGTCCTCAAAGCGAGCAAAGAAGTTGTTTAGTTTGTCAAGGAGCAAGACGTCGGTGTCCGTGACGCGGCTGGTTTTATTTTCGTAATCCCTGATTGACTGTAGACCCTGCCACATACGTCTTGTGTCTGAGCCATTTAATTGCAACTCTACTTTGTCGCTATACTGACGCTTAGCTTGTTTGCCTTGCGGAGGGAATAGCTACACTGTTTGTATTCGGTCATGTTTCCAGTTGCCTTGCCATGATTAAAAGCAGTGGTTCGCGCTTTCAGTTTTGCGCGAATGCTGCCATTAATCCACGGTTTCTGGTTGGGGAAGGTTTTAATAGTCACCGTGGGTACAACATCACTGATGCTAATAAACTCGCTCACCAAATCAGCATATACATCAATGTTGTTGTCTGAGGCTATCCGGAACATATCCCAGTCCATGTGATCGAAGCAATGTTGAAGCGTGGAATCCAATTGGTTAGACCAGCATTGTATTGACCTGAGCACAGGCGTTTCCTGTTTTACTTTCTGTCTATAGGCTGAGAGCAACAAAATGGAATTGTGGTCAGATTTTCCAAAAGGACGGCGAGGGAGGGTTTTGTATGTGTCGCAGAAGTTAGAGTAGCAATGATCCAGAATTTTGCCAGCCCGGGTCGCACATTCGATATGCTGATAAAATTTAGGGAGCCTTGTTTTCAGATTAGCTTTGTTAAAATCCCCAGCTACAATAAATGCAGCCTCAGGATATGTGGTTTCCAGTTTGCATAGAGTCCAATGAAGTTCTTTCAGGGCCGTCGAGGTGTCTTCTTGGGGGGGGGGATATACACGGCTGTGATTAAAATCGAAGACAATTCTCTTGGTAGATAATGTGGTCGGCATTTGATTGTAAGGAATTCTTCGTAAGGTGAAGAAAAGGACTTGAGTTCCTGTATGTTGTTATGATCACACCACGCCACGTTAATCATAAGGCATACACCCCCGGCCTTCTTCTTACCAGAGAGATGTTTGTTTCTGTCAGCGCGATGCGTGAAGAAACCGGGTGTCTGTACCGACTCTGATAATGTATCCCGAGTGAGCCATGTTTCCGTGAAATATTTTTTTTTTACAATCTCTGATGTCTCTCTGGAAGGCAACCCTTGCTCGAATTTCGTCTACATTGTTGTCAAGAGACTGGACATTGTCGAGTAGTATACTCTGGAGTGGTGAGCGATGTGCCCATCTACGGAGCCTGACCAGAAGACCGTCTGCCCCTTCCCCCGGTCTGCGGCACCGTTGTTTTGGGTCGCCTACTGGGATCCGATCCTTTGCCCTGGGTAGTGGTCCAAACAGAGGATCCGCTTCGGGAAAGTCGTATTCCTGGTCGTAATGTTGGTTGACGTTGCTCTTATATCTGATAGTTCTTCACGGCTGTATGTAATAAGACTTAAGATTTCCTGAGGTAACAGTATAAGACATAATACATAAAAAAAATAAAATACTACATAGTTTCCTAAGAGGGCGAAGCGAGGCGACCATCTCTGTCGGCGCCATGTCTAGCTCAGGAACTACTGCTGCTCATAAACACATACTTCTATGTGAGCCTTGACCGACTCTCGCCATTTCATGTCCACGAGAGATTGTCCTCTTCACAACTGTCACTTGCAAACTCATTCTGTCTGCATCTGGAATTACTCCTGGGCCAAAGACTGGTTGGCCATCCTGAAATGAGAAGCCGTTACTTATTCATTGATATGCTATCTTAAGCAGCGCTTCTCTTTCCTCTATCAGTAGCATGTGATGCAAGGCAACCATAAACCCCCACTCACTCCCTCCAATGACAGAAATCACTCAACTCATGTATGCATGTGTGTGTTCCAAATGGCTGGGAGGAATATGATGTGTCCTCAAACTCTGTGTTATTTAAAACAAATCCATAAAACAAATCCTTACTGTGTATTAATGTAATGCCAACACATAAATCTGAACGTAATATTGTACCGAAAAAATTAAAGGCATTAAAAATGCCTGCTAACTTGAAGACATTGAAAATAATAATATTTGTGTCATATGACATCACCTGAATTCATGTTTCAGAGATTCATCCAGCATGCTCACTTGAGGTCTGTTGCACTGCAGATGAGGCATATCATATTCATAGATTTATAGATTTTCATCATCATTTGGTTAATAGATGACACAGTTACATCTGGTGTATGGTGTCCATTTTAGGACCTTCTCAGCCTCATGCGTCTTCGTTGACTACATTTTCACCTTTCATACCATTCACCAAAAAAGGTTCTCTGTCTAGCACCTTTTTAAAAAATTAATTCCATAGATGAGACTGGGGTTAAATAACCAGAGCTGAAGCAAACTGAATTTGATTCGTTTTTATTCCTCGCATGTTAGCTCAATAACTTTTAACCCTCATTTTCAGACCCTCCTCAGTGGTATATTCATTATCAACTTCCACTTTTCATGAGCTATCTGTAATGGCTCTTGACCAATTATAAAGCGTTGGTATAATTAGTTGCTTGGGTGAGTGAGTAGGCTCCAAATTGTTTGTGCTGGAGGGGAACTCTGGGGGAGTTATGTCACTGGAGGGAGAGAGTGAGAGGGAGAAATGGGGAAAAGAGAGAGCGATAGAGAGATCAATAGAAAGAAAGAGAACGAGAGAGGGAAGAAGAGTTATTCAGTTCACTGGAGTAGCAGCAACACTGATGGAGAGAGGAGGAACACTCAAGTAGATCCACCTTGCAATCTCCAAGCATTGTTGAAATATTTAAAGAAATATTCTTAGGATCATGTACTCTGTCATCTTTCTTGAAGCTCTGATGCCACTGAACAATAAGATAAATAGGTTGTATCCTATGTACATCTACCCACTTTCTCTGCCTAAACCTCCTCCAGAAAATGCCAGGGAATACATAAATGTGGGCTGAATCTTAAGGCTTTGTTTATGTTTGTGTTTATCAGTCTCCCACAGATCCCCTATAGTGTAGGCGTCTGGGGTAATGGATTAGAGCGCTGGTGTCCGTGATAGCATGCTTGAGAAAGAGCTGCATATTTCAGGGTCTGTCTTTCTCTTTCTTTGTGCCTGTGTGATGCCTGTGTTTTTCCAAGGAAGGAAGATTGTCACACTGCCACTGATATGCCCATCGGCACGATGGTCCAGTGTGGGCACAGTGTACAGTGGTGTACACTAATGATGTGAAAAGGCTGGGTGTTAAAAGTGCAGTAGAAGGCAGACCAGCCTATGAGGATTTGTTTTGGTGTGTGGTTTGGGGAATAGGAAGGTTAGCATTTGCTCTGCTGGCAAGGACACCGTGGAACGTTTACAAATAAAATCCAACCTGAAGGTGATACCTGTTGCATTCCAGAAGGGTGTTATGAGTCCATATTCTGGCACGATTCAGTAAGAACAGTACAGTGTTGTAATTAGGATTGAAAAGGGAGGGTATATTACTGGAAACTTCCAGTAAACTACCAGAACTTTGTTAACTTTCAAGTTTTTTATTAGATTATCAGATGACATCTACTGGCCTTTTTGGGTACTTCAGATTATCACAGGTGTCTGTAATTATCTCTGGTGCTCTGTGTGGCCTAGTCACATGTAGCATACAGTTGGAAGTTTACATACACTTAGGTTGGAGTCATTAAAACTCGTTTTTCAACCACTCCATAAATTTCTTGTTAACAAACCATAGTTTTGGCAAGTCAGTTAGGACATCTACTTTGTGCATGACACAAGTAATTTTTCCAACAATTGTTTATAGACAGATTATTTCACTTATAATTAACAGTGTCACAATTCCAGTAGGTCAGAAGTTTACATACACTAAGTTGACTGTGCCTTTAAACAGCTTGGAAAATTCCAGAAAATGATGTCACAGCTTTAGAAGCTTCTGATAGGCTAACTGACATCATTTGAGTCAATTGGAGGTGTACCTGTGGATGCATTTCAAGGCCTACCTTCAAACTCAGTGCCTTTTTGCTTGACATCATGGGAAAATCAAAAGAAATCAGCTAAGACCTCAGAAAGAATTGTAGACCGCCACAAGTCTGGTTCATACTTGGGAGCAATTTTCAAACGCCTGAAGGTACCATGTTCATCTGCATAAACAATAGTATGCAAGTGTAAACACCATGGGACCACGCAGCCGTCAAACGCTCAGGAAGGAGACGCGTTCTGTCTCCTTAAGATGAACGTACTTTGGTGCGAAAAGTGCAAATCAATCCCAGAACAACAGCAAAGGACCTTGTGAAGATGCTGGAGGAAACAGGTACAAAATGATCTATAGCCACAGTAAAATGAGTCCTATATCGAACCTGACAGGCCACTCAGCAAGGAAGAAGCCACTGCTACAAAACCGCCATAAAAAAGCCAGACAACGGTTTGCAACTGCACATGGGGACAAAGATCGTACTTTTTGGAGAAATGTCCTCTGGTCTGATGAAAGCCAAAGAACATCATCCCAACCGTGATGCACGGAGGTGGCAACATCATGTTGTGGGAGTGCTTTGCTGTAGGAGGGACTGATGAACTTCACAAAATAGATGGCATTGTGAGGAAGGAAAATGGGTCTTCCAAATGGACAATGACCCCAAGCATACTTCCAAAGTTGTGGCCAAAGTTGTGGCAAAATGGCTTGAGGAAAACAAAGTCAAGGTATTGGAGTGGCCATCACAAAGCCCTGACCTCAACCCTATAGAAAATTTGTGGGCAGAACTGAAAAAGCGTGTGCGAGCAAGGAGGCCTTCAAACCTGACTCAGTTACACCAGCTCTGTCAGGAGGAATGGGCCAAAATTCACCCAACTTATTGTGGGAAGCTTGTGGAAGGCTACCTGAAATTTTTGACCCAAGTTAAAACAATTTAAAGGCAAGCTACCAAATACTAATTGAGTTTATGTAAACTTCTGACCCACTGGGGAATCTGATGAAAGAAATAAAACTATTACTCTGACATTTCCATTCTTAAAATAAAGTGGTAATCCTAACTGACCTAAGACAGAATTTTTACTAGGATAAAATATCAGGAATTGTGAACAACTGAGTTTAAATGTATTTGGCTAAGGTTTATGTAAACTTCCGACTTCACCTGTATACTATATATGATATATATTTTTTAAGGTATTCAAGTATACACTGAACAAAAATATAAATGCAGCATGAAACAATTTCAACGATTTTACTGAGTTACAATTCATATATAAGGAAATCAGTCAATTGAAATAAATTAATTTGGCCCTAATGTATGGGCGCAGCCATGGGTAGGCCTGGCTGGGCATAGGCCCACCCACTGGGGAGCAAGGCCCCGCCCTATCAGAATAAGTGGTTACACATGGTTGCACATGGTCTGCGATTGTGAGGCCGGTTGGACGTACTGCCAAATTCTCTAAAATGACGTTGGAGGCAGTTTATGGTAGAGAAATTAATATGATTATTATCTGGTAACAGCTCAGGTGGACATTCCTGCAGTCAGCATGCCAATTGCACGCTCTCTCAAAACTTGAGACATCTGTGACATTGTGTTGTGCAACAAAACTGCACATTTTAGAGTGGCCTTTTATTGTCCCCAGCACAAGGTGCACCTATGTAATGATAATGATGTTCAATCAACTTCTTGATATGCCACACCTGTCAGATGGATGGATTATCTTGGCATAGGAGAAATGCTCACTAACAGGGATGTAACCTAATTTGTGCAAAACATTTGAGATAAATAAGCTTTTTGTGCATATGGAACATTTCTGGGATCGTTTATTTCAGCTCATAAAACATGGGACTAACACTTTACATGTTGCATTTGTATTTTTGTTCAGTGTAAATTACCAAAATTACCATAGATTGCCATAGATTACCTCTAACTTTATTAATTACCTAGTTGGAATTCCAACACGGATCCTCATCTGGCAGGGCTCCCAATCCCTATCCTCCTGTACATTTCATGTGACGCAGAGCACCACAGCGAGATAAAAACAGGATGCTTCCCCTCATCAATATTGACCTACCTGGATGTAGAGATGGGAGAAGGAGGAGGAGGAGGAGACTGGATTTTCATGCACTGGGAGGAGGATATACCGTGTTCCTTTCCTAGCTGCTTCTCCTCAGCGTGTGCTGAAGGAAGGGAGTAGTCAGGGTGGCGGTGCTCTTTCCTTAAGTGATGGGAGTCATTATATGATCATATGTCAGGTTAAACGGATGTGAGAGCAATCAAGAGCCTAGAGCTATAGGGGCACGTGACCTTTCCTGTAGTGGTATGTGAGTAAAATCACTGAGGAAGCCAAGCCAGGAAAAAAGCTATATTACAACCTATGTGTTGTGATAATTGTGTTGTTTGCTCTATTACCTGTTAGTTCATATGCCTTGCCACGATGATAGATAGGCAAAGGCCAAGACAGTAAGAAGATAAAGTGGCAGAATAAATTCAACCACACCTTTGTTTCATCACTGAACCGGAGAGCAACATCTGTCCACAAAGCTTATTGCATGTAACAAACAGTTACATGACCTACAGCATGGTCAATCAAGTTAATTTTTCCTACATTTTCGGACTATTAAACAACTATTGATTTATAATCACGGAGAGTTCCCCTAAGTCGCAAGAAAACAGGAGCTGCCTCCACTATTCCAGTACCATTTCAAGATAATCAAATCACCTATGCTTAGTCTAATACAAGATACCAAAAACAATTTAGTCCAATCAACGTAAGCTAAATATGATGTGGCTGTCCATGGTACTGATTTCTGTGTGTTGGTGTGTTCAAGTAGAAAAAACATCCGAATATCAAATATTATATATTTCTTAATTCCATTCTAGTACTTTTAGATTGGTGTGTATTGTTGTGAATTGTTAGATATGACTGCACTGTTGAAGCTAGGAACACAAGCATTTCGCTACACCCGCAATAACATCTGCTAAATAGGCGTATGCGACCAATAAAATTTAATTTGATTTGGAACATGTTGACTCAATCTACTTGTAGAGAAATGCCATTGCCATCTTTCATGTTGCCGAAATGACTTACTTTGTGCCCCCTCAGATTTTGGGGGAGCATGAAGCACATGTCTATATCCGCTTGGTAACATATGCCTACAGCAATATGCTACAGTATGTTTGAGTGTGCACAATTAACTGTTGAGAGCTGCCAGCTCTGGCTGTCATTCTCTTTCATAAATGTTTTTATTTATTTCACCATTATTTAACCAGGTAGGCTAGTTGAGAACAAGTTCTTATTTGCAACTGTGACCTGGCCAAGATAAAGCATAGCAATTCAACACATACAACAACACAGAATTACACATGGAATAAACAAAACATACAGTCAATAATACAGTAGAACAAAAGAAAACAAAAAGTCTATATACAGTGAGTGCAAATGAGGTAAGTTAAGGCAATAAATAGGCCATAGCGGCAAAGTAATTACAATATAGCAAGTAAAACACTGGAATGGTAGATGTGCAGAAGATAAATGTGCAAGTAAAGATACTGGGGTGCAAAGGAGCAAGATAAATAAATAAATAGAGTATGGGGATGAGGTAGGTAGATAGATGGGCTGTTTACAGATGGGCTATATACAGGTGCAGTGATCTGTGAACTGCTCTGACAGCTGGTGCTTAAAGCTAGTGAGGGAGATATGAGTCTCCAGCTTCAGAGATTTTTGCAGTTTGTTCCAGTCATTGGCAGCAGAGAACTGGAAGGAAAGACGACCAAAGGAGGAATTGGCTTTGGGGGTGACCAGTGAGATATACCTGCTGGAGCGCGTGGTACGAGTGGGTTCTGCTATGGTGACCAGTGAGCTGAGATAAGGTGGGGCTTTACCTAGCAGAGACTTGTAGATAACCTGTAGCCAGTGGGTTTGGCGACGAGTATGAAGCGAGGGCCAACCAACAATGGCGTACAGGTCGCAATGGTGGGTAGTGTATGGGGCTTTGGTGATTCATTCCTATATGGCCACGACTTCTGTGTTGATGAGTAAGCAGAGACGCCAGGTTCCTTTCAGTGCTGCTAGTATAAACACTGTTATCTTAACGCCCTCATGCTCATTACTGAGACACAGAGGGAATTTTTCTAATTTATTCTGTGTCTAAAGCTTTAGATAACCCAATCAGCTTCTGTCTGTCAGTCACTGCTGCTTCAGAGGCAGTGTTGGAGTGCTTTGTTGTGGGTCTGGCTGGGGTGTATGGGAAGTTGAGAACCATGAGTGCTATTACAGTGGCAGGAATAAGTAACTGTTGGGAACTAATGAGCTCTTTACCCTCCCTCACTTATGCTACAAAGACGAAAAGGACAATGACAGTGCAACATTTGTTGACTGAAGATGACAAAACACCTTTTTCACCACAATGTGTTCTACATTATTGAATCACATTATTGGAAGCGTAATATAAATGTTCAATTACAGAATTCCATTCTATTAACATGATCTCTCAATAAGACATTTTAAATTATGCTTCTGTTCACCTACTCCACGTCACAAAGACACAGCGGTTGGAACCAAAAATCTCAAATTTGGACTCAGACCAAAGGACAGATTTCCACCTGTCTAATGTCCATTGCTAGTGTTTCTTGGCCCAAGCAAGTCTCTTATTATTGGTGTCCTTTAGTAGTGGTTTCTTTGCAGCAGTTCCAATGGCGCCGGAGGAGATGATTTTCATTTTACATGCTCCTAACCAATTGGGCTATTGTGTGTGTTTTCGCAGTATTTGTAACTTATTTTGTAAATATTGTTTGGGCCACCGTCTCTTATGACCGAAAAGAGCTTCTGGATTTCAGGACAGCTGTAATAATGGAGCTGTGAGTTGGGAAGCAGGTGCAACGTTTAATAAAACCAGGAACAAGACAATTCCACGTGACTACACAAGAATAATACCAACTGGAGAGTGAACAAAAGAGAGTGACATATAAAGGGGAGGAAAGGTGAATGTAATGATGAGTGCCAGGTGTGCGTAATGATGAATCCCAGGACCGGTGGTTGGTATTCGGCGACGTTGTACGCCGGAGGGGAGGAGCAGGAGAAGATGTGACAGTACCTCCCTCTGACACGCCGCTCCAGTCGCAGGACGACACTGACCAGAGGGATGACCCCAAGGAGCGGGTCGGTCTGGGCGGCGAAGGTGGAAATCACGGAGGATGTTGGGGTCCAGAATGTCCTCCTCTGGAACCCAACACTGCTCCTCTGGCCATACCCCTCCCAGTCCACCAGATACTGGAGCCAACCACCATGACATTGGGAGTCCAGTAGGGGTCTGACAGCGTACACCGGGCCACCCTCGATGTCCATGGGGGGGGGGGGGGGGGGGGGGGGGGGGGGTCGTGGGGGCAGTATCAGCTAAGGGACCATGAACCACCAGCCTGAGAAGGGAGACATGAAAAGAGGGTGAGATACGATAATGACTGGGTAGTTGTAACCTGTAAATCACCTCGTTGACCCTTCGGAGAACCTTGAATGGCCCCACAAACAGGGGGCTCAGTTTCTTGCAGGGCAGGCAGAGTGGGAGGTTCCTGGTAGAGAGCCAGACACGGTCCCCAGGATGGAACACAGGGGTCTCACTGCGGTGGCAGTCTGCCTGTTCCTTCTGACGATGGACGGCTTGCTGGAGTCTCACGTGCGCTACACCTCCTCCGCGTGCAGGAACCACTCATCTATCGCAGGAGCCGCGGGCTGGAAACCCAAAACACTCTCGAAGGGGGTTAACCCAGTGGAGGAGTGACGTGGGGAGTTCTGGGCATACTCTGCCCAGGGAAGGAATCGTGCCCACTCACCCTGCCGGTCCTGACAGTGACTACTCAGGAACCTAACCAGCTCCTGGTTCATCCTCTCCTCCTGCCCGTTGGACTGAGGCTGATACCCGGAAGTGAGGCTGACCATGACCCCGAGCTTCTCCAAGAAGGCCCTCCATACTCGTGATGTGAATTGGGGGCCACGATCGGAGACGATGTCCTCTGGAAGGCCATAATGCCAGAAGACCTGCTGGAAGAGTGCCTCAGAGACCTGGAGAGCAGTGGGGAGACCAGGAAGAGAGATTAATCAACATGACTTGGACAATCTATCCACTGAAACCATCAGAGGGGGAAGATCGGTTACAAAGTCAATGGATAGATGTGACTAAGGTTGTTGAGGCATGGGAAATGGCAGGAGCATTCCGGGGGGACTTGGTTTGAGCACATACGGAACAGGAGTTGACATACCGAGTGACATCCTGCACCAAGATAGGCCACCAGTACTTCTCAGCGATGGAGTGGATGGTGCTAGAAATACCTGTAAGTCCAGCGATGACAGCTGTGTGTGCCCAGGTCAGCAGCCGATCCCTTACCATAGTGGGAACGTCGATATTCTCGGGAGGACAATTTCGGGTTCCCTCTCTAGAGCCTGGCGGATGTCCACATCTACGTCCCAAACCACTGGACCTACGACTCGGGAGGATGGAATTATGGGTGACCTCTGGACAGGAACCTCTCCCAAATCGTAGACACTGGACAGGGCATCGGCCTTGATGTTCTTAGAACCTGAGCGACAGGTCAGCGTGAAGTCGAACCTGGTAAAGAAAAGTGCCCACCTGGCTAGGCGTGGATTCAGTCTCCTCGCTGTCCGTATGTACTCTAGGTTCCGATGGTCGGTGAGGATGACGAATGTTTCCTTGGCTCCCTACAGCCAGTGTCTCCACTCCTCTAATGCCAACTTCAACGCCAGGAGCTCCCGATCACCGACGTCGTAATTCCTCTCTGCGGAGGACAGTTTCTTGGAGAAAAAGAACAAGGATACAAATTCAATGGGTTACCCTGTCTTTGTGACAAAACTGCCCCCAAGCCCACCTCAGATCCGTCTACCTCAACCACAAAAGGTTGCGTGGGATCTGGGTGTTTTAGCAAGGGGGCAATGGTTAAATGTCCCTTGAGGAGACAAAAGGCCTCGTCGGCTGCTGGAGACCACACCAACCTACGAGAGCCACCCTTGAGGAGATGGGGTCGCCGATGGCACTGAAGTTCCTGATGAAGCGGTGGTAGAAGTTGGCAAACCCCAAAAACCGTTCTAACCTTTTGATGGTGGTTGGGACTGGCCAAGACCTTACCACACCTATCTTCTTGTCCTTCATCTTTACTCCCTGCAGGCTGATTTGGTAACCCAAGAATGATACAGCCTTCTAATGGAATTGGCACTTCACCTTGACGAACAAGTGATTGGCCAAGAGGAGTTCCAGGACTGCTCAAACGTGGGTGATGTGATCTTCCAGGTTGGTCGAGAAGATCAGGATGTCATCGATGTATACAATCACCTGACGTCCGAACATGTCCCTGAACACCTCGTTGACGAATGCCTGGAACACTGACGGAGCATTGGCTAAACCTAAGGCCTTAACCAAGTACTCATAGTGGCCAGACATCATGCTGAATGTCGTCTTCCCTCCCGGATGTGGATGAGATTGTAGGCACTCCACATGTCCAGTTTGGTGAATAACTGGGCCTCGCAGAGCTGCTCGATGGCACCAACGGGAGAGGGTACCGATACTTTGTGTTGATGTCATTGAGTCCTCGGTAATTGATACATGGACGTAATCCTCCCTCCTTTTTGGCCACGAAGAAGAAACCAGCCGATGCAGGAGATGTGGATGTGCGGATGAATCCCTGTTGGAGCGCCTACTTGAATGTAATCCTCCATGGCATGGGTCTCAGCCACAGACAGAGGGTTGATGCGTCTGCGTGGAGGTGTAGCACCGGAAAACAGGTCGATGGCACAGTCAAAGGGGTGATGAGGAGGGAGACAGGTAGTGCGGGTCTTGGAGAATACCTCCCTTAGGTCCTGTTATTCCTCTGGGATGTTGGGCTGAAGGGCAACCACAGGACTCTCAACCGACATGGAACCACAGGGGACAGGGAAGCAGGTCCTCCGGTATTCAGACGACCAGTCTGTGATTCTCATCCTCGACCATGAGATGGTAGGGTCATGTCGTTGGAGCCAAGGGAGGCCAAGGATGATTTTGTGAACTGGTGCACTGGTGATGAAGAAGGGGATGTTCCCCTGATGATTGGACTCCACGGTGAGGTTGAGTGATGTGTGTGATGGTTCCAGATCCTAATGGCCAACAGTTGAGACCTTTAACCGGAAAAGGAGAGGAGAGCGGGTAGACGGTAATGTTGAGGGAGGAGGCAAGGGTCTGATCCATAAAGTTTGCAGCGGCGCCGGAATCCACTAAAGCTGTAGACACAGTACATGAGGGACAGTCAGCCAGAGTGAAGGACACCATAAAGAGTCTAGCAGGAAGAGTTGAATCTGGAATACTCACTCCTGGTCCAGGGGATGGAGCATCACGTGACCGTCCCTCTGCTCTAGTGGATCCCGGATTCTGAAGTACCGGACATCGTTAGAGCTTATGCCCTCCTTGCCCACAGTACAGACATAGCCCCAGCTGTATCCGTCTGCGTCGTTCCACGGCCGAAAGGTGTGTGACCCCTACCACCATGGGTTCAGGTTCTGATCCCGAGTTCTAGCTGAAGGAGGTAGAGAAGCGATGAGAATGCCGACACTCCTGGGGAAGGTTATCCAGACGGATCGCCATAGCAATGAGTGCGTCCAGGGTGAGGTTGTCGTCACGACAGGCCAGTTCCGTCTGGACCTCCTCATGCAGACCTCTTCTAAATAGTGTGTGAAGCACCACTGGAAGCTGCTACTGCCCGGAAGGTGAGCGCATACTCAGTAGCTGTCTGATTCCCCTGCTGTAGCTCACCTCCCTATCTAACCGCTGCGGGATGATCAAAAATGCATTTAAACAGAGCCATGAACACCACATAAGAATCTATCTCCTCTCCTCTCTCCCAGATGGCCGTAGCCCATTCCAATGCCCACCTGGTCAGAAATAACCATGGCAACCTTAGACCTCTTGGTGGAGGGGACTCCCAACTGGTGTGAAAAATAGAGGGAGCACTGAAGGAGAAAGCCATGGCATTTGGATGGTGTACTGTCGTATTTCTCAGTGAGGGATAGACCAGTATTGCTGACCTGAGCGGGTTGCTGAATTGGCCGTTGTGCTGGCTCGCTGGGTAGACTGGCTCTAGAGTATCCTCCGCTGCAACATCTCTTGTGGGTGTTCGAGATGCTGCAGACTGTAGAGAACCTCTTCCATGGCCGTCCCCAGTTGAGCCAGCTGGTCATGGTTCCCTCTGCTTCCATAGTTGAGTTGGTATTCTGTAATAATGGAGCTGTGAGTCGGGAAGCAGGTGAAACTTTCAATAGAAGAACAAAACCAGGAACAAGACAATTCAATGTGGCTCACGCCGGTACACAAGAATAACATCAACTGCTGAGTGGACATAAGAGAGTGACATATAAAGGGGACGAAATTATAAAGGTAATGAAGTCCAGGTGTGAATCATAATGATTAACAGGTGAGCGTAATGATGAGTGCCAGGTGTGCGTAATGATGAATCCCAGTACCGGTGGTTAGTATTCCGGCGACATCGTACACCGGAGGGAAGGAGCAGGAGATGATATGACAACAGCGATTACTCACATCGTACTTGACGAAAAATTTTCTTTAACGAGTCGGATGCAAAGAATTTACTTCAGACGCCCAACAAGGCCCAAATTCCTGTCAATCGCATGAAGAGGAGACGGAGATATCGGTGACATAGGCGAGTGGGTAATCCGTCTCTACCATCAGTCCTATTAGTCAATGTGCAATCATTGGATAATAAAATGGATTAGGTCCGATCAAGCGTCCCACCTAGTTAACAGCCAGTGGAATCGCGTGGCACGAAATACAAATACCTCAAAAATGCTATAACTTCAATTTCTCAAACATATGACTATTTTACACCATTTAAAGACAAGACTCTCGTTAATCTTAAATTAATTGCCAGCTCGCAATTGTAAATGAGAACTTGTTCTCAACTTGCCTACCTGGTTAACCTCTTTGGTATAGGGGGCAGTATTGAGAATTTTGGAAAAAATATGTTCCCATTTTTAACTGCCTCCTACACCAACTCAGAAGCTAGAATATGCATATTATTGTTCAGGTTTGGATAGAAAACACTCTGAATTTTCTAAAACTGTTTGAATGGTGTCTGTGAGTATAACAGAACTCCTATGGCAGGCAAAAACCTGACAAGGCTTCAAGCAGGAAGTACCCTGTCTGACAAGGAGTCGTGCGTCTTACCTCTTTTTATTGAAAAGTAAGGATCTTAGCTGTAACGTGACAATTCCCAGGGCTCCAATAGGCTCTCAGAGCCCGCGAAATAACTGAAGGTTTACGAGGGAACCTCAGGTTGAAATATATTATCGCCTTTTGTAAGTGGATGCTCGGAGGACCTTTCAATGATGCGCGTGCATGAGTCGCTTCTGAGGAGAAATTTTATTCGGCTGTTTAGGCTCAATGCATACTCCCGGTCGGAATATTAACACTTCTCTATGACATAAATGGCATAAAAATTGGTTTTAAACAGCGGTTGACATGCTTCGAAGTACGGTAATGGAATATTTAGACATTTTTGACACGCCAATGCGCCATGCGCGACACCGCGAAGAAGCATTCTAGAACTCACGAACAAAACGTCGCTGTTTGGATATAACGATGGATTATTTGGGACCAAACCAACATTTGTTATTGAAGTAGAAGTCCTGGCAGTGTATTCTGATGAAGAACAAGCAAGGTAAGAACATCTTTCTTATAGGAAATGTGATTTTGGTGGATGCTGACCTGGGTGGGTATCTAAATAGCTAGCCCTGTAATGCCGGGCTATGTACTTAGATTATTGCAAAATGTGCTTCATCCGAAAAGCTATTTTAAAATCGGACATATCGAGTGCATAGAGGGGTAATGTATCTATAATTCTTAAAATAATTGTTATGCTTTTTGTGAACGTTTATCGTGAGTAATTTAGCAAACTGTTAGTAAATTCACCGGAAGTTTGCGGTGGTTATGCTTTTTCTGAACGTCACATGCTAATGTAAAAAGCTGGTTTTTGATATAAATATGAACTTGATTGAACAGACATGCATGTATTGTATAACACAATGTCCTAGGTGTGTCATCTGATGAAGATTATAAAAGGTTAGTGCTGCATTTAGCTGTGGTTTGGGTTTATGTGACATGATATGCTAGCTTGAAAAATGGGTGTCAGATTTTTTCTGGCTGGGCACTCTGCTGACATAATCTAATGTTTTGCTTTTGTTGTAAAGCCTTTTTGAAATCGGACAGTGGGGTTAGATTAACGAGATTCTTGTCTTTAAATAGCTGTGAAATAGTCATATGTTTGAGAAATTGAAGTTATAGCATTTCTAACGATTCAAAAATCGCGCCACTGGATTTCAGTGGCTGTTACGTAGGTGGGACGAGTTCGTCCCACATGTACTAGAGAGGTTAAATAAAGGTGAAATAAAATAAATAAAAAATCTAACCATATTGTCCGATTTCAAAAAGGCTTTACAGTGAAAGCAAAACATTAGATTATGTCAGCAGAGTACCCTGCCAAAAATAATCACACAGCCATTTTCAAAGCAAGCATATATGTCACAAAAACCAAAACCACAGCTAAATGCAGCACTAACCTTTGATGATCTTCATCAGATGACACTCCTAGGACATTATGTTATACAATACATGCATGTTTTGTTCAATCAAGTTCATATTTATATCAAAAAACAGCTTTTTACATTAGCATGTGATGTTCAGAACTAGCATACCCACCGCAAACTTCCGGTGAATTTACTAAATTACTCACGATTAACATTCACAAAATACGTAACAATTATTTTAAGAATTATAGATACAGAACTCCTTTATGCAATCGCGGTGTCAGATTTTAAAAAAGCTTTTCGGCGAAAGCACATTTTGCAATATTCTGAGTACATAGCCCGGCCATCACGGCTAGCTAATTTGACACCCACCAAGTTTGGCCCTCACCAAACTCAGATTTACTATAAGAAAAATTGGATTACCTTTGCTGTTCTTGGTCAGAATGCACTCCCAGGACTTCTACTTCAACAACAAATGTTGTTTTGGTTCCAAATAATCCAGAGTTATATCCAAATACCGCCGTTTTGTTCATGCGTTCAGGTAACTATCCAAACGGTGACGCGCGAGCGCATTTCGTGACAAAAAATGCTAAATATTCAATTACCGTACTTTGAAGCATGTCAAACGCTGTTTAAAATCCATTTTTATGCTATTTTTATCGTAAAATAGCGATAATATTCCAACCGGGCGACGTTGTTTTCATTCAAAGGCTGAAAGAAAAAAATAGAGAATTCTCATGAACGCGCTTCTCAGTCTCACTGTTCCCAGGCTGACCACTCACAAACAGAGCTGCTGTACTTCGCCCAGAGACTGCAGACACCCCATTACACTTTCTGGCGCCTTCTGAGCCAATGGAAGCCTTAGAAAATGTCACGTTATAGCAGAGATGCTGTATTTTCGATACAGATGCAACTGAAGGACAACAAATTGTCAGACAGGGCACTTCCTGTATGGAATCTTCTCAGGTTTTGGCCTGCCATATGAGTTATGTTATACTCACAGACACCATTCAAACAGTTTTAGAAACTTTAGTGTTTTCTATCCAAATATACTAATTATATGCATATTCTCGTTTCTGGGCAAGAGTAATAACCAGTTTAAATCGGGTAAGTTTTTTATCCGGCCGTGCAAATACTGCCCCCTAGCCCCAACAGGTTAAAAATGGTAATATCATATGTTTCACCAAGTCGTGGCTGACATGGATAACATACAGCTGACTGGGTTTTCGGTGCATCAGCAAGACAGAACAGCTGCCTCCGGTAAGACAAGGGGTGGCGGTTTGTGTCTATTTGTAAATAACAGCTGGTGCAGAAAATCTAATATTAAGGAAGTCTCAAGGTTTTGCTCGCCTGAGGTAGAGTATCTCATGATAAACTGTAGACCACACTATTTATCAAGAAAGTTTTCATCTATATTTTTCGTAGCTGTCTATTTACCACCACAAACCTATGATGGCACTAAAACCGCACTCAACGAGATGTATAAGGCCATAAGCAAACAAGAAAATGCTGATCCAGAGGCGACGCTCCTAGTGGCCGGGGACTTTAATGCAAGGAAACTTTAATCCATTTTACCTCATTTCGACCAGCATATTACATGTGCAACCAGAGTTAAAAAAAACTCTAGACCACCTTTACACCACACACAGAGACGCATACAAAGCTCTCCCTCGCCCTCCATTTGGTCATTCTGACCATAACTCTATCCTCCTGATTCCTGTTTACAAGCTAAAACTAAAGCAGGACGTACCTGTGACTCACTCAATACGGAAGTGGTCGGATGACGCAAATGTTAAGCTACAGGACTGTTTTTAGCACAGACTGAAATATGTTCCGGGATTCTTCCGTTGGAATTGAGGACTATACCACATCAGTCACTGGCTTCATCAATAAGTGCCCACAGTGACATACCCCAACCAGAATCCATGGATTACAGGCAACATCCGCACTGAGCTGAAGGCTAGAGCTGCCGCTTTCAAGGAGCAGGAAACTAATCAGGACGCTTATAAGAAATCCCGCTATGCCCTCTGACGAACCATCAAACAGGCAAAGCGTTAATACAGGACTAAGATTGAATCGTACTACACCAGCTCCGACGCTCGTCAGATGTTGCAGGGCAAGCAAACTATTACGGACTAAAAATGGAAGCACAGCCGCGAGCTGCCCATTGACACAAGACTACCAGACGAGCTCAATGACTTTTATGCTCGCTTTGAGGCAAGCAACACTGAAGCATGCATGAGAGCACCAGCTGTTGCGGAAGACTGTGTGATCACACTCTCCGTAGGTGATGTGAGTAAGACCTTTAAACAGGTCAACATTCACAAGGCCGCATGGCCAGACAGATTACCAGGACGTGTACTCCGAGCATGCGCTGACCAACTTGCAAGTTTCTTCAGTGACATTTTCAACCTGTCTCTGATCAAGTCTGTAATACCAACATGTTTCAAGCAGACCACCATAGTCCCTGTACCCAAGAGCACCAAGGTAACCTGCCTAAATGACAACCGACCCATAGAACATCTGTTGCCATGAAGTGCTTTGAAAGGCTGGTCATGGCTCACATCAACGCCATTATCCCAGAAACCCTAGACCCACTCCAATTTGCATACCGCCCCAACAGATCCACAGATAATGCAATCTCTATTGCACTCCACACTGCCCTTTCCCACCTGGAGAAAAGGAACACCTACGTGAGAATGCTATTCGTTGACTACAGCTCAGCTTTCAACACTATAGCTCCCTCAAAGCTCATCACTAAGTTAAGGACCCTGGGACTAAACACCTCCCTCTGCAACTGGATCCTGGACTTCCTGACGGGCCGCCCCCAGGTGTTAAGGGTAGGTAACAACACAATTTCCATGCTGATCCTCAACACGGGGACCCCTCAGGGGTGCGTGCTTAGTCCCCTCCTGTACTCCCTGTTCACCCATGACTGCATGGCCAATCACGACTCCAACAGCATCATTAAGTTTGCCGTTGATACAATAGTGGTAGGCCTGATCACAAACAACGATGAGAACAGCCTATAGGGAGGAGGTCAGAAACCTGGCAGTTTGGTGCTAGGATAACAACCTCTCCTTCAATGTGATCAAGACGAGGAGAGGATTGTGGACTACAGGAAAAAGAGGACCAATGAACTATCAGGACCAATGAACTACCAAGACAGTCATGAAGAGGGCATGACAAGGCCTATTCCCCCTCAGGAGACTGAAAAGATTTGGCATGCGTCTTCAGATCCTCAAAAAGTTCTACAGCTGCACCATCGAAGGAATTCTGACTGGTTGCATCACCACCAGGTATGGCAACTGCTCGGCCTCCGACCGTAAGGCACTACAGAGGGTAGTGCATATGGCCCAGTACATCACTGGGGCCAAGCTTCCTGCCTACCAGGACCTCTATACCAGACAGTGTTAGAGGAAGGCCATAAAAATTGCCCAAGACTCCAGCCACCCTAGCCATAGACTGTTCTCTCTGCTACCGCACGGCAAGCGGTACCGGAGTGCCAAGTCTAGGTCCAAAGGCTTCTTAACTGCTTCTACCCCCAAGCCATTAGACTCCTGAACAGCTAATCAAATGGCTACCCAGACTATTTGTATTGTCCCCTCCCACCCCCCCACCCAATTTTTACGCTGCTTCTACTGTCTGTTTATTAATCAATCAATCACATTTATTCATAAAGCGCTTATAACATCAGCCGATGTCACAAACCCCAAACAGCAAGCAATGCAGATTTAGAAGCACGGTGGCTAGGAAAAACCCTAGAAAGGCTGGAACCTAGGAAGAGACTTGGAGAGGAACCAGGCTCTGAGGGGTAGACAGTTCTCTTCTGGCTGTGCTGGGTGGAGATAACAGTACATGGCCAAGATGTTCAAATGTTCACAGATGACCAGCAGGGTCAAATAATAAAAATCACAGTGGTTGTAGAGGGTGCAACAGGTCAGCACCTCAGGAGTACATTTTCAGTTGGTTTTTCATAGCCGATCATTCAGAGTTAGAGACAGCAGGTGCCGTAGAGAGAGGGAGTCAAAAACAGCAGGTCCGGGACAAGGTAGCACGTCCGGTGAACAGGTCAGGGTTCCATAGCCGCAGGCAGAACAGATGAAACTGGAGTATCAGCACTACCAGGTAGACTGGGGACAGCAAGGAGTCATCAGGCCAGGTAGTCCTGAGGCATGGTCCTAGGGCTCAGGTCCTCCGAGAGAAGAGAAAGAGAGAGAGAAAATTAGAGGGAGCATACTTAAATACACACAGGACACCGGATAAGACAGGAGAAATACTCCAGATATAACAGACTGACCTTAGCCCCCGACACAAACTATTGCAGCATACATACTGGAAGCTGAGACAGTAGGGGTCGATGCATAGTCACTTTATCTTTGCCTTTACCTAGTGTACATGTACATATTGCCTCAATTGCCTCGACTAACCTGTGCCCCCGCACATTGACTATGTACCTGTACCCCCTGTATGTAGCCTCGCTACTGTTATTTTTTTGTAGCTCTTTGATAATTTGTTTATTTTTCAGTTTTTCAGCTTATTTGAGTAAATACTTTCTTAACACTTATTTTTCTTAAAACAGCATTATTGGTTGAGGGCTTTAAAGTAAGCATTTCACTGTAAAGTCCACACCTGTTTTATTCGGCGCAATTTGATTTGATTTGATGAAGGCCTCATTCAGTTGATGTTGAGATGTGTCTGTTACTTGAACTCTGTAGCGTTTATTTTGGCGGCAATTTCTGAGACTGGTAACTCTAATAAACTCATCCTCTGCAGCAGAGGTAACTCTGGGTCTTCCTTTCCTGTGGCGGTCCTCATGAGAGCCAGTTTCATCATAGAGCTTGATGGGTTTTGCGACCGCACTTGAAGAAACCTTCAAAGTTCTTGACATTTTCTAGATTGACTGACATTCATGTCTTAAAGTAATGATGGACTGTCATTTCTCTTTTCTTATTTCAGCTGTTCTTTCCATAATATGGACTTGGTCTTTTACCAAATGGGGCTATCTTCTGTATACCACCCCTACCTTGTCAACACAACTGATTGGCTTAAATGCATTAAGAAGGAAAGAAATTCCATATTAACAAGGCACGACTGTTAATTGAAATGCATTCCAGGTGACTACCTCATGAAGCTGGTTGAGAGAATGCCAAGAGTGTGCAAAGCTGTCATCAAGGCAAAGGGTTGCTACTTTGAAGAATCTCAAATCTAAAATATATAGTAGTAACCACAAACACTTTTTTGGTTACTACATGATTCCATATGTCTTATTTCACAGTGTTGATGTCTTCACTATTATTCTACAATGTAGAAAATAGTAAAAATAAAGAAAAAAAATAAAGAAAACCCTTGATTGAGTAGGTGTGCCCAAACGTTTGACTGGTACTGTACATCAGCTATGATTCATCAGTCTTAGAAACGGCATCGTGAAGAGTAGCCTTTACAGGGCACTATACGGTAAGGTGATGTGTGGTGTGTACTACATCATACAACAGAACATCTTATAAGGAGGTCATACATGCTTATGACAATCCTTATGCATTATATCCACATCATAATACATTATAAAGTGTTACATAGTATTGAATAGGGAAATAATCAGTCCTCTCTTTATTTGATGTACAACTCTAGGTCCTATACGCTTAATATGACTGTAGTTCCTATATTCTTAACCACAGTGATAACGTGCAATCCCTTGGTGGTTGTGGCTCCATTAGTTGGGGACGAATGGCCGACAGAGGATCACAGAGAGGATGTTAAAGTAGCTTTATGTTAGTGAAATGAAGTTGTCTATAAGACTCAAGAACAGGTTGTGACAAATCTGAATAGACATGAGTGGACCATCATTGATGGCTCAGAAGGACATTGACGAGACAGGTGAGCATTTATGACCCAGTGCCATACTTTAAGTACAGTGAGGAATAGGAGACAGATGAAAAGTACTAGCTATAGGAGGGATGACTTTCTCTCACAAGACTAGTATCTAAACAGATGGAAGACTAGAGGAGAGTGAAGATGAATTGCCCAGAGCATAATGTGAGGGTTGTGGTGTGGTTCACGAGTTCGGCTTCTCGCCATCTGATGAACATGTCGGAAGGGGTAGCATTTGGCAGAGTTTGGTTTGTGGATTTTGGCGTGGATAGTTATCAGGGAAGCCAGCCCCCAGTCGTGGATCGGGGTTGGAAGCTGGCCTCCCGGCAGGGTCAGCCCAGTCGTGAACTGTGGTTGTGCTGAGCCTGCTGGCAGGGCCAACCCCCCAGCCATAAACTGATATTGTGCTGGCCTCCCTGCTGGCGGGGCCAGCCCTCGGTCGTGAACCAGCTGGCCCACCATTTTGCAGGACACCTGGAGGGTGACTCGATGGTGAAGAGGACAGGGTGTTGACGGGTCAATGGATCAGCACGGACATGCATTAGACTGTTTGTTAGGCAGATGTGCAAAGGCGTGAAGATAGATGTTTAAATGGTTAAGGCAGGCTTGTGGCTTATGAAGATTGGAGGCAGGTGAGCAGATTGGCCAAATATGTCCAAATATGGATTTTCTTACTAATAGGCTGTGTTCCAATATGGGTGTCTGGGACCATATATAGAGTTCCTGCTCCTTGGCCGGGTTCCAATATGAATGTCGGTACACATATATGGAGTTCCTGCTCTAAGGCTGCGTACCAACACAAAAGACAATGCCCATATATGGAAGTTCCTGCTGTGGATTAGATGTCATCTGAAACTTAAAGCTCTACTCCTGAAACTGCGTTATAAACTACTACACATATCAGAGCATCAGAAGTGACCGGTGAGACCAAGATGTTGGCATAGATTCAGTAAGGAATAAGAGACTTGCTCTAGCTCAAACACCATGTAGCTTACTCTACTGTCAACATCCCCCATGGTGTTCTCTGTTTAGATGAATTTTAGGTCACCTGCTGCTGGCTTGGGCAGGCTCTGATATAGTGAACCCATTATTTCATACAGTATGTGGATAGTTCTGCTGGACAGGGGAATTAGAGTATAAATTGTCCCACTGGCTTATAGTACATATCAGCACCATCCAAACACCTCAGAAAGCCAAAGATGAGACATTCAATTCTAGCGTAAGAGCCAGCAGTCACAGGAGTGGTGTTATAAACCAAAATGCTGTGCAAATCAGTGTTGAATCGCTCTGTCACATAACTTCTTAATCTGCGAAACAGAAAATCCAGACTGACCAACAGGGGATGCCTTGATCTCTGAGACATCTCTGAGATGTTCACTGATTTCTTCATTGATCTTTCCAGTTGAGTCAGCCTTGACAACAGTTCCTCTAGCCTGGGGGAGTTAAGCCAGTAGCCAGTAGCTACAGAAAATGAATGATCAATATGTGATGACTAATCAGTGGTGTTGACTTTCAAAACATTCCCAGTGAACATGATTGAACATCACCCATACACTGTACGCCCATAGAACAGCCCCAGGTTCTATACTGTGTCATGATGGACGAAGGCTTATGAATCTTGAATGCAATCACTGTTAGCAGATAAGTTATGAAAATATATATGCAAAGATTGCACAAGGTTCTATTAATCAGAACACAATGAATACTTGTTCCTACACCAATAATCAGCACATTTCCACAAGCTAATATTTCCTTTAGCATGGCTGATGAGAGCAAGGCCTTGTTTAACAAATGTAAGCAGCACTGAGTTATGATTCCGAATAAATGCGTAGTCATGCATTCCTGGGAGGGAAGGATTAATATTCTCTCTCCTTCAGCAGAAATGCCAGCAGAGCCTAAGGTTTGTCTTTCTCGCCTCCCCTGTGCGCCATTTACCAGCAGAGTGGACGGTAAATCTCCTCAACTAAATCAATTAATAAGATATTATTGAGCAGTTTACCCACAGCATGCAGGTAGTATCTGTATGCCATTCAGACTAGGATGATGGAGGGAGAATCTCAAATGTCTAGATAGAAACCCACCTCTGCCAGCTGAATGTGAACAAGAATGATTTCAAGCCTTAACATGAGTCCAACATGGTGTGAAATTCTCCTCTACAAGTCTTGGACGTGTTGAATCTCTGTTTCTCTATTCCCCAAATAAAACCACTATACATTTTCCTTGGCCAGGCTGAAACCCATTTCATTATTGACCGTGAGAGGATGCTTGTGTGTCTCAAATAGACCTCAACATGCTTAGAGAGTGGTGAAGCAAAATGAGGGACATGTGTCTATGAGAGATGAGTAATGGGACTGCATCTCCTGTTATCCCCTTACCCTTTGGTTGTATGGGAAAGAAAATGTAGAGTTGACACCCAAGCAGAATGAGTTCTGTAAAGACACTTGCTAACTTGTCGTGTCCCGTGTGTGTGTGTGTATATATATCTTTTCTTCACATATCTTTTTATATATATTTTTTTTCTTCTAAAAACTCAACTTCAAAACACTCTCCTGCAACCCGCCTCACCAATTTAAAAAAAAGTATTATTTACCTCAAATCTGAAATCCACAACAGAAGCTTGCCAGAAGTTAGCCAGTTCACTAGCTAACGTTAGAATTCAGCTAACCACGGTTGGCGGTCATCAGCTATCCCTTAGCTCGAAAAGCTATCGCCAGTTTTGTACAACGCGACTCAGACCAGAGCATACCGGACCTATTTTCTCTCCATATCCCCGGATTTCTACCGCAAGCTCTGGACATTTACACTAGGATCATGCAGCTAGCTAGCTGCTATCTTAGTGACTATTGGCTAACGTCGGTCCTGGAGCTAACATCAATTATTCCGGAGCTAGCCAGCTGAAGAGTTCCATCAGCCACTCCTGGGCTACAATCACCTATCCGGACCCGTTTTACTGCCGATGCGGAGCCCCATCGGGCCTTCACGACTGGACTACCGACGTTATCTGCCCGAGGGAGTTATCCAACTGGCCCCTCCGTCGCGACGTAACCTGAACGCCCATCTGCGGTTAGCTGTCTTATCGGCTGCTATCTGAATAGGTCTATCGGACAATTTTCTTGGGCCACTATAACTATTACTATTTTGTCAATTGGATTGGTCCCCTCTACCACACGGAATCCCACTAATCTACCGACGGAATCGCACGAGGTGGCTAATAACAGACCATCTTCTGCCAACTTGCTACCCATGGCCCGGCTAGCTGTCTGAATCGCCGTGACCGCAACCGACCTCACTACTCACTGGACCCCTGTGATAACTTGGCTAAGCATGCCTCTCCTTAATGTCAATATGCCTTGTCCATTGCTGTTCTGGTTAGTGTTTATTGGCTTATTTCACTGTAGAGCCTCTAGCTCTGCTCATTATACCTTATCCAACCTCTCAGTTCCACCACCCACACATGCGATGACATCACCTGGTTTCAATGATGTTTCTAGAGACAATATCTCTCTCATCATCACTCAATGCCTAGGTTTACCTCCACTGTATTCACATCCTATCATACCTTTGTCTGTCCATTATACCTTGAAGCTATTTTATCGCCCCCAGAAACCTGCTACTTTTACTCTCTGTTCCGGACGTCCTAGATGACCAATTCTCATAGCATTTAGCCGTACCCTTATCGTACTCCTCCTCTGTTCCTCTGGCAATGTAGAGGTGAATCCAGGCCCTGCAGTGCCTAGCTCCACTCCTATTCCCCAGGCGCTCTCTTTTGATGACCTCTGTAACCGTAATAGCCTTGGTTTCATGCATGTTAACATTAGAAGCCTCCTCCCTAAGTTTGTTTTATTCACTGCTTTAGCACACTCTGCCAACCCAGATGTCCTAGCCGTGTCTGAATCATGGCTTAGGAAGACCACCAAAAACTCTGAAATCTCCATCCCTAACTACAACATTTTCAGACAAGATAGAACTGCCAAAGGGGGCGGTGTTGCAATCTACTGCAGAGATAGCCTGCAGAGTTCTGTCCTACTATCCAGGTCTGTACCCGAACAATTTGAACTTCTTCTTTTAAAAATCCACCTCTCTAAAAACAAGTCTCTCACCGTTGCCGCCTGCTATAGACCACCCTCTGACCCCAGCTGTGCTCTGGACACCATATGTGAACTGATTGCCCCCCATCTATCTTCAGAGCTTGTGCTGCTAGGTGACCTAAACTGGGACATCTACTGTATCATTGATTGTATGTTGTTTTACTCCATGTGTAACTCTGTGTTTTTGTATGTTGTCGAACTGCTTTGCTTTATCTTGGCCAGGTCACAATTGTAAATGAGAACTTGTTCTCAACTTGCCTACCTGGTTAAATAAAGGTGAAATAAAATAAAAAAAAATAAAAACTATAGATAGTTGCCTTCAGTCATTTTGTTGTTTTTCGAAACCTTGAATGCACTATTAAGGGCTACTTAATATATAATTCAAACTTCTCTTCAGGAGATACGGTGTCATGTTGGGATGGTGTATCACTTCCCCAATTGCAATATTGCCCCCAACAGCTCAAGATTCTTAATGTTTCCTTAAAATAGCCACATCGATCAGATAGCAAAAGGAAATAAATGCACACCTTTCAGTTTATCTATCTCATGGGATTTTACTATCTAAGAATTTGCTGTATACGAGCATTTATAATATCCGAAAAAAGAGAAGATACATTTTAAGTTGGTCACTGGGGTATTACAAAAGTTCAGATAACGGTGACTGCTACGCAGGCGAGGCTTTGACTTAGCATGCTACAGGAATTTAAATCACTACAGGAGCATTTATTCGGAGTCCTAAACCTCAACCATCATCCCACCTCCCAGATGGGCTGGCAGAGAGCCTGCAATCTTGATTTGATCCCACTGCTCTGAACATTTAGCAGGTTTTCAAAAACTGACATTAGCCTGTCTGAGAGGTCCCAGCAGCTTGGTTACACTAGTTAGCTGTGAATCTGTCGCTGGGGAGAAGTATGTCCTGGAGCCCAGTTTGACACTGTGTCGCTTAGATCTGCCATTCAGCCCCCCTCTCCCCCTGGGTGGTGTGTGAGTTATCACTCCCACGCAAAACAGCTGTAAGGGCTGTGTCTGTGCTGCAGAGGAGAGATGACTGTTCCAGTGCCCCGTAGCTCACTGCTGTTTCGCGTTAAGGGACCAGGGAAGAACAATTTGAAGGTGGTAGGGAAACCCAAGGGTTCTAGCCCTCCTGGCCTGCTATACTGACCATTAAACAGTATCGCCCATGTCTCTTCTAGGCTACATCCCTTTCCCACACTCTCATTTTCATATTTGTCACCCCTCTCTTTTTCTCTCTTTTCTACTCTTGGTTTTCTCTTTCTCTGCCTTAGTTAATAATTTATCAAGTTTTGTTAAGTCTCGGAACCACTCCCAAAAGGCTTTGTGCTTACTTTAGGCAGACCAGAAGTTTACTGATGAAATTAGTGCCAATATTTAATGAAATCATGTCTACAGAAATTATAGCTCTGGTCGCCCATGTTTGTTTTTCTACAGTAAATGGGATATCTATGAGGGTTTACATTTCTAACAGCATCATTTATTTCTTTGCTACCAACATGTCAGGCCCTAACGCCCCTGGTCAGACAGAGAAATTGACACTTACATCTGTTTTTTATGTTGGCTACCCTGCCAATTTCTCATCCTCCAATGGCTGTGGGTGAAACAATAAAGTGAAACTGGTGCCGCTAAATGTGCTGAGTACGTGAGAAGACTTGGAAAAAGAGAGCGAGAGAGACAAAATAACATGTGTCTGTGTTTGTTTGGTAAGAAAGGAAAATAGAAAGACTATAAAGTGTAGAAATCCATGTGCAGTTTTTCTGACATCCCTCTGTCTAATGAGTAGAGGTGCCCTACTTTTACCAAACAAGTGTGCAGCTGTAAAACTACTGCACAAGAAGAGCAGACAAGACAAATATAGATAACATCATTAAATCAAACAATGTTAGAAAAAATAGGATGGGGCAGAGGAGTATCTTAAGACTGAACTGCATACCCAATGATAGCAAAGTCCTGGAGACATTCTAGGCACACAGTCATGAGGCATGCTGGGTAATGACAAACAGTTATTTATATGTACTCTTTGGTGACTATGATGGGCTCAGAGGAATCACAACATGCAGTTGACATATGGACATGTTAATTACCAGTTAAGCTGGACAGGGCTTAAAGCTCAAGGTGGAGCTCATGCGAATTAGCCAACTTCTTTCCTTTTCCCTTTGTCCAATTCCATTTCTGCAGGTTACATTATATATATTTCCAGTGGAACCAAGCACAGTTATCATGTGGACCATGGAGCTTGGTGTCCAATGCATAAGCATGTAGAGTGATTCAGCAACCCAAGGCATACTGGGAGCATGCTTGAAATGATCCGATTTCGGAAATCCCTATGGGACCAATAAATGGGAGACTCTTTCCTTGAGCACTTGGAAGGCGAAGTAGGTGACATCACAGTTCTGCTTTCTGTCAAACAGCTTGATCTGATTGCATTACACTCATCTCGACAAGATACTGAAGTGTTTTTCTGTACAGACGTAGGGCCGGGACGATACCAGTATAAAAATACTTGTTAGTATCCTGGCAAGGAAACAAAGCACAAAGCAGATTTAACTTCTTTACGAAAACAGCCCTAATGTTGAAAACAACCATAATTATGTTGTCATCCAGAGTCACTATTTATTTATTTTACAAGCCATAGCACACAATATTTTACATTGAGCAGGTTAATAAAGGACCAAATAGATTTCATTTTTGCCATTGAAAGAATATGGTAACACCGGTATCGTCCCGGCCCTAACAGATATACCATACAGTTTATCATTCACCCGTCAATCTCAGTCTGTTGCCTTAAATGTGACTGACATGATGGCAGCTCACTTTGTCAACCATCACATTATTCTCTCATGGACAAAGTGTTTGATGAAACTTCAATAAAATGTTCTTGTTGCAGAGAAAAACGAATAGACACAATGATGTATATCTACTAACCAATCAATACATCATTTTCACATGAACTTATCTGACTATCTTTTCCATCCATCAACTCAGACATAAATGACCGTGGCTAATACTAGCCATTATTTCAGATGACTTGTTGTTGTGTTGTGCTCTGCTCCTGTAGTCAGACCAGCTTGTCCAGCATACAGGAGCTTTGTCAAAGTGTTTTCTCTCTGAGCCATTGAGTTAGTGCCTCTTAACCCCCAACCGCCATGGCTGTATCTTTGCACTACTTCTCCAATGCCACCTTAGCTGTTATTAATAGCACCTACAGTAAATCCAGTCCACTCCAGCAGGTTGGGCCTGCCTGGCTGTGTGTGATATAAAGCAGCTCCATGCAGTGACGTGATCGTGGCAGACTAATGGCTTTCACTTAGGGTCTGACGGCTTGGTATTTGCCAGCCCCTGTTGTGTTGATGGATCTCTTAATTTTGAGTCATTTGTTTACCCAGATGCCATTCCCCCCACTCTGTCTAATGTGTGCCCATTCTACACATCACTCCCGCTGAGAAATAACAGAGCACAGACAAGGGCAGAGTCACTGGAATGAGATTAATATGACAAATTTGGATGTTGAAGCAGATGAGTGTCAATAAATGGTGTCCCTCATGCAGGTTCAGATACTGGTTGTTTACCTGGAAATCACTCTTTTGTTTGACACCATTTGTCACGACTTCCGCCGAAGTCGGTCCCTCTCCTTGTTCGGGCGGCGTTCAGCAGTCGACGTCACCGGTCTTCTAGCCATCGCCGATCTACCTTTCATTTTCCATTTGTTTTGTCTTTGTTTTCTACACACCTGGTTTCATTCCCCAATTACATGTTCATGTATTTAACCCTCTGTTTCCCCTGTGTTTTTTGTGCGTGATTGTTTCTATGTTCATTCAGTACGTTATGGCTGGTTTTTGAAGGGTGCCGTTTTCACCCGTGCGTAATTGATTACCATTTATTGTTGGTCAAGTGTATTGTTACCTTGTGCCTTTATTTGGAGTAAGGTACGTTGCTCGCTCATTCTGCTCTCCTGCGCATGACTTCATGCACCAGCTACACCCACCTCCTGACAGAATCACGCACCCCAACCATATGGAGTCAGCAGCAGCAGACACCCCCGTATTAGGGGTCGAGGAGCGCGTCCAGCAGCATGCGGCCATGCTACAACATCTCGGCACCGCCATGGATCGTGTCCTGCAGACTATGGATAGCTGGGAGAGAAGAGGAGTTCCTCAAGCGCCTCCACCAGCACCACCAAGGGCACCACTACTCACCCCTCCTTCACCCGGTCCCAGTGGGATTCGGCTCGCTCTTCCGAGGGAGTATGATGGGACAGCTGCGGGATGTCAGGGGTTCCTACTCCAGCTGGAGCTCTACCTGGCAAACGTCCACCCGGCTCCTTCGGGTCATGAGAGCATGTCCGCCCTCGTCTCCTGCCTCTCAGGAAAAGCCCTGGAGTGGGCCAACGCCGCATGGGGGGAAGGAGAAGCGGTGTTGGATCAATTCGAGGATTTCACCTGCCGCTACCGGGCAGTTTTCGACCACCCGCCTGAGGGTACGTCTCGTCCAGCTTAGGCAGGGGATGAGGAGCGCACAGGAGCTTGCTTTGGACTTTTGAACCCTGGCCGCCGGCGCGGGATGGAACGACGGGGCCCTGATCGATCACTACCGTTGTAGTTTGCGCGAGGACGTCCGTCGGGAGTTGGCTTGCAGGGACACCACTCTCACCTTTGACCAGCTGGTGGACCTGTCCATTCGGTTGGATAACCTGCTGGCTACCCGCGGATGTCCAGATCGGGGTCTGTCGATTCCATCCCCCAGCACCACCGCTCCTACGCCCATGGAGCTAGGAGGTGCTGCACTTAGGGCGACTGGAGGAGGGGCCAGTCCAAGCACCATCTGTGGCTGCAGAGGGCACACTGCCGGTCAGTGCTGGGGAGGTTCCTCTGGGAGTCGAGGCAGCAGGCAGGGCACTCTCGTGTCACCCCAGGTGAGTCGGCACCAGGCTCACCCAGAGCCCTCTGTTGCTCACATGTTTTTGTATATTAATTTTCCTGAGTCTTCCCCGCATTCCCAGCATAAGGCGCTTGTAGATTCAGGCACAGCTGGGAACTTTATTGACAGATCATTTGCCCATAGTTTTAGGGATTCCTATTGTTCCAGTGGATATGCCCTTTCCAGTTCACGCCCTAGATAGTCGACCATTAGGGTCAGGGCTAATTAGGGAGGCCACCGCTCCACTGGGCATGGTGACGCAGGAGGGTCACAAGGAGAGAATCAGTCTCTTCCTTATTGATTCTCCTGTGTTTCCCGTGGTGCTGGGCCTACCCTGGTTGGCCTATCATGACCCAACGATTTCGTGGCAACAGAGAGCTCTCACAGGGTGGTCACGAACGTGCTCGGGGAGGTGTTTAGGGGTTTCCGTTGGTGCGACTACGGTGGAAAGTCCAGACCAGATCTCCACTGTGCGCATCCCCTCTGAATATGCCGATTTGGCTCTCGCCTTCTGTAAGAAGAGGGCAACTCAATTACCACCCCATCAATGGGGGGATTGTGCGCTAAATCTCCTGGTAAACGCAGCACTTCCCAGGAGTCACGTGTATCCCCTGTCACAGGAGGAGACGGTGGCTATGGAAACATATGTCTCAGAATCCCTGGGGCAGGGGTACATTTGGCCCTCCACTTCACCTGCCTCCTCGAGTTTCTTTTTTGTGAAGAAGAAGGATGGAGGTCTGCGCCCGTGTATTGACTATCGGGGTATCAACCAGATCACTGTTAGGTACAGTTACCCGCTACCTCTCATAGCCAGTGCGATTGAGTCAATGCACGGGGCGTGCTTCTTCACCAAATTGGATTTCAGTAGCGCTTACAACCTGGTGTGTATCCGGGAGGGAGACGAGTGGAAGACGGCTTTCAGTACCACCTCAGGGCATTATGAGTACCTCGTCATGCCGTACAGGTTGATGAATGCTCCATCAGTCTTCCAGGCCTTTGTAGACAAGATTTTCAGGGACCTGCACGGGCAGGGTGTAGTGGTGTATATTGATGACATCCTGATACACTCCGCTACATGTGCCGAGCATGTGTCCCTGGTGCGCAGGGTGCTTGGTCGACTGCTGGAGCATGACCTGTACGTCAAGGCTGAGAAATGTCTGTTCTTCCAACAGTCCGTCTCCTTCCTAGGGTACCACATTTCCACTTCAGGGGTGGAGATGGAGAGTGACCGCATTTCAGCCGTGCGTAATTGGCCGACTCCCACCATGGTAAAGGAAGTGCAGCGGTTTCTAGGGTTTGCCAACTACTACTGGAGGTTAATCCAGGGCTTTGGTCAGGTAGCGGCTCCCATTACCTCACTGCTGAAGGGGGGACCGGTGCGTTTGCAGTGGTCGTCTGAGGTGGACAGGGCTTTTGGTCACCTAAGGGCTCTGTTTACTTCGACTCCCGTGCTGGCTCATCCGGATCCCTCTTTGGCATTCATAGTGGAGGTGGACGCGTCCGAGGCTGGGATAGGAACCATGCTCTCTCAGCACTCGGGTACGCCACCAAAGCACCCCCCGTGCCTTCTTTTAGAAGAGAGCTCAGCCCGGCGGAGCGAAACTATGACGTGGGGGACCGGGTGCTGTTGGCTGTCGTCAAGGCCTTGAAGGCGTAGAGACATTGGCTTGAGGGGGCTAAACACCCTTTTCTCACCTGGACTGACCACCGCAATCTGGAGTACATCTGGGCGGCGAGGAGACTGAACCCTCGCCAGGTAAGGTGGGCCATGTTTTTTACCCGTTTTGTTTTCACCCTATCCTACAGACCAGGTTCCCAGAATGCGAAGGCAGACACACTGTCCTGGATGTATGACACAGAGGGGCGGCCCATGGATCACACCCCCATACTCCCGGCCTCTTGCCTGGTGGAACCGGTAGTGTGGGAGCTGGACGCGGACATCGAGCGGGCGTTACGTACAGAGCCCACTCCCCTCCAATGTCCAGCTGGGCGTCTGTACATTCCGTCTGCTGTCCGCGACCATTTGATCTATTGGGCCCACACATCACCCTCCTCTGGTCATCCGGGCATCGGTCGGACAGTGCGCTGTCTTAGTGGGACATACTGGTGGTCCACTTTGGCTAAGGACATGAGGGTTTATATTTCCTTTTGCTCGGTGTGCGCCCAGTGCAAGGCCCCTAGGCACCTGCCCAGAGGGAAGTTACAACCCTTACCCATTCCACAACGGCCGTGGTCGCACCTGACGATGGGTTTCCTAACGGGTCTTCCTCCCTCACAGGGTAACACCACGATCCTGGTCGTTGTGGATCAGTTTTCTAAGTCCTGCCATCTCCTCCCGTTGCCCGGTCTCCCTATGGCCCTACAGACTGCGGAGGCCCTGTTTACACACGTCTTCAGGCACTACGGGGTGCCTGAGGACATAGTATCTGATAGAGGTCCCCAATTCACGTCAAGGGTCTGGAGGGCGTTCATGGAACGTCTGGGTTTTCACCCCGAGAGTAACGGACAGGTGGAGAGAGTGAACCAGGATGTGGGTAGGTTTCTGCAGTCCTATTGCCAGGACTGGCCGGGGGAGTGGGCGGCGTTCGTGCCCTGGCAGATATGGCCCAGAACTCGCTCCGCCACTCCTCCACTAACCTCTCCCTCTTCCAGTGCGTACTGGGGTACCAGCCGGTTCTGGCACCTTGGCATCAGAGCCAGATCGAGGCTCCTGCAGTGGACGACTGGTTTAGGTGCGCTGAGGAGACATGGGATGCCGCTCATGTGCACCTTCAGCGGGCCGTGAGGTGCCAGAAAACCAGCGCAGATCGCCACCGCAGTGAGGCCCCGGTGTCTGGCTCTCGACCCGAAACCTGCCCCTCCGCCTGC
Source organism: Salmo trutta (assembly GCF_901001165.1). NCBI lineage: Eukaryota > Metazoa > Chordata > Actinopteri > Salmoniformes > Salmonidae > Salmo > Salmo trutta. The sequence continues at coordinate 17,094,458 of NC_042986.1, read as the reverse complement.
CCTGCCGGAAGTTGGGCCCGCGGTTTGTGGGGCCATTTAAAGTCCTGAGGAGACTGAACGAGGTATGTTACAGGTTGCAGCTTCCCCCCGATTACCGTATTAACCCCTCGTTCCATGTGTCTCTCCTCAGGCCGGTGGTGGCTGGTCCACTCCAGGAGTCTGAGGTGCGGGAGGTTCCTCCGCCCCCTCTGGACATCGAGGGGGCCCTGGCGTATGCAGTTTGATCCATACTGGATTCGAGGCGTCGGGCGAGGGGCCTTCAGTACCTCGTAGAGTGGGAGGGGTACGGTCCGGAGGAGAGATGCTGGGTGCCGGTGGAGGACATGTTAGACCCGTCGATGCTGTGGGAGTTCCACCGGCTCCATCCGGATCGCCCTGCGCCTCGCCCTCCAGGTCGTCCCCGAGGCTGGTGTCGGCGGGCGTCGGGGGGGGGGTACTGTCACAGCTTCCACCGAAGTCGGTCCCTCTCCTTGTTCGGGCGGCGTTTGGCGGTCAACGTCACCGGTCATCTAGCCATCGCCGATCTACCTTTCATTTTCCATTTGTTTTGTCTTTGTTTTCTACACACCTGGTTTCATTCCCCAATTACATGTTCATGTATTTAACCCTCTGTTTCCCCCATGTTTTTTGTGCGTGATTGTTTCTATGTTCATTCAGTACGTTATGGCTGGTTTTCGATGGGTGCTGTTTTCACCCGTGCGTAATTGATTACCGTTTATTGTTGGTCAAGTGTATTGTTACCTTGTGCCTTTATTTTGAGTAAAGTACGTTGCTCACTCATTCTGCTCTCCTGCGTCTGACTTCATGCACCAGCTACACCCACCTACTGACACCATTTTTATAGCCAGCTTTGTTACTGGCAAGCTTTATTATATGCATTTGACTGCTTGTATCAATAAATTATATACTAGGCTAATAAAATATTCAAGATTTGTTAAGAAACAAATGAATCTCAGATATGAAATGATTGAATATCAAAGCCATATAACAACTGGAAAATCGTTGGAACCATCATCATAATAGTGATTATAAGAAACTTGGTGTTGGTGCCAGAAAAAGTCTATACTGTTGATAGCATGTGATCCCTCATCATCATTGATGCCAAGTGCTGCTGACATTCCCTATGACCCGGGGCTGATGTTGTACCCTGACATTATTAACCCAACATGCATGGAGGTTTCTACCCAGTCAGACGAAGAGCTAATCTAATTCCCTGACGGTCCCATGGACCTGGGGGGACTTAATATGACAAGATGGGAGCTTCTGGGAACTTGGAACACCTCTAGCAGGGATCCAAGGACCTACCTTCAGCCTTCCACTGAGACAAGATGATCAAAGGATCCAAAGTGTCGCTGAGGGCAGAGGCCCTAACTGACTGTCTGGCAGGGTAGAACTGAACTCATCATTAACAGAAGGCCAGTAGCTAGTGTGTCATCAACATGGTTGAGATTATGCCTACAGGAGAGATAACCTTTACCTGTCCTATAGGTACAGTCCATGATAGGAGTACAGTTTAGCAAACAATATCTGCTGAATTTGAATTACAAAACTTCAGCCATTTTCACTTCCAAACCAAGGATAGACACAAGCCCAGGAGAGATAAGAACATGTTGAGTTGACACTAAATACTAAGTAAGTGTCTATATATGAGCCCAGACTTAAAGATCTGCTGCAGGAGAAGAGTGTCTTACTGTAACAACAACTCGATGGAGTGATTGTGATAATATGCAGTTTGTGTATTGACTGGTTATTTATGCTCCTATATAGCTCATTCCTCAGGCTCCATGATGATGCTTACTTTCACCTAATTTCCTCATAACATGCACCACATGTCAACTGTCCCAGTAGTCTCAGTAGTCTCATGTTTTTAACTTTAAGTTTGCAAACAACAAAAATGTATAATGGCGTCTCTGTTTTGATCAAGATTTTTCATGCATGTGGGAGATCAAAGTCAGGATTAAAGGCAAAAAATAAAAAAAATGATCATTTTAAAGATGAATATAAGCATTTCCTATGATCAAATGCACTACAGTGGAGTTACAGCGCATTCGGTAAGTATTCAGACGCCTAGACTTTTTCACATTTTGTTACGTTACAGCTTTATTCTAAAATGAACCCCAAAAATATTTCATCATCAATCTACACACAATACCCCATAATGACAAAGCGAAAACAGTTTTCTGATTTTTTTTTTGCAAATTGATTAAATATAAAAAACAAATACTTTATTTATTCAGACCCTTTGCTATGAGACTCAAAATTGAGCTCAGGTGCATCCTGTTTCCATTGATCATCCTTGAGATGTTTCAACAACTTGATTAGAGTCCACATGTGTTTTAGAATAATGCTGTAATATAACAAAATGTGGAAAAAATCAAGGGGTCTGAATACTTTCTGAATGCACTGTAACTCAATTGTTGGTAATTATATGAATTACACCTCACAATGGCTGTGGTAGACAGAGCAGAAGCCTACAACCTGAGACTAATATGCTTTTTATGTGATGTCCTTCATGTCAGGACAACCAGGATCATCTAGCTTTATGGGTTCAGAGAGACAGATGAGTAGGAGAGAAAGAAAAAGGGCCTGTAATTGGGCCCTGGGTATGTGTCATTCCAGCGAAAGAGGCCCCACTCCACTTTACATTGTGAACTTGCTCCCTTGTGAGATATCATTTATTTCTCTCTTGATTTGGGGTGCGACATAACCTTCTTTTTCTAGGCCTCATAAAATCCTGAACAGCAGCCATGAGAAGACAGATGGGAGGGGAAATGGAGAAACCAAGCTTCCTCTCAGATGACCGTGTTGAGGTTGACAGATTGAGAGTACACACATGCCATAAAGACAATGTATGTTTTCTGCTCCCTTTCCCTCATAATCCATGAGTGAAACCAAACAAACAACACTGAAAACAGAGTGACAGAGGAGAACATTTACATTTTTCTTCCCTCCTTTTCACTCTTTGCCATGTTTCTACAGATGTAGGATCTTAATTTGAGCCAGTTTGCTTCAGCAGAAAGAGGAAATATTACTTATTATGTGGATTATAATTAACCTGCCCTCAAATCACTGCACGCTGTCTGCTAAATATCTATAGGCTATGTTTCAACTTATCAATTTCAATTTTTATTTTCTCACAACAGTTTGAATTGAGGTGTGTTCCGCCTCCTCATTAATTCACATAGAAGTAAGCCATTTCACTGTTGCGGACAATTTATATTTGAGGCATTACTGACAAAATATCTCTCTTCTATGAGAGCCCAAGCACCAACTTTTTCCTCCCTGGCACATTTTCAGGCTGGCGCCCGCATTGCATTCACTATTAATAATAACTTTTGACATGTGTGAGTTCCTATCAAAGTAAGTGCCTTATTACGTTATCATTATAGTTTCTGTAAATCGTATGTATGTATGTATGGAGCATGTATTTATTTAAGATCGTACTTTTTGGAGAAATGTTCTCTGGCTTGCAAGCCAAAGAACACCATCCCAACCGTGAAGCACGGGGGTGGCAGCATCATGTTGTGGGGGTGCTTTGCTGCAGACTGGTGCACTTCACAAAATAGATGGCATCATGAGGTAGGAAAATTAAGTGGATATATTGAAGCAACATCTCAAGATATCAGTCAGGAAGTTAAAGCTTGGTTGCAAATGGGTCTTCCAAATGGACAATGATCCCAAGCATACTTCCAAAGTTGTGGCAAAATGGCTTAAGGACAACAAAGTCAAGGTATTGGAGTGGCCTTCACAAAGCCCTGACCTCAATCCTATATAAAATCTGTGGGCAAAACTGAAAAAGCGTGTGTGAGCAAGGAGGCCTACAAACCTGACTCAGTTACACCAGCTCTGTCAGGAGGAATGGGCCAAAATTCACCCAGCTTGTGGAAGGCTATCCGAAACGTTTGGCCCAAGTTAAACAATTTAAAGGCAATGCTACCAAATACTAATTGAGTGTATGTAAACTTCTGGCCCAATGGGAATGAGATGAAAGAAATAAAAGCTGAAATAAATCATTCTCTCTACTATTATTCTGACATTTCACATTCTTAAAATAAAGTGGTGATCCTAAATGACCTAAAACAGGGAATTTTTACTAGGATTAAATGTCAGGAATTGTGAAAAACAGAGTTTAAATGTATTTGGCTAAGGTGTATGTAAACTTCCGACTTCAACTGTATACTGTATTCTATTCTACTGTATTTTAGTGAATGCCACTCCGACATTGCTCGATCTAATATTTATATGTTTCTTAATTCCATTATTTTTCTTATAGATTTGTGGGTATTGTTGTGAATTGTTAGATACTACTGCACTGTTGGAGCTAGGAACACAAGCATTTCGCTACACCCGCAATAACATCTGATAATATGTGTATGTGACCAATCAAATTTGATTTGTTTTGACGTGCATGCTGCAAACAGACCCAACTTATTTTGTAACCTTTTATCTTTGGTTGACGTGAAAAAACAAACATGCCGGCGCACAAACTACCCATCATCGGATTACTTTCCATTCTTTTAAAGTGTTTTACTCAGTTATTTCGATCACTGGTTAGGTTACCCGTGATGTGATGAATTGTAAATAGTAATTGCTATTACCTAGTTCATATTATGGTTTCTGTCAGCTGAGATTTAGCTAAATATGACTGCTTGTGTTAGGTCACTCTTTCCTCAGTTAGCGCTACGACCAACGTAGCCTACATTTTCTGGTTTGGATGAGAATTGTGTTATGCTGTCGCTACTTCTGTGACTGTCTGAACATTGCATCCAGAAATAAACTGCTCACATTGAGGACATTACGTTGTAAAAACTGTGTTTGTGCAAAATGTTTCTGTAAAAAAAAAAAACAGTTTGGCAAGCTCAAACGGTGACTGTTGCGTCAATCGTAACTCGACATTCTAAATAACTGTTCTAATCACACTGCTTTGAGCATACATTGCATGGACCACTGTAGAATTATCACACCCGTGTGTCAAAGGGGTTAATATAAAACATTTTTTAGAAGTTGATACATTTTTAATTTTGGCAAATCAAGTCTTACATTTTAAAGTGGACATTACACACTTTAGAAGTCTTTTTAAACCTTGAATACCATGCTTTGCAAGAAAATGATCAGCAACAAAAGAGTGATCAAATTAAGATCCTCCATCTGTAGCTCCTCCAAGCATCAGGTGACAGCCAAATGAGTATTGTGTGGCATTTGCTGCAATTTGTCAGGTGTAGCTTGCCATTTCAGCTTTGATACATTGTCAAAAGCACCACAGGATTTCATTTATTACTAGTATCAAACGCACCGCAGGCCTGCCTTTCTTACTGTAACCTATCAGCAGCACACATTTCACAAAACTATATGCATATGTGCGTATTGTTCTGTATTGCTAGGTGTTATTACTGCTCTGTTGGAGCTAGCATTTCGCTGCACCTGAAATAACATCTGCAAATCTGTGTACGTGACCAATAAACTTCGATTTGATTTGATACATTCCAGTAGAGGCTGCTGAGGGGAAAACAGCTCATAAAAGTGGCTGGAATGGAGTTAATGGAATGCTATCAAAAACATGGTTTTCATATGTTTGATACCATTCCATTACTGTGAGCCGTCCTCCTATCAGCAACCTCCACTGATACATACCGTATAAGCCAGGGGTAAGCAACTAGATTCAGCCAGGGGATGATTTTTGTCGGAGCGGATGGTCGGGGGGCGGAGCATAATTATAATAATTTTGATCACTGCAAATTGATCACAACTAAGCGCAAAAAGAGATTGCATCTGAATATAACAATAATTTCAAATCTTGATTACATTGATACACGATCAGGTCTCTTTTTTTATTTATGGAAATACTTGGGAACAGATTTCCTGAATGAAACTACTGGTGGTTTTGTTTTTGGTTTAGTAAAAACTTTGGGAGGCCTTGTTTTGGCCCGTGGACCGCTTGTTGCTGACCCCTGGTATAATGTGAAATGGTAAAGAAATGGTAGAATATTTCTCCAATATTTTATCAAATGTTATGTGGAATTTCAGTACGATTAGATTCTGGTGACTTGTGTTTCTCAGTGCAGTGGGTGTATAGGGTAAGCTAAAGAAAACCTGATGGGTGCTGTGAAATTGGAGAAGTGGTAAACTGCACCATACAGGCCCCTCCCTGATGGATGGCCTGGGGGGGAATGTTTGGAAAGGAAAATCTCATTTTCTCCATGCTAGCTGGAGGGAGCACTACATTTGATCAAACATAAATGTATTCAAACAACTCGTAGGTCTTTGTAGCCGCTAAGAGGTCTCCGTCACCAAGGCATTATCATCTGGTAGTGCATTTACAGAGGGGAGGCCTCTCTCTCTCCTCCTCTCTCTCCTATATTTCCTCTCCTACTATAAACCCAAACACCAGGGTGACCAAGGTCACTATTAGTAGGTATTGGAGCGGTATATATGGGGGTCAAGTATATTGCTTGTATTTTCCCTGCTTTGATAAATCTCTTGAATCATTCTGACTGAAAATTGCATTAAACAGGGAGTGCAGAAGGGCGGATAAAGTTGACATTGCTGAGGTATTAGACATGGTTATGGTTACCCAACTCAACTGTCCTTTCAACCTTTGAGGAAATGTGGTGGAAGTGAGGATGGCACCCAGTTGTTGTATTGATTCAATACAGTACTTCTCTATTTTGTCTATATCTGTGTAGAAAACCTATGAATCAGCAGAATAGAGTTTATAGATCACTTCTAAAGGTCACATGACTGAGAAAGACCATGTGCACTTTTGAAAGTTCAATCAATTAACTGCAGGCAATTATTGGCATAAACAACACACACATTAATGAAGCATTTCAATATTCAAGCAGGAAGATTATCATATAAATTGTTATTTTGCTATTCCTTTTTCGGAACTGATGCCAATGACTTAATTGTATTACCTTAATAAACTACATCACAACAAAGTGCCGTGGCAGAGACCAATAAATCTGTTTAGATTGCTGAAATGGCAAGCTTTTATAATTGAGCTGCTCTATTAGGCTACTTCTCAACCTTGCTCTATGGTGGTGGTGTGACAAGGATTTGGACTGGTTTAGATACAGAGAAGTCCCTGAGGCAGTCATACAGCAGTGTTGGCCTCAGACTCATAATCAATTCTCTGGCAAAATAAGTGGAGGTCAGAAGGTGACAGATGGTTCACGGGTCAGGGAAAGGCCAAGGGTCATTTCACTCTTCCAAGTCTTCATTACCTGCAGCAACCAGTATTGCACCTCACTCTGTACTTCCTCTAGAGTCACTCTCTTCCTGTAAATAACCTCCACTCATATCCTTTCTTTGAACTATTCAATTACCAAAAGCCGCAGCCACCATCAGCCTCAGTGCTGCCACTCGTCTTCCAGCTCTGTCTCTGCCTAGTAGTGTTCCATCACTATCTGCTGTCTCTGCTTTTAAATTTCTTCCTCATATCTAACTCATTGTTAAAAAAAAAATTGGTCTAAATCGGATGTTAGGTAGGCTACTATATTTATTGAATATTCTATGAATCCTATGAATTAAACTAAATTATATTTAATGAACTTCTAAATAAATTATATTTAATTACTATTAGAATTCTGTGAAAATGCTAGAAGGACAAACCAAATAGATATGTATAGCAGCCTAGAGGTACAGTAGGTAAATGGTGGATAGTTCCCTGTCTTCTCTCTGGTGGTGGTGAGAATGATGAAGAACTGTACAGTAGGCTGTGTGTGTGCACTGTGGAGGTCAGTCGGAGGCTTGACAACTTTGGCCGATCAGACCGTTAAAGAAATATATAAACTCACCGTGTATCTGCCTTGATGTTTATAAAACTCCACGGAACTGCTCTGGTGCAGTGCAACCCAGAACGATATGTTACCACATGGTTATGGCGACACTGTTTTACCGAGGACGCCCAAACCAGAGGGGCTGCCGCAAAGCCCAAGGAACCCGACCCTCTCTGGAAGTTGTTGAAGCCCTGTTTGAGTTATTTAGCCTACATTGGCTGTTGGTTGAGACAGGGTGGGCAATTGTAAATTGGACCAAGTTAGAGGTTATAATGCATTTGATTATAGTTTTTGAGATGCAAGAAAACACCACACCAAAAACTTGATTTTAATTGCTGTTTTAAAGATAATTTCTTGCAATTCAACGTAGTAATGATTTATGTTCACTACTTGGTCAGTTGATTTGATAGTATTTTTAATCTATGCAAATAAATTCTATGAATTGATAGTTCACCTCTCTGTTTTATTTTATTCTGTAATTGGGTATATTGTAACCATGTGTTCAATCTAACCAAATCAAAGTGTATTTATGATACAGCGTGTAAGCTACACAATACAATGAAATGCATACTCGCAATAAAGCTCTTCTCGCAAAACAGTGCAATGATATTAAGCTACAGTATATGTATTTGTATTTACATTATGCTATAGCCTACAAATAGCTATACCACGTAGTCTATTAGAATATATTGCAAATTATTGCTGTTTGTTCCTGAAATGACCGAATGGCAAAGCTATCCTTCAACTACCTTTCAGCGCCACAAGTTGGTTCAACCTCTTTAACGTCATTACACAATCCTGGCGCTGTCCTTTCAGCTCCACAAACGGCGTTCAATACCTTAAAATTACATCTTCTCCAGATCTATGCATAAGAGCAGTATTCAGACCTCTTCACTTTTTCCACATTTAATTTCGTTACGGACTTATTCTAAAATAGATTCAATAGTTTTTGTTCCCTCATCAATCTACACACAATACCCCATAATGACTAAGAAAAAACAGGTTTTTAGAATTTTTTGCGAATGTATTACAAATAAAAAACTGAAACAACACATTTACATAAGTATTCAGACCCTTTACTCAGTACTTTGTTGAAGCACCTTTGGCAGCAATTACAGCCTAGAGTCTTCTTGGGTATGACGCTACAAGCTTGGCACACCTGTATTTGGGGAGTTTCTCCCATTCTTCTCTGCAGACGCTTTCAAGCTCTGCCAGGTTGGATGGGGAACTATGCTGCACAGCTATTTTCAGGTTTCTCCAGAGATGTTTGATTGGATTCAAGTCCGGGCTCTGGCTGGGTTACTCAAGGACATTCAGAGACTTGTCCCGAAGCCACTCCTGCGTTTTCTTGGCTGTGTGCTTAGGGTCGTTGTCCTGTTGGAACGTGAACCTTTGCCCCAGTCTGAGGTCCTGAGTGCTCTGGAGCAGGTTTTATTCAAGGATCTCGCTCTACTTTGGTCAATTTATCTTTCACTCAATCCTGGCTTGTCTTCCAGTCCATCCCACTGAAAAACATCCCCACAGCATGATGCTGCCACCACCATGTTTCACCATAGGGATGGTGCCAGGTTTCCTCCAGACGTGGCGCTTGGCATTCAGGCCAAAGAGTTCAATCTTGGTTTCATCAGACCAGAGAATCTTATTTCTCATGGTCTGAGAGTCCTTTAGGTGCCTTTTGTCAAACTCCAAGCGGGCTGGCATTTGCCTTTTACTGAGGAGTGGCTTTCTGATTGGTGGAGTGCTGCAGAGATGGTTGTCTTTCTGGAAGGTTCAACAATCTCCACAGAGGAACTCTGGAGCTGTGTCAGAGTGACCATAAGGTTCTTGGTCAGCTCCGTGGCCAAGGCTCTTCTCTCCCGATTGCTCAGCTTGGCAGGGCAGCCAGCTCTAGGAAGAGTCTTGGTGGTTCCTAACTTCTTCCATTTAAGAATGATGGAGGCCACTGTGTTTTTGGGGACCTTCAATGCTGCAGAAATGTTTTGGTACCTTTCCCCAGATCTGTGTCTCGACCTCATGGCTTGGTTTTTGCTCTGACGTGCACTGTTAACTGTGGTACGTTATAAAGACAGATGTGTGCCTTTCCAAATCATGTCCAATAATTGAATTTACCACAGGTGGACTCCAATCAAGTTGAAGAAACATGTCAAGGATGATCAATGGAAACAGGATACACCTGAGCTCAATTTCGAGTCTCATAGCAAAGGGTCTAAATACTTATGTAAATACGGTATTCCAGTTTTTTTTTTTAAATACATTTCCCGTTTTCACTTTGTCATTATGGGGTATCATGGGTAGATTGATGAGGGGGAAAAAATAATTCAATACATTTTAGAATAAGGCTGTAACGTAACAAAATGTGGAAAAACCTAAGGGGTCTGAGTACTTCCTGAATGCACTGTATAGAAATTTGTATTTACATTATGCTATAGCCTACAAAATGTTATACCGTGTAGTTGTAGGCCTGTTAGTCTATATTACAAATTATTGTTGTTTGTTTCTGAACAGGCCGAATGGCAGAGCTATCCTTCAACTGTCCTTCAGCTATCCTTTAGCACCACGAAGGGCGTTCCAATAGCTTAAAATGACATTTTATCAAGATTTGTTTCCTATGCAAAGAGTCCGAAACATCACTTATTATTATTATTATTACAAATAGAAAATGATCACTTCTCACAATGGTATTTGTTTAGTAAAGTTAGATCAAGCTGAATCAATGTTTTGCACGATCACATTATGGTGAAATCCTGCACGGAGGCTTCACCACTACAACATAATGATTCATTAGCATGTTACATAACATAATTGAATGTAATACCATAGCATAGTAGGGCTGTAACGTTACTGTTACACCAAAACACCTCCTCATTTCTAATCAGATTTTAGGACGGTTAGCTGAAGCTGAATAGTCTCCCCCCCAAAATATAATGCGCTAAACTCAACAGAGTGCACCACTAGGCAGGATACATGCTTTGATTGTAACAAAATACAAGGAAGGCTAATAGTTTGTTAACACCATCTGCTCTAATTCACTCATGAAACAGTAATTCAAACAGATCTAAATGCATATTCCCATGAAACTAATTGAGATCAATCAAATGATTGGCATGGAGATGCCGTTTTGGACATTTCACCAGTAAAACATGAAGAATTATCATTCACGATTGACAGTGATGATGACCTATTTTGAAATTAGGTAGCCTATGCCTAACTTGGTGTTTGAGGGTATTAAAAATATAACATTTGTGTGGGCATAGGCAGACGGTGAAATTATTTGATGCATATTCTAAAATAATAGGCAATTCAATTGCCTACATCTGTCGGTACAAACTTTGACTGAGAAAATGATGACATCATAAAAAAAGGTACTCATTCCCTCGTCTAAAACAATATCACTACGCCACTGACTGTGACTCCCCTTGAAACGCGTATGCATGATGAATGTGTGAGGACAGAGCTGAGAGACGTGTGTGAGTGATGTGTGTGGCACAGCCTGCATGTACGTTGAGCTGCCTTGTGTTACTGTGTGTTCCAGTGATTTCCCTGTTAGTCTATCTACTGTACCTTCAATACTAGTCTTTACCTTGGAGACATGTTTCATATGACATGATGCCCTTCCACATGATGCTATGTCCTCTGCTTTTTAAAATGCCTGACTTTTACCTTCCACACATGCTTTCAAAGAAGAATTACCACTGTGCCCAAGCTGCAGCCTCTGAACTTTGATCCATTTACTGTAGTGTCCAAGCTTGGCAGTTACAATATGGGCAAGACTACAGTATGAACTACCCTACAGTTGTCTTTTACTGAACTTTCATTAGATCCTCACCACTTCACCTGAAGCTTCTTACTGTATCATACCTCCATAGTGGTTTAAAGATGTCAGTATGTTCTGTCAGAACTTCCCTTTTTTCCTGATCTGCCGCTCAACCCTGCTGCTCATGTACAGTAAGCGGATTTGGCTAACACCAGACAAAGACTCACGAAGATGGAAAAGGGGGGTGAAATCGTCAGCAACAGCAGCCTGTTGCTATTAGACAAAGACAATGTTATGTAACCCCACACCACCTCCTGTACTGGTAATTTGTTTTCCATTCACAACCCAAGCCCTCAGCCACATCCTGATGTCACACTGATTTCGTTGTGGTAATGAAAAATCGGAGTCTGACTGCAATCCTTCAAAGGGATTTGGAGACCATGGCATTTACAACAGCAAGAGGAGAAGTAAAAAAACAAACGTCTTAGTTTCTTTCCAAAACAAATCGTCAGGGTCTGCGAGAACCCAGCTTTAACCTGTACCACCCTATGTTTGACGACTTCCTCTAGCATACACATTATCATCCAAATACCATGCCACATTATTCTTAGGAGAGGAGACTTTGTTAAAGTTGAAATTTCCCTGTCTGGCTGGTTGATAGATAATGTTTACCAATTGTCAATTACCATATCTGAGGGAGTATTAGCTAGCTTGAGCGTGGTTGCACTGTAATGAATGTAGAGAGGGAAACGTGTAGAGGTTCACATAAAGTTCGCTTCTGAAATACTCTAGAAAATCAGTGCGTAATAAAGTACCAGCAGGATTATTGGCACTGATTTCAGAGGTTTCCTGAGGTTGACAACCCTATAATTCTATACACACTGAAACCTGAAGTAATCAACTGGTGATGTACTGTAGGTAGCTCTTTATTACCACTGCAGCTTCTGCAGAGTTTTGTGAAACATTACCCCAGTAAATTCTCTCAGCTGCAGTAGCCACTCTATGACAATATATCAAATTAATAACTCCACAAAAATAGTGTAAAGCAGTTCTGACTGTGTGCTCTATTGGAACTTTCCAAAGCTTTGCAATGTTTCTAGTTTTGCACCACCAGCTATTAGTGGAGAGGATTGCAAACATATTACTCAAGACACTACTGTATAGAAGATCCCTCTACAGTAAAACACTTATAATGGGTTACCAAAACCTATGCATCAAGTTATAATTACTTCCACTGATTTCCGCATGGTGGTGTTGATATGAAAACATGCATTGCAATTAACAACAGTTAGTTGTATTAACTCTATTGTTGTGTTTTCCCATTACTCTACTGTATATTCAAGCAGTGCACAACCTCCCTGACTTCAGCTGACTTCCCTTTTCCCAGAGAAAAGAATAATAGATTGTTATTGACACAGTCTAGTTCCACTGGGGATCTGTCTGTTTAGCATTTTCTTCAGCCATACCAATAGCCACTTCTAACAGACCCTGGTCCCGTCTGGTCCTTCCTTTGTTTGTCTAGTCATTCATCTTCTCTCTGTCCATTGCTTTAGAACAATGCAAGACCTAAAGAACCTCAATTGCATTTCCTTGTTCGAGAACTGAGAGTTCTTAAAGAAACAGTGCAAGAGGAGAATCCTTCCTATTGACGGCACATTTCAATTAGCATCATATCGATACAGCAGGGCTGTGACTTTGAGGCCATTGATTTTGGTTTTAAGAAAAGGTCAGGTTTAATCACTTACAAGTGCTCCATGCTAGCTTTGATCAGTTGAAACGCAAGGATAACGTACTGTACTGTATGAGGCTTCATGATCAATATGGAAACAAACTGGTGAGTTTTATGGCAATGGGTAATTTCATTCACAACTCTCCTGCCAATTGTGAATTCCAGGTAGCAGTGGCAGAGAGTCAAAGAATTAGACAGAGCAAGAGGACATGTTTTGTCGATTAAATGTACCTTTGGTCTAATCTTGATATATTTTCTGTCATTAACCCTTCAGTTATTGAGATGCACTGTATCTACAGTAACCCAGTTCCATCCACTGCATACAAACCCCCACACCTCCCACCAAACTCTCCCAGCCCCTATTCTGTTACATTGTCTACTTCAAAAAATATATAATTCAAAGGAGACTCCGATGGATTGCATGCTCATGATGCAATTACAGAGTTACAAACAAAATCCCAGAATAATGAACAATATAATCCTCCACAGTAAACAGCCAGAAGTGGAATAAACGTCAATTAATATGTACTATCAATCATTGACTTCTGCACTAACTCGCCCCATTATGCCATTTACTGAGAACGAGGGCAGACTGATCCCAGTAACACGCTGAGATGTTTGTCATGAGTGAGATGCAGAGCACCGCTTGACTCGGGCTTGATTTAGACTTCAAGCCAGTTTCAGGCATGTATTGAAATCCGTTAGTAGGCTATTGCAGCGTCACTTGACAGTCTCATGGTGCGACTGTAAAACCCATCAAGTTGCATTGTTAACTGCCTTGGATATGGAGCGCATTGATAATTGATAATAACTCAAAGACACAACTCAAAGAATCAATATAGACTTGGTGAAATTGTAATGTTAGCTGAAGTCTATAGCCTACACTAATTCGATCCACAGTTAATAGTATTAGGAAAAGATGGGCTGGTGCCATTGGGATATCTGGGGAGGCTCTTAGGTGGCTGAGAGACAGAGGATTGAATACAGACGGATAACCTTTCTTCAGGGGCCACTTTTGTCATGTTGAGCTCACAGGGCACAAAGGTACTTACTTTTCCATTAACTTATAATACATTGCCTCCATTTCCTTTTGTGTAAATCCTCCATCCTGTATTTCCACCCTTCTCCTTCCCCCCTTTAGGATTGTGTTCTGTTGTATTGATTTGTCTGTCTCTACTCACCTGCAGTTACTGTAACTATTGAGACATATCCTATTGTAATTAGAATCATACCTGCATATGTGCTTGGATCAGATTGTAGCGACTTGCACATGTATTGGATATACTGTAAAGACTGTGTTTACGAATTACTCTACACCATAGACCCACTTAGGATCAGAGAGAGAGAGTTTTTTAAATGTCTGTGGGGTCAGTCTGAAACCAATGAGAAGCGTGTGCTGCTATCACACACCCTTCATCATCCCATAGCTCTATTTATAAGCCTCCCCATACACCAGGCCAACTCTCTAGGGAGGTAATTAATTTGCCTCTAGGTCAGCAATAAAACCGTATCAAAACTAGCACTCTGCTCATCTTATAGTCTCCATTTCTCTGGCCATACTGAATCTCACAGTGGAACCCTAACAACTCTAATTTCTCAGGGCTACTACTTGTCCTGACAACCTGACAATGCTATCCTGTTCAAATCATGCCAGATCCCACCCTTGTATCAGTCCAAACTGACCTGTCTGCGTAATGAGGACCACAGCCCAAATCATTCAGAAGCTTCCATACACTGTGTTGTTCATCAAATCGGAAAATTGGGCTCTAAAAACACTGCATAGTACAGATGTTTTGCCATGCACTGAGCTAAAAAAGTAATCCAGTCAGTCTGCGACTTCTCTGACCTCCTGTGGTAGTCTTGTGTGTGGCTGTTTACTCACTTCCCTTGTCTCAGCATTTATCTGAGAGCTGCCACACTGACCCATGACCTCTCTAAGCTTATATCTTCCTTCTCATTCAGAGTATCACAGCACTGTACTGGGCTTGCTGTGAAGTGGCTGCCTAATGAACTGCCTCCCAGGGAGAGAGGGGGATGCTCCGGCAGTGGTTCGCTCTCCTCCTTGTTTCTCCATCCCTTTCTTATTTACAGCCATATTTCAGCCTGGTTCCTGTTGAGCTAGGGTGTTTTCCTGAGATGCTCCGGAGGTGTGAATAGTTAATCTGGAAACAGACACATCATGCTCTGGGATTTGCATGATATGTATAAGAGTGATAAGACCACAAAAGCTGCTTTTCTGTAGTAAAACATACGTATTAGCTGTTATATTGGAAATTGGTTAGAATATACTTTTTTGAGCAGTGTTTCCTTGATTTCCTGAATACAGTAGAGTGCAAGGTCTGTGTATAGGTTGCAAATAGAATGCATTTGACATGAAAATCTGTCAAAAATGTTATGGAAACCTAGCTACTTACTGTTGTATACACAGTAGAATAATTGAGGCGGATGTAAAAGTGAATCCCCTGAGGATAGTATAATCCTTTATTTGGAAATTAAAATGGCAGATGCACAATAAACCAATCAATAAATACAATTTGATTAAAAAAAACACATTGCGATAGACTGCAAAAAACACCACAACATTACAAAAACAACTACAGTATTTAGCTATTTCTATCCCTTTCTCTATCCCCTGGTCAATGGTTCTTTGTTGGGAGCTACATGGGGTACATGAGATAGCAGCCATTATTGATCTATTCATCATTGATCAACGCTCTGTGTGAATGGGAACCTCCAGTGGAGGTTCATACTGTATGAATGTAGCTTGCTCAGCGTTATCATTGTTAGCATCTTAAACCTTTCTTGGGGCTCATATGGGAAAAAAAGAACGCTATTTTGTTATTATACAAGTATGAGTGTGCCTATTTACATAATATGTCTGTAAATGCATTACTTTTTCTAGACCTTGATCTAAGTCTGACTTCATTAAAAATATACTGTGTGCTCATGTCCCTAAATATGTATAGTCAAATAACTGTCTGTCAATTCTTCATGCCCATTTGTTTTGCACATTGTAAAGTTGAGTGCAATTACAATGACTAATGGAATTCATCAGGAAATGGCATATAATACGCCGCATATTATGGCAAAAAGGGAACATTGCCTCATTTGTTTGGAAATGTATGACCTTTTTGTGTCTCCTTACTATTTTACCAAAGAGGTTCTGAGCAGAGTGCAGGAAAGAAGACAGGAATAGGTTCTTACATCAGGCCAGTCCAATAAATCAAATCAAATGTATTTATAAAACCCTTTTTACATCAGCAGATGTGACAAAGTGGCACGTGCTTACACAGAAACCCAGCCTACAACCCCCAAACAGCAAGCAATGCAGATGTAGAAGCATGGTGGCTAGGAAGAACTCCCTAGAAAGATGCTGGAACCTAGGAAGAAACCTAACGAGGAACCAGGCTCTGAGGGGTGGCCAGTCCTCTTCTAGCTGTACTGGGTGGAGATTATAAGACTACATGGCCATTAAGAACATAACTGTAATATACTGTCATATTTGTTAATGTTATGGTTTTGATATAAAAAATTTACTGGAAGGCTTTGATTAGGAATTGTGTTTTATTTTGAGCAATGACATAAAGCATACATTGTGTGTACATTAGTTGCTTGGCAACCATCTACAGTATGGACTGCAATATGTCAGCAGCACTTCTAGCCCTCACACTGTCAGGAAACTGCACAGTGCTCAAGTAGGATAAACACATTCTCAACAGAATGAGCAAATTAGTGAAGTCTTTATAGGTGCAGCCAGATGCTTGTCCACTAAATTAGAACTCTGGCTGTGTCTGTATTTGCTGCTTTGAGTGGAATGAACAGTGAATATGTTCTTATTTGTGGATGGGTTTATTAAAATCCTCTGCAATAGCAAAATGTTTTCTCAGCCAGGTTGTGAGTAGATCGTAATAATGATTTCTCAAACAGTGAGACTTTGTGGTTGCCTCAGAGAGGTGTACCTGCAAATTGCCTTCCTTTATGTCTTAATAAGCAATAACTCCAGATTTATTAGGGGGAGGACATGCTTATTTTCTTCCTCAATTTGCATTCTGATGGCTTCTATTCCCTTCCCTTCTCAATGTTTGAATGGCTGAGAGTTTTATGGCTGTTTCAAATGGGCCTTGATCAGACTAGGACCAGCGTTGATACTACATCCCCGTATCACACAGTGAGTGAGACAAACAGTCTACCTATTCTATGACTTTGTGGAAAGGTTGTCACAAGAAGAGTTGGCTTCAAGTTGACTGCCTTGTTATTAGTCAGTACCATGATTCTGGCCCTAAAAGTTAGGAAACCAACCATCCAAACAACAGAGTATGTTTTACCTTCCACACTGTCTCTAACATTTCAATTCTCACTGCTTCGGCCAGACAGTGCTGATCATCACATTGCGTCTTTCATCAATACCCCATCTCCATTCATTATTCTGAGAGATGCAGCCTAACACAGCATGGCCAGCCGTTCTGTCAACACATGGACTCGACTGATAATGGCGATGCATCATTCCCAACCTGCCATCGCATGCCATCATGGTTTGGTTGTTAGTTTGTTAATAACAAGCATCACATACTGTATTTTCTGGGAATATTTTATTTATTTATTAAGAGCTTGGTGATGATTCAGACATGTTGAATAACATAGTAATCCAGAGCTTTGTCAGACCAGCCGTTAATTCACATGTCTTGTACGCAATAGGATAGATGATCTGACTGTTATTATAGAGTCCAGTCACATAGCTACGTATCCCTTTAACACTGTGGCAGGTGGTCAGAGCTGTTTGTGTTAAACCTCCATTAGAATAGTGCTGCAAATCAGCCAGGATTCTCAGCCCCATTACTGCACCCATACAGCCACATTGCTACCACTCATCTAAGTATATATTAATCTTTCCTGTTTCCTATCTCCTCCCCCAACTCTAACCAAAGATACATTATTAAACACGTTTATAATTTCATCTGCTTTATCAAAGCACAAGGGTCCTCCATTGAGGAGACACATTATCGTCCTTCTTTGACTGATTCTCCGACATGAATCACACAACTAACAAGGTCTTAAGGGGGAAAAGAATGTTGACTCACTTGGCATTTGGTAGTAGTCGTGAAGAATAAGTCCATAACCACTATGGGAATGATTCATTACAACCATAATCATTATTTCAATGAATATGTTATTAATTTACTATTTGAATGAATGTACTGTTTTTATCAGTAGTGTGCAATCTAGCCTTTTTGCAAGTTATGTGTATTTTCAAAATGACAGGCTAGAGGATTTTCTGTCCTACATGGTCAGGGTCATAATTAGCCTACTATTTATGTCAGAGCAGTATTGACTGCATGTCATAAGGGCAACATTATAGTATGTCAATTAGTGTGGAATCCTGTGTTCTCAGGGATTACAGAGACCCATCCAGTGGTTATCTTCACATGACGACCACACAACAACAGCCATTTAGTCTCTGTTAGGCTCCCTCAGAAGCTGCAATCACAAGCTGCTCATACCTACAATTTGTCTGCATGCTTTAGCTTTGTTCATAATGGCTGCCCTGTATTGCTGTGTAGCACTTTTACTGACGTTTGCATGCAGAGGGGGAGTAGCCCTCAAGCTCACTGGCAAAGGTGTTTATGTCTAGTCATGTGCAATGGGACTTTATTGAAGATGTAAATTCCTAAAAGTACTTAGGAGCACCTCTGTCCCTAGTTTTTGTCCCTCATTTTTAAGAGGACTTTATGTAGTACCTCACATGGGAATTTTCGCATACAATGTGGGTACGGATTAAACACAGTCAAACAACACATAAATAATATATAATAGCCTGCCTCCCTATTGTTAAATGGCTTCAAGCGTTTCTGCAGAGTCTGTGTTCTTTCCAGAGCAGTTATTGTAGGTTGCTATTATTAAGGAGATACAGCACTCAAACACTTCATATAGCATATATTGGACATGCATTACCATTGCCATATAGATTCACATGGCATTACTAAACTGTACAATGTTTTGATTACATTTTCCAAGTACTCATGACGTAAACCTCGATAGGGACACACAGGAGCGCCTGATGGCAAGAAAATATTTGGTTTTGCTTTCGTGAATACTTACACAATCTTCCAATTGTTTTAGAGTTTACACTAGAGTTTAATATTGCCCTGTAAATTCATGTACTGTGTAAGTTTAAATGAAAAGCGTCATACTGCATAAGACTGCTTGAAGTGACGTGTTAAAGTTCAAAGGTAGAGGGGGAGGTATTTTCAAACAGCTCTTACACTAAAAGGGCAATATCATGAATTTCCGAATTTCAAAGTGTGGAAATGTATATACAGTTGAAGTCGTAAGTTTATATACACTTAGGTGGGAGACATCAAAACTCGTTTTTTCAACCACTCCACAAATTTCTTGTTAACAAACTATAGTTTTGGCAAGTCGGTTAGGACATCTACTTTGTGCATGACACAATTAATTTTCCAACAATTGTTTACAGACAGATTATTTCAATTGTAATTAACTGTAACACAATTCCAGTGGGTCAGAAGTTTACATACACTAAATTGAATGTGTTTCTTTAAACAGATTGGAAAATTCCAGAAAATGATGTCATGGCTTTAGAAGCTTCTGATAGGCTAATTGACATCATTTGAGACAATTGGAGGTGTACCTGTGGATGAATTTCAAGGACTACCTTCAAACTCAGTGCCTCTTTGCTTGACATCATGGGAAAATCAAAAGAAATTAGCCAAGATCTCAGAAAAATAATTGTAGACCTCCTCAAGTCTGGTTCATCCTCGAGAGCAATTTCCAAATGCCTGAAGGTACCACGTTGATCTGTACAAACAATAGTACACAAGTATAAACACCATGGGACCACGCAGTCGTCATACCGCTCAGGAAGGAGACGCGTTCTGTCTCCTAGAGATGAACGTACTTTGGTGTGAGAAGTGCAAATCAATCCCAGAACAACAGCAAAGGACCTTGTGAAGATGCTGGAGGAAACAGGTACCAAAGTATCTATATCCACAGTTAAACAAGTCCTATATAAACATAACCTGAAAGGTTGCTCAGCAAGGAAGAAGCCACTGATCCAAAACCGCCATAAAAAAGCCAGACTACGGTTTGCAACTGCACATGGGGACAAAGATCGTACTTTTTGGAGAAATGTCCTTTGGTCTGATGAAACAAAAATAGAACTGTTTGGCCATAATGACCATCGTTATGTTTGGAGGAAAAAGGGGGAGTCTTGCAAGCCAAAGAACACCATTCCAACCGTGAAGCATTGGGGTGGCAGCATCATGTTGTGCTTTGCTGCAGGAGGGACTGGGGCACTTCACAAAATAGATGGCATCATGAGGAGGAAAATGATGTGGATATATTGAAGCAACATCTCAAGACATCAGTCAGCAAGTTAAAGCTTGGACGCAAATGGGTCTTCAAAATGGACAATGACCCCAAGCATACTTCCAAAGTTGTGGCAAAATGGCTTAAGGACAACAAAGTCAAGGTATTGGAGTGGCCATCACAAAGCCCTGACCTCAATTTTTACTCGGATTGAATGTCAAGAATTGTGAAAAACTGAGTTTAAATGTATTTGGCTAAGGTGTATGTAAACTTCCGACTTCAACTGTATACATTTTTGACTGTACTGGGCCATTAACAATACTTTTAAAATATTACTAACTTCAAAATCCTAAAGTACTTTCAACCTTTCTGTTGTGTGGAGCATGCATAGTCCACATGAATCTTGCATGAGGCCGAAAGCACCACAGTGCAGACATAGTGCCAACATACTGCCTTGTCCTCTCTGCTACAGTACTATTTAATCTACATTCTATACATCTGTGTCTCATTTGGTATGACGTACTATACACATCCTTTTTGGTATGAATTACTATACACATCCTTCTGTGTTTGGTGATGGAAGGTAGGATCTCTGCTGTTCTGGGGAGAGCTGAGCAGCTATCTGGGTATTCTACATTCTTTTGCAGAGCAGATACAATTTTATCACATCCTAAATCGAAACAATTCCCTGAGTGTATGCATACATCTCCCTACAGGGACTGCTGATCCAAAAACCAAAGCAATTTATATGTGGATAGTTTTTAGTTATCCTACTGGGTATTAATATGTCCCTCTTTTTTTATTTTGCCCGAGGGTCCAGTGAATCTAGAAGAAGAAGTTTTTTTCATTCATACAAGTCCCCCTGGTGCCTTGCTACATATCATGCTGAACATCAACAGTAGAATCCTGTTGTAGAGGTTATGACCAGGGCAACACTGTCACAGTAATGATAGCATCAGTCTCATTTGCTTTATCAAAGAATTGCAAGTATCTGAGCAAACCTATTGAAGATTGATCACCTTGCTCAAACAAGTAGGTGGTTGCACTTTCAAACCATTGATTCATCGTGCCCATATAGTGTCATACTCATCTTGTAATACTATTTAATACATATAGTATTAAAGATGCATCCATTGCATATATGTATGGGTTATATGGTAGTATTAGATGTGGGCTGAGACTTGACTTGAGGTAAGGAATGACATCATATCAAATTATTTGTTTTTTTCATGCATTGTACTAATAAAAACACTGGTTTCCATTTGTAATCATGACATTCTCTCAAGGTGGTGAGAACAATTGGCTTTCACTGCTAGACTTAATTGAAGATATGCAAATACATGCTAGTATTGCCCTCAGTGTTGGATCAAGCTGTATCTGTGCTAGGGAGATGTGAGGATCTAGTAGGTAACACTTTCCAATAAGGTTCCATTTGTAAAGGGTTTATAAAGGGTTTGTAATTACCTTACTAATGGTTATTAAATCATTTGTAAATGGGTTATAACAAATTAATAATTATGTTACTAATGGTTAGTAAATCATTTGTAAATGGGTTATAACAAATTGGTCAAATAGTGCGATTGCCAGTCAGTGCTTGCCAAATAATGAGACTATTTACTAGCTACTAACCATTTATAAATGCACTTACAAATTCGTATAATATTGAACCCTTATGTATCATCATGCAACTCAGGAACAGAAATGTCTGGTTTTCAGACCAATGGTCAACTCCCATGATGTGTCTTGTCCCACGTTTGAAACCCTGATGATGCATTGGAACACTTATTTATTCCAGGAATGAAGGCCTCATCTGAAGATCTCAAGCCATATTATTGGTGTGGTTTTCTGGTTTCTGAGAAATTTCCCCGATTTCCCCAACGTGCTTGAAATAAACACGACCTGGAACGTGCCTAGAATTCTGTGTTTACACTGACATAATGTGACAATGCATCATGAAGAATCAGGATGGATGTGGCTATAAGAAGTGTGCAAAGACCAGACAGAAGAGATTGAGCACAAATACATGTTGTTTACAAGATAAAAATGTTGACAGTGGAGAGAAGGTAAATTCTCTATGCAATTTCTTTTACTTTTGGATACAGAAGTTTTGCTGAATGATTTAGCACGCTGCTCAGCTAGCAAAGTAGTTAGCTAGCTAATGTTTGCTAGCAGCTCTGTCCTAACTAGCTAACTAGGAAAAGTTAGCTAGCTAGCTAGCATTATGTAAAACCTAAAACTTATTTTTGAATATAGAAATTCTGCTAGACGAATTAGCAAGAGATAATCTTTGGTATGATATAGTAGGCTAGCAAAGTAGATCACGTTTGCTGGCTAGTTAGCTATATATAGACCAGAGCCTGTCGTTTCCAATGTGAGCAAATTACTCATAGTGGGCATAACAAGCAAGGAGGTGGGCAGAGCCAAGCACGAGGTAGTGAGATCCTATTGGCGTGTTCTAGCATTTAGGGAATGCCTACTCTTTTTTTTATTTCACCTTTATTTAACGTGGTAGGCTAGTTGAGAACAAGTTCTCATTTGCAACTGCGACCTGGCCAAGATAAAGCATAGCAATTCGACACATACAACAACACAGAGTTACACATGGAATAAACAAAACATACAGTAAATAATACAGTAGAACAAAAGAAAACAAAAAGTCTATATACAGTGAGTGCAAATGAGGTAAGATAAGGGAGTTAAGGCAATAAATAGGCCATGGTGGCAAAGTAATTACAATATAGCAAGTAAAACACTGGAATGGTAGATGTGCAGAAGATGAACGTGCAAGTAGAGATACTGGGGTGCAAAGGAGCAAGATAAATAAATAAATACAGTATGGGGGTGAGGTAGGTAGATAGATCGATGGGCTGTTTACAGATGGGCTATGTACAGGTGAAGTGATCTGTGAGCTGCTCTGACAGCTGGTGCTTAAAGCTAGTGAGGGAGATATGAGTCTCCAGCTTCAGAGGTTTTTGCAGTTTGTTCCAGTCATTGGCAGCAGAGAACTGGAAGGAAAGACAACCAAAGGAGGAATTGGCTTTGGGGGTGACCAGTGAGATATACCTGCTGGAGCGCGTGCTATGAGTGGGTGCTGCTATGGTGACCAGTGAGCTGAGATAAGGCGGGCTTTACCTAGCAGAGACTTGTAGATAACCTGTAGCCAGTGGGTTTGGCGACGAGTATGAAGCAAGGGCCAACCAACGAGAGCGTACAGGTCGCAGTGGTGGGTAGTGTATGGGGCTTTGGTGACAAAACGGATGGCACTGTGATAGACTGCATCCAATTTGTTGAGTAGAGTGTTGGAGGCTATTTTATAGATGATATCACTGAAGTCGAGTATCGGTAGGAGGGTCAGTTTTACGAGGGTATGTTTGGCAGCATGAGTGAAGAATGCTTTGTTGCGATATAGGAAGCCGACTCTAGATTTAATTTTGGATTGGAGATGCTTAATGTGTGTCTGGAAGGAGAGTTTACAGTCTAACCAGACACCTAGGTATTTGTAGTTGTCCATGTATTCTAAGTCAGAGCCGTCCAGAGTAGTGATGCTGGACGGGCGAGCAGGTGCGGTCAGTGATCGATTGAATAGCATGCATTTAGTTTTACTTGCATTTAAGAGCAGTTAGAGGCCATGGAAGGAGAGTTGTATGGCATTGAAACCCGTCTGGAGGTTAGTTAACACAGTGTCCAAAGAAGTGCCAGAGTTATACAGAATGCTGTCGTCTGCGTAGAGGTGGATCAGAGAATCACCAACAGCAAGAGCGACATCATTGATGTATACAGAGAAGAGAGTCGGCCCAAGAACTGAACCCTGTGGCAACCCCATAGAGACTGCCAGAGGTCCGGACAACAGGCCCTCCGATTTGACACACTGAACTCTATCAGAGAAGTAGTTGGTAAACCAGGCGAGGCAATCATTTGAGAATCCAAGCCTGTCAAGTCTGCCAATAAGAATGTGGTGATTGACAGAGTCGAAAACCTTGGCCAGGTCGATGAATATGGCTGCACAGTAATGTCTCTTATCAATGGCGGTTATGATGTCGTTTAGGACCTTGAGCGTGGCTGAGGTGCACCCATGATCAGCTCTGAAACCAGATTGCATAACGGAGAAGGTACGGTGGGATTCGAAATGGTCGGTAATCTGTTTGTTAACTTGGCTTTCGAAGACCATAGAAAGACAGGTAGGATAGATATAGGTCTGTAGCAGTTTGGGTCTAGAGTGTCACCCCCTTTGAAGAGGGGGATGACCGCGGCAGCTTTCCAATCTTTGGGAATCTCAGACGATATGAAAGAGAGGTTGAACAGGCTAGTAATAGGGGTTGCAAGAATTTCTGCAGATAATTTTAGAAAGAGAGGGTCCAGATTGTCTAGCCCGGCTGATTTGTAGGTGTCCAGATTTTGCAGCTCTTTCAGAACATCAGCAATCTGGATTTGGGTGAAGAAGAAATGGTGGGGGCTTTGGCGGGTTGATGTGGAGGGTGCCGGGCAGTTGACCGGGGTAGGGGTAGCCAGGTGGAAAGCATGGCCAGCCGTAGAGGAATGCTTATTGAAATTCTCAATTATAGTGGATTTATCGGTGGTAACAGTGTTTCCTAGCCTCAGGGCAGTGGGCAGCTGGGAGGAGGTGCTCTTACTCCCCATGGACTTTGCAGTGTCCCAGAACCTTTTTGAGTTAGTACTACAGGATGCAAATTTCTGTTTGAAAAAGCTAGCCTTAGCTTTCCTAACTGCCTGTGTATATTTGTTCCTAACTTACCTGAAAAGTTGCATATCACGGGGGCTATTCGATGCTAATGCAGAATGCCACAGGATGTTTTTGTGCAGGTCAAGGGCAGACAGGTCTGGAGTGAACCAAGGACTATATCTATTCCTAATTCAACATGTTTTGAATGGGTTTATGCTTATTTAAGATGATGAGGAAGGCACTTTTAAAGAATAGCCAGGCATCAATGTCATTCCAGGATACTCCGGCCAGGTCGATTAGAAAGGCCTGCTCGCAGAATTGTTTTAGGGAGCATTTGACAGTGATGAGGGGTGGTCGTTTGGTCACAGACCCATTACGGATGCAGGCAATGAGGCAGTGATCGCTGAGATCTTGATTGAAAACAGCAGAGGTGTATTTGGAGGGCGAGTTAGTTAGGAGGATATCTATGAGGGTGCCCATGTTTACGGATTTGGGGTTATACCTGGTAGGTTCATTGATAATTTGTGTGAGATTGAGGGCATCAAGCTTAGGTTGTAGGATGGCTGGGGTGTTAAGCATGTCCCAGTTTAGATCACCTAGTAGCACAAGCTCAGAAGATAGATGGGGGGCAATCAATTCACAAATGGTATCGAGGGCACAGCTGGGGGCAGAGGGAGGTCTATAGCAAGCGGCAACAGTGAGAGACTTGTTTCTGGAAAGGTAAATTTTTTGAAGTAGAAGCTCGAATTGTTTGGGTACAGACCTGGATAGTTATACAAGATAGAACAAGTTAGCAGAAGGGCCTTTGGGGGACGTCACGATGGAGGTAAGTCTGTTTTTGCCTCTTCGTGCGGTGACGTTGATAGACCAGTCGTGGATTAGTAGGGTTCCAAGTAGCTCTAGGTAGCTAGCAGGCCGGTTAGCAGAATGGGCCTTCAGCGGACGTTGCGCCTGAGGGGCCTGTTGGAATCCTCGGGCAGATTATGTCGGTATTCCAGTCGGAGAGGATCGGCGGGGTTCTGTGCCCTGTACCGGCAGTAGAAGGGGTCTGGATATTGTAGCCCAGGAGTGGGCTTCGGTGGTAGTACAGGAGCCCTAGTCGGGCTAGCTTCAGGCTAATTGGTGCTTGCTCCGGGATGGAAACGCTAGCCAGGAGTAGTCACCCGGGATTGCGGTTAGCTAGTTGCGAAGATCCAGATGAAAATGTTCAGAGTTTGCGGTAGGAATCCGGGGATATGGAGAGAAAAAAAAAATAGGTCCGTTATGCTCTGGTTTGAGTCACGTTGTTCGAACTGGCGAGAGCTTTCCGAGCTAAAGGTTAGCTGATGACCGCTAGCAATGGTTTGCTGACTGATAGCTGGTAGGTAGTTAGCTGGCTAGCTTCAGTTGAGGGATTCCAGATCCGAAGTAAATAGAAATACTTTGAAAAAAACAGATCCACGCCACATTGGGTGAGGTGGGTTGCAGGAGAGTATTTAAAAGTTGAGGTTTAGGAAAATATTTCAAAAAGATATGCAAAGAAAAAGATGTAAAAATATATATACAAGGGACAAGACAGGACAAAGACAAAGATGTCTGACTGCTACGCCATCTTGGATCCACTAGCAGTGGATAACATAACTAGCTAAGCCTAAATGGTATAACTCATGATAACGATGATAGTACAGTTGTGTAGCAATAATGTCTATGCTAAATTGTCAGAAATTCCTATTCTCTCCCACAGATTCCCATAAGGTCTCAGACTCCAGGATGGGAAAATTCTTAACAAGAAATAAACAGATGAAGACACAGAGGGGGACCATGAGACCCTATGTTGTATTTTAAATAGTTCATCTGTTCATCTGTTCAGTTTTGCCAGGTGGTCAGCTTCAGTGGTTCCAAATTTCTTCCCTTTAAGAACGATGGAGGCCACTGTGTTCTTGCAGCCTTTCATTGCAGAAGACATTTTGGGGTAGACTTCCCCAGATCTGCGCCTCGACACAATCCTGTCTTGGAGCTCTACAGGCAATTCCTTCAACCTCATGGCTTGGATTTTGCTCTGATATGCACTGTCAACTGTGGGACCTTATATAGACAGGTGTATGCCTTTCCAAATCCTGTCCAATTAATTGAATTTACTACAGGTGGACTCCAATCAATTTGTAGAAACATCTCAAGGATGATCAATGGAAACAGGATGCACCTAAGCTCTAAGTGTTTCCCAATACTGTTCTTGCATTGAGCAAGAACGAAAGAAGGACTGTTCTCACTCTGAAACATTAAGTTCATTCACATCTCAAAGGAAAAATAGGAATGCTGCTTATTCTATTCTCCCAGTGGCGATTTTATTAACCATTGCAGTAGAAAATGGCCGTTGCCTGGGGAATAGAAAGAGAATGGGGCGATGGCAAGGGATGCTGAATACAATAGAGATCTCTATTCTCTTAAGCACATTGCCTCCCAGGCAGTTCATTACAGGTCAGATTTAATCATATGTTTGAAATGACACGCAGGAAAGTGTCATTTCAATGGTTAACTATATCAGATACCTAAAACAGAATAGGGCCTGCATTTATCTAGAGTCGCCATTATTCAAGGAATGATCTCAAACATAGTGAATCAATCAGAAAGTCCAATTCGACATAACCGGAGGCTGAAATTGTCGTCTCTTAGCACTAATTGCAATTTTCCATTGGTTCCCATCACTTTCTGTGGTAAACAAGTGTAATATTGTCTCTGCAGTCATTCATTAATCACAAATGACATTTTTGTTAAAATCTCAGAGCAGCCTCAACCTTTATTTGTGATCATTTGGATGTTTAACGCAAGTTATAGTTCAACCTGTAATAAGATAATTAATCACAGTTGACAGTACACAAATTAATGATTGCCATTCCTTAACAAATGGAATAACACCCCCATGTAGCCAGCAGCTTTCACAAAAGGGAAGAAACAATAGGTGCCAGGCGACCTGATATATTCAATTCATCCCCGGCATTTGCATTTTTTGTTATGGCAAAGTATGAAAAATGATATCCCTATTTGTTACAAAGAGTGGGAAATGAAATGGAAACAGCCCACTCAGCCAGAATGGGAAATAAATTCTTATCCTGTATTGCCTGTCTGTTCTTTCCGCTACAAGACACAGTGATACACGCAAACTCCAACAATTTAGTGTCACTGTCTCACATTGTGTGTGTGTGTGCATGTGTGCGTGTATGTGTGCATGTGTGTGTGTGCACGTGTGTGTGTGTTTAAATAGATGGGAAAGGCAGATGTCCACATCCCTTTTTGTTGTAGTTATGGTGGATGTTTCTCATCCAATGCAGGTGCTTGTCACCCTTTTCCCAATGAGTCAAAAACACTTCAGCTACTATGTATACATATTCATCATGTATGCATCAGTCTGTACATACTGTATGTGTTAATTTCTCCATGTGTCCTTCCAGTTATCACAGCCTAGTATGACACCAACTGGCATTGGCAGCATTCTGGGTGGGCTATACCTCTAAATAGTGAACGATCACATAGCTAAGACTTACAGTTCAGTTATCTAACCAAAAAAACAGTAGGAGGACTACTGCATACTAGTAGGACTATTGCACACAGCAGTATCCTCTTAGAAAAAAGGTGCTCTCTTGAACCTAAAAGGGTTCTTCAGTTGTCCCCATAGGGGAACCCTTTGAAGAACCCTTTTTGGTTCCTGGAACCGAAAGCTGAAGAACCCACCCTTTTTGGTTCCAGGTGGAACCCAAAGAGTTCTACCTGGAACCAAAAAGGGTGGGTTCTTCAGCTTTCGGTAGTGTAAAGGGCTCTCCATGGAACCCAAAATAGTTCTACCTGGAAACAAAAAGGGTTCTCCTATGGGGACAGCCAAAGAACACTTTTGGAATCCTTTTTTCAATATCTGTAGCAATAAATCATGCCTGCAGTCTCTTTATACACACACATAGCTACAGTATGCATATTCATGGCCCAAGACTCACTTTCATGAAATATAGTAGAAGTCAGCGGATGCTTGATTAATAAGACCCTTCACCAACATATGCTACAATCGTCTGTCATCTCCCATATCCTGTGAACACGCTTGTCACACACCTGAAGCTGAGCAGCATATGTGTCAGCCACTGAACAAGGACGAGGAAGCGCTGATTTGTTCAGACATGACACATTATTTTGGGAATCAGTCTCGTAAGTCGTCGCTATTGGTCACAGTAATTATTCCACTTGGCTCAGGTTACCCAGTTGTCTTATGATGAGGGCTATGATGCTACAGAACAGAAATAGACTGTCTTCTGTAACACCCTGATCTGTTTCACCTGTCTTTGTGATTATCTCCACCCCCCTCCAGGTGTCGCGCATCTTCCCCATCATCCCCTGTGTATTTATACCTGTGTTCTCTGTCTGTCTGTTGCCAGTTCGTCTTGTTTGTTCAAGCCTACCAGCGTTTTTGTATCAGCTCCTGCTTTTCCCCGTCTCTCTTTTCTCGTCTTCCTGTTTTTGACCCCTGCCTGTCCTGACCCTGAGCCCGCCCGCCTGACCACTCTGCCTGACCACTCTGCCTGCCCCTGAGCCTGCCTGCCGTCCTGTACCTTTGCCCCACCTCTGGATTACCGACCTCTGCCTGACCTGAGCCTGCCTGCCATCCTGTACCTTTGTCCCTGTTGCTATAATGAACATTTTTACTTCGACACGGTCAGCATCTGGGCTTACATGATTCCTGATAGTACGAACAGGCCATGACTGACCAAGCAGACCTGGACCAGCTGCGTAACACCATTTCCTCACAAGGAGCTCGCACAAGGAATTTCTTTGTGGGCTGATGGAGGGGGTCCAAACGTTGGCTGTGCGCCATGACCGGGTGTTGGACATGCTGTGGGAGCAATTCCGCGGGTTGGCTGGGGGTCAGCCTGCCACGGTGGTAACCTCACCGCCCTCCAGTAACTTGGCGGTTAGCAGCGCCGCCCCACTGGCCACTCCACCTTTCCGGGAGCCCCGGTTACCTCCCCCGGAATGCTTTAATGGAGAGCCGAGCACCTGTCGGGCATTTTTAGCTCAGTGTGCCCTCATTTTCGAGCTTCAGCCCTCCTCCTTCCCCTCAGATCACTCCAAAATAGCCTACCCCATCACGCTGATGTCTGGTAGGGCTCTCACTTGGGCTACCGTTGAATGGGAACAGCAGCAGGCCATATGCGTGAGCCTACAGGGGTTCGTGGGAGAGGTGAGGAAGGTTTTCGATGCCAATCCAGCTCCGGCAGGATGCCCGCACTGTGGCCGACTATGCGGTGGATTTCTGCACATTGGCAGCGGAGAGTGCATGGAACCCGGAAGCATTGTTCAACATGTTCCTGCACGGCATCTTGGAGGTGGTTAAGGATAAGCTTGCGGCTCGGGAGTTACCCACGGATCTTGACTCCCTCATCGCTTTGACCATCTTCACAATGGGTGATTGCGGGAATGACGGTTGGAGAGGGAATTCGATGTCGCTCGCCCGTCCAGGGATTCACTCCGTGACATGCTGCATCCCTGTGCCTTCTTCTCCCACTGCCTCAACACCACAGAGAGGAATTACGATGTGGGCAATCGGGAGCATCTCGAGGTGAAGATGGCATTGGAAGAATGGAGGCACTGGCTCGAAGACCACAAGCTGGAGTATCTCCGCACCGCCAAGCGCCTCAACTCCAGGCAGGCAAGATGGGTTTTGACCCCTGCCTGTCCTGACCCTGCCCGCCTGACCACTCTGCCTGCCTCTGACCCTGCTTGCCATTCTGTACCTTTGCCCCATCTCTGGATTACCGACCTCTGCCTGACCTGACTCTGAGCCTGCCTGCCGTCCTGTACCGTTGACCCTGTTGCTCTAATTGTTACTTTGACACGGTCTGCATCTGGTTCTTACCTCATTCCTGATAGTCTTCCATACCTGTGTTTTTTCCCCATTCTGGAGTAAGCTGGAAGATAAGCTTATTCAGGGATGGCTTGTTTAGTGGTGATTACTGTAACGTGAGTGCTCTCGTCTACTTAGTGAATAGTATGGGGATCAGTGGAGGCTCCTCAGAGGAGGAAGGGGAGGACCTCCCTCCACTTTCATTAAAACATTTTTTTAAACATTTAAAAAGTTATCATTTTTAGATAAAACTATATTAAATATAATCAAGTCAACAAATAATTGATTAAAACACACTATTTTGCAAAGAAGGTCTACAGTAGCCTCAACAGCACTCTGTAGGGTAGTACAATGGTGTAGCCGGAGAACAGCTAGCTTCCGTCCTCCTAAGTACATTGACTACAATACAAAACCTAGGAGGCTCATGGTTCTCTTCCCCTTCCATAGATTTACACAGTAATTATGACAACTTCCGGAGGACGTCCTCCAGCCTATCAGAGCTCTTGTATCATGAATTGACATGTTGTCCACCCAAAGGATCAGATAATTAATCTAGTACTAAAAGAATAAGCTACAGCTAGCTAGCACTGCAGTGCATAAAATGTGGTGAGCAGTTTACACAGAGAAAGAAAATAGTTGAACAGTTTTGAACAAACGTATTTATTCCTAAATGAAGGAGAAGCAAGAGAGAAATAGAGAGCGATTTTGTCACTTTTTTTCCCAGTTTCACTTAGCTAGCAAATGCAGCTAGCTAGTTTAGCCCATTGAAACACCGTGCTCAAACAGAGGGATGCTATGTTAGCTAGCTGGCTATGACTATCCAACACAACACTGGAACTCTTCCAAGTCAAGGTAAGCTTTTGGTTTTTACAAATGTATTGCCACCGGGGCCTGCCGGTGTAACTGCTTACTGAATGTACACTGTAACGTTACTGCATGATTTAGCGGGTTTACTAACGCGTTAGTTATATTGGCTATGTTGACTATGACGTTACTTTAGCTAATATGGTGACAGCAATGTAGTGGTTTGGCTTGGAAAGTTTATTTCGCCTGTCACATACAGTTTATGTGTTGTGCATTGACGTCCACAAGCGAAGGGAAAAGGTGAAAAGAGCAGAGCGAATAACGTAGATGCTAGATGAAACTGTAAACGGTGTTCAGGGGTGTATGCATTCTACCGATTTTGTTGAAAAATATTTATTAAACAGAAGCAAACGGAACAAAACGGGGATAAACATACATGCAACGGCGGACTAATGATTACACCCAATATCGGCTAGATGCAGGCAAGAGTGTGCAAGGCAGTATTGAATGTCACTGTCTATCAAATTTATCTCTCGACCTGTGTGCACCTACGTTGTAAATTTTCATTTATGGGCAAGGTTGTAGCAACCTCATGATCGGTATAGGGGAAATTCGAGTATCATGTAGTAGCCTAAACCTATCGCTGTTACATTTAACTGGGCGAATAAAATATGAATGACAGTCATCCAATATGCTGTAATAGAAATAAGGTCACACTCATCTTTTTTTTGTCCTCCCTCATCTGAAATGGCACTGACCGCTACTGATATGGATATATTTATGCAGGTGATCCTAAATGGTGTAATGCACAGTAGTGATTAACTGACATTTCATTGGCTCTTAAAGTGGGATAAGAGTTACATAGTTGAGGTAGCACCTTTTTTCTAAGTGTAGACTATCTAGAGCCTAAATATTGTTATTTGGCTGTCCCCATAGGAGAACTCGTTGAATAACCCTTTTTGGTTCCAGGTAGAACCCTTTTGGTTCCAGGGAGAACTCTTTTGGGTTCCATGTAGAAACCTTTCCATAGAGGGTTCTCCTATTCGGGACAGCCAAAGAACCCTTTTGAAAACCTTTTTTCTTAGAGTGTAGTGTGGTGTGATGACTAACATCAAACAGTACCTGAGAGGACAGTGCCTCAAAAATCGCTCTATGTAATACTCTAATATGTAACCATTGTGTCGTTGTATATATTACTGTATATCACCTTGAATACCATGTGGCTGTGAATACATTTACATTTACGTCATTTAGCAGACGGTCTTATCCAGAGCGACTTACAAATTGCTGCATTCACCTTATGATATCCAGTGGAACAACCACTTTACAATAGTACATCTATATATTTTTATTGGGGGGGGGGGGGTTAGAAGGATTACTTTATCCTATCCCAGGTATTCCTTAAAGAGGTGGGGTTTCAGGTGTCTACGGAAGGTGCTGATTGACTCCGCTGTCCTGGCGTTGTGAGGGAGCTTGTTCCACCATTGGGGTGCCAGAGCAGCGAACAGTTTTGACTGGGCTGAGCGGGAACTGTGCTTCCGCAGCGGTAGGGGGGTCAGCAGGCCAGAGGTGGATGAACGCAGTGCCCTTGTTTGGGTGTAGGGCCTGATCAGAGCCTGAAGGTACGGAGGTGCCGTTCCCCTCACAGCTCCGTAGGCAAGCACCATTGTCTTGTAGCAGATGCGAGCTTCAACTGGAAGCCAGTGGAGTGTGCGGAGGAGCGGGGTGACGTGAGAGAACTTGGGAAGGTTGAACACCAGACGGGCTGCGGCGTTCTGGATGAGTTGTAGGGGTTTAATGGCACAGGCAGGGAGCCCCGCCAACAGGGAGTTGCAGTAATCCAGACGGGAGATGACAAGTGCCTGGATTAGGACCTGCGCCGCTTCCTGTGGAAGACAGGGTCGTACTCTGCGAATGTTGTATAGCATGAACCTACAGGATCGGGTCACCGCCTTGATGTTAGCGGAGAACGACAGGGTGTTGTCCAGGGTCACGCCGAGGCTCTTAGCACTCTGGGAGGAGGACACAATGGAGTTGTCCACCGTGATGGTGAGATCATGGAAAGGGCAGTCCTTCCCCGGGAGGAAGAGCAGCTCCGTCTTGCCGAGGTTCAGCTTGAGGTGGTGATCCGTCATCCACACTGATATGTCTGCCAGACATGCAGAGATGCGATTCGCCACCTGGTTATCAGAAGGGGGAAAGGAGAAGATTAATTGTGTGTCGTCTGCGTAGCAATGATAGGAGAGACCATGTGAGGATATGACAGAGCCAAGTGTCTTGGTGTATAGCGAGAATAGGAGAGGGCCTAGAACTGAGCCCTGGGGGACACCAGTGGTGAGAGCACATGGTGCGGAGACGGATTCTCGCCACGCCACCTGGTAGGAGCGACCTGTCAGGTAGGACGCAATCCAAGAGTGAGCCGCGCCGGAGATACCTAACTCGGAGAGGGTGGAGAGGAGGATCTGATGGTTCACAGTATCAAAGGCAGCAGATAGGTCTAGAAGGATGAGAGCAGAGCAGAGAGAGTTAGCTTTAGCAGTGCGGAGAGCCTCCATGACACAGAGAAGAGCAGTCTCAGTTGAATGACCAGCCTTGAAACCTGACTGATTTGGATCAAGAAGGTCATTCTGAGAGAGATAGCTGGAGAGCTGGCCAAGGACGGCACGTTCAAGAGTTTTGGAGAGAAAAGAAAGAAGGGATACTGGTCTGTAGTTGTTGACATCGGTGGGATCGAGTGTAGGTTTTTTGAGAAGGGGTGCAACTCTCGCTCTCTTGAAGACGGAAGGGACGTAGCAAGCGGTCAAGGATGAGTTGATGAGCGAGGTGAGGTAAGGGAGAAGGTCTCCGGAAATGGTCTGGAGAAGAGAGGAGGGGATAGGGTCAAGCGGGCAGGTTGTTGGGCGGCCGGCCGTCACAAGACGCAGGATTTCATCTGGAGAGAGAGGGGAGAAAGAGGTCAAAGCATAGGGTAGGGCAATGTGAGCAGGACCAGTGGTGTCGTTTGACTTAACAAACGATGATCGGATGTCGTCAACCTTCTTTTCAAAATGGTTGACGAAGTCATCCGCAGAGAGGGAGGAGGGGGAGGAGGATTCAGGAGGGAGGAGAAGGTGGCAAAGAGCTTCCTAGGGTTAGAGGCAGATGCTTGGAAGTTAGAGTGGTAGAAAGTGGCTTTAGCAGTAGAAACAGAGGAGGAAAATGTAGAGAGGAGGGAGTGAAAAGATGCCAGGTCCGCAGGGAGGCTAGTTTTCCTCCATTTCCGCTCGGCTGCCCGGAGCCCTGTTCTGTGAGCTCGCAATGAGTTGTCAAGCCACGGAGCAGGAGGGGAGGACCGAGCCGGTCGGGAGGATAGGGGACATAGAGAGTCAAAGGATGCAGAAAGGGAGGAGAGGAGGGTTGAAGAGGCAGAATCAGGAGATTGGTTGGAGAAGGATTGAGCAGGGGGAAGAGATGATAGGATGGAAGAGGAGAGAGTAGCAGGAGAGCGAAGGTTGCGACGGCGCAATACCATCTGAGTAGGGGCAGAGTGAGTAGTGTTGGAGGAGAGCGAGATGGAAAAGGATACAAGGTAGTGATCGGAGACTTGGAGGGGAGTTGCAGTGAGATTAGTAGAAGAACAGCATCTAGTAAAGATGAGGTCAAGCGTATTGCCTGCCTTGTGAGTAGGGGGGGACTGTGAGAGGGTGAGGTCAAAAGAGGAGAGGAGTGGAAAGAAGGAGGCAGAGAGAAATGAGTCAAAGGTAGACGTAGGGAGGTTAAAGTCACCCAGAACTGTGAGGGGTGAGCCATCCTCAGGAAAGGAACTTATCAAGGCGTCAAGCTCATTGATGAACTCTCCAAGGGAACCTGGAGGGCGATAAATGGTAAGGATGTTAAGCTTGAATGGGCTAGTGATTGTGACAGCATAGAATTCAAAGGAGGAGATAGACAGATGGGTCAGGGGAGAAAGAGAGAATGTCCACTTTGGAGAGATGAGGATTCCAGTGCCACCACCCCGCTGACCAGATGCTCTCGGGGTGTGCGAGAACACGTGATCAGACGAGGAGAGAGCAGTAGGAGTAGCAGTGTTATCTGTGGTAATCCTAGCGCCAAGAAGTCGAGGGACTGGAGGGTAGCATAGGCTGAGATGAACTCTGCCTTGTTGGCCGCAGACCGGCAGTTCCAGAGGCTGCCGGAGACCTGGAACTCCACGTGGGTCGTGCGCGCTGGGACCACCAGGTTAGAGTGGCATGCGATGTGTAGCGTTTGCATGGCCTGTGCAGAGAGGAGAGAACAGGGATAGACCGACAGATAGTTGATAGGCTACAGGAGAGGCTACGCTAATGCAAAGGAGAAAACTTAACTAAACAACTGGGGAAGCGAGAGAGCAGGGCCTCCCTCACTAACAATTCACTGAAACACTAAAACGCTAAAATATAACTTTTCTAGCTACCACTAGAAATTAAAATTGATGTAAACTACAGTGGTTCAGTGTTTCCAGGAATAGGCTCAAACTTAGTTTATTCCGCTAGATAACTTGGTACAGTATTCTTCCGTGAAAACCCACCTAGTGTACCGTGTCCTATGATGCTGTAGCTAACTAGCATGCTAGCATCCTATAACACACGGTTAGCACCAATACTTGGTAACAACAAGCTACCAATGGATCATTTGTGTCCGTGTCTAGTTCATAACGCAGAAGTAATTAAACGTTGGCTAGCTAACACAAAGTCAGTCCTGCTAGCTACACAAGTGGACTACACATCTCGAATGTTCAGAAAGTTAAGCTTACGTTGCAAAAATCTTATTGACTAAAAATGATACAGCTAGCTGGTAGGGTTAGCTAGCTAGCAGTGGGCGCGTTGTTGACTATGTTAGAGAATGTAGCTGGTTAGCTAACCTCGATAGTTACTCTGTACTACGCCTTTATCTTGATACAAAGACAGCAGATACAACTATGTAGCTAGCTAACAATACACTAATCAAATCGTTCCAATGTAATGTAATGAAATGTAATATAAGTTGGCTAGCTAGCTGTGGTGTTATGGTGTTGACGCCGTTTCGAAAACGGCGCGAACGAATACAGCTGGCTAGCTAACCTTGTTAGTTCCTCAGAGCTACACCTTTATCCTTGATACAAAGACAGCAGATACAACTATGTAGCTAGCTAACAATACACTAATCAAATCGTTCCAATGTAATGTAATGAAATGAAATGTAATATTACCCGCGGAGCGAGGTGCAGCACGACTACTCACTCCAGTGCATTCAGAAAGTATTGAGACCCCTTGAATTTTTCACATTGTGTTACGTTACAGCCTTATTCTAAAATAGATTAAATACATGTTTTTCCATACCCTATAATTTGTTTGTATAGGTTTTTAATCATTTTTGCAAATTTATTACAAATAAAAACAAAAATACCTTATTTACATAAGTATTCAGACCCTTTGCTATTACACTTGAAATTGAGCTCAGGTGCATCATGTTTCCATTGATCATCCTTGAGATGTTTATACAACTTGACAACTTGATTGGAGTCCACCTTTGGTAAATTCAATTGATTGGACATGATTTGGAAAGGCACACACCTGTCTATATAAGGTCTCACAGTTGACAGTTCATGTCAGAGCAAAAACCAAGCCATGAGGTCGAAGGGAGCATCACGTCTTGAGGAAACCTGGCACCATCCCTACGGTGAAGTATGGTGGCGGCAGCATCATGTGTGGGGATGTTTTTCTGTGGCAGGGACTAAGAGACTAGTCAGGATCGAGGCAAAGATGAACGGAGCAAAGAACAGCAAGATCCTCGATGAAAACCTGCTCAGGACCTCCAGACTGGGGCAAAGGTTCACCTTCCAACAGGACAACGACCCTAAGCACACAGCCAAGACAACACAGGAGTAGCTTCAGGACAAGTCTCTGAATGTCCATGAGTGGCCCAGCCAGAGCCCGGACTTGAACCCGATCCAACATCTCTGGAGAGACCTGAAAATGCAGCGACGCTCCCCTCCAACCTGACAGAGCTCGAGAGGATCTGCAGAGAAGAATTGGAGAAACTCCCCATATACAGGTGTGCCAAGCTTCTAGCGTCATACACAAGAAGACTCAAGGCTGTAATTGCTGCCAAAGGTGCTTCAACAAAGTACTGAGTAAAAGGTCTGAATACTTATGTAAATGTGATATTTCAGTTGTTCATTTGTAAAACATTTTCAAACAAATCTAAAAACCTGTTTTTTGATTTGCCATTATGGGGTATTGTTTGTAGATTGATGAGGGGAAAAAACTATTTAATCCATTTTAGAATAAGTCTGTAACATAACAAAATGTGGAAAAAGTCAAGGCGGGTAGCAACAGGTGGCAAGTGAAGACTGGTAGCAACACGTGGCTATCAAAAAATGTTGAATTTCATTGTCAGAGATATTAATTTCTTTTAATAAAAAATGGAAATGGAAATATCCCGGTGTGGTTTTTCATATGACTTAGTGGATTGGTTCC
This sequence comes from Salmo trutta, assembly GCF_901001165.1. NCBI lineage: Eukaryota > Metazoa > Chordata > Actinopteri > Salmoniformes > Salmonidae > Salmo > Salmo trutta. The sequence continues at coordinate 17,056,047 of NC_042986.1, read as the reverse complement.
AGTAGTTCACAGGATTATACAGTACTAATAGCAGTTACTGTCTTAGTTGGGGAAATTGGTTTGTGGCATTCAGTCAGGGTAGGGTCAAGCCAAAGAGTCTAATGGTTGAAGTAAAAACCTTCTGTGATTTAGCAGTATAACCAGGATGGACAACACTAGTAGTACAGGCTGGAGAAATGTGTATTAACATTCCTCTAATAACCTGAGACAGAGCAAACATACCATTTTATGACCAAGATATTGCTGCTTGGAGGATTGCAAACATTTGTTGGCACTTCATTGCCACTGTAGAACAACCCTCTTCTCCTTCCTTTTGAAAAGCATCCCTCACTGTGTGTCATTCAAACACCAGGGGATGGGAGACCTTGAATCCCACCTAGTAGCTAGCTACCTCTCCTTGGTGGCTTCTTATTTTAATGGAGGCGTCTGCTCCGTGTCTGAAGGTATCTGAAGGTTCTATCATGTGTAGCAGGGATCATCAACTAGATTCAGCCACGGGTTGATATTTTCTTGAGTGGATGGTCAGTGGACTGGAACATAATTAGAAATATTTTGTAGACTGCAAATTCGCCTACAAGTAGCCCAAACTGATATCATATTTGACTAAAGCCTAATCATTTCAAATCTTGCTTACTTTTGTATACGATCACATATATCTCTTTATTATGCGTGGGAATACCGGTGTTTTTGCAGTGTTTAATGCCCCCCCCCCCAAAAGAAATAATATCAGTGCGGGCCGCCAGTTGGGGAACCCAGATGTATAGCCTGAACCCGGGGACTGAGGAGGCTGGAACGTGTGGTGTTCAGCTCAGCAGGGCCCCTCTGAGAGCTGGCTGAGAGCAGACTGACTTGCCGTGACAGGGTTTGCCAATAACTGAACCTGACAGACATGTGTGAAGACCCCTACCGCCAAATAAGAATCTAGCCCATTACCTTGGCGACTGCAGCCCCCTACTGGGTGCTTGACAGCCTGAGGGATGAGGTGGAACTGTTGTTGTGGTATAGGGTGTGTGGGGGCTTCTGACAGAATCCCTATGTCCCTCTATACCACGACAAAGAGAGCCACAGACATAGCCTTTCCTGGGTATCAGGCTCAGATGGTCATTTTACCACATCTCATATTAAGGATATATAGCGACAGCAGTAAAGCACAATTCCTTGGATAGACTGCCAGACTGGTAGCTAACTTCACCAGTCTCAGACATCCATGTCCAATAGACATTAATCACTTCAAGTCATAAACCTGTTCTATTTGTTTCACTGCCTGTCAGACAAATAGACTTGACTGAAATATTCACCAAGCAAATTAGAGTTTCAGTGCCAGCCCGAATGCTTTTGATTTTTCTTTGCCAGCCACACAGTGCAGATGTACGGTATAATATTTCTGTAGGTTTCAAATGAGCATTATTACTTCAGCATTGATGTTGTGCCAAATGAACTCATTGCATTTTTTAAAAGCCACAGTTATTTAAAGCAAGCGAATTGAACATTAAAACTGCATAAAACCATCTGCTTGAGACTCCATCACTGTAATTTCTCCCACAATGGATGGGGAGGGATGAGAAAGGGTTGAGGGGAGAGGTGGGGTAAGGTGGTTCATTTCTAAATTCTGGTCACGTTCATAACAAATCTGTGGGAAAGGTCAGTTTTCAGTGTCGAGATCAGGTTTAGGTTAGGGCTAGGTTGAAGATAACAAAGGCTAAGACAAGAGGATTCTAATATCCCATAACGCTTTGCAGCAATGAGGAACAATTCTAAACAATGGCACCAGCAATGCTAGTTAGTAATGGCGCTGGTCCAACCATTCTGTTTATTTTAAAAAGCTTCCTCATGGAATTATTAGCTTGTCCTAACCTGGGTATCTTCAACCTAGGGTCAGGGAACACCTGGCTCTTGAGGGCAAAAATCTTTGCTGGTTTAGTACTAGAGGAAGTGAATGGGGACGCTGTATCCCCAAATGAAAACGAAAATATAGGTTTTAGGTATCTGTCCTTGATCTTGATAGAAATTCCAAGCCACATTGGTACACCAGGCAGTGGCTTTGCTTTTAGATGGACAAGGCATTCTCTGGGCTATATGTATATGTTGTACAATATTCTATCCAAACAAAGGTTTCTCTAGTTTGTATATACTCATTTTCTCTCATGGGTCAGAGAGGAGCTTGGCTGGGGGAGTTGAATTCCTTGAGTCAAAGCATGGAAGTATACAGTATGTGTTCTATTACTGAGAACATCACGCTTCAGTACTTTCACTGTACTCCAGAGAGGGAAAGAGAAATCTAACAAACAAAAAACATGATAAGCTAAGCCTGTCCTGCTTCTTGACAGGATGCTGAAATTCAGTAATTGTTACAGGAGGAAAAAATCCCTCAGGTGAAAAATGAAACATTACACAGAGTCCCTAAATATCTATAGCCACTTTATCTGGCAGATATATTTCTGAGGGTTGTCATGGCAGAACCACCATACATTGCTTGAAAAAATCAACAAAAACATATGTATTTTCATATTTAGCTAATAAAAGCTTATTGTCATTGTCCACCTCCAACTCTTATTAGGGAGTCCATTTGCTATTACCAGATTTAAGAAGCATCCCAAAACTTTAATTCTATGTTTCATAGTCTCGGTAATACTTGATTTGGATAATCCCATACACCTTTAGTCAAAGTTTTCAGCCATTTTCTCCACGATTGAAGAGCTAAGAACTGTTATTTTATGGAGGAACAATGGAAGCGAGTCTTGCAGGTAGAGTACAGTGAAGCGGGATGTCAGCAGGGATCCTGTTTGATTTGTTATCTGTGTTTTAGACAAGCTCCCCTGGGATGAAAACCTGAGTGAGCCTCGTGGGTGGGACACCAAACACACCATGTGTGACAGGAACAGTCCATTGTTGTTTTTGATATACTGCTGTATGTTATATATTTCTTTCCTTTCTTTCAAAGGAACATAAAAGCACAGGTAAAAAAAACACAAGGATAAGAACAAGAATCCCAAACCAAGTGAAATACAAGTGCAGTACAATGCAATCACATCCTTTGTAACTAGAGAAGCTCTGTTGGATGTAGGTGATGAGTTAAATGCAAGGGAAATAGTGAATATTCAAGTGCTCTAAAATAAGACATTGTTAGCAGCTTCCAAATACAGTTTAGCAGCCCCTTTAATGATGTTCAGGTAGGAGGCAGAGCAGAACATAGATCCTCCCCATGACTTCAAAGCCAGAACAAAAATATGAGGCCAGCACATGTATTTTTCCTTACATAAGGAGACAGGAAACAGTTTCACTTAACCTCAAAGTAGACAAAAGTGAAGCAAAGTTTGGTGTGAGAACAGATTCCATGAATCAGTGTCCAGCAGGATAGTTTCACCACCCTGTCCTTCTGTGCCCCCTCAGTCACAGCCAGCTGTTTAAGTCTGATGACCTCTGTCGGTTCCTGTGGAGCCCTCTGGACATGTGCCAGATACCACAGACACGACTGAAGCCTCTGTGTCCCCATGAGCTTTCCAATTATGAGACACACAGAGTGGCCAGAGAGACACACAGTAGCCTGTTCAGGAATCGAGGAAGACTTGGCCTGTTGTCAGGATAGACCAAGGAGTTGAGGTGACAGGACTATGGACCATTCCCAACTGACTCATCTCGTGTTGTATAATCAGTCATTACACATCAAGCACAATGCACTGTGCATTGTAAGACATCCACCTACATGGATGAGCTAATGGTATTCTCCTTGCATAAGAAGAGTTGTGACACATCTTTGCTCTAACATTCTAAGGAGTAAGGTTATGTCCCTTATTTAAAAAAAATGTGTAAAGGGACATTACCATACTTAAATAGTGCCTTACTTTGCATGTGCCACTCGAAATGCGAGGTGCTGCATGTTGTTCATTTGCATAATTTAACAGATACATCCTCGCGGGTGGAGGAGGAGGAGGGGGCGAGAGGAGGACTGACGTGGGTGTAAGGGGCTGCAGGCACTGGGCACAGCTGGTTTGTACTCCAATAGTGGCTGCGGGGGTGTCAGGATCAATGGGAGCTGCAACTGAACACATCAAAGCCAACCACAGTGTGAGGCAGGGAGAGGAGAGGGGAGGAGGATAGCTCTGCCGCAGTCAGACTGCTTTCAGACCGCAGTGGAATGACACATGCTGGTGGAATACTGTACTGTAGTTGCAGGTACAGTATGAGTAAGGTTTCGTCCAGGTTAACTGTACTCCTGTGCTGTAGAGTTTTAGCCTCCGAGGAGCCTCTGATCTACAGACTTGCAAAATGCATTAGTTCATTCCGGAACATATTACGCAGAGCTGAACTCACCAGCATGCGTCATAGCTCACACATATCTCTCTCCCAAGGTAACCACCCCTCACCCTGTTTCAAATAAATAATTCAGGATAGGCTATATGCAGGAAAGTGAACTCTGAACAATGGCTATTACAGCTCAGTGTGAACAGACTCATAGTGGTACTGTAGCTTCAGTATACAAAGATGGGACTTCTGTTTACATTTTAGAATATGACCAGATTTATACATCTATCAATAGATTTTACTGCTACTGTGTAAACTTGCATTCCTAATAACCACAAAATTAATATACAAACCATTCTGCCTTAAAACATCCTTAGGAGTCTATTGTCATACACATGCATCAATCTAAGTAACATAAAAAAAAATCCCCATCAAAATCCGTCAGTTTAAGCTAGAAATATCTGCGTCCGCCTATGTCGGCCTTCCGCATCTGCGGTGGAAGGTGGCCAAGCTACAGCGGTGTTTGTCAGACCATGAGACATTCCTGAAAATAGGTCTTCTCACTAAAACTTCTGTCGCGTCTGAACAGTTTGGCCTACAATCTAATATGGCCACTATGGATAGATGAGACTCACACGATGGTGTCGTCTGTTTTGCTCTACCACCTCCACAAGCCCCACAGGTCTCGCCTGAAGTTGGTACCGCCGATGTGCCTACTTCTGTCTGAACCAGGGCATAAAATGAACACCTGCCACCGGCCAGATGCAGGTAGATTTTGGTATTGGCGGGTAAGAATGTCTACTTCACCAGCCACCGTGGCGGGTGGTCAATTTGCAGGTCTCTACAGTGTGAGCATTACATTCCCATTTGTGAATTAAAATACAGTCAAAAGTTAAGTATGAGCATATGAGTTGCGATTTCTAGCAGGAAAATGCTGAAGTAGCTGTTATGTTTTATAGCTGCTAATCACACAATTAAATCTGGATCCTACATCCCACGTCGTACAGCAACAGCTTTGCACACTGTGAGTGAAGCGCTGATAGATCAGCAAAGTGATACTTTCCTCGTGTTTCTTGGCTATTTACAATGTTTTGTTCGTAAGCTCAGTTGTTTTTCAATGTTAGTTTAAATCTGCTGCTTCAACTGATGGCGAAGAGACTCTGTAGACACTGTCTACTACTTGTCACATCCCAAATCTCACACACTCACAGATACCACCTGACATGACTCCAGTGGCCCCATTACTACGGTAACCTCCCGCCCTTAAAAGGGGTAGCTGAACATTTTTTCTCCTCTGATATTTTGGTTAAAAGACTCAGGTATCAAAAATGTGTATTAAATTGAGCAATACACAACATTGCTTCTTACTAAAACATTTCTTGTTTTAGAAACATTACAAAGCATGGTCATCAGTTTTTTGCTGTAATTATGGTGAGAAATTATTTTGGCTGGTAAAAAATCTGAGTGGCTGGTAGATCTTTTCATCTACCTGCTACAGTGGCTGATGGAACAAAACGTATATTTTAGGCTCTGATCCGAACCGTTTTGGCTACAAACTCTATGGAAAGATGAGATTCTCACACACATGATGGTGTTCTCCATTTAAGTGTCACGGGACTCATCTGAAGGTAACCCGGTACATTTTCAAAAAGGTATGGAGGTAGTTTTGTGCCAATAAAAAGAAGTTTAAATACTCGACATGGCCAAAAGTATGTTGTCACCTCTTTAAATTAGTGGATTAGTCTATTTCAGCAACACTTGTTTCTGACAGGGGTGTAAAATTGAGCACAGAGCCATGCAATCTCCATAGACAAACATTGGCAGTATAAGGGCCTTACTGAAGAGCTCAGTGATTTTCAATGTGGCAGTGTCATAGGATGTCACCTTTCCAACTTGACTGGCCTGCACAGAGCCCTGACCTCAACCCTATCGAACACCTTTATGATGAGTTGGAACGCCGACTGCGAGCCAAGCCTAATCGCCCAACATCAGTGCCTAATGCTCTAATGGCTGAATGGAAGCAAGTCCACGCAGTAATGTTCCAACATCTAGTGGAAAGCCTTCCCAGAAGAGTGGAGGCTGTTATAGCAGCAAAGGGGGGACCAACTCCATATTAATGTCCATGATTTTGGAATGAGATGTTAGATGAGCAGGTGTCCACATACTTTTGGCCATGTAGTGTATGTGTCAAAAAAACACATTTCCTGAGCTTTCTTATATCTCCTAGATAAAGGAAAAACACTTCAAAACCGTATTCCTTATTTTTTTACTGTATTTTTTGCCATTTGTGAATGTGGTATTCAATGCATTTATATGGGCTATATAGTAAAGGCCAAATTTAAATGTGTTCAAATAATTGTTTTATTTTGGCGGGATACCTACAGGGGTCCGACAATTCTAAATCAAATAGCTAAATTATCCATGGTATGACCTTCTTAAAACAATTCCATAGTCACCCCCTCTAAGGCTTAGACTTTTAGAGGTTAAAACATTCTGAAAACTTACTTAAGTCAACATCTGTCTCTCCAGATCCGTCGGTCTCTTCCTGGTGATTCTTCAAGGTGACAGCATATGCCAATAACCCTGGAGGCTGTAGCTGTAGCCTTGTGACAGAAAACATTTGGAGAGAGATCAGGCCGATTTCACTAAACTGTCAGTCATATCTAAGATGTCTGTATCAGGGTCATTCAGCAGTCATGATCTTCCTTCAAATAACCAGGATCACATCCAAACATATTTTGATTTGTTTAACACTTTTTTGGTTCCCAAATAATATTGCGATATGTAATTGTATAGATTTTTTCCCCCTATCACTATTGAGTAGCAGTCTGTAATTTGTTCTTAAATGACTTGCCTAGATAAATAAAGGTTATATTAAAAATGTTTAAAAAAAATATTGCTATTTATCTGATGGAGTCAGATAAACATTATAATAGGCTAATTGCTTTGTCTTATTATGAGTAGCATGTGATGTGTGTGTGTATATAGTATATAATATACTGTATATACACATATCAAATATTACTGCCCACTAGAGCTTTTCACTGTCTAGTAGTGTAATTTATAACCCACAGGGACTTGGGGCCAATCAAAAGTGCATCAGCATAAGAAGAGGTGTCTTTGTATTTTATGTTGTAACATGAAACTCATTATTGAGTGTCATAAAATATGCTCAGTTAAATCCCAAAGTGTGCAGGGAAGAAGCTACGGAAAGATCACTGACCATCGTAAATCTGAAATTACTTGAGCGAGCAGGAATAGAGATTACTTATCAAGTGGGAAAAGTGTTCAGCACTTGAGGCAGTCTGTAAGACTTCCGCACTGACACTACAACAGTACAGTCAGCAGAGTGAATCAAGATCTATTATTACAGTAGATTTTTGGCACAAACACAAATTATATGGAAACCATTTGACTTATCATTATTTAATACATACATTGAAAAAAAGGAATTATAGGACTGGTTGACGAGATCAATAGTGGACCCAGGGTCTTGTCAGTGGGGTGAGAAGCATCAAGAGGCACGCAGGATTCGATTGCAAAATGGTGGTATTTATTTACAGGTGCAGAGAGTGAAGATGGATCCAAAATATGTACAAGATGTTGAGGAACACTGACATATACTTTCAAAACAACAAACAATAATCTAAATGGCAAATATACAGAAGCTACGACTGGCTTCTAAGGCAGAGCACCTTCAAACTAGACGGAGCAACTATAACTTAGACAGATCATCAATAATTCCTCAGTTGAGAGCCCAGAGGAAACATGACACTAAACTCTTCTGAAATGAGAAACCCAAAAAGGTTAGAAGACCACCTAAACAGGTATTTCATCAATGTAACATTTATAATTCCCATCACAATTAATGCTTATCAAATGTCATCATATCAATGACCAATACATTTCCCAATATCAGGACATATTATAACATAGAGATAACATAGAATAAATGTATTAGGAAAACTGACCACGTGCACACCTCCTGGGTAACCATGTGGCTTCACCAGCTGTCACTCTCCAAATCAGTCCACAATCAATCAATCCACTGTGTTGAGTAGGCTACAGTTTGGTGAGACAATGTAACTTTAAACTCTAACAAACAATGTTAACGTTTCTACTCGCGTGTGATATTTTGTATAACTGTGGGACATAGTGATAGGATATGCCTGAAAATGCTTGCATGAAAACTAAACAACTACTGTATGTTTTGGACACAGTGTCCTTAGCTCCCGTTTGACAAGCGCTTCTGTCCGGCAACGGCATGGGAAGTCTACCTAGTAGCCAATATCAGGGTGAAGCAATAGTACGCCCATCATTAGTACTTTTAATTAAAAATAAAACACTTGTCAGTTTTATAACTGAAAATGTACAATTATCTCTGTAAATCGAAAGTGATGTACGACTCAGAGTCATCCTCTGGCTTCAAAACTCCAAACTGTCTGACCTATAGCAGAGCGCTTTCAATGCACCCACTCCTTTCAACGCACCCACTCCTTTCCACAAGCCCACTACTTTCCTGTCGACGCACCCACTCCTTTCAATGCACCCACTCCTTTCCACGAGCCCACTACTTTCAACGCACCCACTCCTTTCAACGCACCCACTCCTTTCCACAAGCCCACTACTTTCCACGAGCCCACTCCTTTCCTGTCGACACACCCACTCCTTTCAACGCACCCACTCCTTTCCACGAGCCCACTACTTTCCTGTCGACACACCCACTCCTTTCAACGCACCCACTCCTTTCCACGAGCCCACTACTTTCCTGTCGACACACCCACTCCTTTCAACGCACCCACTCCTTTCCACGAGCCCACTACTTTCCTGTCGACACACCCACTCCTTTCAACGCACCCACTCCTTTCCACGAGCCCACTACTTTCCTGTCGACGCACCCACTCCTTTCCACGAGCCCACTACTTTCCTGTCGATGCACCCACTCCTTTCCACGAGCCCACTACTTTCCTTTCAACAGACCCACTTGCCCATACTCCGGTCACCATATTGGGCTGAATCTACCCCCTTTTTGATTCCCTGGGACATTTCAATAACATTTAAAAAAAATAATCAGACAGACGAATCATGAGTTTGGGTAGGCAGGGCTTAAAATGCAGGCGGGAATTGTGGTCCTGTTTAGCTAGAGCAACAAGTGAATACGGCACCTCTGATGCACCTCCCATTTCTGACTCATCCTCTGTCCCAACTGACGGCAGAACTTCTACAGACGTATAAGCTGGAGCATTGGTACATTGTGGAAGACAACTCGTCTAGAGAGACTACGTGCTCCACAGTGCACATCATTTCAAGGAGACATAAATGGAATATGTTTGTAAAATATGTTATCAAGGATGCACATTTTACTCTGAATTGTATTCTTGTAGACAAATATACATCACCAAAACTATACAGTTTATGTTATTACCATATTCTTGTTCTCTCCGCCAAAAAACTAAAAACAATGTTGCCCTTGTGAATGCCGGGAAAACACAAGACTGCCTTGTCAAGTTACTTTAAAATGTGTTATCACAGGCCCCGGAACAAAGGCCCTTGTCTGTTAACACTTTTCACCCCCAAATGAATCACTTCTAGTCTGTGAGAATCTAATTTAAATTAGCTTATTATAGCTTTGGTGCTACTTGATTGGCTTGAGGGCAGCTTGAAGTGGAATAACACTTTGTCTACAACATCTCAACTTTGAGGTTTAATCTCAGTTGTCTTGACACTCTTGAGAAATGCTGTGCTCATTTTTGCAGAGGGCAACAGTATATGACATCATAGCTGGACAAAGTCTGTGCACATAGATGTGGGAGTGAGCAGACAGACATTTTTCTTCATTTTTGAAATAGTAGCATTCAACACTCCTTAGGTGTCAATATTTCAGTGTACAGAAGTGTAATACCACAGATAATTACTACAGTAACCACTGAGGTTTACCCTATGGAGTAAAATCCAGGTTCTCACCTCAGTCCTGATGTCTCATTTACTCATCAGTCACCTGAATGAACAGAAAATCATACCTCGTCATTGAAAATGCTATTTGAAAATATTCCCATATAAAATGTATAAACCCAAAACATAATATTTCATTAAATAGACCAAGCATGCATGTGGAACCCAAAATGTATCTCTATGTTGCATAATTTGGCCATGGTGTAGCATGGTGTAGGCTTGAACATAGCATTTTATTTGAGGACTGTCTCTCACCATGACATCTGCATATCCACATAAAGGGTCAAGTGCCATTCAATCTCCATTAGTGTTTGCATTGCACAGAGATGGAATCCTTTAACAGCAAACAACCGATTCCGCTTTCAAGCCAGTTACTGTTAGGTAAATGAAAGTGCAACACTATGCTTAACACACAAAAGCATAGCATCTGTGTTAACTGGTTGGCTTTTCATTTACCATTTGATAGTATTGATCAGTATCCAAGAGATGAGAGGGGTGGTTAATAAAACAATCCTGATAGTTCATAAATGTTTGAAATACTTTGCTCAATTATGTTACCATCAGCCCACCAAAGACCTTTCCCCTTAGGAACAAAATGTACTTTATATGAAATGACCCCTTACAAACTACTTTTAATAGTTTAATAACACTTATCTCTCAAATAGGGTGTCCGCTTTTAACACAGCCAATCAAGCCTCTACATTCTATAAGTCAGGAGTCCTCTGGACTAATATGAAAGCACTGAGAGCTGACTGCATACTCACAAAGCCTTTTACAGGGATTACTTCTGTAAATTAGAAATGACCTACAACTTGTCTTCAATAAGAGACAATTGAGATGTACTAACTTCCCATCATTCCTTCCGGCATATATCGATACTATAAAGTGGAACTACAGTATGTGCTCACACCATGTCCTCTTGTTCTCTCTCCCCAGATCCCCCAGGTGAGTTATGCCTCCACGGCTCCGGAGCTGAGTGATAACACGCGCTATGACTTCTTCTCCCGCGTCGTGCCTCCGGACACCTACCAGGCACAGGCAATGGTGGACATAGTCAAAGCCATGCGCTGGAATTACGTCTCCACAGTAGCATCAGAGGGCAACTATGGAGAGAGTGGTGTGGACGCCTTCATACAGAAGTCCCGCGAAGACGGTGAGTCATCTCTATCTCACCTGAACATTCTTTTCACTGTTCCACATGTATGCTTGGTCTTATTTAATTCAATATTATTTTTGATTGGCTCCTGCAATCAGGAACCTATTATGGCATCATTGGTTGGGTCTGGAAACTTCCTGATGTTTTGGCTCACAAACCCTCAGGATCCATAGGTTTATGGACATTGGAAAAGCTACATTTAGTTAAATTCATTATCATGTTGCATTTGATTTAAATTTACCCTATTGCAATGAGGCCAATCACTTAACATAGGTGCCATGCTTTTGTGTGTTAAGCCAACAGTAGTGTTGCACTTTCATTTACTGGCTTGAAAGCGGAATCGGTTGTTTGCTGTTAAAGGATTCTCTGTGCAATGCAAACACTAACAAAGCTTGAATGGCACTTGACCCTTTATGTGGATATGCAGATGTCAGTCCTCAAATAAACTGCTATGTTCAAGCAGCTGAACCAAACAAAGCAGGGGAACTCATTGGAAATTACCCTGTAGCTTTTGAGTGCTTTTATCTCTGCAGTATTATTTCACACATCCTGTATCTGCTTAAGAGTTTTTCAGGTATGGCATTATACCATTTTAGCTGTATCTCCTTATGAAGCGTTAGAGGCAGAGTGGTCGGGTAGTTTTCAGGGGAGTTCATCTTGTTGTGACCATTCAGAATTCAAATGAAAGGAAAAGACAGTCATAAAAGAGCTGTTCCATTTGAGCATTCCATCTACAGATCAAACATCTTTTAGATATAATAGTAATGGCCATTTGGCCCAAAGAATGGAATCCAGTCATGAATTACGGGGAAAATTAGATACAAATTGTTGGCTGTACTATGACCATCATCATCCATCATACACATCATACTGTACATATAAAATAATTCAATTTTCCCATTTGCATTAACCCAGCTGACCTCAAACAAATACAGAATGGTTTATCTGACAGTTGACTGAATAACATATAGCATCAAATAGCCTAACATGAATAAATTAAACATGCGGTGGTAAAGCTTGAGAAACGTTGAACCTGCTAGAGATCAAAAGGTCTTCTCTCTCTTTTTATAGAATTGAAAGTTGTATGAATCTTTTTCAAAGTGAGGTTATGAAGGTTGAGAAGTGTTCTCACGTTGCAGCAGTAAAGCCATGCCTGGGACGTTGGAAGGAATGATTAATTGTTTCTTTTTCTTTGCTGGCAAAGAGTTCTAGGCCATTCATCTCTGTCTCCCTGGCCTCAAATCTGCCCCTTATTGATGGGCGTTTGGCAGCATAATCTGAAAATAAGTGGATACTGATTTGTAATGTAAAGCGCATGAATAATTAAAATATTGGGAAGTGAAACAGGTCAGTGCTTCTGAATGAATTATCCATGTTGATGAATTCATATCTTAATAGAAAACAGAAATGTATTTATTTACATTTGCCATAGAGGATCATTGTTTCTTTATGCAACCCACCCCCATGTGCACAAATTACCTGAGTGTATGTGTATTCATGTGTGTATTTTTGTCATTATTATGACTCCGATTCATGTAAAAGTAAAACATTATTTGGTTTAAAATATACTAAGTATCAAAAGTACAAATAATTTCAAATTCCTAATATTAAGCAAACCAAATGGCACCATTTTCTTGTTTTCTTAATCTGTCAGTTTACGAGTGTCATTGTCCTGAAATGGGCACCGTGGCCACATTTAGTTTCAGCTTTCTGGCTAAACTAAAACAATTTGTCCAATGTGATTGGAAAAGTGTTGAGGTTGGGAAAATGAATCAGTATTGAAAGATAGTTAGAAAGTGAACAAACAAGAGAGAACTGAGAAGTAGAAGTGAGCATGACTGCCTGGAGCACCAGTGGGCGTGGGCGTAGAACAGCGTTGGGAATACAGTCAGCTCTGAGCAGGGAGCAGGCCGCACACGCTCAGCCTGACCTCTGACCCCCGCTGGGGTTGAATGTAATCACTACCGACATGCCTACCGCTCTCTGTGCCACTGTGGCTCGCTCGTCTGCCGGCTCCAAGCTGCTGCCCATCATACTGTATGTCCTAGAGAGAGACCAGTGGCGGAGGAAGCGGAGGAGTGCCCCTGCAGAGCCCTCCAGCTTCCCCTGCTCAGCTCTGTGGAGGAGAAGTTCATATGAGGAGAGTTCAGCCTGCTCAGCAATTTATAGGTTGGAGCCTCTAGGTTGCACCATGGGAAGCCTCCAGAAAGGGAGTTCCATGTGTAGGCTTCCCAGATTAGATTAATTTTTTGTACAGTAGGTTGAGCTCAGTTCAACTAAAGCAGCAAACTCCAAACCCACTTCTTTTCGCAGATAGACAGACAATATGGTAGGGTCATGTACTGCATCTTTCCAAGCACCTCTGCCAGGAGGTAAAAACACACCATCCAGCTGCCAAGCCAACTTGCTGAACCCCCCCTTATTGCTTGGCTTCTTATTCGCCGTGACAACAGAAAGCAATCTATGAATACCCACCAAACCATGACATGTCCAATTAGCATTCCTCTCACCTAGTGCTGTACTGCTGACTTTTTCCCTTGTGAGTGCTCAACTCAAAAAGCTCCCTGCACTCCAAGTCTCCATGCGCCAGACCATTACATCCTGCAGTTTAATGATACTGAGAGCATGGTCATTTTCACTGATCCTTATTACAACCCAAACTATGTAGGATGTTATATTGAACAGTGGTGTAAAGTACTTAAGTAAAACTATTTTTAAGTACTACTTAAGTAGTTTTTTTGGGAACCTGTACTTTTATATTTTTGACTACTTTTACTTCACTAAATTCATTAAGGAAATATTGTATTTTTTACTCCATACATTTTCCTTGACACCCAAAAGTACTCATTACATTTTGAATGCTTAGCAGGACAGGAAAATTGTAAAATTCACGCACTTATCAACCAAACATCCCTGGTCATCCCTACTGCTTCTGATCTGGTGGACTCACTAAACAGAGAACATCCCTGGTCATCCCTACTGCCTCTGATCTGGCAGACTCGCTAAACAGAGAACATCCCTGGTCATCCCTACTGCCTCTGATCTGGCGGAGTCACTAAACACACATGGTTCGTTTGTAAATGATGTCTGAATGTTGGAGTGTTCCCCTGGCTTTCCATAAATTAAGAAAACAAGAAAATGGTGCCATTTGGTTTGCTTAATATTAGGATTTTATTTTTTTTTAAACTTTTGATACTTAAGTATATTTTAAACCAACACATTTTTGACTTTTACTCAAGTCATTTTCTATTTAGGTATCTTTACTCAAGTTGACACACCGCACCAACAGATCCACAGATGATGCAATCTCTATTGCACTCTACACTGCCTTTTCCCAGCTGGACAAAAGGAACACCTATGTGAGAACGCTATTCATTGACTACAGCTCAGCGTTCAACACCATAGTGCTCTCAAAGCTCATCACTAAGCTAAGGACCCTGGGACTAAACACCTCCCTATGCAACTGGATCCTAGACTTCCTGACAGGCCGCCCTCAGATGGTAAGGGTAGGTAACAATGCATCCGCCACGCTGATCCTCAACACAGGGCCCCTCAGGGGTGCGAGCTCAGTCCCCTCCTGTACTCCCTGTTCACTCATGACTGCACGGCCAGGCACAATTCCAACACCATCATTAAGTTTGCTGATGACACAACAGTGGTAGGCCTGATCACCGACGAGACAGCCTATAGGGAGGAGGTCAGAGACCTGACCGTATGGTGCAAGGACAACAACCTCCCCCTCAACGTGATCAAGACTAAGGAGATGATTGTGGACGACAGTAAAAGGAGGACCGAGCACGTCCCCATTCTCATCGACGGGGCTGTAGTGGAGCAGGTTGAGAGCTTCAAGTTCCTTGGCGTCCACATCACCAACAAACTAACATGGGCCAAGCACACCAAGACAGTCGTGAAGACGGCACGACAAAGCCTTTCCCCCCTAAGGAAACTAAAAAGATTTGGCATGGGTCCTGAGATCCTCAAAAGGTTTTACAGCTGCACCATCGAGAGCATCCTGACGGGTTGCATCACTGCCTGGTATGGCAACTGAACGGCCTCCGACCGCATGGCACTACAGAGGGTAGTGCGTACAGCCTAGTACATCACCAGGGCCAAGCTTCCAGCCATCCAGGACCTCTATACCAGGCGGTGTCAGAGGAAGGCCCTAAAAATTGTCAAAGACTCCAGCCACCCTAGTCATAGACTGTTCTCTCTGCTACCGCACGGCAAGTAGTACCAGAGTGCCATGTCTAGGTCCAAGAGGCTTCTAATCAGCTTCTACCCCCAAGCCATAAGACTCCTGAACAGCTAATCAGCAGCTAACCCTGTATATAGCCCCGATATTGTTATTTACTGCTGCTCTTTATTATCTGTTTTTCTTATCTCTTAGTTTTTTGGGGGTATTTTCTTAAAACTGCATTGTTGGTAAGGGTTTGTATTCCGCGCATGTGACAAATACAATTTGATTTTATTTGAAGTATGACAGTTGGGTAATTATTCCAACACTGATATTGAAGCCAGCATACTCTGGATTTGTCATTGTACTCAGATTACACAAGGGCCGCCGGAAAACCTGTGGCGAGGCGGCATTTGCCACAGCACTTTTATTTATTTATTTTTATTTCACCTTTATTTAACCAGGTAGGCTAGTTGAGAACAAGTTCTCATTTGCAACTGCGACCTGGCCAAGATAAAGCATAGCAGTTCGACACATACATCAACACAGAGTTACACATGGAGTAAAACAAACATACAGTCAATAATACAGTAGAAAAATAAGTCTATATATACTGCTCAAACACTTAAACAACACAATGTAACTCCAAGTCATTCACACTTCTGTGAAATCAAACTGTCCACTTAGGAAGCAACACTGATTGACAATAAATTTCACATGCTGTTGTGCAAATGGAATAGACAACAGGTGGAAATTATAGGCAATTAGCAAGACACCCCAATAAAGGAGTGGTTCTGCAGGTGGGGACCACAGACCACTTCTCAGTTCCTATGCTTCCTGGCTGATGTTTTGGTCACTTTTGAATGCTGGTGCTTTCACTCTAGTGGTAGCATGAGACAGAGTCTACAACCCACACAAGTGGCTCAGGTAGTGCAGCTCATCCAGGATGGCACATCAATGCGAGCTGTGGCAAGGTTTGCTGTGTCTGTCAGCGTAGTGTCCAGAGCACGGAGGCGTTACTAGGAGACAGGCCAGTACACCAGGAGACGTGGAGGAGGCCAACAACCCAGCAGCAGGACGGCTACCTCCGCCTTTGTGCAAGGAGGAGCACTGCCAGAGCCCTGCAAAATGACCTCCAGCAGGCCACAAATGTGCATGTGTCTGCTCAAACGGTCAGAAACAGACTCCATGAGGGTGGTATGAGGGCCCGACGTCCACAGGTGGGGGTTGTGCTTACAGCCCAACACCGTGCAGGACGTTTGGCATTTGCCAGAGAACACCAAGATTGGCAAATTCGCCACTGGCGCCCTGTGCTCTTCACAGATGAAAGCAGGTTCACACTGAGCACATGTGACAGACGTGACAGAGTCTGGAGACGCCGTGGAGAATGTTCTGCTGCCTGCAACATCCTCCAGCATGACCGGTTTGGCGGTGGGTCAGTCATGGTGTGGGGTGGCATTTCTTTGGGGGGCCGCACAGCCCTCCATGTGCTCGCCAAAGGTAGCCTGACTGCCATTAGGTACCAAGATGAGATCCTCAGACCCCTTGTGAGACCATATGCTGGTGCGGTTGGCCCTGGGTTCCTCCTAATGCAAGACAATGCTAGACCTCATGTGGCTGGAGTGTGTCAGCAGTTCCTGCAAGAGGAAAGCATTGATGCTATGGACTGGCCTGCCCGTTCCCTAGACCTGAATCCAATTGAGCACATCTGGGACATCATGTCTCGCTCCATCCACCAACGCCACGTTGCACCACAGACTGTCCAGGAGTTGGCGGATTCTTTAGTCCAGGCCTGGGAGGAGATCCCTCAGGAGACCATCCGCCACCTCATCAGGAGCATGCCCAGTTGTTGTAGGGAGGTCATACAGGCACGTGGAGGCCACACACACTACTGAGCCTCATTTTGACTTGTTTTAAGGACATTACATAAAAGTTGGATCAGCCTGTAGTGTGGTTTTCCACTTTAATTTTGAGTGTGACTCCAAATCCAGACCTCCATAGGTTGATCAATTGGATTTCCATTGAATATTTTTGTGTGATTTTGCTGTCAGCACATTCAACTATGTAAAGAAAAAAGTATTTAATAAGATTATTTCATTCATTCAGATCTAGAATGTGTTATTTTAGTGTTCCCTTTATTTTTTTGAGCAGTGTACAATGTGAGCAAATGAGGTGAGATAAGGGAGGTAAAGGCAATAAATAGGCCATGGTGGCGAAGTAAATACAATATAGCAAGTAAAACACTGGAATGGTAGATTTGCAGTGGATGGATGTGCAAAGTAGAAATACTTGGGTGCAAAGGAGCTAAATAAATAAATAAATACAGTAGGGGAAGAGGTAGTTGTTTGGGCTAATTACAGATGGGCTATGTACAGGTGCAGTGATCTGTGAGCTGCTCTGACAGCTGGTGCTTAAAGCTAGTGAGGGAGATAAGTGTTTCCAGTTTGAGATTTTTGTAGTTCGTTCCAGTCATTGGCAGCAGAGAACTGGAAGTAGAGGCGGCCAAAGGAGGAATTGGCTTTGGGGGTGACCAGTGAGATATACCTGCTGGAGTGCGTGCTACGGGTGGGTGCTGCCATGGTGACCAGCGAGCTAAGATAAGGGGGGACTTTTCCTAGCAGGGTCTTGTAGATGACCTGGAGCCAGTGGGTTTGGCGACGAGTATGAAGCGAGGGACAGCCAACGAGAGCGTTCAGGTCGCAGTGGTGGGTAGTATATGGGGCTTTGATGACAAAACGGATGGCACTGTGATAGACTGCATCCAATTTATTGAGTAGGGTATTGGAGGCTATTTTGTAAATGACATCTCCGAAGTCGAGGATCGGTAGGATGGTCAGTTTTACGAGGGTATGTTTGGCAGCATGAGTGAAGGATGCTTTGTTGAGAAATAGGAAGCTTATTCTAGATTTAATTTTGGATTGGAGATGCTTAATGTGAGTCTGGAAGGAGAGTTTACAGTCTAACCAGACACCTACTGTCACAACCGTCTTCAAAAATGGACCAAGGCGCAGCGGGTATGTGGATACTCATATTTGAATTCACAAAAAAGAGTAAAGCATCCACCGGAAAAACACTAAGCAAGACAGCAACAGTTGTGCAGGCTAACTAATGCAGTGCAAAAACACAATTCCCCACAAACACACAGACAAACACACCCAACTAATATAGGACTCCCAATCAAAGGCAACACCACACATCTGCCTTCAATTGGAAGTCCACCCCAATTAACTATACATAGAACAACAAACCTAGAACCTATACCCACAACTAACTAACTAAACCTAGAAATACATAAACACAGAGCAGTGCCCAAACCCCCGGAATACATAAATAAAACAACCTACTACCTACACCACCACCCCGAACCATATAAAACAAATACCCTCTGCCACATCCTGACTAAACTACAACACATAACCCTTAACTGGTCAGGACGTGACACCTACGTATTTGTAGTTATCCACGTATTCTAAGTCAGAGCACTTTTCAATCAGGTTTGGCAGCACCATACCACTTTTGATTTAGTTGAATAAAATATATAGATGCTAAATGTTAAAAAGAGGGGCTAAGTACTGTTTTTTTTTGTTGACTGATTTGGCTCATGATTTGTCAATTCAAGCAAAATGTATCTGTCCGTCACATTGGAGTGCTGCTACATGCTCTTTCCGTGTCTTGACCAATGAGATTCACAGAAATCACATGTTGCACCGGCCAGGGCACAATGCACAAAGTGTTGGTGCGCGTTATGCGTTCTTCACTTTCCACCAGTATTTATTTAGCAAGCGTGATAGCACATCACTGTAGGCTACTAACAACAGCAGCTGCATAGTCTGAACTCGGATGTTGACCCACCACCTCAACCTCGACAAGACAGAGCTGCTCTTCCTCCCGGGGTGGCCTGCCCGCTCAAAGACCTCTCTCCATTACGTTTGACAATTCCATGTTGTCCCCCTCCTAGAGAGCAAAGAACCTTGCCGTGACCCTGGACAACACCTTGTCGTTCTCTGCAAACATCAAAGCAGTGACTCGCTCCTGCAGGTTCACGCTCTGCAACATCTGTAGAGTACTACCCTACCTCACAAAGGAAGCGGCGCAGGTCCTAATGCAGGCACTTGTCATCTCCCGTCTGGACTACCGCAACTCACTGTTGGCTGGGATTCTCACTTGTGCCATCAAACCCCTGCGATTTATCCAAAACGCTGCAGCCTGCCTGGTGTTCAACCTTTCCAAGTTCTCCCATGTCACCCTGCTCCTCCGCACACTCCACTGGTTTCCAGTCAAAGCTCGCATCCATTACAAGAACATGGTACTTGCCTACAGAGCAGCAAGAGGAACTGCCCCTCCATACCTTCAGGCTATGCTCACCCAAACCCGAGCACTCCATTCTGCCACCTACTAGCCAGTAGCCTTAATTCTTGCATAGAATCCAGCCTAGCTGAAGCGATGCATTTTTCCTGATTTCTGACCACTTTTTTTCTCCACTGGCCTCCATTGATTTAGTCACCCTAATTCTGCCCATCCTACAAGGCTAAAAATGCTGATAACTTTTGAATGAATTATGATAGAGACATGAGGTTTGGAACATTGGTTTTCTTAGAGGATTCTCCACACGGTATTTTACCACTTGGTCAAAACATGTGTTTTGATTGGACACTCTTATACTATGCCCCCTGTCCCTCTGGCCAGGGTAAACAAAGTGGTAACGTTGTGTATTTATAGTCCATTTGTTTGTGAAAAATTGTGAATGGTTTATAAATTTGGTTTATATTCAAACTTGGGCTGACTCGGCTAACTACAATTTTTCAATTCGAAATGATTAACTGGAATTGATCAATAAACACTATAGCTGACATAGACTGTGAGTTAATGTTTCAATAGGCCTACAGTTGCAAAGGGCAAGACTACTACTCTGGCCCCATCATAGCCCATATACAACAGATTAATCACGTCATACTGTATAAGGTCCGACGATTTACCTGGTTAGATACCAGATCAGGAAAAACTACGGGCCCCAGAATTTTTTTTCTCGCCACACCACTTTGGGACCTGTGGTGCCACCTATGGATTACATTGATATATTATGCCACATGGTATGTTGGTTAAATGAAGCATTGACAATACAATAAAACAGAGGCAGCAACAAACCACACAATTTAATCAGTGTGTTGTGTGATGAAGGGCAGCAGGTATTCTGGCGGTTAAAAGCGTTGGGCCAGTAACCAAAAGGTCGCCTGTTCGAATCCACAAGCTGACTTGGTGAAAAATCTGTCCATGTGCCCTTGAGCAAGGCATTTAACCCTAATTGCTCCTGTAAGTCAATCTGGATAAGGGTGTCTGCTAAGTTACTAAAATGTAAATGAAGGAGAGACTACAAATTCCAACCGTAATTGAAAAGTGATTAGAATATCCACCAAGCTCAATTATTTACTGTCATTATTATCTGATTCAAAGCTGATTGGGATGCATGGGATGCACAGGCTGATGTGAAATATATTGACTACCTTCTGGGCTGCAATTAAGTACTGTATGTGAACAAAACAGGCTAAGAAGAAAGGTAATGAAATACTGGGCACCAGCAGTATACAGAAGGTATTTGTGTTACATACTCACGGTCTCCTAAGCCTAGGACTCGCATAAACATACTCCATGGACTCACATAGATGCAGTTTGATAGTGACCCAGAAAGCTTCAGCAAGCATGAACGTGTGTAGTAAGTGAAAATCAAAGCCACAGGTGGTTTGGCTGGTTGACAGAAAGCCACCAGAGAGGTTTCCTTTCATCTTAGAGTGGCCAGCCCGGAGCAGAGATGGAGGGATGTGGTCTCTCATTATTAATCAGCCAAACAGAGACAGAGTCAATACTGCCGGGCTTTACTTTGTCCCGTCACGGCCTAACCCACCTGACAGGGTAGACAGAGAGGAGGCACTACCCCACATCACAATGTGGACAATGCATAATAAGTGCATTGTGCAATTCAAACTGCTTAGGATCTGTTATATTTAACCTTTTCCGAGTCCCCAACAACCAGATGTTCTGGTTTTCTGGGGAAATGGAAAGAGCCTGTGACGCGACTTCCACTTTTGGATGTTAACAAGGTGACACTCCATCTTAACTCCTCCTCCACTTTTACTGGATTGGTTGAACAATGCAGAAGAGAACCTCTCAAGACACTTTTTCTTCTTCTTGTCAAGACCAGTATGTTGGATCTTGTTTCAAGCGTTTCTTTTACACCTGCTATGTTAAGTTACATTTAACCTAATGATTACGATCCCGTTTAACCCTCTGAAAATGATTTTTTTATGTACTGCATGTTACCATTATTCACTTTTCACATGAGATTCTTAACTTTTTATACATTTCTACCAGGCAACATTATTTTCCAATTGTTTCGTTCTGAACAGAAGCATTTTTTTTTTTTCCCGTCACACTGTTCCGACCAGCAAATAAAGTTCTCAACTGGTTCCAAAAAAATCTAAGTAACAGTTTATATAATTCCTTTTTAAACCTTTGAAGTCAATTTTTTTTTACATTTAGCTCGACATTAAATTACTTCACATATCAGTGCGCATAGATCAGCTTTCTATGGAGAGGGAAAGTGATTTAATCTGTATAGGAAAGTCATTAAGAGCAAATTGTATTTTGCCGTAAGAGCATGGTTTAATGATAATGAAAGAAAAAAACCACTGTGCTGCCAGTCACAGTGTAGGGTGCCAGATGCAACATACATTTTGCGGGTGAGGAGTGGGTGAGAGAGGATGGAGGAAGCTTGCCTTGAAACGACTGGGCATCTTGTTATGACATGCATTGTCTGAATTAGGCCCACAGAATTCTACCTACGTAAGAGCGACTTCTATGGAGGAACTTTTTAATGTCTTTGAACTTCCGATTTGGTTTAACATTGGACCAGAGCAAACGTTAGCTAGCTAGCTAAAAAACATGTTTAACCATCTTCAGTGGGCAAATGCTCACCTTCACTGGCACGCTAAAGAAGTGTGCTCTTCATGGATGAATCCCAGTTTCGACTGTACTGAGCAGATGGCAGACAGTGTGTATGGCGTCGTGTGGGTGAGTGATTTGCTGATGTCAACTTTGTGAACAGAAATGCCCCATGGTGGCAGTGGGGTTATGGTATTGGCAGGCATAAGTTATGGACAACAAACACAATTGCATTTTATCGATGGCAATTTGAATGTACAGAGATACCGTAACGAGATCCTGAGGCCCGTTGTCGTGCCATTCATCCGCTGCCATCACCTCATGTTTCAAAATGATAATGCATGGCCCCAGTTCTTCCATGGCCTGCATGCTCAACAGACATGTCACGACCCGTTGAGCATGTTTGGGATGCTCTGGATCGATGTGTGTTCCAGTTCTCGCCAATATCCAGCAACTTCGCACAGCCATTGAAGAGGAGTGGGACATCATTCTACAGGCCACAATCAACAGCCTGATCAACTCTATGCAAAGGAGATGTGTCTCGCTGCATGAGGCAAATGGTGGTCACACCAGATTCTGACTGGTTTTATGATCCACGCCCCTACTTTTTTCTGTGGTATCTGTGACCAACATATGCATATCTGTATTCCCAGTCATGTGAAATCTATAGATTATTATTAAAAAAAATTGAATTTCACCTTTATTTAACCAGGTAGGCCAGTTGAGAACAAGTTCTCATTTACAACTGCGACCTGGCCAAGATAAAGCAAAGCAGTGCGACACAAACAACACAGAGTTACACATGGGATTAACAAACGTACAGTCAATAACACAATAGAAAAATCTATTTACAGTGTGTGCAAATGTAGTAAGATTAGGGAAGTAAGGCAATAAATAGGCCATAGTGGCGAAATAATTATAATTTAGCAATTAAACACTGGAGTGATAGTGCAGAAGATGAATGTGCAAGTAGAGATACTTGGGTGCAAAGGAGCAAAAAAATAAATACCAATATGGGGATGAGGTAGTTGGGTGGGCTATTTACAGATGGGCTGTGTACAGGTGCAATGATCGGTAAGCTGCTCTGACAGCTGATGCTTAAAGTTAGTGAGGGAGATATGAGTCTCCAGCTTCAGTGATTTTTGCAGTTCGCTCCAGTATTGGCAGCAGAGAACTGGAAGGAAAGGCGGCCAAAGGAGGAGTTGGCTTTGGGAATGACCAGTGAGATATACCTGCTGGAGCGCTTGCAACGGGTGGCTGCTGCTATGGTGACCAGGGAGCTGAGATAAGGTGGGGCTTTACCTAGAAAATACTTATAGATGACCTGGAGCCAGTGGGTTTGGCGACGAATATGAAGCGAGGGCCAACGAGCGCATACAGGTCACAGTGGTAGGTAGTTCATGGGGCTTTGGTGACAAAACGGATGGCACTGTGATAGACTACATCCAATTTGCTGAGTAGAGTGTTGGAGGCTATTTTGTAATGACATCGCCGAAGTCAAGGATTAGTAGGTTAGTCAGTTTTACGAGGGTATGTTTGGCAGCATGAGTGCAGGAGGCTTTGTTGTGGAATAGGAAGCCGATTCTAGATTTTGGATTGGAGATGCTTATTGTGAGTCTGAAAGGAGAGTTTACAGTCTAACCAGACACAACCGTCCAGTATAGTGATGCTAGACGGGCGGGCGGGTGCGGGCAGAAAATCGGTTGAAG
The DNA here is from genome assembly GCF_901001165.1 of Salmo trutta. Lineage (NCBI taxonomy): Eukaryota > Metazoa > Chordata > Actinopteri > Salmoniformes > Salmonidae > Salmo > Salmo trutta. Next base: position 17,031,878 of record NC_042986.1, on the reverse strand, counting down.
AGCATGCATTTAGTTTTACTTGCATTTAAGAGCAGTTGGAGGCCACGGAAGGAGTGTTTTATGGCATTGAAGCTCGTCTGGCGGTTTGTTAACACAGTGTCCAAAGACAGGCCAGAAGTATACAGAATGGTGTCGTCTGCGTAGAGGTGGATCAGAGAATCACCAGCAGCAAGAGCGACATCATTGGGCCTAATGAATTTATTTCAATTGACTGATTTCCTTATATGAACTGTAACTCAGTAAAATGTTTGAAATTGTTGCATGTTGCATTTGTATTTTTGTTCAGTGTAATTAATAAATCCAATGTGAAATGTAATAACTATAGTATTATTAACTAGCATTGAAAAAGTTTAAACGGCTCTCCCTAATTTCTGAATCATGCTTGTAACGTTGTCAGTAGGCTACAGTAACCTATGATTCAGATGGGATGGGCAGGTAGCCTACACACACCCATTGGCAAAGATTTCCAGCAGGCAGGCAGAAGCTGGAATAAGTTTCTGAGTGACAAAGTGAGGGCTTTGCATAGGCACTTTGTTGCGATTTTTGGGGGACGTAAAATAATGTTTTTAACCAGTTCCCATGCTTTTAAAGTAATGGATCACTTTTGTTTCCGGTTCGGATTCTGCTCCTCAAATAATTTTGTTATTTTCGGTTCTGTTCCCTGAACTGGTTCCAACCCTTGATTTCTACACAATCATTTTAATTGTAGCCACTCACTCGGTTTGTAAAAAAAAACATCTGTTTATTAACCATCTCAGATTTCTCCAACGTCCACGCTGATTAATCCAATCCAATGTGTCTTGTAGCAATATGTTTACTGTATGTAATTGAATTTGGAGTGCTAAATAGTTGACCGAGGGGTGGCGGAAATCAGCTTCTTGGTGATCTGAGGCCTTTGAAATCCGTGTCGTCTGGTGACTGGTGATCAGACAGCTCCTTTACTCAGCGTTAGTTAGGGATAAGCTGATTGCTGCTGTTGACCCTGAGACTAAATCTGCTTCTCTTTTTTATGACTGTGCTACAATGTATGATGCAGCAAGTTAACATTTTTCTTTTCAACTGAAAGAGGCACTGCATGTCACTAAAATTTAACATACAGTGGTTGTGGGTGGAATTTACATTTAAAAAGTGCAGTGTACAGTAATTGTTCCATTAGAGTGACTTGTTTTTACAAACAATATAGTTAAGTTCTGTTTTACTGTGACTGGACAAGCCAATGTCATGGTCTAGAGAGCTGTCATGGTCTAGAGAGCCACATTATGGACTATATACAGCTCAACTGAAAACCAGAGAGCAAGTTGTTTTCCCATTGCTGTTCCCAATCACAGTGTTTCCCATTACACACTGCAGGATATCGGTCAGGGTTCATAGTACGTATGGATTTCCACAGCACCACAGCAAACCAATATCTCGCCACCTGAAACACAGCTTCATCTCAAAGTGGTCATGCTGTATAGAATGGATCTATACAGTTGTGGCTGTTTCATCAACAAAAGGACAGTTGGTCATTTTTTTAAGCACGCATAACCACACACAAACTCACACATAGACACAGCAAACATCCACAAATGAAATGTGAAAAACAGGAAGGATGTGGCTCAAAGGTTAACTCACAGGAAAGCATCAATGTGAAGTATCGGTAACGGAGAGTTTATATAATTCATGATATTGTGTCCACATATGTTAACATCTGTTGGATCTGGAGCTACGAGCTATCTGCTAGTTTTTCTCCATAGCCTCAGGACATCATCTTATCTCCGATGGCAAAAAAACACCTAGTCTGCTAAATACTCCTGAGTAGGCTACATTTATGTGGTGAAACATATTAATTATGGAAAAGATTGGCTCATTCTCTCTATGGACATATGTAATTATTTTTATGCAGCTCTATGTTTCACATGTTTTCTACATACATAATGGAATAATGTGTGTGGACATTAGTTTGTAAACAAAGTCACTGTTTAAACATCGCTATGGCAGGTGAGAATGAATCCCAGCCACTGCCCTCAGGCTCTGTAAGATAATTAATAGCATATTGTTTGCATGGCCTTATGTGAGACAAAGGCCTCTTATACGTCGAGACACCTTAAATAATAGCCATCATTCTTACTTGGTCTCTGCAGTCTTCTTACAGATTGCCATTTCAGGAACCTTTGCTTGGCATGCTATGTCACTTCATTGTATAAATTAGTCTGTGCTGCAGTTGGGGGCTGCAGGCTGGATTTGCAAGCACATAGCACCATGTCTCAACCGCTCTCTCTCTCTCTCTCTCTCTCCCTCCCCCCTCTCTCTTTCTTTAATGGGATTTTTAAGGATACAAATGTAGAGTCTGAGATGTTGATAGCACTCTGTCTCTGAAAGAAATGTGAATAATATTATTTTACACTGATCATGTTGTCTTAACACCACATTATATCCAACTCACCAGACACAGAAACAGTATATGCATAAGAATAAGTACTAAATTGGTACGAGGCTGGCTGGTAGTTCATTCTAAGTCAGTACCATCCTGGACTTATAATTACTTCACTATGACAGCTGAGAGAATTATCTGAGTCTGGGGACTCCCCAGCTTTAAACAGTCAGACCAGGGGTTCCAGGTTACACATTATGGGAGTAATGATCCCCAATGATGTGCTCAATTATGTTATAATCATGCAATTTCCATTTTATGACCAAGAGTTTGGGTCTGTGTTTCATGTTAAAACAGTTATTAAAAATGCATAATGTACAGATGTATATTTTATTTTGAGGAACAGATTTCAAGTTTCAAGGGGTTATCTAATGGCAATTCCACAATAACGGAATTTTGCAGAGACTTTAAAATGTATGCCAAACAGAAAACATCGATGCCAAAGTTTAACAAACCGTACAATTCTATGCACAATGACTACTTTCAAAGAATTTACACAGTTAAAAAAATAATAATACTGGAAAAACTTTGCAGATGCAACTTTTGGTAACAGAATTACGGTAAAATTCATCAAAATTGTATTCTGTTACCAAATGTTGTATCTGTAAGGTTCTTCCAGTAAATGTATTTTTTTATTTTTTTAAGTTAAGTGGAAATTAAAAGTACTCATTGTGCATAGAGCCCTATAGTTTCTTAAACTGTGACATCGGTGTTTTTTGTTTGCTATAAATTTTAAAGTCTCAGCTTATTTCTGTTATCATGGAATTGCCCATAACAGATTCCCCACACCTTACCACCACTTCTGTTGTCATTACAGATCATTTTGTATGGTAGCATTACATATTGGTAGTTTATTTCATCAGCACATTGGGATAAAGGAATTCCAGGATGTATTCACGACTCCTCTGCTAGATGTAAATGTAGGTGTGCGTGAGTGAGTGCATCTGTGTGTGTGATGGCTTTTGGCCATGATCCAGCTCTAATCATATCTCTTTCCTTGCAACCCTTTAGCATTACACCTGCCTCACCAAAGCACAGAGGCAGATGTAATTGGTTTGAATCTTTCCCATACAAAAACAAGGAAGTGAGCTAAATATAGCAAGATACAATATATAAGCTTCAAGTCATGAATCCTTACCTTAAAAATACATACTTATTAAGGACAGGAACCACAGGCTAAAATGACATTTTTGCATGTACTTTTCCATTTTGAGATGTTTTGGTAATTTGGATGATTAACGTCAGGATCTGACCCTTTTTTTATAAATGTTTGCCTAAAATGACATACTCAAATCTAACTGCCTGTAGCTCAGGACCCGAAGCAAGGATATGTATATTCTGGATACCGAAAATAATGAAAGAAAAAATTAAACTATCAAAGACACTTACTGATACACAAAGTAGGAGCCTGTAACTTAAACAAGATCTCAATTTGCCAATATAGAAAGGCTTTTGAGCAGAAAGTTTGACAGTATTATGTCGTTTTGGTTATATACAGAGATGAGAGATGGGGAGAGGGAGATGAGAGTGAAGGATTTAAATGTTAATGCAGAGACTACCTCTTCCTCTCCAGAGACAGCAGGGGTTCAAACTGTAGAACTCAGTTCCTACATTTGAATATCAAAATAGTTTTGTTTGATTAAATCCATCACGTTTCAAGGAAGAACCAGATGCAGACAATGTCGAAGTAACAAACGATTATTACTAGAACAGGGGGCAGGCAAAACGATAGGTCAAGGGCAGGCAGAGGTCAGTAATCCAGATCAGAGTCCAAAGGTACAGAGCGGCAGGCAGTCTCGGGGTCAGGACAGGCAAAGGTCAATAATCCAGGTTGGTGTGACAAGGTACAGAAACAGCAGGCAGTCTCAGGGTCAGGGCAGGCAGAATGGTCAAAACCAGGAAATTTAGAAAACAGGAACTAGAAACAGACAGGAGCAAGGGGGAAAATGCTGGTAGGTTTGACGGACAAAACGTACTGGCAACAGACAAACAGAGAACACAGGTATAAATACACTGGGGATAATTACATTTACATTTTAGTCATTTAGCAGACGCTCTTATCCAGAGCGACTTACAGTTGTGAATGCATACATTTCATACTTTTTTCCCCCTCCATACTGGTCCCCCGTGGGAATCAAACCCACAACCCTGGCGTTGCAAACACCATGCTCTACCAACTGAGCCACACGAGACCTGAAGCACACGAGACCTAATGAGGATGATGGGCGACACGTGGAGGGGGGCGGAGACAAGCACAAAGAGAGGTGCACGGAGACAAGCACAAAGAGAGGTGAAACAGGTGGAGGTGAAACAGATCAGGGTGTGACAGTACCTGGGCTCATACCTGGTTGACCGGGGTGCCGGCGTTGGAAATCAGCGATGAGGCCTGGGTCCAGGATGTCCCTACCGGGGAATCAGCACCTAACCACCGGGCCATAACCCTCCCTGCCAACCAGGTACTGGAATCCCCTGCCCCGAGGTCGAACCTTCAGGAGACGCCTCACTGTGTACACAGGTTGGCTGTCAATGAGACGAGGGAGAGGGGTGGGCCTGGAAACAGGAGACAAAGGGCTGTGCGACATGGATTTGATCCTAGCCACATGAAAAGTGGGATGTATACGGAGGGTACGGGGCAACAGAAGACAAACAGCAGAGGGGCTAAGTATCTTGGACATGAGGAAAGGGCTGATTAACCGGGGGGAAAGTTTGCGGGACTCCACCCAGAGGGGCAGATCTCGGGTGGACAGCCATACCCTCTGCCCGAGACTATACCGGGGAGCTGGGGTCTGGTGGCTTTCTGCTTGTCGTCGATACGTGGAGGTGGTCTTGAGAAGAGCCGACCGGGTTCTCTTCCAAGTACGACAACAGCGGTGGACAAACATCTGGGCAGAGGGTACGCCAACCTCTTACCCTTGCTCCGTGAAGAGCGGGGGCTGATAACCCAGGGAACACTCAAAGGGCGAGAGACCCATGGCAGAGCAAGGAAGGGTGTTGCGGGCATATTCGACCCACACTAGTTGTTGGCTCCAGGTGTGGGGTTGGCGGAGACCAGGCAGCGAAGAGTCGTCTCCAGGTCTCGGTTGGCTCGCTCCGACTGGCCGTTGGACTGTTGGTGGAACCCGGAGGACAGGCTGGCCGATGACCCAATGAGTGTGCAGAACACCTTCCAGATCCGGGACGAGAACTGAGGACCCCGGTCGGAGAACATGTCCACTGGGAGTCCATGGATTCGGAAGACACCTCCGACGGGAGCCCATGTGGCAGGCAAGCTTGAAGGAGTGGGCTGAGAGAATACTTATTTTCCACCATAATTTGCAAATAAATTCATAAAAAATCCTACAATGTGATTTTCAGGATTTTTTTTCTCATTTTGTCTGTCATAGTTGAAGTGTACATATGATGAAAATTACAGGCCTCTCTCATCTTTTTAAGTGGGAGAACTTGCACAATTGGTGTCTGACTAAATACTTTTTTGCCCCACTGTAGGTTGATGGGGGTGGTATTGTGGGTGACCTGGCCTATAGAGCGCCCGTCCAGTGCTCTAACGTCCATTGGAATGGAGAGGGGGATGCCCAGCTTGGACCCAGGGTAGTGTCCATAAAGCTCTCATCAGCCCCAGAGTCGATGAGTACCTGGAGAGATTTTGACTGGTTCCCCCACAGCAAGATGGCATGAAAGGGTGTGCGAGTAAGGAGAGAGGAAAAGTTCTCTGTATGGCCCACCAGAGTACTCGCTCCTACTGGTTAGCCTGGTCTTTTAGTGGACAGCTGGCCACAAAATGACCAGCAGTCCCGCAATACAGGCAACTCTTCGTGTGAAGCCTGTATAGCCGTTCGGCTGGGGACAGCCTCTACCTTGTTGCATCGGCTCAGAGACTCTCGGGGAACTCGGGTAGCCTCAGGTTCTCTCGGCAACGGAGCCGTCTGGGACTTCTGGGAGGCGAGGTGGGCAAGTGACATCGAACCTCCTCTCCATCCTTCGCTCCCGTAAGTCGCCCATCGATCCGAATGGTCAAGGCGATGAGCGAGTCAAGATCCGTCGGTAGTTCCTGGGCTGCAAACTCGATTTGTACGTGCTTCAGCACTCGGCGGTCCCGTTCTGTGAGCTTGTGATGCCTACCACTTTGCGGCTGTGGTGTCCACATATTTTCGTGTATATATAGTGTATGTAGTAACTTACTTTGAAGAGATGGTGATTGGGTCTTAATAGGTGTTTGGTGTCTAGTAGTCTAAATTCAGTATCCTTGTCTTTAACTGCCATTTCTTGACCCTTCCCACACGCCAATACATTTTTCTCAGCCTCAGAAGTATCTGCAATCACCAAAATGTGTGTGTAGACACATTATCCAGACTTATACATAGGGAATTGTTGATATGTTTTCAACTGTTTATTCTAGATGACATACAGATAATAAGATTAACAAAGTGTGTAAGGCTATGTGTAAGTCTAGTCCTGGGGTGTCTTAACCAAATGAAACCAAAAGTATTTAGTCTGACTTCATCCAGTGTCCAGAAAAATAGATTTGAGTGGTATGGAAATATGTGCATATTTAATGAGATATCACCTAGTTTGCATATTTTAATACAATATTTCAGAATTGTTTTCATACAAGAAAGTATTATTATTTGTGTCCACATTCAATTAGTAAAAGTTGATTGTGATATTAAAAAAATTATTAGGGTGTGTTGCCTGGCCTTAAAACCTCTTGAGGACCCCTTCGAGATAAAATCGCGTTAACGGGATTGGTTGGACAACAACCAGTGAGATAGCACGGCGCGAAATAAAAAAATTAAAATAATCTCAAAATTAAAATTCAAGTATTATACGGCATTTTAAAGATACTCTACTTGTTAATCCAATCACATTGTCCGATTTCAAAAAGGCTTTACGGTGAAAGCAAAACATTAGATTATTTTAGGATAGCACCTTAGCAACAAAAAAAAAGCAATTTTCAAAGCAAGGATAGCCGTCACAAAACCAGATATACAGCTAAAATTAAGCACTAACCTTTGACAATCTTCATCAGATGACACTCCTAGGACATCATGTTAGACAATACATGCATTTGTTGTTCGATTAAGTTCATATTTATATCCAAAAACCCAATTTCTACATTGGCGCGTGACGTTCAGAAAATGTTTTCTCCCCAAAACTTCCGTTGAATAGGCACATTTAATTTACAGAAGAACTCATAAACGTTGACAAAATTTATAACAATTATTTAAAGAATTAGAGATAATCTACTCCTTTATGCAACCACTTTGTCAGATTTCAAAATAACTTTACGGAAAAAGCACATTGTTCAATATTCTGAGTACAGAACTTAGCCTTCAATGCTAAGCTATACAGTTAGCCTACAACCACGGCGTCGACAAATCTGTAAAAATATGTTCTAAATATTTTCTTACCTTTGCTGATCTTCGGCGGAATGCACTCGGAAGGGGTCCCACTTCCACAAGAAATGTTCATTTGTTCTGCAAAGTCCATCATTTATGTCCAAATACGTCCGTTTTGTTGACCCATCCAGAACACTTTACAATGCCATGTGGCATGGACGCAAATCCATAGACGAAATGTTCAAAAGTTCCATTACCGTTTGTAGAAACATGTCAAACGATGTTTACAATCAATCCTTTAGGGTATTTTTTAACGTAAAATTGCGATAATTTTACAACATTTACATTTACAACCGGGCAATAGGTATTCATCCCAGAAGAAAAATAACAAACAACGAAGTCACGTGCATGCGCATCACGAGACACCTGTCCTCAGACTGGCCAGTGATTGACTGAGCCACAATTTTCTGCCCGGTAACAGGTGATGGATGAAACCAGTTCCTGAAGATTGTTGAAAGCCAATGGAAGCCTTAGGAGGTGCAACGTAAATCCTATGTCACTTGTTTTTCAAGGGATTCAAAAGAAAAACTACATTTCTAATTTCTCCCACTTCCTGATTTTTGCCTGTTTTTGCCTGCCATATGTTTTTTGCCTGTTTTTGCCTGTTTTTGCCTGCCATATGAGTTCTGTTATACTCACAGACACCATTCAAACAGTTTTAGAAACTTCAGAGTGTTTTCTATCCAAATCGACTAATAATATGCATATTCTATTTTCTGGGCCAGAGTAGTAACCTGTTTAAATTGGGTATGTTTTTCATCCAGCCGTGAAAATACTGCCCCCTAGCCCCAAGAGGATTTATTATTAAACGATTTATTAAACGTAAATGACTGGAACGAACTACAAAAATCTCTAAAACTGGAAACACTTATCTCCCTCACTAGCTTTAAGCACCAGCTGTCAGAGAAGCTCACAGATCTCTGCACCTGTACATAGCCCATCTTTAATTTAGCCCAAACTACTACCTCTTCCCCTACTGTATTTATTTATTTTATTTATTTTGCTCCTTTGCACCATATTATTTATATTTTAACTTTTAACTTTCTTCAAACTACAAATCTACCATTCCAGTGTTTTTCTTGCCATACTTTATTTACTTTGCCACCATGGCATTTTTTTGCCTTTACCTCCCTTATCTCACATCATTTGCTCACATTGTATATAGTCTTATTTTTTCTACTGCATCATTGATTGTATGTTGTTTTACTCCATGTGTAACTCTGTGTTTTTGTATGTTGTCGAACTGCTTTGCTTTATCTTGGCCAGGTCGCAATTGTAAATGAGAACTTGTTCTCAACTTGCCTACCTGGTTAAATAAAGGTGAAGAAAAAAAACAAAAAAAAACACCTTGCTGTAACTTAACTTAAACCTTAGAGGGCCACTATATCTTTGTCACTTGAAATAGTCCTTTGCTCCTTTGGCTCTTTTATCTCTAACCATCTTCTGATGGGTGGACATGTTTATTATGGTTCACGAGTCAAGGAGATCTATTCTAATGTCCCACCTCCCATTATTCAGATAGTACCTTCTCATTAACATGTTGAGTGATGATCCCTGGATGCACCTACAAACTCAATAGAAACTCCATACATGGCCATTCACTTGGCTGCTTCTCACTGTCCATTATATACTGTACATCTGGTCAAGTATTCCTGATGGAAAAAGTTGTGCTGGAGTCCATTTGCAAAGCATGTTAGCTAGAGTTTTCAATGTGATATGCTTGCTCTGCAGTAAGGAAATTATAGCTTAGAGACCTCAGAAAGCAAGGCTGTCCTCAATGTGTTGATCTGTTCTCTGCTCTGTATGGGGATTCATTTTGTCCACAGTGACAGTTATTGTTGAAAAGCTGCTCTATTCTCACATCTTACTAGAGACTCCTTGGCTCTGCAGCAACAGGAATAGCCGATTAAGCTAAATTCCACGATTTACGATGGAGTTGAGCGGCGACTAGTGTGGACGGACTGGAGCGCCAACGTCACACCCGAAGAATAGCCTGCAGTTAAACACACCATTTTTCTATGTAATTGCGGTCTATTCTTTGGGTGCTGATATAATTTTATGTGACATCGGAGCTCCAGTCTACCCACATTTAGTTGCCGCTCAACTCAATCATGAATCGTGGAGTTGAGTTTAGTCGGCTACAACGGTAACTGACCGCTTTGCCACTTTGCTTAATAATTCCATTATTCTGAAAATAGCTGTGTTGAGGATGTTCAACTTCTTTGGTGAGCAGTGCCAAGGCAATATCACATTTCTATGACCTCACATATTAGAGTCTAGTCCATCTAGAGGGGGCTTGGCACATTGATTTTGGCTGAGCCTGACTCTTGCTGATTCCGTGTGTAGGCACGCAGGTGACAAACATCCTCAACAGCTGTGCAGGGACAGTGTGCCAAATGCCTCCCACACACACAATAAACGACTTATGCTATAATATGCACACAAACGCATTAGCCATTTATTTAAAGGCCTGCTCAAAGAAAAATAGTTGTTTTCTTCTGTGGAGATTAAGACCAAACAGATGTAATAGTGGGTGTGTTTAAGATTTGTGAATTTAAATATAATGCATTTGAATGCCAGATAAATAGTGTGTGGTTGCTATAAGATAACACTTACGTATAATACTGACCGTATTGTGGTCAGTGCAACCAGTGCCTACTCAACCCAGTGAGGATTTGGTTTCATTGTTCCATAATCACACAACCAAAACAAGAACAAACCCCCATGGCTTTAAATTCCTCTCACACTGCGTGTGACTGCCCTGCATCAGCTATTCCGCTATTCTCTTCCCTGTGTCAGGGTACACTTATAGACGGATGGAGGCAGCGATACAACCTATAATGTATGAAACTAATGACAAAATTACTATTTTCTACCACAAGTGGAATCCTCCACATTAATATTTCAGAACTCATTTAGAGTACCTGTGGCATCTAGTGGTGAACAGCCCAATGTAATTGTCCAATAGAGCAGCATTTTACAGCTGCATATCAATGTGAGAGGCAGGTAATTTGGAGTTCTAGGGCCAACTGAAACGTTTCTTTTGATTGACAGGTGGCGCAACGAGGAGGGCAGTGGAGGCAGACAGGGCAGCGGGATAGCAGGTAGATTTATTATGTAAATATTGGCTCTGAGGGCAGTGTCCCTTTAGCATGACAGGAATATCAAGAGGAAAAGTTATGATTAGAGAACCTTTTTCTATTCCACAGAGATGTTACTAAGCAAAATATCCAAAGGACCACAGGAGGTTGGTGGCACCTTAATTTGGGAGGACGGGCTCATGGTAATGGCTGGAGCGGAATAGGTGGAATGGTTTCAAATACATCAAACATGTGTTTGATGCCATTCCATTTACTCCGTTCCAGGCATTATTATGAGCCTTTCTCCCCTCAGCAGCCTCCACTGCAAAGGACTTTTTGATATTTTAGCTGTCTCACACATACCCAATTTCACTTTCTCTCCGAAATTCTCAGAAATGTTACCTTAATTTTGTAGTGCAAAGTGCTTTTTAGTGCAGGTGAATTTAAAAGGAAAGATCATTTCCACCAGCTTGGAATAATAATTCTCAAACACTATTCCAAATTGCGATTTTGAGGATATGTCTATTATAACATGGTTTAATAAGTCATTATTAGCATGAAATTAACTAATTAGCCAGCAAATCATTGTACATTACCATTTGGTAAAAGTATAATTGCACGTGTATGCATTACTGCTCTTTTTAACCCTTTTACTGTCCTTAATGAATGCCTGTAAATGTATAGTTCATTTAGATTAGCAGTTACAGTAGGAACAGAAGATTTAATTCAACACAAAAAGAAAGAAGGATCCCAAAATCATCACCCTGAACGTACTACATTTGCATTTTAGCCATCTTATCCTGAGCGACTTACAGTTAGTGCATTCATCTTAAGAAACACTACATGACCAAAACTATGTGAACACCTGCCCGTCGAACATCATATTCCAAATTCATGGGTATTAATATGGAGTTGGTGCCCCATTTGCTGCTATAACATCCTCTACTCTTCTGGGAAGGCTTTCCACGAGGTGTTGGAACATTGCTGTGGGGACTTGCTTCCATTCAGCCAGAATCACATTAGTGGGGTTGAGCACTGATGTTGGGCGATTAGGCCTGGCTTGCAGTCGGCATTCCAATTCATCCTAAAGTTGTTCGATGGGGTTTAGGTCAGGGCTCTGTGCAGGCCAGTCAAGTTCTTCCACACCGATCTCGACAAACCATTTCTGTATGCACCTGTGCATGGGGCATTGTCATGCTGAAAATGGAAAGGGCCTTCCCCAAACTGTTGCCACAAAGTTCAAATCACATAATTGTCTAGAATGTCATTGTATGCTGTAGCGTTAAGATTTCCCTTCACTGGAACTAAGGGGCCTATCCTGAACCATGAAAAACAGCCCCAGACCATTATTCCTCCTCCACCAAGCTTTAGTTGGCACTATGCATTTAGACAGGTAGCGTTCTCCTGGCATCCGCCAAACCCAGATTTGTCCGTCGGACTGCCAGATGTTGAAGCGTGATTCATCACTCCAGAGAACGTGTTTCCACTACTCCAGAGTCCAATGGTGGCGAGCTTTACACCACTCCAGCTGATGCTTGGCGTTGCGCATGTTGACCTTTGGCTTGTGTGTGGCTGTTCGGCCCTGGAAACCCATTTCACGAAGGCCCTGATGAACAGTTCCTGTGCTGACGTTGCTTCCAGAGGCAGTTTGGAACTCGGTAGTGAGTGTTGCAACTGAGGACAGACGATTTTTACCCGTTACGGACTTCAGCACTTGGCAGTCCCATTCTGTGAGCTTGTGTGGTCTACCACTTCGTGTCTGAGCTGTTGTTGCTCATAGACATTTCCACTTCACAATAACAGCACTTACAGTTGACTGGGACATCTCTAGCAGGGCAGAAATTTGACGAACTGACTTGTTGGAAAGGTGGCATCCTATGACGGTGCTATGTTGAAAGTCACTGAGCTCTTCAGTAAGGCTGTTCTACTGCCAATGTTTGTCTATAGAGATTGCATGGCTGTGTGCTCGATTTTATACAACTGTCAGCAATGGGTGTGGCTGAAATAACCGAATCCACTAATTTGAAGGGGTGTCCACATAGTTTTGTATATACAGTGTAGCTAGGTGGGACAACCACATATCACAGTTATTGTAAGTGCAGTTTTCCCCAATAAACTAACTATCAGCAAGGTCAAAGCTAGTAAGGGGAAAAAAAGTCAAGTGCATTTTATTTTGTGTTTTATTTTAAACCTTGAGATGTACAGTATGTTTATATGAAAGCACTATTTTATTCAATAGAGGCTTATGATATTTGAAGGAACATATACTGTACATTAAAGAATACATTTCTTGCGGGTGGAGAAGTTTATTTTTGTAAACCACGGTCATCCGTTTTGACCTGTACTCAATCATTGTAGCTGGCAGAGTGTTTTAAGTTGTGGTTTAGTCTATTAGTCATAGTGGTAAACGGAAAGACTTTAAGGCTTTAAAAGTCTTCAAATATGTATCCTTGTTTGAATTGTTCTTCCACGTACTTTAGTAATTAGTGAACTATTCACATTTTCATTCTTACTTAGTATCCTATTTGATATTACATTTTTATCATAACACAGGTATAATGTTCTTCACTTTCATTGTGACCTGAGGGATTTTCACATTTATGTATTACAAGAGATTGTCAAATTGCTATTTATCTCTCTTCAAGTCAGAACTCAGTTCATTATTGTTAAGAGTGTGTATCGGAGGCGAAGTCAGGTGCAGGAGAGCAGAGTGTAGTGAACAGGCACACTTTTTATTCCGATCAAAATGACAGCACAAAAATAACAAAATGTGCCTAAAACACGGAACATAGACAAAAAGTAATGCGCGTAACAATAACCACAATATCAAAATACACGTAACACAAACAATCCTACACAAAGACATGATGAGGAATAAATACATATGAATTGATTGGGGAATGAAAACCAGGTGTGCAGGGAACAAGACAAAACAAATGGATACATGAAAAATGGAGCGGCGATGGCTAGAAAGCCGGTGACGTCGACCGCCGAACGCCGCCCGAACAAGGAGAGGAGCCGACTTCGGCGGAAGTTGTGACAATTATGCAATATTGTGGAATGGCTTTTCGTTACAAAAAAGTTAATATTGCATCTTGGGGCAGCATATTTCTTAAAGATGTTGATTAAAAACATAGTAGAGCATTCCTGCAACTCATGCCAGGTATATCAACTGATTCTATTTTCAAATGCTCCTTGTGTTGAAGATAAGTGGGACTGAAGGGTCTTTACTGCATTACAGATTTCTCTCAGCTCATACCTGACACTGACTGGCTTAAGGGTCCGTCAGGAATTGTATATCTTAGACAGTGTATGTGTCTGTTTTTTTTAAGCTAATTCTGGGTTAATTTCAGGTAGTAGTCACAGTCATCAGTGGACAAGGCCCAGACTCGCTCTGTTTAGGATTCATCATAATGAAAACACTGCTGGTTGTGGTACTGAGGAAGTAATTAGGAGGAAAGAAGATCATGACAGCTACAGATGTAGGATCTTAATTTGAGCCAGTTTTCTACAGCAGGAAAATAATCCTGCAGCAACAGGAAATGTGAATTATTATGTGTATTATATTTAACAGACATTTTTGTAGGGGTTGCTACATTTTTCCTAAGGGAAAATCAAGTCTGAAATTATTTTTTAAACCTCAAATACACTACTGTAATATTTAAAACGCCCTTCATTGTATAAAAGTTATCCTGCAACAGGGTGATGAAATTAAGATCTGACATCTGTAGCACAAAGCATTAAAGTGATTTCCTATCAAATCACCTGTTCAAGATCAATAGTAAAATGCTTTTCATTTGGCCAAAATTCAGAGAGGCTTCTAAACAGCTTCTACCCCCAAGCCATAAGACTCCTGAACAGTTAATCAAATGGTTACCCAGACTATTTGCATGACTATTTGTTGGTTAAGGGCTTGTAAGTAAGCATTTCACTGTAAGGTCTACTACACCTGTTGTATTCGGCGCATGTGAAAAATACAATTTGATTTGATATTGACCCAAATATAGTTGGGAGAATGGTGTTCCATTGTATTTGCAAAAGGAGCAGTCCAAACATAAGCAAAGATGAGGTTGGTTAAGTCCACTGAGCCTCTACTGAATGTTTTACCCATCAACCTGTCTAGTGCTAGTCCTGTCAAGTGCTACGTTGAGCACATTTTGAAAGTAGCTGAGATCTAATGACCAGACAGTCATGCCAAGTGGCTTCAAGGCCTGCTGGTTACCCTATTACATTCCTGGGCAGAAGTGTTAATGTCTGGATTGGCCTACGAACAGAAGCAGCAAATGTTGTTACACTCGAAAGCATAGGGGTTTAGCCGTTTTTCATTTTAAAATAAAGCTGTGCTCTGATGGCTTTCCAAGGGGGGTGAACTGAGACTCCGGGGGCTGTCAGGTGAGTCATTTCATCACCCTTCAGGACTGTGCTATTCTCCTACTTATAAATCATTTAGCCCAAATAAGAAAATGTAATTTAGTCATTTTTAATTCAAATGTATGCTTGCCCTAGACCCTGCTGCCATGTACCTTTTTTTAATGTATCAAAGTCCAGGGAACAGAGCACAGTCCGTAAATTCCCTTGTGTTAAGTTGTTCTTTGCAAAGGCCTCAGACATAAATGCAAGAAGGGTCAAAATGGGCATAATGATACATGGATTTGTGCTATCCAGATGCCACTGTGAGTTTAGAATAGATTATTTGAGGTTCAGTATCAGAGGAAACAAAAACCTGTTTGAATGGTATGATTTATTTCCATGTATGGTTAGAAAATACTGTATTTACTCATTTGTGTAATCATCACAATGCAGTAATTTTTTTCACATACAGTAAGTTATTCAGATGTTACTGCAATTTTCCATTTCACATGTGATATGGTATGTGGGATTGTCAGTTGACTGCTTACCAGCCCAGATTCAGACTTAGAGATGGTGGGACTGTACTTTCTTGGTGACAAACTGGGGAGACTGATATGAGCAGAATAACATGTTCTGTCACTCACTGCAGAGTAACTGCTACCCATGTGCCAGGGATAAATAGAGAGTCTGGGTCCATTTCCCCATGGGAATTAAAGACTGCTTACAGATGAAGTCAGGGCTACTGATGGATGGCTTACTGGCCCTGTTGCAGTTTGTTTTCGAAAGCTTTGGAAACTGTCAACACACCCTCACCACTACATACAGTTGATCCATCACCTAGAAGGCAAGTTTATAACTAACAGTATACAGCTCAACCTAGTTGTGTTCTCATGCATACTGTTCATGGTAGATTACTTATATCATCAATATTGTTACTTACATGCTTCACTAGATAATTGTTGACTATGGCAGCTAATGGTTTTGCTTAAACACTTTGTCTATTAGCTACTGCGGTTTGTGGAATTGTTGTCCAGTCATAATTTAATGTATCTGGCCAATAACATACAATAAATAGTGCAAGGCTTTATCATAGCACAAGCCACAAAGTAATTCGATTTGTAGAATTCTTACATAATGTAACTAAACGGATTAATTATTCAACATGAACACGTTTTTCATCTTCATGTTTCCAACACATTGTACAGTAATTTGAATGATCATATTGATTGCAGCCTAATGCAAAGTGATAAGACATCATCTGCACAATATGCAATACATCTAGGTTTACTTCAATTCTGTAAGCTAAAAACAACAAATGACATGCGTTTCCACACAGTTGCAATGATATCCCCTTTTATCCAAGCGTAAGTCCTCTTATTGCCAGCAGGATCTTGCCGACTATCAACGTAGACAGAGAGCCTCACTAGAGAGTACGTTAGGAGCCATTACATAAGACTACACTGCAAGATGGAGAAACCATTCCCTGGGATTTTGTTTCATCTTGTCGTCCTTTGATAACAAATCGGTTGAGGACAGCACTTTCCTCATCAACATGGCACAGAGTCAGGTCCTTTTCTAGACATTAGGCATTTGAAGCTTAAGGCATGATGGAGTACACGTTCTTGGCTGCCTATTGTAGTAAGGCAGGGGATAAGGTCATTCATGAATGAAACGTCTGATTCGTCATCTAATTAAGGATTCCTGTATTTCCAACTGCAATTTTAATGAGTGGATATTGCAGTTATATTCTTAATTAATCATTTATTTAACTGAACACTGAAAATTGCTTTAGTAGCATATTCCATTGTCCCTTCTTCTCTCACATGTCTTCCAGCTCTCTGTAGATCTGCATTTCTTTATCTCTACAGGTAATGATTCCATTTGCCTTTTGATTTGTCATTTTATAAATGTTTCCATAATAACAGATTTTTGGGGCAATTGGCTTGATTAATGATAGGATATAACATGCATAACACATTGGTCATGACTCATGCAAACAATAAAAAAATCACTGCTGAGCACCCATTTCGATTCCACCTCTGAAAAGGCTTATGTTTGATTGAGCGATGCCCACTGCACAAAATTACCTTTTTTAGTTGAATTGGCCTCATCTCATCACAATCACACCTTGTCTCGTTTCACAACGGTTTCCTTTGAAGGATGACATCCATGTATCACAGGCAGTGACTAGACAAAGCCACACACTAACACAGGAGATGTACATACTTATATAAACTCATGCTCTTGCAACTAACTACTCTCTCACAAAAAAGTGTCACTGGCCACATCATGATGCAAATGCATCGTGCATTTTGCATCATGATGATGTGGCCAGTGACAATTTGGTTTTTGAAAGTCCAATATCTTGAAAGCTTGACTGCTGACATGGGACTGTATCATTAGTGGACTAATGAAATAAATAGCAAAAGTAAGCTTTTGAGTGGATTATCCCTTTCATGGGAAAGTAATCTAAAAGTAACAGGAAGTAATCAGATTACATTACTGAGTTTGAGTAATCCAAAAGTTACATTACTGATTACAATTTTGGATAGGTAACTAGTAACTGTAACATATTACGTTTAGAAAGTAACCTACCCAACCCTGAGAATTACAGTATTAGTTTCTGTAACAATGGCTACCTTAATATACACAAAAGTCATTCTAGCCCACCACAGTTCATTTTCACACATCAATATTATTAAACCACACTCAGTCTGCTGCAGCTCATGTCAAACACCAACACTGATGATACTTTCAGTCACACAGTCCATAGCTGTCTGTGAGCGGAGATCCTGGTGATCAAATATCACACTCTGTCATAAATTATTATTCTTATCCGTCTCTATTTAGTTACAGAACAAAGCATGTTTTAAACTTTACTTCCCTTAGCTTTCAGCTAATTGGCTTTACATTTGTATTTTTTTATTTTTTTTTACTGTTATTTTATCAGGGAGTCATACTGAGAGCAATGTCTTACAGATGAGCCCTGGAATTCAGAAATTACAGAAAATACACACATCAAGATATAAATGCAAAATGCTAGCAGAAAGAAACTGTGATAAAAAACAAACGCGTTAATCAGTAATTGTAACGTAGACGCAGGGAGTCAGGACGCAGGTGCAGTTAGTTTAATAATAATGAACATGCAGCAATACAAACCAAGCAACGCGTCTGACAGAGACAAACAATACTACACAATGACTGATAACAAAAGAGTGCTATATAAAGGGGACGTAATCAGGGGAAAAATGAAGTCCAGGTGTGACTGATGATGAGTCGCAGGTGTGCGTACTGATGGTTGCCAGGTCTGCGTTAAGATGGGTTGCCAGGACCGGTGATTAGTAGACCGGTGACGTCCTGCTTCCCCGCTCCGGCGCGCGAGTGGACAGGACAGTAATAAGGTCCTCAATCAGCTTTCTGAATTGCCCAAGAGGCACCAAAACATCCAATTTAAGAACATTTTGAAGATTGTTCCACAAAAAAGGTGCAAGAAAACTAAAAGCTGATTTACCTAACTCAGTAGAGACCAAAGGCATTTCTAGAGTCAACCATCTCTGAGACTGGGTGTAGTAACTCATACATCTAAAGTTTAGTAATGATGTTAGTTAGCTACAGTGGGAGTTTTTGTCAACCTACGTGACATTAAAAAGGGCCAACCAACTTTCTGGGAGAGAATGCAGTGATGAGTGCTACCACTGTCTCCTGTAATAAAGGTCAGTGTGCTATGCTGAACTGCATCTAACAGCTTTGATGAAGTGGCAGCAGCGTTCACATAGATGATGCTGCCATAGTCTAGGACCGATAGGAACTTTGACTAAATAATCTGCTTTTTACTATTTAGCTATTTATAGACAAAGCCCATTTTTATTCTCAGCTTAACTAACTCATTAATATGCTTTTTATTTATCCAGATGCCCAGATATTTGTAAGCAGGGACACGATCAATATGGACAAAATCTAAAGTACATACTGTATGTTTAAATCATCAACATTATTTTGATGCACTCTAGAGACAACATATACTTGTTTTACCTGCATTCAATACTCATTTCAGGCCAATAAAGTTTTTCTGTAATACAAAGAAGGCAGACTATAGATAGAGCCTGGTTAACCGTAGGGGCAATAGCATACACAACAGTATCATCGGCATACAAGTGTAGGCAATTTATTTTTTACAGACAAGCCAATATTTTTTTATGCAAACAGTAAAAAGTACAGGACCCAGAATTGGACCCTGCGTTACACCTTTCGTTATGTCCTGAAAACCTACCTTTCCTTATGTCCAGAAAACCTTATTTAACACCATCAGAGATCAAATCCTACTATACCGGCTCTGACGCTCATCGGATGTGGCAGGGCTTGCAAACTATCATGGATTACAAAGAGAAACCCAGCCGTGAGCTGCCCAGTGATGCAAGCCTACCAGACAACCGAAATGCCTTCTATGCTCGCTTAGAGGCAAGCAACACTGAACCATGCGTTAGAGCACCAGCTGTTCTGAACGACTGTGTGATCACGCTCTCCATAGCCAATGTAAGACCTTTAAACCGGTTAGCATTAACAAGGCCGCAGGACCAGATGGACTACCAGGAAGTGTACTCAGAGCATGCGCTGACCAGCAGGCAAGTGTCTACTGACATTTCCAACCTCTAACTGACCCAGTCTGTAATACCTACTTCTTTCAAGCAGACCACCATAGTTCCTGTGCCCAAGAACACCAAGGTAACCTGCCTAAATGACTATCACCCCGTAGCACTCCCATCTGTAGCCATGAAAAGATTTGAAAGGCTGGTCATGGCTCACGTCAACGCCATCATCCCAGACACCCTAGACTCACTCCACACTGCCCTTTCCCACTTGGACAAAAAGAATACCTACGTACGTGACGATGCTCTTCATATACTACAGGTCAGTGTTCAACACCATAGTGCCCTCCAAGCTCATCACTAAGCTAAGGATCCTGGGACTGAACACATCCCTTTGCAACTGGATCCTGGACTTCCTGACCGGACACCCCCAGGTGGTGAGGGTAGAAACAACACATCCGCCACTTTGACCCTCAACACAGGGGCCACTCAGTGGTGCGTGCTTAGTACCTTCCTGTACTCCCTGTTCACCCACAACTGCTTGGCCATGCATGACTCCAACACGATCATTAAGTTTTCTGAAGACACAAGGGTGGTAGGTCTGATCACCGATGGTGATGAAACAGCCTATAGGGAGGCAGTTCCTCGGTGTCCACATCACTAAGGATCTATCTTGGTCCAAACACACCAACACAGTCATAAAGAGGGCATGACAACGCCTCTTTCCCCTCAGGAGGCTGAATAGACTTGGCATGGTGCTTCAGATCCTCAAAGAGTTCTATAGTTGCACCATTGAGACCATCTGGACTTGCTGCTTCACCGCTTGGAATGACAACTGCTTGGTTAGTGCATACTAGAGGTCAACCGATTAATCGGAATGGCCGATTTTAATTCGGGCCGATTTCAAGTTTTCATAACAATCGGTAATCGGCATTTTTGGACGCCGATTATGGACAATTATATTGCAATCCACAAGGAGACTGCGTGGCAGGCTGACCACCTGTTACGCGAGTGCAGGCAGCAAGGAGCCATGGTAAGTTGCTAGCTAGCGTTTTAACTTATCTTATAAAAAACAATCAATCTTAACAATCACTAGTTAACTACACATGGTTGTTGATATTACCAGTTTAACTAGCTTGTCCTGTGTTGCATAGAATCAATGTGGTGCCTGAAATTGTGTCAAATCTCTTGCAATCAGTGTCAGCAGAGTCAGGGCAACAGTTTGGGTCACCTGGCTCGTTGAGAACCATTTCTTCCTAATTAATTTGCCAGAATTGTACATAATTATGACATAACATTGAAGGTTGTGCAATGTAATAGCAATATTTAGACTTAGGGTTGCCACCTGTTCGATAAAATACAGAACGGTTCCGTATTTCACTGAAAGAATAAACATTTTGTTTTCGAAATGATAGTTTCCGGATTTGACCATATTAATGACCTAAGGCTCGTATTTCTGTGTGTTTATTATAGACTGCTCAAAAAAATAAAGGGAACACTTAAACAACCCACAGTAACTCCAAGTCAATCACACTTCTGTGAAATCAAACTGTCCACTTAGGAAGCAACACTGATTGACAATAAATTTCACATGCTGTTGTGCAAATGGAATAGACAACAGGTGGAAATTATAGGCAATTAGCAAG
The DNA here is from genome assembly GCF_901001165.1 of Salmo trutta. Taxonomy (NCBI): domain Eukaryota; kingdom Metazoa; phylum Chordata; class Actinopteri; order Salmoniformes; family Salmonidae; genus Salmo; species Salmo trutta. Next base: position 17,010,407 of record NC_042986.1, on the reverse strand, counting down.
ACACCCCCAATAAAGGAGTGGTTCTGCAGGTGGGGACCACAGACCACTTCTCAGTTCCTATGCTTCCTGGCTGATGTTTTGGTCACTTTTGAATGCTGGCGGTGCTTTCACTCTAGTGGTAGCATGAGACGGAGTCTACAACCCACACAAGTGGCTCAGGTAGTGCAGCTCATCCAGGATGGCACATCAATACGAGCTGTGGCAAGAAGGTTTGCTGTGTCTGTCAGCGTAGTGTCCAGAGCATGGAGGCGCTACCAGGAGACAGGCCAGTACATCAGGAGACGTGGAGGAGGCCGTAGGAGGGCAACAACCCAGCAGCAGGACCGCTACCTCCGCCTTTGTGCAAGGAGGAGCAGAAGGAGCACTACCAGAGCCCTGCAAAATGACCTCCAGCAGGGCACAAATGTGCATGTGTCTGCTCAAACGGTCAGAAACAGACTCCATGAGGGTGGTATGAGGGCCCGACGTCCACAGGTGGGGGTTGTGCTTACAGCCCAACACCGTGCAGGACGTTTGGCATTTGCCAGAGAACACCAAGATTGGCAAATTTGCCACTGGCGCCCTGTGCTCTTCACAGATGAAAGCAGGTTCACACTGAGCACGTGACATACGTGACAGAGTCTGGAGACGCCGTGGAGAACGTTCTGCTCCCTGCAACATCCTCCAGCATGACCGGTTTGGTGGTGGGTCAGTCATGGTGTGGGGTGGCATTTCTTTGGGGGGCCGCACAGCCCTCCATGTGCTCGCCAAAGGTAGCCTGACTGCCATTAGGTACCGAGATGAGATCCTCAGACCCCTTGTGAGACCATATGCTGGTGCGGTTGGCCCTGGGTTCCTCCTAATGCAAGACAATGCTAGACCTCATGTGGCTGGAGTGTGTCAGCAGTTCCTGCAAGAGGAAGGCATTGATGCTATGGACTGGCCCGCCCGTTCCCCAGACCTGAATCCAATTGAGCACATCTGGGACATCATGTCTCGCTCCATCCACCAACGCCACGTTGCACCACAGACTGTCCAGGAGTTGGCGGATGCTTTAGTCCAGGTCTGGGAGGAGATCCCTCAGGAGATCATCCGCCACCTCATCAGGAGCATGCCCATGCCCAGGGAGGTCATACAGGCACGTGGAGGCCACACACACTACTGAGCCTCATTTTTACTTGTTTTAAGGACATTACATCAAAGTTGGACCAGCCTGTAGTGTGATTTTCCACTTTAATTTTGAGTGTGACTCCAAATCCAGACCTCCATGGGTTGATAAATTGGATTTCCATTGATTATTTTTGTGTGATTTTGTTGTCAGCACATTCAACTATGTAAAGAAAAAAGTATTTACGATTATTTATTTCATTCAGATCTAGGATGTGTTGTTTAAGTGTTCCCTTTATTTTTTTGAGCAGTATATTATAATTAAGTCTATGATTTGATATTTGATAGAGCAGTCTGACTGAGCGGTGGTAGGCAGCAGCAGGCTCGTAAGCATTCATTCAAACAGCACTTTCCTGCGTTTGCAGGCAGCTCTGTGCAATGCTTGAAACACAGCGCTGTTTATGACTTCAAGCCTATCAACTCCCGAGATTAGGCTGGCAATACTATAGTGCCTGTAAGAACATCCAATAGTCAAAGGTCTATGAAATACATATACTATAGAGAGAGGGAGTTCTATTATAACTACAACCTAAAACTTCTTACCTGGGAATATTGAAGACTCATGTTAAAAGGAACCACCAGCTTTCATATGTTCTCATGTTCTGAGCAAGGAACTTAAACGTTAGCTTTTTTACATGGCACATATTGCACTTTTACTTTCTTCTCCAACACTGTTTTTGCATTATTTAAACCAAATTGAACATGTTTCATTATTTATTTGAGACTAAATTGATTTTATTTATGTATTATATTAAGTTAAAATAAAAGTGTTCATTGTTCATTCAGTATTGTTGTAATTGTCATTATTACAAATATATACATAAAAATCGGGCGATTTAATCGGCATCGGCTTTTTTGGTCCTCCAACAATCGGTATCGGCGTTGAAAAATCATAATCGGTCGACCTCTAGTGCGTACGGCCCAGTACATCAGGGGCTGAGCTCTCTACCATCCAGAACTTCTATACCAGGCAGTGTTGGAAGAGAGGTCTTAAAAACTGTCAAAGACTCCCAGCCACCCAAGTCATAGACTGTTCTCTCTGCTATCGCATGGCAAGTGGTATCTACCCCCAAGTCATAAGACTGCTAAATAGTTAGTCTGGGTAGCTATTTGGTTAACTGTTTAACTATCTCCATTTACCCTTTTTTGCACAAACTGTTTTGACTCATCACATACGCTGCTGCTACTGTTTACTATCTGTTAATCCTAGTTATCTATACATATCTACCTCCATTACCTCATACCTCTGCACATCGAGATGGTCCTGGTACCCCCTGTGACTCATTGTGTATTTATCATGACTTTTATTATTACGTGTTTTACTTTTCTCTTCTTCTTATTTATTTATTTTCTTTCTCTGCATTGTTGGGAAGAGCACGTAAGTAAGCATTTCACTGTTAGTCCACAACTGTTGTCTACGAAGTATTTTTGATCAGTAGATTCATATTGGATTCTATCTGTCAACTGGTTTTTAAACCAGTTACATTCAGCCTGGTCTAGGGTTAGGAAAGCCTCTGAATTAGCAATGAGTGATCAACAGTATCTAAGGCCTTTGACAGGTCAATGAAGAGGGCAGCACAATGTTGCCTTTTATCCATACAGTTAACTACATAATTTATAACTAAGGATGCAGCAAAGATAGTGCTATGACCGGGTCTAAAACCAGACTGATGTACATTTTAGAATATATTTCAAAGATAAGAGAGACCTTAGATGAGAATTAATCAAGGATTCTAATATTTTAGCTGCAAGTTGACAGGTTAACCATTGAGTCAGCTAGAGGCTGGCAGAGGGAAGAACAGTCGATTGACTGACCAGGGTCAATTAAACCACTGTTTCTCTCAAATAAAAAAACCTGCTGAGAAAAAATGATTAAAAGCGTCACTTATCCCATTCTTCTCAGTTATGATACCAGAGTCAGACAACTTGCCTAGGCAGGGAAGAAGAGGTACAGTTGAAGTCGGAAGTTTACATGCACTTAGGTTGGAGTCATTTAAAACTCATTTTTCAACCACTCCACACATTTCTTGTTAACTAACTATAGTTTTGGCAAGTCGGTTAGGACATCTACTTTGTGCATGACACAAGTAATTTTTCCAACAATTGTTTACAGACAGATTATTTGACTTATATTTCACTGTATCACAATTTCAGTGGGTCAGAAGTTTACATACACTAAGTTGACTGTGCCTTTAAACAGCTTGGAAAATGTCCTCTTGTCTGATGAAACACAAATAGAACTGTTTGGCCATAATCACCATTGTTATGTTTTGGAGGAAAAAGGGAGACGCTTGCAAGCCGAAGAACACCATCCCAACCGTGAAGCAAGGGGGTGGCAGCATCATGTTGTGGGGGTGCTTTGCTACAGGATTGACTGGTGCACTTTACAAAATATATGGCATCATGAGGCAGGAAAATGATGTGGATATATTGAAGCAACGTCTCAAGACATCAGTCAGGAAGTTAAAGCTTGGTCGCAAATGGGTCTTCCAAATGGACAATGACTCCAAGCATTCTTCCAAAGTTGTGGCAAAATGGCTTAAAACTTCTTTGGGATCTGGGGGCAGTATTGAGTAGCTTGGATGAATAAGGTGCCCAGAGTAAACTGCCTGCTACTCAGGCCCAGAAGCTAGGATATGCATATTATTAGTAGATTTGGATAGAAAACACTCTGAAGTGTCTAAAACTGTTTGAATGATGTCTGTGTGAGTATAACAGAACTCATATGGCAGGCAAAAACATGAGAAAAATCCAACCAGGAAGTGGGAAATCTGAGGTTTGTAGTTTCTCAAGTGATTGCCTATCCAATATACAGTGTCTGTGGGGTCATATTGCACTTCCTAAGGCTTCCACTAGATGTCAACAGTCTTTAGAACGTTGTTTCAGGTTTCTACTGTGAATGGGGAGAGAATAAGAGCTATTTGATCCTTGCTCTGATTTGTCATCCTGAGGGTCCCAGAGATAAAATGTAGCATAGTTTAGTTTCATAAAATCAATTTTTATGTTCAAATGTAGGAACTGGGGTCTACAGTTTGACCCCAGGGCTGTCTCTGGCTCCCCACCCACTCTGCCCGGCCATCTAGATGTGTGAAAGTTAGTGTATAAGCTAATGATCCATAATTTATGACATTCCTGGGAGTGTGTAAACTTGAATTTTTTTATTACCATAGCATTTTTGTATATTCCTAATCGTTATGTACTTGAAAATGTATCAATTGACCAATTCGGCACATTTGGGCAAAGTCCTGGCAGACTTGATACAAAATATTGTGCAGTAATGTAATTCTTCACTGGTTCAGTCTGAAACTTTGCACACACACACACACACTGCTAACATCTGGAGGTCAAAATCTAAATTACAACTAGACTCCTATCTGAAAGTATGGCCTTTCTCTTGCATTTCAAAGATGATGTTAGTATTATCTTTTACCAGATCTAATGTGTTATATTCTCCTACTTTTAATTTCACATTTCCACAAACTTCAAAGTGTTTCCTTTCAAATGGTATCAAGAATATGCATATCCTTGCTTCAGGTCCTGAGCTACAGGGAGGTAGATTTGGGTATGTCATTTAAAAAAAGGGTACGATCCTCAAGAGTTAACCAGTATTAATTTAATTTCAGTCAGACAAAGATAATATCATGATAGAAATGCAAACAGGGTGTTGTCGTGCCTAAAGTTTGTATTTGGTGGATGGGACAAGCGAAAGAGGCTTCTCAGCACAGCAGTCTGGCGACATGGCTCAAGAGACCACCAGCAGGAACACATCCCCTGACCAAAGGATGTTTAGTCATTCTCAATGACCCCTCCTGGTCATGTAGATGCTTTATACTGCATGCAGAGGCCGAGTTCTGTCGTCCAGGATATTTCTGTATTTTACTGAACCTCTCCTTGTTCTTTCTGTTTTTTCTTGTAGTGTTAATATTATTTTATATCTGATCCAATTCCTGAGTAGTGCACCATCATTACCGTCTGAGTGGGCCAACAACAGTACCCAGTCTCATAGCCAGCTAGTACCAAGCATGAGGGGGGCTTGGGAATAGACTACTTAGTTACTACCTAGTTCAAAATTAGAATGAACTTTTGCACTCAGCTCCTTCATTCCATTTCACTTTCAATGGAACCTTCTAGGTGCTTTGGGCAACACTTTCATTTGAAAGAGCTTGGTTCAAGAGTTCACTTGATGAAAATATCAAACTCTTCAGGCAAGAATACAAACCAGAGGGACAACACGTCACCCCTGTTAATATGGCATGGAAGGCAAGAAATGGCTACCCAAATCTTGTCTTTTGCAGTAAATGGTGCATTCAATGTCAAAACATTAGATTGTCGATTACCACTTCCTTCTAAAGGGAGAAGCATAGCTTTAAATTCAGATATTAATATGGGTATTAATATGCCTGTCCTTTGTTTATGCAATTTAGTGCACTTATTTTGATGTAATTACTTAAATTAAGGCTGTATATTTGGGAAGTCATTCAAACACAGGAAACACAAGTGGGTAAATAATTGATGTTATATGTTGTGCAACATATTGACTTATAAACAGTCCTTCATAGGATGGGATCCGTAGTCCAACACTGAACCTACTGTGGCATACCTTTGCCCACGTGGTCATGAAGGAAGATAAGAACATGTCTGTATTTTCAAATGACCTGAAGTCCAAACAAATTCATATCTGCCTCTGTTGGAGACATGTACAGGTATATGTCAGTGGCGGTCAGTGCTGTTTAAGATGAGGGAGGACAATTGTTTTTCATGAGCATGGCCTTATTTCTATTACAGATTATTGGATGTGTCTCATTCATATTCCAATCACCCAGTTCAATGTATTTTTTAAATGTATTTAACCTTTATTTAACAAGGCAAGTCAGTTAAGAACAAATTCTTATTTACAATGACAGCCTAAACCGGCCAAACCCGGACGAAGCTGGGCCAATTGTGCGCCGACCTATGTAACAGCAACAGGTTTAGGCTACAACTTGATTTTTGCTATACCCGTCTTGAGGTTGCTACAACCTAGCCCATGAAAAGTTTACAACGTAGGTGCACACAGGTTGAGAGGTGACACATGGACAGACAGTGACATTCAATACCATCTTGCACACTCTTGCCTGCATCTAGCTGATATAGGGTATAATCATTAGTCCAACAGTTTCTATTGGACAAATGTATGTATGTTTATCTCCGTTTTGTTCCGTTTGCTTCCGTTAAGAAAAGTTTTAAACAGAATCGGCGAAATGAATACACCGCTGATCACACGTAAACACTGTTCACTTTCATAGCAGCCATGTTGTATTCTTTCTCGCATCTATCTACGCATTCTCCTCCTCTCATCTCTCCCCTTTGCTTGTGGACTTCAATGCACAACCGATCAGATGTATGTGACCAGGCGGGGAAAAAAAATCCAAGCCAAACCGCAGCCTACATTTGTTGTCACCATAGATAAAGTAACGTTATAGTCAACATAGCTAATAGAATTAATGCGCTAGTAAACCCGCTACAATCATGCAATAATGTTAGTGTACAGTCAGCCCTGGTGGCAATAAATTAGTATTACCAAAAGCTTACCTTGACTTGGAAGAGTTCCAGTGTTTTGTTGGAAAGTCATAGCCAGCTAGCTAACATAGCATCCTTCTGAGCAGGGTGTTTCAGTAGGCTAAACTAGCTAACTGCATTTGCTAGCTATTTGCTCTCTATTTCTCTCTTGCTTCTCCTTCATTTTGGAAGAAAATAGTTTGTTCAAAACTGTTCAACTATTTTCTTTCTCGCTCTTTGAGTCAACTACTCACCACATTTTATACACTGCAGTGCTAGCTAGCTGTAACGTATGCTTTCAGTACTAGATATATTCTCTGATCCTTTGATTGGGTGGACAACATGTCAGTTCATGCTGCAAGAGCTCTGATAGGCTGGAGAACATCCTCCGGAAGTTGTTATAATTGCTGTGTAAGTCTATGGAAGGTGTGAGACCCATGAGCCTCCCAGGTTTTGTATTGAAGTCAATGTACCCGGAGGAGGACGGAAGCTAGCTGTCCTCCGGCTACACCATGGTACTACCCTACAGAGTACTGTTGAGGCTACCGTAGACCTTTGCAAAATAGTGTGTTTTAATCAGTTATTTGGTGACGTGATTATATTTAGTATAGTTTTATCTAAAAGTGATACAATTTTAAATGTCTTACAATTAAACATTTTATGAAATTCACTGTGGAGGATGGTCCTCCCCTTCCTTCTCTGAGGAGCATCCACTAGTATATGTGTTGTATGCACTTGTTTACTGTGTCTATGTACTCAGCTAGCAATGAAGGTGCTAAGGCACATAAACTATTTTCAATTCATAGCTTTTCATGTCATCCTCCGCTAGTTCCAAATCCCGTTTCTCTCTGTTTCCAAATGTAAATATCCCAGGCATAACAGAGTGCTCTAATACTCCCCTCAGTTTTCTCTTGTACCTAGAAGGTGTGTGCTGCCTCACTACTCTCTCTGTATTCCCCCTGTTCTCCTAGCTACTCCCTCCTCTCCTGTTAATACACCTCCCTGCTCCCTCTTCTTACAGATTCTAGTGTACCTTCCCCCTTTCAAGTGTACAGTCTGTGTTGTCTGTGTTTACTAAACATCTGCCTTGGTAGACACACTGCACACCGCACACAACACACAGCTGCACACAGCACACACAGTGACAGTAAGAGCAAACGTCTCGAAGTTGTCAGTCATGTCATCATGCATCAACATAAATATTATTGTGTAACTGGAGCAGTATTAACTAGGAAGTACATGATCAGCAGCACCAGAGTAAGAGAGGAAAGGCAGGATATTAGTGTGAATCCCCATGGGCCCTAAAAGTGTTTGACAAGCAGGCCTGTGGGCACAACACAAACTGCTGCATTCTCCCACAGTGACGGTGAACCCACGCCTCTACGTTGTATTCTATATACCACGATTCCAGAGCTGCTGCCTCATATTAGCATGCACACTGAGTAAACTAAGTAAACCCTATACTGTCTGACAAGTCCTCTAGTGTCTGCCATTCCTTATAATACAAGCACACCTTCCCTTACTATCTGGGGAGGGCATACTGTATACATAGGTGCCCTTTTGGATTTTGTACATTTCTCAGTTCTAAAGAGGATGATAGGGGAGTTCTGAGAAATGGCGTTGGCATATGGATAAATAAAAACAAATGGCAAGTTGGTGAGGTGAAATTGTGGTCATTTATTTCTTCCCATTCAATAGCTAAACCATCCATGTGATTCAAATTAAAACGATCTTTGATACTAGTTCTCAGGGCAAGATTCAAAGCATTTATTCTAAGCAACAGATAATTACTTATATGATCTCCTCAGAGATGAAGAAAATGATTTCCCTGCTAGGGTGGTTGCAACATTCACTGTGTTTTTATTAAATTGCTTAACTATCTATCTGTCTTTCTGTCTACATGTTCATACCATATGACAGTGAATCGAAATGATTGGTCTGCAATGTGGGGAATTTCATCATAGAAGAGGGGAAAGAAGGAGAATTTTCCTAATTAAAACCTGTCCTGCAGCTAAAATTAATCTAGAAATGCATTTTGTGGAGGAACAGGTTCCTGGAAGGTAGTCATTACCGTTGGATTATTACCTTGCATAACTATAATAGCAGATACATAATGAGGGAACAATCATAATTAGATCGATAAAAAGGCATAACAGTCTGTGCTGGATTTGTTTTCGCAGTTCAAAATAAACTCCCCTTCACCAAACATCTCTGTAATGGGGAAATTATAAGAATACCTGCAGAACAATAAATACATATTATATTCCTACAATTGTACAGAGATTGGTAATGCATTGTGATGAAGCAGGCATGCAGTGATTTTTTTGTGGCAGCGATACATTATGGAGTTTTGTGCCACAGACCCATTAGAGGACCCACATTTAAAAAAATGGTGTGCAGCTGTGGTTGGAAGCACAAGGGCATAATTATATGAAAACCACACCACACAAAAACAATACTTAAGTACAAAATTAAAAAAGGTTGTTAAAACAGATAACAAAACCTAGTAATTATAAATGTATGAATTAATTGATCAGCAATCACAGAAAACAAAATATTTGTTTTGTTTAAACGTGCGTGTGCATGTGAGTGTGGGAGAGTTAGGCTATATGGAGGAGATTACTGAGTAGTTTGGTTCATCAGGCTGACCCCAGTCTTCACTTTAAGTTATTGGGTGATGATGATGTTTTGGCAATGTGAAGATAAGAATTCCAGAGTATGGTACCTCTGTATCTGATAAAGAATTGACTATGTGAGGTGCGGCAGATAAGAGGGAAAAGGTTATCGCAGTGTCTTGTGTTATACATAATGTACTGGCCCAGACAATATTACAGTAAATGAGATTTGGGTAAATTATGCTATAGTATAGAGTTAGGACTCAAGCCTGATGAACCAAACCACTAATCTTTCTGATGATACCAAAAGATTTCATAACTTTGATGCAGACAAAATGAATATGATCTTTTTGGGATAGCTTTTCATCAGTTAGAACTCAGAGGAATATAGTGGATGTGACTTGTTCCATTTCATTCCCACCAATTGAGATTCTGGCTCTTTTTATTTTTTGCAATATTTCTTATTCTTAATAGAGAATACAGTAAAGTTGGATTTTTGTACATTTAAAGATAATTTGTTTATCTGGAACCATTCAGAAAATTTGGCCATGCCTGAGTTGGCTTCATTAATTAGTGAATCAAAATGATTTTGTGATTAAATCTAATTGGTATCATCAGCAAAGAAGTATGGTAAAAGACACAGCAGCAAGGTCATTGATATAGATTAGGAATACCAAAGGTCCAATTATCAAACCCTGTGGCACACCACAGGATATCTTGGCCTGGTAGATGCACCCACATTTGCATAAACAAATTGTTCTCTGTCATAGACATAACTATCAAGGCAATTATATGTATAATCATGAAAACTGTAATATTGCAATTTATAAATAAAGTCATATTTCATGATTGAAGGTTAAATAAAAAAAATAAAAATATAAACCGTGTCAAACACTTTGGATAAATCAAAAAATATGCCAAGAGCGTATTCATTGTTGTTCAGGGCTGAAAAGATTTTATCCACAAGTTGCAAAAGAGCCTGTGGAGTAATTTTTATCGAAAACCATATTGGTGCGCAGACAGAATATAGTGTTGATTTAAATGTTTCAACAGGATTTAAGAAAAACATGGTAGTACAGATAATGGGCGATAATTTGTGAAAGATCTTTGATGCCCATATTTATAGAGGGGGATCATTTTTTACATTTTCTAATCTTTAGGCACAATACCAGTTTCCATAGCTTTGGTGAAGATATACAGTACCAGTCAAAAGTTTGGACACGTAATAATTCCAGGGGTTTTCTTTATTTTTACTATTTTCTACATTGCAGAATAATAGTGAAGACATCAAAACTATGAAAGAACACATATGGAATCATGCAATAACCAAAAAAGTGTTATTTTATATTTGATATTCTCCAAACTAGACACCCTTTGCCTCTGACAGCTTTGCACACCCTTGGCATTCTCTCAACCAGCTTCATGAGGTAGTCACCTGGAATGCATTTCAATTAACCTTCTTAATGCGTTTGAGCCAATCAGTTGTGTCGTGACAAGGTAAGGGTAGTATACAGAAGATAGCCCTATTTGGTGAAAGACCAAGTCCATATTATGGCAAGAACAGCTCAAATAAGCAAAGATAAATGACAGTCCATCATTACTTTAAAACATGAATGTCAGTCAATCTGGAAAATTTCAAGAACTCTAAACGTTTCTTCAGGTGCAGTCGGAAAAACCATCAAGCACTATGATGAAACTGTCTCTTCATGAGGACCGCCACAGGAAAGGAAGAGCCAGAGTTACCTCTGCTGCAGAGGATAAGTTCATTGGAGTTAACAGTCTCCGAAATTGCAGCCCAAATAAATGCTTCTCAGAGTTCAGGTAACAGACACATCTCAACTTAAACTGTTCAGAGGAGACTGCGTGAATCAGGCCTTCATGGTCGAATTAGTGCAAAGAAACCAGTACTAAAGGACACCTATAAGAAGAAGACTTGCTTGGTTGAAGAAAACACGAGCAATGTACATTAGACCGGTGTAAATCTGTCCTTTTGGTCTGATGAGTCCAAATTTGAAATTTTTGGTTCCAACCGCTGTGTCTTTCTGAGACGCAGAGTAGGTGAACAGATGATCTCCCCATGTGTGGTTCCCACTGTGAAGCATAGAGGAGGAGGTGTGGGGATGCTTTGCTGGTGACAGTGTCTGTGATTTATTTAGAATTCAAGGCACACTTAACCAGCATGGCTACCACAGCATTCTGCAGCTATATGCTATGCCATCTGGTTTGCGCTTCGTGGGACTATCATTTGTTTTTCTACAGCCCTTACACACCTCCATGCTGTGTAAGAGCTATTTGACCAAGAAAGAGAGTGATGGAGTGCTGCATCAGATGACCTGGCCTCCACAATCCCCCGACCTCAACCCAATTGAGATGGTTTGGGATGGGTTGGACCGCAGAGTGAAGGAAAAGCAGCCAACAAGTGCTCAGCATATGTGGGAACTCCTTCAAGACTGTTGGAAAAGCATTTCAGGTGAAGCTGGTTGAGAGAATACCAAGAGTGTGCAAAGCTGACATCAAGGCAAAAGCTGGCTACTTTGAAGAATCTCAAATATAAAATATATTTTGATTTGTTTAACACCTTTTTGGTTACTACATGATTCCATGTGTTATTTCATAGTTTTTATATCTTCACTATTATTCTACAATTTAGAAAATAGTTCAACTAATGAAAAACCCTTGAATGAGTAGGTTTGTCCAAACTTTTGACTGGGACTGTACATTTGAGGCTCAGTAATCAAGGAAGACACTGATTTCACCAAAGAGGCACCAGTCTCATCGTGACCTACTGCTGATATATTTAAGTTACCAATTACCTCTATCACCTCCATTACAGTACACCAGGGGGATCAAACTGAAGCAGAGAAGGGAAATGTCCCTTAATGTAATCCAAGGAATTTCTATCATGTTTCAGGTAAGACCCAAATGCAGACTGTGTTGAAGTAACAATGTTTATTACAGCAACAGGGGCAGGCAAACGTCAGGTTAAGGCAGGCAGGGGTCGATAATCCAGAGAAGAGGCAAAGGTACAGGACGGCAGGCAGGCTCAGGAAAAGCAAGGTACACAAATCAGGAGGACGAGGGAAAAGCAGGAGCAGGGACAACCGCTGGTAGACTTGAACAAACAAGACGAACTGGCAACAGACAACAGAAAACAGGTATAAGTACCCAGGGGATAATGGGGAAGATGAGCGACACCTGGCGGGGGGTGGAGACAAACACAAGGACAGGTGAAACAGATCAGGGAGAGACAATTTCCATCAGTTTGCTAAATTGTATTTGACAGAGGAACCTAAATTTGCAAAAAAGTTGTTAAATTCACGTGAAATAACATCAGGATCACTATAGGTCTTATATCCAACAATACATTTAGATGGAATAGCTGTAGATGCCTTTTGATGTTTTTCCAAGTTTACTTTATTTAAGGATTCTTGGAATTTGTTAGTAAAACATTTTTTTAAAATGGATATCCGAAGTAGGTGAATAAATGTGTTCTTATACTTTTTGGAATTTGCAGAATTCAGGGGAGAGGAATTTCAGATAAACTTTTTCTACAACTTGTTTTTATTAACTGAGGAGACCAGTTGTAAAGCGAGGTTTCCAGAACCCTTGTGCTGCTCTCTTACGCCATTTAACTAAGGGAAAGCAGTGGTAAAAAAATAATTAAAAAAATAATAAATAATATATACATATATATATATATATACATTTAATGCTACTAATCATTTCCATCAGTTAATTTCCAGGTGCCAAGGAGAATAAATATCAGTATAAAGTATTCCTGTATTAACCACATTATTCAAAGAATTTGTAAAAAATACTGATGATTTGGTCACTCTTGTAGGCTTATAGATAAGGGGATACAGATAGCTGTAGTATAAAGTCAGATGTCAGTGAGTGGTTCTCACTTTTAAATACGTTTATGTTGTAATCACCCAATAGAAAACACATTTTAGCTTCAAATCCAAGTTTGAAACTAGCAATGCCAGAATTGGGTGGCCGATAGATGCATCCAATTACCAGTTGTTTACCACCAAATATTAACAGGAGGGAATTTCGATGAAAAGAGATTCAATGTTATCAGATGTAAGTGCGAGGTCCTCGATTACAAAGAATTGAAAACATTTATGAACAAAAATAAATCCTCCTCCTCCCACTCTGGATGTTCTACAGTGGTGAACAGTATTGTAAGGAGACATGTCATAAAGCATGGTTGTCTCTTCAGTCAACCATGTTTCTGAAAGGGCAACACTGGAAAATTGAGAGAAGACAGAAAATGAACCGGGTGGTGATGATTTTTATGAAGAATGCGAACGTTCAAATGAAAAGGTAGAAAATAAACTTGTCTTGGAATTAGATACACTGATATACAGGTTGTTAAATTGCTTAACATTATAGTAATCACAAGTGATAGACTAATCTCTGGTAAATGTCAGGTAATTTGAATCTGGATTAAAACAATCATTATATTTATAGTTCTCTTTATTAATATCTAATGGGTTGAACACCATGTTATCAGGGTTGATATCATGCCCAACTGTCACGACTTCCACCGAAGTCGGCTCCTCTCCTTGTTCGGGTGGCGATCGACGTCACCGGCTTTCTAGCCATCTACGCTCCATTTCTCATATATCCATTTGTTTTGTCTTGTTCCATTACACACCTGGTTTTCATTCCATAATCACTGCATGTATTTAGTCCTCTGTTCCCCTCTGTCACGTCCTGACCAGTAAAAGGGGTTATTTGTCATTGAAGTATGGTCAGGGTGTGGCAGGGGGTGTTTGTTTTGGGTGTTTTGATGTTGTTGTTTTTTTCCTATGTTTTATATTTCTATGTTTATTCTAGTTCTATGTTGGTTTTTGGAAATTACCTCCAATTAGAGGCAGCTGGTTGTTGTTGTCTCTAATTGGAGGCCATATTTAGTTGTGTTCGTTTCACTTGTGTTTTGTGGGTGGTTGCTTTCTGTATAGTTGGGTTACCTTTCAGAACTGTTGGTTGTCGTTTATTGTTTTTGTTTAAGTGTTCACTTGGTCCTATCCTTACGACGATTGTGACAGAACCACCCACCAAAGAAGGACCAAGCAGTGGAGGAAGGAGCAGCAGGAGAGCTATTTGGAGTCATGGACGTGGGAGGAGATCCTCGATGGCAAGGTCCATGGAGCCAGGCTGGGGAGTACCAGCGCCCGAAGGCGGAGCTGGAGGAGTCGAAGAGGGAACGACAAAGGTACGAGGCGTTGTATCCTCCTATTCAGGAGGTGGAGAGGCAGCCCCCCCATTTTTTTGGGGGGGGGGGGCATAAGGGGAGTGTTGCTAGGTCAGGAGGGAACCCTGACCTAACTTCCCAGGCTATTCGGAGGGAGCCGTGGAGCAAACCGGAGCCGAGAAGGGAGTCGAGCACCGAGCTTGACGCAAGATTCCGGAAGGAGGTACTGGCAGAGAGGGCACGACTGAGCAGGCATGCGGAGGGGCGAGCGATGCATTACGGGGTGATGCGCATTATGGGGTGATGCGTACTATCTCGCCCATCCGCACGCACAGTGCGGTCGGTACGGGCTCCGCAGCGTTGCCGTGCTAGAGTTGGCACTCAGCCAGGAAGGAGTGTGCCTGCTCAGCGCATCTGGCCGCCAGTGCGTCTCCTCGGTCCAGCTTACCCTGCGCCTGCTCTACGCATGGCAGCCCTCACTCTCCAGCACAGCCCAGTTCGCCCTGTGCCAGCGCTCCGCCCGTGCCGGGCTACAGTCACCATTCAGCCAGGACGGACGGGGTGTGCCAGCTATAAGCTCCAGACCTCCAGTGCGCCTGTCCAGCCCAGTACGTCCTGTTCCTGCTCGACGCACTCGCCCTGAGGTGCGTGTCACCAGTCTGGCACCTCCTATGCCAGCCCCACGCATCAGGCCTCCAGTCCGCATTCCCCGTCCAGAGCTTCCGGCGTCAGTTCCCCGTCCAGAGCTTCCGGCGACAGTTCCCCGTCCAGAACCTACGGAGACGGCCTACAGCCCGGAGCCTACGGAGACGGCCTACAGCCCGGAGCCTACGGAGACGGCCTACAGCCCGGAGCCTACGGAGACGGCCTACAGCCCGGAGCCTACGGAGACGGCCTACAGCCCGGAGCCTACGGAGACGGAGGGCAGCCCAGAGTCTGCTGAACGGGAGCTACGGCCAGAGCCACCTCCGTGGTGGGAGGATTGGGAAGGGGGGGGGTGTAGCACAGGAACCGTCGTTGACGGTGTCCACCCTCCCTTCCCTCCCTTTAGGTTTGGGGTTGTTTTTGTGGGTTTTGTTTTGAGGTGCATTCGGGGTCTGCACCTTTGGGGGGGATACTGTCACGTCCTGACCAGTAAAAGGGGTTATTTGTCATTGTAGTATGGTTAGGGCGTGGCAGGGGGTGTTTTGATGGGTGTTTTTTTCTGTTTTATATTTCTATGTTTATTCTAATTCTATGTTGGTTTTTGGCAATGACCTCCAATTAGAGACAACAACAACCAGCTGCCTCTAATTGGAGGCCATATTTAGTTGTGTTCGTTTCACTTGTGTTTTGTGGGTGGTTGCTTTCTGTATAGTTGGGTTACCTTACAGAACTGTTGGTTGTCGTTTATTGTTTTCGTTTAAGTGTTCTCTTTAGTAAGTGAATAAAGAAGATCACTATACCCGCTGCATTTTGGTCCTATCCTTACAACGATTGTGACACCCTCCATGTCTTTGTGTGTAATTGTTTACTGTTATGTGGATATTGTCAGGCGCTATACTTTTGCTATGTTCCGTGTTTTTGGCACGTTATTGTTCTTATGTGCTGTCATTTTTGGACCGGAATTAAAGTGCACCTGTTTACTACACTCTGCTCTCCTGCACCTGACTTCGCCTCCCATACACACCCCTAACACCAACTGAGATACAAAGTCACAATCATCCATAGAGTGGAACAGAAAAATATAACTGCAAGCCTCACATGTCCAATACAGCAATACATTTGTGTTAATTTGGTTTTAAAAGTTTTATCAATAGGGGTGCATTTCTTATGGAATGCACATTGACACAGTCCACATAACACCACTGAAGACTTCAGAGGGTTATGACATTTAGAGTGATGTGTGTTTTTGGTCATGAGGTTAGGTGAAACACATGAACAAAGTAGAATAAATATGTGTGTGTGTGTGTGTGTGTGTGTCAAATCAGTTGACTATAGCAGAGTCACTTGCAATAGGCAAGAGGGGGTTGAACGTACAGCTAATCATACTTCAGGTATGAGATGTTGCCTTTTTTACATTCTTCAATTAGTCCTTTCTTTCTTTTGAAGCATACCTTTTTTGGAGAAGTCTTCATTGATGAAGATGTTGGTTCCCTACAGGCGTTTGGCTCTTCTGAGAATATCCTCCTTGTCTTTGAACCCGAGCAGGTTCACCATTATAGATCTGGGCCGTCCATCGGGGAGTAAAGTGCCATTCCTATGCATCCTCTCCATCTCGATGAGTTTAGGTGTCACGTGTGCTCCCTCTCCGGCCTCTAGGTCATCAGGCTGCTCATTATCCCACACACCTGTCACCATCGTCACGCGCACCAGCGCCTCATGACTCTCACCTGGACTCCATCACCTCCTTGATTACCTTCCCTATTTATGTCACTCCCTTTGGTTCCTTCCCCAGGCATTGTTATTTCTGTTCCAGCTTCATGCGTTGTTTGCGTTTCTTGTTTTGTATTAAGTTCCGTTCCTTTATTAAATGTATTCACTCCCTGAACTTGCATCCCGACTCTCAGCACACATAGTTACATTAGGGTCCTGTTTGAGTTGATCTTCCAGGAGTTTCTTGGCCTTGACATGCAAAGTCTCAGTCTTTATGTCCTCAATTCCATCGATTTAAAATGTTATTGCACCTCGATTGGTTTTCGAGGTAGTCTCCTTTGGAAAAGCACTTGTCAAGTGTTTGGAAAATACAAAATCCTCAGACATGTTGTTGAATGGTCCTTCTCCACCTCCCACTGCGTGAATTCCAAACTTTCTTTAAATTCCATTACATCCTTAAACAGATCAACCATTTTTTGGTGAAATGCAGAAAGAGTTGCAGAAAGGACTTAAATGTATTTTCCTGCAGATCTATTAGATCTTTATAGTGGACCTCGACTGCTTTCACTTTCTATCTCTCTATCTCGCTCCCCTCTCCAGAGGCTAGGCCACAGAACAGTAGCAGTGAAGTGAAGAGGGAGCGGGGAGAAGGGATAACTCTCTATCTCCTCCACAGAGCATATGGTTAGGGACCCTGGGACTGAGACACCAGTGAGGCAAAGATGCTCTTAAGATGGATAGAGTCTCCAGTAATGACAAGGAGAGTTGCTATAGCATTTCTCTAGATCTTGCTGAAGTAAAATTTCCCATGAGTCTACTGGCTGCATACTGTATATAGAATGAGACAGCTAGATGGATAGACAAACCTACCAGGAGAATTAGTTTAGACTGGGTTTAATTAGTTGGAAAAAGTGTACGGGGTGGAACAGCGTAGGATTGGAGACGGACAACAAGAAAGTGGGATGGGAGACTGCATAGAGTGGGGCCCTGAATGGTGGTTTGTAGGATTGTAGGTAGTCTATAAAACACTCCCCAATTTCCTGTCTCAAGTAAGAATGTGCTGTAGATGTAAACCCACAAATGGCTTTCAATCTAATGTGGAGGGTGAAGGAAAGAATTGTGGAATCATGGATCTGTCGATGGCTGGCCATGCAAGAAACAGACATGAACTACAATATGAGTAGGAATAAGTCTCTATTTTTCCAGAGAAGAAAAATAAAATGATCCAGCCCAGTGAGTACTGCCAGCGCTAGCTGCTTCATCTAGGCCTATTTGTTGTCACATGCATGACCAGCAAGATTAGAACATTCACCAGAGAAACAAATAGTGATAAAAATCCAGTGGTTTAGCAATACCGCAAAATCAAAGAAAAATAAACTACTTGTACTATACAGTATGTGGGAGTACAAGAACATCCATTGCACGCCATTGACTGAGGACTGGTGCATGCCATCAACTGGAAGTGGCCCTTTGCACCTATGAGCTAGCCTGTCATCACTGCCATTGTTGTCCCTCTAATGTTCTTCGCTACTTGGTTTTTTCTTACTTTCACTTTCCCAACCTATTAGTCAGAGCTGGGGCGCAGCTTTGTTTTCTGATCCATTGTGAGGCCCTGGCAGCCATTCACTGAACCAGAGGGTATTATTCCTGCATTGATGATACAGTGGGCCTGCATTGTATGAGTCAAGAGAGGCGAGTTCATTAGCATGCACATAGACGCTGTGGCATTTTGGCAGGACGACAAAACAATTCTCCTGAAATGTTTCTCGGGGAATTAGAAAGCCTTGGCTTGTTTGGTATCCAATGGACGTATGCTAGAGCTCACTCACTTTCTTTCTGCTGCTGGATACCAATGCCTCAAGGCAAGGCAAGGTTTGTTGCTCTCTTTGGGGACTTGTAAGTGTATTGGGTGTGTGTAACAGTATTGCTTCCGTCAATCTCCTCACCCCAACCTGGGCTGGATCCAGGGACCCTCTGAACACATCAACAACAGTCACCCACAAAGCTTAGTTACCTATTGCTCCACAAAAGCTGAGGCTCTTGCAGAGCAAGGGAAATAACTACTTCAAGTTCTCAGAGCGAGTAACGTCACTGATGGAAACACTACTAGCACGCACAGCTAACTAGCTAGCCATTTCACACCGGTTACATTTATCAGAGTCTAACACGCCAGATTAGGAATGATCAGTATGGAATTAGGTTACATGGGTTTGACTGATTGTATTTAGATGAAATAGCACTGGTTTCCATAACATGTGTGCTGTATGGGTGGGCTGTTTTTGTCACGTCCTGGCCAGTATAAGGGTTAATTAGTATTGTAGTTTGGTCAGGACGTGACAGAGGGTATTTGTTTTATGTGGTTCAGGGTGGTGTGTTTGTTTAAAGGGTGTTTGATGTAGTATTTCCGGGGTTGTGGTTTATAGTCTATGTTTATGTATTTCTATGTGTAGTCTGGTGAGTGTGTTTCTATGTTGTGTTGATTGGGGTTGGGACTCTCAGTTGAAGGCAGGTGTTGTCTATCTGCCTTTGATTGAGAGTCCCATATATTGGGGTGTGTTTGTGTTTGTGATTCGTGGGTGATTGTTCTGTGTTGAGCCTATGCTTTGCAGACTGTCAGTTTATCGTTCGTTTTCTTGTTTTTTGTATTCGTGTTGATTTAATTAAATGTTCAACATGAACTATATCGACTCTGCTGCGTATTGGTCATCCTTTTCCGACGACGATTTCGTTATATCGTCAGAAGACGAAGATACATGTGACAGTTTTGGAGTTTTGATCTGATCACTATTCATTTATTTGCGACAACAGTCAGTTTTTAAATGTTTCTGAAGGCCCACTTAATAGTTCTATGAGTCAGTGAAATTCCTTAAGGCTTGATACATTTGGATTTATACAGTACACAACATAAATAATGCTTACTGTGTCAGAAAGTATGAAGTTGAAGCTGTATATCAATTAAATTATGCTTTCCCAGTAAGCAAGGCATGTGTCTTTTATAACTAAACAAAAGCCTAAAAAAGTTCAACAATAATACATGGAGAGAAAGTGTTCTTAATTGACCTGCCTGGTAAAATAAGGTAAAAAAATAATGCTAAATTGCAACTATTCACAAAATGTATCCAGTGCTCACCATTTCATTTTGGGTATAGGTTCGCTCAGAATTGCTACACAATTTACCCAGTCTCATTGGCAGCCCTATAAACTGAATGGATGGGTTTTCGTGTCTTAGATCTGCCCCTTGTGGTGCATGAAAATATGTTTTAATACCTTGCATTCCTCCTGCTGTGAAATATTACACCAGCACAATTTTAATCTTGCATCCAGACATCCATAAAATGTCCTGAAGACATGAATAGGATTAGTGTTGTTGGTTCAGGAGAGAGCAACAAAAAATCTCCTTGGCTTTGGCCTACTTTCAGTTGAAATAGATAAATAAGAAACAGGGTGATTCTAAGAATGATATGCCAGACTAGCTTGGGGAGAACCTGAATTTAGATACAGTAAACCTCTATCTAAATGCAGATGCCCTTTGCTGGTTTTACCAATGTAGTTATTCCTGATGCTGATTCCTGACGGGTGTTCTACACCAATACTCCAAACTACATCAGAGATGGCACACCCTTAGAAAGATACATGTCTATTTAAGTAAAAGTCCCCAGGTACAGATTTTAAACTGTTTGGAGGGAGCCCCAAGACAGATCAGCTGTTCAGCTTTTGTTCATGTCTATTTTCCCCAGTCTATTGTTAAGAACACTATTTTGATGATTATTCCCTATTGGAATTTGGTCTCTAAGGTCGGAGGTTACTGTAAAGCAATTCTTAGTAATTGGTATCTGGTCCCCTTAGCCATACAATCGTCCATGGGTGTCAAATGTATAGTCTATTCAACCCCCGGGTTTCAGCCTTAATTTAATGTTTTGGAATTATGCATGGAAGGAAGAAACAACAAACATTTAGGCCCACCCTTCCCACTGAAGGGTGTCAGTTTATTAATAACCTTGCAGAAGTCTCATTTTGGTCTCCCTGTGCAGATTTTTGTTTAATAAAACTCTTAAATATAGAAGTTTATCTCTTGCATCCAGCATTTCTCCACACCTTGACCAGTTTTCAATTCCTAACAATATAATAGCGGCGGCATGGGGGTAGGCGCTTTGGGCCAGTAACCGAAAGGTTGTTGGATCCCATCCCCGAGCTGACAAGGTAAAAATCTGTTGTTCTGCCCCTGAGCAAGGCCCCTGAGCAAGGCCCCTGAGCACTGTTCTCCGGGCGTCGAAGACGCGGATGTCAATTAAGGCAGCACTCCGCACCTCTCTGATTCAGAGGGGTTGGGTTAAATGCGGAAGACACATTTCAGCTCAATGCATTCAGTTGTACAACTAACTAGGTATCCCCATTTCCCTTAAAATTAAAAAAAAAAAACAATTGTTCTAACATGTTTTTCCTCTGTCTTGGTTGCAGGAGGTGTGTGCATCTCTCAGTCAGTGAAGATACCACGAGAACCTAAGCTTGGAGAGTTTGACAAGGTAATCCGTAGACTGTCAGAGAACCCCAACGCCCGGGTTGTCATTCTCTTTGCCAACGAAGATGACATTAGGTAAGTTCAGTTGACTGTTACAGGAATAAAAAAAAAAATGAAACTAACTAAATGATGGCAACAAAGTAACTCAACCCATCTGAGTTTCTGTTTAATGACACAACATTCATAATGTTTGCCCATTGGGTATATATACTGTGGTGTAAATGGCTGTAAATGTTTATATTGTCCTCCTCAGATAACATCCCACAAATTCAGTTAGCTTTTTACTGTAAGCTATAACAGCTTTGATTTCATTAGGTGTCCACAGTGTAATGGATGTGTGCCAGTTTACATTAAATACATACAATCTAACTATATGTAGCATTCTGATCATAATATGTTCTTCTCATCTGTTGTATATATTTCTAGATTACAGCAATTTCCAATCTGCTGCATATTGTTTAATTCCCTCTGTTCCCCTGCAGTGTTGTAAACCTTTAGTTACCTTTAGGATGACTGAGGAGCATCTTGATCAGTTGGCATGGGGTGGCAGCTTGTGATGTGTGTGGGTGCAAGTGTTGCAGCTAACCATTATGTTTTACAGCACATTCCAAAATGACCTAGTACTAACACAAGCATAAAGCATACAGTACAAGCATACAGTACATGTATGGTTTTGTCCTCCAAATTGAAATGATGCAACATTTTCCATCTGTCTGTCATTTGATACACACATAGCATCATAATAATTTCACAATACAACACTGCAGTGGCTTATGGTATGTAAATATGAACACAGGACTTGTCACGCCCTGACCTTAGAGATCCCTTTTATTCTCTATTTGGTTAGGTCAGGGTGTGACTAGGGTGGGGAATCTATGTTTTCTATTTCTTTGTTGGCTGGGTATGGTTCCAAATCAGAGGCAGCTGTCTATCGTTGTCTATCGTAGCCTTTTTTCCACCTTTAGTTTGTGGGATCTTGTTTTTGTACTGTTGCTTGCCAGCCCTACAGAACTGTGCGTTTCGTTTTGTTTTTGTATTTGTTGTTTTTTCGGTGTTATCGAAATAAAGAAAGATGTACGCCTAACTTGGTCGCACCTTGGTCCGACCATCATTACAACGACGTGCATAACAGAAGATCCCACCACAAACGGACCAAGCAGCGTGGCCAGGAGGAGCAGACATCCTTGACATGGGAGGATATCTTGGACGGAAAGGGATCCTGGACGTGGGAAGAGATCCGGGCAGGAATGGATCGCCTTCCGTGGGAGCAGACGGAGGCAGCGAGGGAGGATCAATGGCGACTCCGAAGTTCACGACCACGACGGAAGCCCGAGAGACAGCCCCCAATTATTTTTGGGGGGGCACACGGGGTGGTTATCGGAGCCAGGTTTCAGACCAGAGCCAACTCCCGCACTTGCTTTAAGGAGCGTGTGACCGTTCAGGCACCATGTTATGCGGTGATACGCACTGTGTCTCCAGTGCGCATTCACAGCCCGGTGTGATCGGTGCCAGCTCCTCGCACTTGCCGTGCGAAAGTGAGCATCCAGCCAGGACGGGTTGTGCCGGCTCAGCGCTCCTGGTCTCCAGTGTGCCTCCTCGGTCCAGGATATCCTGCGTCGGCCCTACGCACTGTGTCGCCAGTTCGCCTTCACAGCCCAGTGCGTCCTGTGCCAGCGCCCCGCACTTGCCGGGCTAAAGTGAGCATCCAGCCAGGACGGGTTTTGCCAGCTCTACGCTCCAGACCTCCAGTGCGCCTTCACGACCCAGTATATCCTGTGCTGGCTCCACGCACAAAGCCTCCAGTGATGATCCATGGCACGAAAACCTCCAGTGATGATCCATGGCACGAAGCTTCCAGTGATGATCCATGGCCCGAAGCCTCCAGTGATGATCCATGGCACGAAACCTCCAGTGATGATCCATGGCCCGAAGCCTCCCGTGATGATCCATGGCCCGAAGCCTCCCGTGATGATCCATGCCCCGGAGCTTGCAGTGATGATTCATGGCCCGGAGCTTGCAGTGATGATCCATGGCCCGGAGCGTCCAGGGATGATCCATGGCCCGGAGTCTCCTGTAACGGTCCAGCGACGGTCTGCGGTCCAGAGCCACCAGCGATGGTCGGCGGTCCAGAGCCTCCAGCGGGGGTTCCCAGTCCGGAACCTTCTGCGGCAATCCCCGCACCAGAGTCGCCACCGAAGATGGCGGATCCGCGAGCGGAGTGGGGTCTACGTCCCGCACCGGAGCCGCCACCGAGGCTAGATGCCCACCCGGACCCTCCCCTATAGAGTCAGGTTTTGTGGCCGGGGTCCGCACCTTTGGGGGGTGGGGGTATTGTCACGCCCTGACCTTAGAGATCCCTTTTATTCTCTATTTGGTTAGGTCAGGGTGAGACTAGGGTGGGCAATCTATGTTTTCTATTTCTTTGTTGGCCGGGTATGGTTCCCAATCAGAGGCAGTTGTCTATCGTTGTCTCTGATTGGGGATCATACTTAGGCAGCCTTTTTTCCACCTTTAGTTTGTGGGATCTTGTTTTTGTACTGTTGCTTGCCAGCCCTACAGAACTGTGCATTTTGTTTTGTTTTTGTATTTGTTGTTTTTTCGGTGTCATCTAAATAAAGAAAGATGTACGCCTACCACGCTGCACCTTGGTCCAATCCTTCCAACAACGAGCGTAACAGGACTTTTGTTGAGAGGTGCATAAGAAGAGGGAGAGAGAGCGAGAGCCAAAACCCTACACAATTTATTGCCAATTTGATTTCAATTTGACCTATCCTGTGAACTTTTTCTATTATAGAATATAGCAATGACTTTAAAATGTAATTTGTACTCACACATATAATAAATAATAACTTATTCCAAGAGCTTGGTGAGTAGAATGCATATTGTGTAATATCCATCTGCCCTCAGAGGCAATACACCAAATGCAGGGATTTTGAGGTTCTATGAGGTAATAGGCTTAAAAGAAAAATTGGGTTGCTGAGTCAAGTAAAACATACAGTATAATCCAATGTGAGAAGTATCCAAAGGCAATATATTACAGTAACCAAAGTTACCATTAAATAATTTTGCCCTTTCTTTACCCTGTCCTATTGCTTTTGCTCAACAGTACAAATGTGTGGAAAAGAGTTAGCATACATAGCATTAACCTATAATTACTATATAGAGGAGGAGCAATTGACATTAGTCAGGTATATATTCTTCTTTAAGGATATAGGCAGTGATTTGAGGAAGCCGTAGATGGTGGATGACCAGGGCAGAAGTCCCAGTGCTCATTGACTTAATCCAAGCTTGATAATGGGTAATAGTGTTAATATACAGTAATTACACAAAGCCAGGGGGATTTCAGCCCAGTATGCCTGCTCTACCCTTGAAACCAGTCAATGTAAGTGTGCAGCCACTTAATAAAAATCTACAATTAAGAGTTTTCAGCACTCAGGCTATAGAAAGATGCTTGAGCAAGAGTGGCCTCATTCACAGGAGAAGGATGTTAATGCCATCATGCATTTTGTCCTAAACATAGACCTTCAGTACATGTAATTGAGTGATTTCATGATGAGAACACCTGGTGTTTATGTGATGAACTAGATTGTCCTGTAAACGACCTTAAGGGGGATTTGCAATTGACAGTTGACAAAACAGGCTCCCTCCCTTCTCCTTACCTCCAGGAATATGTTCTGTCTTATTTTGAAGGATGGTACAAGTTGCCATGGACCCATACAAAGAACCATTCTCAAGTGAGGCAAAAAAAGGAGCATATGACAACATTTGCATAGTATACTGTAGGTTTTGTTATGGACATTATTGTCTCCTGTAAAGCCATATGGGAATGTTGGGGCTCAGAATAAACCATGTTTATTCAGTGAGAGGCAGGATAAAGGTCATTATAACTCAAACATGCATTACTCTCAGTCTCTTCATTCTTTGGATTGAGTGGTGAGGAATAAGGGTAGCAGAGTGACTCAGGGGAACACTGTATTGTTATTGTACCTGGCTGTTGTAGCGACTGTGTTTCCAGTACTACGTCTAATATATCCTGATTGCCTAGCCACTTTTACCCCTACCTACATGTACATATTACCTCAATTACCTCAACTACCTCGTACCCCTGCACATTGACTCTGTGCTGGTACTCCTTCTATATAGTCTCATATTTTTAGATTTTTTTGCGAATTTGTCTTTTTAACTCTGCATTGTTGGGAAAGGGCTCATAAGTAAGCATTTCACAGTAAAGTCTGCACCTGTTGTATTCTGCGCAGGTGACAAATGCAATTTGATATGAGTACTGTGGTCCTAGTGGCAGCAGAATGAATAATTAATACAGAGCCTGGTGGAACAGCAGGGAATGCCGGCTGGCTCATCATGGTTGCTTCTTAATTAGCTCTATTACCAGGGAGGGACCAACCTTGGAGTAATGTGGCAGCACTGGCAGGCTGGGATGGGTGTTCGCTAGCCTGCACCATGCACACTCCACAGGGTGGCCTCTGTCACAGGCAGGGAGGGTGGCAGTGTTCCAACGGTGTTCTTCTTTAGTGTATTGTGCTGGTTCTGGGGACCCACGGGGTGTGCAGTTAGGCTTTTGTTCATGTCCAGTACCAACACACCGTTTTCAACTAATCATCAAGGCCCTTGAATTGGTGAATTATGTATATAAGTGGCAAGAATTGTATTGTATTCTCTCTCTTCCCTTCTTACAGGCGGATTCTTCAAGCAGCTAAGAAGGCTAACCAGACAGGACATTTTATATGGGTGGGGTCAGACAGCTGGGGGTCTAAGATCTCCCCCATCCTGAACCAGGAGGAGATGGCAGAAGGGGCTGTCACGATTCTACCTAAACGGCAGTCCATCCGAGGTATTGATGCTATACACACTATATAATGTCCTTTATTCCTCATTGTTCTAAATGCCACACAATGGTAGGTAGTGCTGGTCAAGTGAGGATTACATTTATATCTATTTTCTGTTGTCTATGACAATATAGTCTAATATAGCATGATATTTCCATATTAAACACTGACACACTGTAAACAACAGCAGGATAAGAACACCAGTGAGATGAAAGTACAATGCGGAGGTAGTGTTGAAAAAAGAGTTGATGAAGTCATGTCACCGTCAGACAATCCAATGGACATCGCTGCAGTATTTCAAATCCAACTGTGCCTCTCATTGATCTCTCTAGGGTTTGATCGCTACTTCATCAGCAGAACTTTGGACAACAACAGAAGGAATATTTGGTTTGCAGAGTTCTGGGAAAACAACTTCCAGTGCAAACTCAGTCGACACGCTCTGAAGAAAGGATCCGGCATCAAAAAGTGCACAAGTAAGAGTAGGATGTCCTTGTTTACCATGGCCTACTCCTACACACATTCTGTTTATGACCTCACAGATACAATCGCTAGTTTTAGTATTCTGAACATACTTCCTGTGGCAAGTTCCAAACTGCCAGGAACTTTGATTATTCAAATATGATCAATTAAGCCGAATAGAAGAATCATCACTATATTGCACTTAAGTAACTAGAGGTGTCACGGACACTTAAATAGCAGGAGGGATGAGTCAGGCCCAGGAGACTGAGGTCTGTTGAACACAACGTTTTAATACTGCCAAGGGCAAAATCCAAAGACAAGGCAGGGTGTACAAATAAACGAAAGGAGAATAGCTCCACTCTCCAAAATAGACGGGGCGCAGCCCGGCAACCCTAATGCCTATCCAACAACGTAGTGAACAAAACTCCGCACATAAATCCTGCCCATACAACACGTAACATGAAACAATCCCGCACGAATCCCAAACAAACACAGACAAACTAAATACCCCCCCACTAATGACAAACAAGGAACAGGTGCAACCTAAAACAGACATAACTAACAGACACTGAAACATGGATCGGTGGCAGCTAGTAGGCCGGCGACGACGACCGCCGAGCACCGCCCGACCGGGGAGAGTCGCCACCTTCTGTGGACGTTGTGACTAGAGTAATGCAGAATGTGTTTTGAAAGTGCAATGTCAACAAAATAGATTGGTTTTATTACAGACCTTAACATTTGTTTGTACTTGAATGTAAATGTATAACCCTTCTCCAACAGCCTTAAGCATTTGCAGAGATGTAGGTTACCGTAGTATGAGCTAGTGTACATTTTAGGTAAATGCAATGTAAATGGTAGGATCCTCTTGTTCTGTTAAACATGATTAAATGTTCCCATTACTCTACGTCGCCAAGTTCAATCTGCACTGCAGTACAATAGCAATCACCAAAACTGGGCTATTACACAAGTTGAAAACACAATCAATAGCAAATCCAATCAGCATATTAGAGACAAGCTCCCAGGTCATTAAAATCAGTAGGCACTCCAGGCCTGACTGTCTTTCATTTCCCTGTACAAACACAATCTGCAGGATTCTAGTCAGTCTAGACAGGACTGATTCTGGGATTGGTTGGATTGTGAAGCTTTGATGGTTGATTCCTTCCTACAAGTTAATGTCTCTTGCTTTCATCAGCTTGCTACGATAGTTTTGGGAACTGATGGGTTTTCTCGTAACAGTTGCATGACCACTTAAGAAAGACCACTTAAGATATTTTCCCATGGAAAGGGCGGCAGGCACCCTAGAGCAGGGGTTCCCAGACTTTTTTGCTTTGTGACCCACCAATTGAGGTGTCTTTTGAGTCTCAACCCACCGTAAGGGTTGAGCGGTGAAAAGAAATACACAGACCAAAGACAAGTAAAAAAAATATCTTTGTAGCAGAGCAAAAATGTAGCAGTTTCAAAGCTAATCTCCTGCAATTCCACACATCCTGCCATGGAGCTGAAAGAAAATCTTGCCGTTTTATAGCCATTTTCCTGCAATTCTATACATTTTGCCATAGAGCTGAGATTTTTTTGGTTTGTTTGTTTTTAAGCAAATTGTCTACAATTCTATGCATTTTGACATGGCTAAATGCTGTGTTCTTATGCTTAAACATTATATCAAAGTCAATGGGGGCCTGATTGTCTCGCTTTGATTGTAAATTCTCAAAGATAATAGGCTATTATTGAACAATATATAAAGTAGGTCCTCTATCTTTTCTACATACTTTCTATTTGGTTTTAGAAATTTAAGTTTACACTGAAAGTGTTTTTCTATGTATTTTATTTTTTGCAATGTCATCACGCAACCCACTTGAACCCCTGCCGCAAGCCACAAGTGGGTCTCGACCCACAGTTTGGGAACCACTGGCCTAGAGGTCAAGAGTGTTGGGCCAGTAACTAAAAGGTTTCTGGTTTGAATCCTCAAAGCCGACTAGGTGAAAAATCTGTCAATGTGCCCTTGAACAAGGCACTTAACCCTACTGCACATGAGTCCCTGTGGATGCATCTTGCCTATGCCACTCTGCCACTCTGTCATTGCTCACCTATATACTTATGTATATATTCCTATTCCATTCCATTACATAGATTTGTGTGTATTAGGTATTTGTTGTGGAATTGTTAGATTACATGTTAGATATTGCTGCACTGTCGGAACTAGAAGCACAAGCATTTCGCTACACTCGCAATAACATCTGATAACCATGTGTATGTGACCAATAACATTTGATTTGATTTGATAAGAGTATCTGCTAAATGACAAAAATGTAAATGTTAACCTTAACCATGACATTAGCTGATAATAGAGCAGCCTCAAGTGCAGTATATTAGTCATTGGTAAACTTGAGGGCCTCTGGCACAAGCCAATGTCCTCCTGTCATGATATCAGCCAAGCAAAACATAATTTTGATAACACCCTTTGGTGCCAAAGCAGTGTGTTGCCACAACGTTTCTGAAAATCCTCGGGTCCACTTATGTGAAAACTGACATTACTGTATATAGCATACTCCTAGAGCCACAACATACCGCATTCAGCATCACCATGTGAGGATTTAATTTACAATTCAATTGAATGGTGATTTGTTTTCTAAATTGTATAAAGGAATAGAACAAATGTAAGCTCTGTTTATTTTAGCTCATTCAGCAAAATGTTGAGGAGCTTGACAATTATGCAATATTTTATTGTTCATAATCCAACGCAAGAAGGAGATTTACAATCTTGGCTCCAAAATGTCACACGGAGCCTGAAGAAATCCAGGAGAATGCAAAAAATAATGACAGTGCATTAGTATTAGCAAAACATTAGTCAATTAAGCCAAGACTTAACTGTAAGGTCTCTGCACAGCCTTATAGATGCTCTCAAACAGACAAGCCTCCTAAGTTTCAAGAGAGAGGATAGTATTCTCTTTGTGTATACTGGTTTCTTTCATCAGTTGTCATGGTGGCGGCTCTTGAGCTAAATTGCAGCAGTTATTTTTTTCTGCAGTGAGTGTCCCCAGGAGCACTGTAATTTCGTACAGGAAAGAGTTACTATATATCCACTCTACTCAGATCCTCCACAATCTCTCTCTCTCTCTCTCTCTCTCTCTCTCTCTCTCTCTCTCTCTCTCTCTCCATACCATTCACTATATTATATTTCAGGGGTGGTTTTGCAGTACGATTGTGCAGGCCCTCTGTAAAATTATTGATTTTCTCTAATAGACAACATTATTTGAATTAACATCCTAAATGAGAGTTTGCCAAATCATCAAATTTGAGGGAGAGAGGAGTATTCTCCTGTAATCTGTCTCTGCTACAGAGATACTCTGGGTCCTGTAGTGTATGTGGACACCTGCTCATAGGACATCTCATTCCAAAATCATGGGCATTAATATGGAGTTGGTCGGCAGGGTAGCCTAGTGGTTAGAGCGTTGGGCTAGTAACCGAAAGGTTGCAAGTTCAAATCCCCGAGCTGACAAGGTACAAACCTGTCGTTCTGCCCCTGAACAAGGCAGTTAACCCACTGTTCCTAGGCTGTCATTGAAAATAAGAATCTGTTCTTAACTGACTCGCATAGTTAAATAAAGATAAAATAAAACATTTAAAAATTGCTGCTATAAGAGCGTACACTCTTCTGGGAAGCCTTTGCACTAGATGTTGGAACATTGCTGCAGGAACTTGCTTCTTTTCAGCCACAAGAACATTAGTGAGGTCGGGCACTGATGTTGGGCGATTAAGCCTGGCTCGTAGTCGGCTTTCCAATTCATCCTAAAGGTGTTCGATGGGGTTGAGGTTAGGGCTCTGTGCAGGCCAGTCAAGTTCTTCCACACCGATCTCGACAAACAATTTCTGCATGGGCCTCGCTTTGTGCACGGGGGCATTGTCATGCTGAAACATGAAAGGGTCTTCCACAAACTGTTGCCACAAAGTTGGAAGCACAGAATCGTATAGAATGTCATTGTATACTGTAGCGTAAAGATCTCCCTTCACTGGAATTATGCCCAAACCATAAAAAACAGCCCCAAACCATTATTCCTCCTCCACCAAACTTTACAGTTGGCACTATGCATTGGGGCAGTTAGCGTTCTCCTGGCATCCGCCAAACCCAGATTAGTCTGTTGGACTGCCAGATGGTGAAGCGTGATTCATCACTCCAGAGAACGTGTTTCCACTGCTCCAGAGTCCAATGGCGGCGATCTTTACACCACTCCAGCCAACGCTTGGCATTGCGCATGGTGATCTTAGGCTTTTGTGCGGCTGCTCGGCCATGGAAACCTATTTCATGAAGCTCCCAACGAACAGTTATCGTGCTGACGTTGCTTCCAGAGTTAGTTTGAAACTCCGTAGTGAGTGTTGCAACTGAGGACAGACTATTTTTACGGACTACGGGCTTCAGCACTCAGCGGTCCGGTTCTGTGAGCTTGTGTGGCCTACCACTTCGGGGCTGAGCCGTTGTTGCTCCTAAATGTTTCCACTACACAATAACAGCACGTACAGTTGACCGGCACAGCTCTAGCAGGGAAGACATTTTACGAACTGACTTGTTGGAAGTGAGGCATCTTTTGATGGTGCCACGTTGAAAGTCACTGAGCTCTTCAAGGCCATTCTACTGCAAATGTTTGTATATGGAGATTGCATGGCTGTGTGCTTGATTTTATACACCTGTCAGCAATGGGTGGGGCTGAAATTGCCGAATCCACTAATTTGAAGAGGTGTCCACATACTTTTGTGTATATATAGTGTATTTACGAATCACCCCCTGCTATTGGCCAACTGTTGATGTTACTGTAAATATTTAACTGAGGAAGCTGGGACTGTAAAGCCTTCCATTTAATTTCATATGAAACCCCAGGGACCGGTGGTTATGGGGACTGTTACCCAAGTGTACCCCCTCAGAAGTTTAGGGTTTTGTGTTTGTGGATTGTATGTGGAATGAACAGCAAAACAAAATAATGGTTATTTTAAGTCACATACATCAACCACTTACATGTCAGCTGTCGGTACTTATGCTATAATGCAGGGTTTTAGTACCTTTTTAGTACCTTTTCTCATCTATTAGGATGGTGGCTCCAGACTGAAAGACCTCGGCCCTGGAGTCTGGATGTATAATTCAGATCCAACTACTGGTCTCAGTCCAAATCTCCTTGCTTGTACTTAACTTACATTGTAGGTGACAACCACCTTAACCTGTAGGTCCCTCTATTGCTCAATGTGTCCATGGCCAGATGGCGACGAAACCCATTCAATAGTGGATGGCAGCCAGGTCATAAGCCAAGCCACTAAGTACTTTAATTCCACACATTGATATCGGCCAGCGAGAGCTAGTGCCTCTCCATCAACCTATACTAGCTGGACTGGAGTCATTCGACTAGCTTAGAGGAAATTGCTCGTTGATGATTAAGCTGATTTGAAAAATCACAGGCAATTACTTGCCAAGACTCCTACAGTCAGAAATAAGGAGGTTCACAGCAACTTGAGAACGCTCTTAGTGCCAAGTAGGGTGGAATAGTGGGAACTGGGCTACTGAGATTTACCTAGATTCACTCCCTTTTCCCAGGATAAATAACTGCGAGAAACTGGTAAATTATAACAAATGATTTCTATGAACAGCATGACGTGAAATGGAACTGTTAAATTATATGGGATGTCTAAAGCTGGCTACTATATGGCCTTCTCTCTGCTATCTGCATGATCAATGCTCAGTGTTGAGATATAGTGCTCAGTTCCAAATACATGTCATCGTGGTAACTATTTTTTCTTGTGACTGGTAGGGCTACATTTTCTGCAGCAGAGCCTATACTCAGGGTTGGGTAGGCTACTTTCTAAATGTAATCCTTTACAGTTACTAGTTACCTGTCCAAAATTGTAATCAGTAACGTGACTTTTGCATTACCAAAACTCAGTAACGTAATCTGATCACATTGTTACTTTTAGATTACTAAAAGGCATTAAAAGAAGACAAAAATGAATGTTACCAATTGAAGGACATCTATTGCAGGATAAAACAATGTTAAAGTTTACATAGCTGGCCATATATGGATGTTAAACTTTACTTTAAATTAAAAAAAACCTTTAACTAGGCAAGTCAGTTAAGAACAAATTCTTATTTACAATGACAGCCTACACCGGCCAAACCCAGACGATGATGGGCGCCGCCCTATGGGACTCCCAATTACGGCCGGTTGTGATACAGCCTGGATTTGAACCAGGGTGTCTGTAGTGACGCCTCAAGCACTGAGATGCAGTGCCTTAGAACGCTGGGCCACTCGGCTTGTTCTAACACATCGCTTTCTAGTACATATTATAATTTCGATTAAATTATATCTTTATATTAAAAACCAAAGTCTATCAGAATTCCAGTCATTCCAATAAATGTTATATCTTCAAGAATAGGACTTGGAATTAGGGATTGGCGTCCCGCCAACGGGACAGTTGTAAATCATGCAGCGCCTTGTGTCACGATCGCAGATTTTAGAGAAACAACAAATGTCGGTACATGTAAGTGTCTTATATAGGCTGAAAGCTTAAATTCTTGTTAATATAACTGAACTGTCCAATTTACAGTAGCTATTACTGCAAGAAAATGCCATGCTATTGTTTGAGGAGAGCTCCTAACAACAAAACACTTTTTCCCCCCCGATAGGTTTGATAAATTCACCTCTGAAGGTGAAATGTGTACTTACATTCTGAATTCTTGCTCAGATTTATCATACAAAGGGACCCAGAGATAACATGAATTGTCGTTTTGTTAGATAAAATCATTTTTCATATCCTAAAAAGGTCCATATAGCATACACAATTGATTTTGTATTTCCACTCATTCAATTTGCAAGGAAAGGAATCTGTTAAAATCCAACCCTAAACGTTGTTTCAACCAGTCAAATCACGTTCGTATGTATTCCTCAGAGATCCTAGAATGTAACCAGACTTCACTATATCATTAGGGGTGTAGTATATCCTATACAACACCAAATTTGGTCAGAGAGTGACGCCTTCATGGCACACCGACGACTTGGGCGGTCTTCACTTGATCAACTCTAACTTTGTCAAATAAGCACCAATCGGGGTCAAACATAGCTAGCTAGATAGCCAATGAGCGTATCCGGAAGCCCTGTATCTGTCGCAAAATGTAGCTGCTAATCTTGTGCGACAGCATGCCTTTTTATTTTGGACAAAAAAATAAACAGTTTTTCTTTGTATTTTCTTCTACCAGATCTATTGTGTTATATTCTCCTACATTCAATTCACATTTCCTCAAACTTCAAAGTGTTTCCTTTCAAATGGTACCGAGAATATGCATATCCTTGCTTCAGGGCATAAGCTACAGGCAGTTAGATTTGGGTATGTCATTTTAGGCAAAGATTGAGGGTTTCCCTAAGAAGAAATGGAAGTATACATTTACATTTTAGTTATTTAGCAGACGCTCTTATCCAGAGCGACTTACAGTAGTGAATGCATACATTTCATACATTTTTTCCCCGTACTGGTCCCCCGTGGGAATCGAACCCACAACCCTTGCGTTGCAAACACCATGCTCTACCAACTGAGCCACACGGGACCTGTTTCAACACATTCTGTATGGCGAGCTTTGAAGGAATAAAAACCCATGAGGTTGGCCTAGGGTGAGGATGTGCTTTTGTCCACTGATTAAATAAAGACAATAAAATAGAAACAGGGACTTACTCGGTTATAGATTAGCCAAATTGTTTTACCTGAGCATAACCCCAAAACTAAGGACTTATTAGCCAGCCTTATTCTGTTGTTTATGATGTTGTTGTCATGGAGGACTGATTGGGCTCATTGATTCGAGTTGAAAAATAAATGCTCCGCTCATGAAATGGCATGCTTTGAGCAGTACTGAAAAATGCTATTACATGTGAAAAATGAATGCCACATGCTGCATTTGCTATAGGCCTATTGTTTACCTTTTTGCTGATGACACTTTGATATATTGATAACATGCAGCTGTTTAAAGGGCAAATCCACAGATGAAATAACAACAAAACGTTCGCCCTGCCTCTGTTATGGTAAAAAGCTGAGGGATGGGCCTGGAGAAATGTAACCACTTTCAGATTAATAGACAGAGCTGTGGATGCAAGGACCGACCAGCCATGATATCAACATTATTGTTTTAACCATGTTATGAGGCTATACAGTGTTTGTTTACATGTACAACATTTACAAACATTGAAGAAAAACAAGCTTATATGTTGGGTTCTCATGGAGTGTGACAGTTGAACTAGCTCATGAGGCATTTCCAAGTTATATTCTTCAAGAATCAATGGAACGTATATACTTTTTAAGTCCAAAAATGGATGTAGCAACTGTAGATTATTTTTAATGAGCATGACTTTATTTCTAATACAGCATATTGGAATGGGAAAGGGAAAGGGAGATGCCTAGTCAGTTGTACAACTGAATGCCTTCAACTGAAATGTGTCTTCCGCATTTAACCCAACCCCTCTGGATGACTGCCATTCATATTCCATTCACCGAGTTCAATGTAACATCGATAGGTTTAGGCTACTACATGATACTCATGAGGTTGCTACAACCTAGCCTATGAATGAAAGATCACAACGTAGGTGCACAGAGGTTGAGAGAAAATGTAGGACAAATTCAGATATTTATGTGCACTCCTTCTCTCACCTTTTCCCTTTGTTTGTGGACTTCAATGCACAACACATCAGCTGTACTGTATGTGACCAAGCAAAAAAAAACATTCCAAGCCAAACCATATCGTAACTGTTACACACAGCCTACATCGTTGTCACCATATTAGTTAAAGCAACTTTACAGTGTATAGTCGGTTAGCAATTTAGCAGTTACACAGGTGAGCCCCGGTGGCAATAAATTAGTAAAACCAAAAGCATACCTTGAGTTCCAGTGTTGTGTTGCATAGTCATAGCCAGTTAGCTAACATAGCATCCCTCTGTTTGAGCAGGGTGTTTCAGTAGGCTAAACTAGCTAGCTACATTTGCTAGCGGCAAGTAGCCTAGTGGTTAGAGCATTATCCAGTAAACGAAAGGTTGCTAGGTCGAATCACCTGAGCTGACAAGGTAAAAATCTGTTGTTCTGCCCCTGAACAAGGCAGTTAACCCACTGTTCCTAGGCTGTCGTTGTAAATCAAAATGTGTTCTTAACTGACTTGTCTAGTTAAATAAAGTTTTAAAAAAGTACGTGAAAAAAAATCTCAATCTCTCTTGCCTCTCCTTCATTTTTGAAGAAATTAATTTGTTCAAAACTGTTCAACTATTGTCTTTCTCTCTCTTTAAGTCAACTACTCACCACATTTTATGCATTTCAGTGCTAGCTAGCTGTAGCTTATGCTTTCAGTACTAGATTTGTTCTCTGATCCTTTGATTGGGTGGACAACATGTCAGTTCATGCTGCAAGAGCTATGATCGGTTGGAGGACGTCTTTCGGAAGTTGTCATAATTACTGTGTAAGTCAATGGAAGGGGGTGAGAACCATGAGCCTCTAGGTTTTGTATTGAAGTCAATGTACCCAGAGGAGGACAAAAACTAGCTGTCCTCTGGCTACACCACGGTCCTACCCTACAGAGTGCTGTTGAGGCTACTGTAGACCTTCATTAAAAAACAGTGTGTTTAAATCAATTATTTGGTGAGGTGAATATATTTAGCAAAGATTTATTTGAGGAGCCTACACTGGTCAAGATTTTTTTTTTTTTTAAATTGCAGCTACGTTAAATTAGTGAAAATGCAAGCACTCTCTGCAGTCTTTAGCTCCATCATTTCCATTCAAATTGCTTCCAAAATAGATAATCCTGATAATCCTGTTCAAGATTAATATACACTAACGTTCAAAAGTTTGGGGTAGTACCCGCAAAACACCAGTCTCAACATCAACAGTGAAGAGGCAACTCCGACATGCTGACCTTCTAGGTAGAGTTCCTCTGTCCAGTGCCTGTGTTCTTTTGCCAATCTTAATCTTTTCTTTTTATTGGCCAGTCTGAGATATGGCTTTTTCTTTGCAACTCTGCCTAGAAGGCCAGCATGCCGGAGTCGCCTCTTCACTGTTGACGTTGAGACTGGTGTTTTGCGGGTGCTATTTAATGAAGCTTGAGGATTTGTGAGGTGTCTGTTTCTCAAACTAGACACTCTAATGTACTTGTCCTCTTGCTCAGTTGTGCACCAGGGCCTCCCACTCTTCTTTCTATTCTGGTTAGAGACAGTTTGTGCTGTTCTGTGAAGGGAGTAGTACACAGCGTTGTATGAGATCTCCAGTTTCTTGGCAATTTCTCACATGGAATAGCCTTCATTTCTCAGAACAAGAATAGACTGACGAGTTTCAGAAGAAAGGTCTTTGTTTCTGGCAATTTTGAGCCTGTAATCGAACCCACAAATGCTGATGCTCCAGATACTCAACTAGTCTGAAGGCCAGTTTTCTTGCTTCTTTAATCAGAAAAACAGTTTTCAGCTGTGTACAGTGAAATACTTCAGCTCTGAGCTTCAACAGTGCATCTGAGTGAAACAATAAAACATTGAATAATAATAATTTAGCTACCTCCCATAAGTGTTTATCATACCAGAATATGACCCTCATAATGATTTTCACCAAGGTCCATGTATAAAACTTTGCCACCCCAAAGTGGACAAATATGTCAAACTAATTTGAGATGCTTACAGTGACTCAAATTAAGAAGAAAATGTTTAACCATGTTCATCCTTGTCCTGCATTGTGTAGTCCACATGTTGCTTTAAGTGTGTTTTCTATGCATTTTTCTGCTGTTAATTCAGAATCCATTCCGTTTCTGTATAATGTGAGCGATACAATCAAAGTCTGTCATTGATATCATAAAAGTGTCATAGTGGTTAGCTGACTAATGAATGACTGACTAATAGACTACACAGACTCCCAGTGACGACAACAATGCAATTCTAGAGCTCCATGCCAAGATTATAGTTTATATTTTTCATTTTAATTAGCTATCCATAATTGTTCCTTGTCTGAAGTATTAAGCTGTACATGTGAAAACACATTTTAATGGCACTTTCTATTCACCGTATGGGGTTGTTTTGAGAAAAGTACCTACTTTTTTAAAAACTCCATGTGTTTGATGGATAAATTAAAGCAATATTAGTCACCATACTTTCCAACCCAGAAAAGCTGGATAAAAGAATTTCCTAAAAAGGAAATTATAAACTGCTAAGGAGACAGCGGAGAAAGGACCAGGGTGCACAACATTTGAGAGACATAAGCTTTTTTGTGCGTATGGAAAATGTCTGGGATCTTTTATTTCACTTTACATGTTGCATTTATAATTTTGTTCAGTGTGTATACGTCCACGTGAAAACGTGCTGCAAACTGAAACGTCATTGCTCAAGTTGGTAATCCAATGTTTTGAGAATTGCTGGCTAGCCCTGTGTCCGGTACATAAAATGCAAATATCTCATGTAATCTTAAGGCTCTCTCTGCACCGTTTCTATTGTCACTGATAGGCTGTACATTTACCTGCTTATTCCCTGACATTGTCCAAGTTCTGATTTCTCATAAATCTCCCTTCCTCCTCTGATGTATTTATTCCATGTTGCCCACTTCCCCACCAGAGAGTAGCAACAAACTATTAAAAATTGTGCTAATTTCATTCATCAACAACTTTTTTTAAAGGGTAGTAGACATTTACAGAATATATTTACAGATCAATGTCTAGCCCAAAACTAATGAGACTGTTTCAGCATGTAAACGGTAACAGTAAAAAACAAATATCATTTTTGCAAACATTAAAAAAGGCAACATAAAATAATGAGTGAGTTGTGACTGAATAGATATGTAATAAACATTTCAAAAAAATACATTATACTATAGACCTGCTAAATTACTCACATCCAGCATAAAACACTTTAGAAACAGAATTAACTAAAATACCCGCAAAACACCAGTCTCAACATCAACAGTGAAGAGGCGACTCCAGGATGCTGGCCTTCTAGGCAGAGTACCTCTGTCCGGTGTCGGTGTTCTTTTGCCCATCTTAATCTTTTATTTTTTTGGCCAGTCTGAGATATGGCTTTTTCTTTGCAACTCTGCCTAGAAGGCCAGCATCCTGGAGTGGCTTCTTCACTGTTGACGCTGAGACAGGTGTTTTGCGGGTACTATTTAATGAAGCTGCCAGTTGATGACTTGTGAGGCGTCTGTTTCTCAAACTATACACTCTAATGTACTTGTCCTCTTGATCAGTTGGGCACCGGGGCCTCCCACTCCTCTTTCTATTCTGGTTAGAGCCAGTATGGGCTGTTCTGTGAAGGGAGTAGTACACAGCGTTGTACGAGGTCTTCAGTTTCTGGGCAATTTCTAGCATTGAATAGCCTTCATTTCTCAGAACAAGAACAGACTGATGAGTTTCAGAAGAAAGGTCTTTGTTTCCGGCCATTTTGTGCCTGTAATTGAACCCACAAATGCTGATGCTCCAGATACTCAACTAGTCTAAAGGCCAGTTTTATTGCTTCTTTTATCAGCAGAACAGTTTTCAGCTGTGCTATCATAATTGAAAAAGGGTTTTCTAATGATCAATTAGCCTGTTAAAATTATACACTTGGATTAGCTAACACAACGTGTCATTGGAACACAGGAGTGATGGTTGCTGATAATGGGCCTCTGTACGCCTATGTAGGTATTCCATTAAAAATCAGCAGTTTCCAGCTACAATAGTCATTTAAAACATTAACAATGTCTACACTGTATTTGTGATCAATTTGATGTTATTTTAATGGACAAAAAATGTGCTTTTCTTTCAAAAACAAGGACATTTCAGAGTGACCCCAAACTTTTGAACGGTAGTGTATGTAAATTAGATATTTCGGTATTTCATTTTCAATACATTGCAAACATTTCTAAAAACATGTTTTCACTTTGTCATTATGGGGTATTGTGTGTAGATGAATAAATGTTTTATTCAGGCAGTAACACAAAAAAAATGGTATATCTGATATAACTAGCTAGTAGTTATTGTTCTATTGGCTTTCCTCATCCTCGCTGGTCTGCAGATGTTTGAGTACTTGATGTTGTGGCTGTAAAACTTCCTGGACATTGCATAAGAACAACAATTTTAACTAACAACTTTATCGGATAGACATTTTCAGGAAAACCAGCTCATTTAGCAAGCCAATAAAATATATCTATTGCGTTGGTTCAACCTTGAAATCTAGCTACTCAAGATAGAGATCTTAATTTTTTATCTCAGTAGCAGTTTGCTCTCACCTCATCTGGGCACGACAACAGCCAGATAGAAGCAGCTGCACATCAGATCTTATTCCCTATTCTCTATTGTCTAGATTCTACAGGGAGCTAGCCTGTTCTCCTAAAACATTAGCGACTAGCTAGCCAATTTGAGTGAATACATCTCAGCTTGCTAACTAGCAAAGCCAACCAATTACACAACAAATATACACAAAGTAAAGAATTACTTTCTAAACCAATGTTAGTCTCAACCAAAAAATGGCAAGTACAAAGATCTATTGCTCTGTTCCACAACATAACAACCATTAGTTTCAGGCTAGACAGAAGACTCTATTTAAGTGATAATGCCTGAGAAGACGGTGTTTGGAGGATATATTGGCACGGGTGTTGTTAGGCCCTAGACGACGGGATACCAACATAATCAAATAATGATTGACATATTATCATTAAAATACAAGATATAGTCCCGAAACAAATCTAGGGTTGCTACCCAAGCCAGCTGGTTGTTTGTTCTATTGGTTCGGTTGCCAGAGACGTGACCCAGTCGTTCAGTCGTTGCTTCCAGAGGCAGTTTGGAACTCAGTAGTGAGTGTTACAACCGAGGACAGGCAATTTTTTACGCACTACGAGCTTCAGTACTCGTGGTCCCATTCTGTGAGCTTGTGTGGCCTACCACTTAGCAGCTGAGCCATTGTGGCTCCTAGACGTTTCCACTTCACAATAACAGCATGGCAGAAATTTGACAAACTAATTTGTTGGAAAGATGGCATCCTATAACGGTGCCACGTTGAAAGTCACTGAGCTCTTCAGTAAGCCCATTCTACTGCCAATGTTTGTCTATGGAGATTGCATGGCTGTGTGCTCGATTTTATACACCTGTCAGCAACAGGTGTGGCTGAAATAGCCGAATACACTAATTTGAAGGAGTGTCCACATACTTTTGTATATGCATGTTTAGTGTATGTCACAGAGGGGACAATGTAGCTGGAAGCTGCCCCCATACATTGCATTACATGCCCATAACCTAATTCACCTGGTACATGTTTCACCCAGACAAATATAAGGTGCATACCTCTTTTGCACCTGGTAAACTCTTCCCCCTTGTTGATCACAGGAGTTATTAATTGACGCACCACTGATTGGGACCTGGGAGTTGCTTGCACCTTTTCTTTATTTATGGCTAAGGGAAGACCCCCATGAAATGGACAAAAATTAATGGCAATGGGCGAACCATACACACAATCGCAAATACCACTCAAATGGACGGCAGTTCATAAAA
Organism: Salmo trutta; assembly: GCF_901001165.1. Taxonomy (NCBI): domain Eukaryota; kingdom Metazoa; phylum Chordata; class Actinopteri; order Salmoniformes; family Salmonidae; genus Salmo; species Salmo trutta. Next base: position 16,969,237 of record NC_042986.1, on the reverse strand, counting down.
ACCATATTGCAACCGGAACATTACAAATGCCAAGTGTAATAAACCAAAATCCCATAGGGGGAGAGAGCACTCCACCGTAGATTTTCATATAGGAAATCAACCAAATTTATTCATAAAGCCCTTACATCAGCTGACGTCACAAAGTGCTGGACAGAAACCCAGCCTAAAACCCCAAACAGCAAGCAATGCAGGTGTAGAAGCACGGTGGTTAGGAAAAACTCCCTAGAAAGGCCAGAACCTAGGAAGAAACCTAGAGAGGAACCAGGCTATGAGGGGTGGCCAGTCCTCTTCTGGCTGTTTGAACGGAAGTGTATATACAGTACCAGTCAGCATTTTGGACACACCAACTCATTCAAAGGTTTTTATTTATTTATACTATTTTCTACATTGTAGAATAATAGTGAAGACATCAACACTATGAAATAACACATATGAAATCAAATGTTATTGGTCACATACACATGGTTAGCAGATGTTAATGCAGATGTTAATTACCGCCAGTGCAGTAATATCTAGCCAGTAATCCTACAATTACACAAAAACTACCTAATATACACCAATCTAAAAAGATAGAATAAGAATATGTACGTATACAGTTGAAGTCGGAAGTTTACATGCACCTTAGCCAAATACATTTAAACTCAGTTTTTCACTATTCCTGACATTTAAATCCAAGTAAAAATTAGGTCAGTTAGGATCACCACATTATTTTAAGAATGTGAAATGTCAGAATAATAGTAGAGAGAATTATTTATTTCAGCTTTTATTACTTTCATCACATTCCCAGTGGGTCAGACGTTTACATACACTCAATTAGTATTTGGTAGCATTGCCTTTAAGTTGTTTAACTTGGGTCAAATGTTTGGAAAGCCTTCCACAAGCTTCCCACAATAAGTTTGGTGAATTTTGGCCCATTCCTCTTGACAGAGTTGGTGTAACTGAGTCAGGTTTGTAGGCCTCCTTGCTAGCACGCACTTTTTCAGTTCTGCCCACAAATGTTCTATGGGATTGAGGTCAGGGCTTTGTGATGGCCACTCCAATACCTTGACTTTGTTGTCCTTAAGCCATTTTGTCACAGATTTGGAAGTATGCTTGGCATCATTGTCCATTTGGAAGACCCATCTGTCCTCTGAACAGTTGATGTTGAGATGTTTCTATTACTTGAATTCTGTGAAGCATTTATTTTGGCTGCAATTTCTGAAGCTGGTAACTCTAATGAACGTTTCCTCTGCAGCAGAGCTAATTCTGGGTCTTCCTTTCCTGTGGTGGTCCTTATGAGAGCCAGTTACATCATGTCGCTTGATGGTTTTTGCGACTGCTGTTGAAGAAATGTGAAAGTTCTTGAAGTATTCCAGATTGACTGACCTTCATGTCTTAAAGTAATGATGGACTGTCATTTCTTTTTGCTTAATTGAGCTGTTTTTGCCGTAATATGGACTTGGTCTTTTACCAAATAGGGATATATTCTGTATACCTCCCCAACTGATTGGCTCAAACGCATTAAGAATGAAAGATTTTCCACAAATTCAATTTTAACAAGGCACACCTGTTAATTGAAATGCATTCCATGTGACTACCTACTGAAGCTGGTTGAGAGAATGCCAACATTGTGCAAAGCTGTTATCAAGGCAAAGGGTGGCTACTTTGAAGAATCTCAAATATAAGATATATTTTGATTTGTTTAACACTTTTTTAGGTTACTACATCATTCAGTATGTGTTATTTCAAAGAAAAACCCTGGAATGAGTAGGTGTGTCCAAACTTTTGTATGTATGTATGTATGTATGTATGTATATTATATATATATTTTTTTTTTATTTAAAAAAAAAAATATATATATTGCATTTACATAAGTATTCAGACCCTTTAATCAGTAGTTTGTTGAAACACCTTTGGTAGCGATTACGGCCTCGAGTCTTCTTGGGTATGACGCTACAAGCTTGGCACACCTGTATTTGGGGAGTTTCTCCCATTCTTCTCTGCAGATCCTCTCAAGCTCTGTCATGTTGGATGGGGAAAGTCACTGCACAGCTATATTTTTAGGTCTCTCCAGAGGTGTTCGATAGTGTTCAAGTCCAGGCTCTGGCTGGGTTACTCAAGGCCATTCAGAGACTTGTCTCGAAGCTACTCCTGCATTGTCTTGGCTGTGTTCTTAGGGTTGTTGTCCTGTTGGAAGGTGAACATTCACCCCAGTCTGAGGTCTTGAGAGCTCTGGAGCAGGTCTTCATCAAGGATCTCTCTTTACTTTGTTCCGTTCATCTTTCCCTCGATCCTGACTAGTCTCCCAGTCCCTGCCGCTGTAAAACATCCCCACGTAATTTTCCTGCCACCACAATGCTTCACTGTAGGGATGGTGCCAGGTTTCTTTCGGAAGTGACGCTTGGCATTCAGGCCAAAGAATTCAATCTTGGTTTTATCAGACAAGAGAATCTTGCTTCTCATGGTCTGTGAGTCCTTTAGGTGCCTTTAGGCAAACTCCAAGTGGGCTGTATTGTGCCGCGGAGCGGTCTCGATTCTATACGGACAATTCCTTCGACCTTGTGGCTTGGTTTTTGCTCTGACTTTCACTGTCAACTGTGGGACCTTATATAGACAGCTGTATGCCTTTCCAAATCATGTCCAATCAATTGAATTTACCACAGGTGGACTCCAATCAAGTTGTAGAAACATCTCAAGGATTATCAATGGAAACAGGATGCACCTGAGCTCAATTTCGAGTCTCATAGCAAAAGGTCTGAATACTTTTTTATTTTTAATACATTTGCAAAAATGTCTAAACCTGTTTTCACTTTGTCATTATGGGGTATTGTGCGTAGATGAGGATTTTTATTTTTATTTTATCAATTTTAAAATAAGGCTGTAACGTAACAAAATGTGTAAAAATGGAAGGGGTCTGACTATTTTCCGAATACACCGAATGGCTCATCAGGCTGAGGTTGCATCATGCTTGAATTTTTACGCCGATCAAAGCTCTAAACAAATCCAGACATATGTACAGTTGAAGTCGGAAGTTTACATACACTTAAGTTGGAGTCATTAAAACTAGTTTTTTAACCACTCCACAAATTTCTTTTTAATAAACTATAGTTTTGGCAAGTCGGTTAGGACATCTACTTTGTGCATGACACAAGTAATTTTTCCAACAATTGTTTACAGACAGATTATTTCACTTATAATTAACTGTATCACAATTCCAGTGGGTCAGAGGTTTACATATACTAAGTTGACTGTGCCTTTAAACAGCTTGGAAAATTCCATAAAATGATGTCATGGCTTTAGAAGCTTCTGATTGACAACATTTGAGTCAACATTTGAGTTAATTGGAGGTGTACCTGTGGATGTATTTCAAGGCCTACCTTCAAACTCATTGCCTCTTTGCTTGACATCATGGGGAAATCAAAAGAAATCAGCCATTGTAGACCTCCACAAGTCTGGTTCATCCTTGGGAGCAATTTCCAAACGCCTAAAGGTACCACGTTCATCTGTACAAACAATAGTACGCAAGTATAAACACCATGGGACCACGCAGCCGTCATAGCGCTCAAGAAGGAGACGCGTTCTGTCTCCTAGAGATGAATGTACTTTGGTGCGAAAAGTGCAACTCAATCCCAGAACAACAGCAAAGGACCTTGTGAAGATGCTGGAGGAAACGGGTACAAAAGTATCTTTTTCCACAGTAAAACGAGTCCTATATTGAAATTACCTGAAAAGCAATAAACAAAAATAGAACTGTTTGGCCATGATGACCATCATTATATTTGGAGGAAAAAGGGGGATGCTTGCAAGCCGAAGAACACCATCCCAGCCATGAAGCACGGGGGTGACAGAATCATGTTGTGGGGGTGCTTTGCTGCAGGAGGGACTGGTGCACTTCACAAAATAGATGGCATCATGAGGCAGGAAAATTATGTGGATATATTGAAGCAACATCTCAAGACATCAGTCAGGAAGTTAAAGCTTGGTTGCAAATGGGTCTTTCAAATGAGCAATGACCCCATGCATACTTCCAAAATTGTGACAAAATGGCTTAAGGACAACAAAGTCAAGGTATTGGAGTGTCCATCACAAATCCCTGACCTCAATCCTATAGAAAATTTGTGGGCAGAACTGAAAAAGCGTGTTACACCAGCTCAGTTACACCAGCTCTGTCAGGAGGAATGGGCCAAAATTCACCCAACTTATTGTGGGATGCTTGTGGAAGGCTACCCGAAACGTTTGACCCAAGTTAAACAATTTAAAGGCAATGCTACCAAATACTAATTGAGTGTATGTGAACTTCTGACCCATTGGGAATGTGATGAAAGAAATAAAAGCTGAAATAAATCATTCTCTCTACTATTATTCTGATATTTCACATTCTTAAAATAAAGTGGTGATCCAAACTGACCTAAGAAAGGGAATTTTTACTAGGATTAAATGTCAGGAATTGTGAAAAACCGAGTGTGAATGTATTTGGCTAAGGTGTATGTAAACTTCCGACTACAACTGTATGTGCCTTATATGCTTTAAAATGACGAATACTCGGGAGAAAATAAATTGTTCTCAGGATGGAACATTTGTAAAATACCAGGAAAATATTAAACCCTAGTGCCAATACTGTTTCTATGAGAGCAGTAAGTGTAAACATTTAAATAACACACTTGTAGCTTTAACTTTGAATAATAAATGACCTCCACTTCTAGGAGGAGATTACAGTACAGACACAATATACGTCCTGATCCAGTAAAAAGTATGATTTCGCTCTGTCTGGCATTTGCAGGAGCATTTTGACTATATTCGTTGAATATATCCAACATTGGTCAAAGTTTGTTTTCTCTGCGAGGTTTCAAATAATGTGACCAAATTGTAAGTTGAGCTCAGATACAGGACCAGATACAGTCCATCACGCAATCCTGTCCTTTCTAGTGAACATAACCACAGAGTCAACATAATACATGCAAACCTAAATCAATTAACCCATACTCTGCTATGGCTGATCTCCTGTTACAGTATGTGAAAAGGGGCACAAATTGGAGACAAACAAACTTCTCCTCCATGAGCAAATACATCTATCTGCACAGTGGTGTGGTATGAGATTTCTTAAGATTATCTCTGCATGGACAACAATTAATAATGCACAACTGTCAATGGGAGTACTAATAGAATGGATTGCACTGTGAAACCATGGACCCCTGGCATTTATTGTGCAGAATATTGTGTCATTGGCACACATGTTCAATGCAGCCATCTTCTGTTGAGATCTAGTCAGAGCTCTGACGTGCTTAGTACGACTTTGCTGTCCCATTTTGATTCTTCAGAACCTTGAACGGCTGTATTTTACAGAATTATCATTATTCCAATTTGAGCACAGAATTCTGTCACAGTTTGTTCATTCAGCTAGTGTGTCACCTTTATCAGCCTGTGGCATTTCTTTGATAAAAACAACCTTTTCGGTAATTAATGTGCCTGTAACACTCAGGGCTCCGCGACTAGGGAATTTACAGCTCCATCAGGTGCGATGCTTGTCGCTGACTTCAGTCCAAAGTGAGGCCTCCTGTCTGGGTGCACTGAGGAATCAAGCGAACATGACTGACTGACTCTGTTGCTCACCTTCCCAATCGACATGAGTCATCAAGGCCAGCGGAAGAAGGAGGATGAGGAAAGTTATCTGCACGACTGGCTGAGGCCATGCTCTCGCTGAAACTTAAAGGCCGCCTGAAGTCAAGGTTGCCTTCCATAATCGAGCAATGTTTGGTGCGTCTTTGTGTCCCTTGACTTACAACATTTGTCAATTGTGTCTATGAACCTGAGTTATACTGTTAGCATTGAGACTGTTTGCCCTAGTAGGAAGCCCACTGTGAGCAATTCACCCTGCACTATCTGCTCAATAATAAATATCACTGTCATGTCTACCTCTGATAAGCCTCCCAGTAAAGCAATGAAAACAAATCAAGCAACCTAGAAAATCACAAAAAATAGCCAACATTAACATACAGTACCAGTCAAAAGTTTGTAGAATAATAATAAAGACATCAAACTATGAAATAACACGTACTGTATGGAATCATGTAGGAACCAAAAAAGTGTTAAACAAATCAAAATGTATTTAAGATTCTTCAAACTAGCCATCCTTTGCCTTGATGACAGCTTTGCACACTCTTAACATTCTCTCAACCGGCTTCATGAGTCACTTGTAGTTGATTGGAATGCATTGCAATTTACAAGTTTGCCTTATTCAACGTTGTGCTTTTGAGCCAATCAGTTGTATTGTGACAAGGTAGGGGTGGTATACAGAAGATAGCTATATTTGGTAAAAGACCAAGTCCATATTATGGCAAAAACAGCTCAAATAAGCAAAGAGAAACGACAGCCCATCATTACTTTAAGACATGACGGTCAGTCAATCTGGAACTTCAAGTGCAGTGGCGAAAACCATCAAGCGCTATGAGGAAACTGGCTCTCATGAGGACCGCCAAAGGAAAGGAAGACCCAGATTTACCTCTACTGCAGAGGATAAGTTAATTACAGTTAACTGCACTTCAGATTGCAACCCCCAAAATGATTCACAGAGTTCAAGTAACAGACACATCTCAACATCAACTGTTCAGAGGAGACTGTGTGAATTAGGCCTTCCTGGTCAAAGGAAGGACACCAATAATAAGAAGAGACTTGCTTTGGCCAAGAAACACAAGCAATGGACATTAGACCGGTGGAAATCTGTCCTTTGGTCTGATTCGTCCAAATTTTAGATTTTTGGTTCCAACTGCTGTGTCTTTGTGAGACGCAGAGTAGGTGAACGGATGATCTCTGCATGTGTGTGTTATGGAAATTTTGAATCCCAATGATAATAATTAACAATCAATAAGCCTTGACTAATCCCCAAGGTTTGTAAGACACTGGGTTAAGAATAATTAGGCAAGGACTCAGCTTTCTGCAAAAGGTCTGTACAGTTTATTCAGAGAACGTTCTAAGGTCAAAAATTAGGACTCAGTCCTTTTTATAATACACACATACATTCCTATCTTTAGACCACTCCCTTCTCAAACAACCAGTACTTTTCCACTAACCACAAAGAACCATAAAATTTGTCACATTCTTCAAGGCTTTCACCTCCCCTCCCCCGTTGGGACCCTCTTGGTTTGAAACCCTCCAAGGATTTTCTATTACCTACTCTACAACTTCACTCTGTTTACATCCCTACTAAAGCATATAACATCATAGTATTTCACAACTAACAGATCTACCCTTTTTCCTGGTTTTATCTTCTCATATTTATCAAACTTTTCCCCCTATCCTACAATTTCAGAGTGGAACACTTAAGTCATCATCCTAACACATACAAATTATTCTAACAGTGTGGTTCCCACGTGAAGCATGGAGGAGGAGGTGTGATGGTGTGGGGGTGCTTTGCTGGTGACACTGTGTGATTTATTTGGAATTCAAGGCACACTTAACCAGCATGGCTACCCCATCATTCTGCAGCGTTACTCCATCCCATCTGGTTTGCGCTTAGTGGGACTATCATTTGTTTTTCAACAGGACAATGACACAAAACACACCTCCAGGCTGTGTACAGTAAGGGCTATTTGACCAAGGAGAGTGATGAGTGCAGCATCAAATGGCCCGGCCTCCACAATCACCCAACCTTAACCCAATTGAGATGGTTTGAGATGAGTTGGACCGCAGAGTGAAGGAAAAGCAGTCAACAAGTGCTCAGCATATGTGGGAACTCCTTCAAGACCTTTAGAAAAACATTCCAGGTGAAGCTGGTTGAGAGAATGCAAGAGTGTGCAAAGCAGTGTGAGCAGTATATGGTTATAACTTCTACACAAGAGACAGAAATGTCAATGGTGGAGGTGTAGCTGTTTATATTCAGTCTTATTCCTGTAAAACTTAAAGCATGTCCAATGCTAATCACCTGCCTCATCTAAAGCATATTCTTGTGGGAAGTTGCTGTAGACCACCAAGTGCTAACAGTGAGTATCTGGAAAAAATATGTGTGAAATGCTTGATAACGTATGTGATATCAACAGAGAGGAATATTTTCTGGGTGACTTAAATATTGACTGGCTCTCATCAGACTGTCCACTCAAGAAAAAGTTTCAAACTGTAACATTTACATTTTAGTCATTTAGCAGACGCTCTTATCCAGAGCGACTTACAGTAGTGAATGCATACATTTCATACATTTTTTCCCCCGTACTGGTCCCCCGTGGGAATCGAACCCACAACCCTGGCGTTGCAAACACCATGCTCTACCAACTGAGCCACACAAGACCTGGTTCAGGTTATCGGTAATCCTACCAGGATATTTACAAATAGCACAGGATTGAAATCATCCACATGTAATGATCACATCTTTACAAATGATGCAGAAATCTGCTCTAGTGATCATAATATAGTAGCCATATCTAGGAAAACTAAAGCTCGAAAGGCTGGGCCTAATATAATGTATAAGAGATCATACACAAGGTGTTGTAGTGATTCCTATGTTGAAGATGTAAAGAGTACTTGTTGGTCTGTTGTGTGTAATGAGGAGCACCCAGACGCTACACTTGACGCATTTATGAAATTGCTTATTCAAGTTACTAATAAGTATGCATTGATGGCATGGAATTTTTTTTTTGCTTTTACCTCCCTTATCTCACATCATTTGCTCACATTGTATATAGTCTTATTTTTTTTTTCTACTGTATTATTGACTGTATGTTGTTTACTCCATGTGTAACTCTGTGTTGTTGTATGTTGTCGAACTGCTTTGCTTTATCTTGGCCAGGTCGCAATTGTAAATGAGAACTTGTTCTCAACTTGCCTACCTGGTTAAATAAAGGTGAAATAAAATAAAATAAATAAATTAAGAAAATGACTGTAAAAACTGTTAAATCCCTGTGGATTGATGAAGAATGAAAAAATTGTATGGTTGAAAGAGACGAGGCAAAAAGGATGGCAAATCAGTCTGGCTGCACAGCTGATCGTCGAACGTGCTGTAAATTGAGAAATCATGTGACAAAAAAAAAGAAAAGTAGAAGAAACTGCGCAATGAAACAAAGATAAATGATAGAAAGAATGTAAGAAAACTTTGGATCACCTTGAATGACTTTTTGGGTAAAAAGACGATCTCGGTTCCATCCTTCATTGAGTCAGATTGCTCATTCATCACAAAACCCACTGATATTGCCAACTACTTTAATTATTTTTTTAATTGGCAAGATTAGCAGATTTAGGCACAACAAACTCTGATTCTACACATCCATTCATAACTGACCAAATTATGAAAGCATTGTAATTTAGAATTTTGTAAAGTGAGTGTGGAAGAGGTGAAAATATAATTTCTGTCTACCAGCAATGACAAGCCAGCTGGGTCTGACAACTTGGATGGAAAATTACTGAGGATGATAGTGGACTATATGGCCACTCCTATTTGCCATCTCTTCTGTCCAAGCTTACAGGAAAGTGTGCCCTTGAGCCTGGAGGGAAGCAAAAGTCATTCCGCTACCCAAAATAGCAAAGCACCCTTTACTGGCTCAAACAGCTGACCAATCAGGCTGCTACCAACCCTTAGTAAACTTAAAAAAAAAAAATATATTTGACCAGATAAAGTACTATTTCACAGTAAACAAATGAACAACTGAATTTCAGCATGCTTATAGGGAAGGGCACTCATCACTTCACACTTACACAAATGACTGATGATTGGCTGAAATAAATGTATAATAAGAATCTGGTGGAAGCTGTTTTCTTAGACTTCAGTGCGTCTTTTGACTTTTGACATGATTGATTATAATCTGCTGCTGGATAAAAAGTATGTGTTATAGCTTTACATCCACTGCTACAGTGCCCTCCGTAATTATTGGGACAGTGAAGCATTTATTCTTTTTTTGGCTGTGTACTTCAAAAGTTTTGGATTTAAAATCAAACAATGACTATGAGGTTAAAGTGCAGGCTGTCAGCTTTCATTTGAGGGTATTTTCATCCTTATCGGGTGGACTGTTTAGAAATTACAGCACTTTCTGTTCATAGTCCCCCCATTTTAGGTGAGCAAAAGTATTGGGACAAATTCACTTAGTAGTAAAAAGTTAAGTATTTCTCCATATTCATCACACGCAATGACTACATCAAGCTTGTGAGTCTACCAATTTGATGGATGCATTTACTTTCAGATGATTTTGTGCCCAATAGAAATGAATGGTAAATAATGTGTTGTGTCATTTTGGAGTTTATTTTATTGTAAATAAGAATAGAATATGTTTCTAAACAGTTCTACATGAATGTGGATGCTACCATGATTGTGGATAATCCTGAATGAATCCGGAATAATGATGAGTGAGAAAGTTAGATGCACAAATATCATACCCCCACCCTGAAAGAAATGCTAAACTCCCCTGTTATTTTAATGGTGTGAGGTTAGAATGTCTTGGGGGTATGATTTTTGGGCGTTTTTAACTTTCTCACTCATCATTATTCACCATATGATTGAATAGAAACCCTTCCTCAGGATAAAAAACAGGCATTGAGATAGTTTTCTGTGTCCATGATTGTAGCCTTAAGACCTTTTCTCACCAACTACGTCGCAATCTTTTCGTCCTTATTCCCCAAAAATACAGATTCCGACTTTGACGCACTAAGCCATTCACACCAAGTCCGGTGCGTTTTTTCCAGGCACTTTTCCCCAAAATGTGCATAATGTCACCAACGTTTGCCACATTCTCAGTGGCAAAATGTTGTTCAAAGTGGCTAGACAGGACGCAGTAATTAGAGAAATCATGTACTACTGGGAAAATAATATGCTACTGAAAATATTAGGATAGGCTATTAATCCTATAGGATGAATCCTGAAAGGAGCTTGGCTACGTTTCATTCAATTGCACCCCATTTAATAAGAAAGGAAATGCAAAACTGGCACCTGTTGTCATTCCTCGCACATACAGTGTACTGACCATGACGCTTACAACCTACAGTTTTCTTTCTATCTGATTATAGAGATGAAATCCAGACAGGCCTATTTTAGGACACTTTCTGAATGGACATAGAGAGATAGTGAACATGACAACTCAGTGGCCTTGTGGTTAGTGTCCGCCCTCAGATTGGAAGGTTGTGAGTTCAATCCCTGGCCGAGTCATACCAAAGACTGTAAAAATGGGACCTGACGCGTCTCCGCTTGGCACTCAGCATTAAGGAGATAGATTGGGGATAAGGCCCTGCAATAGATTAGCATTCTATCCAGGAGGTGTATTTGCACATCAGGCTGCATCACACTACAGAAACCTATGAGTCGATCCGGCTCGCTCGTGCAAGGCTACTTACTACTTACATGCATGCACACCCACCCACCTAAAACGACCCATCAATCAAAGACGCATCTCACTCAGACACATAAGCAAATCCCATTTTTCCTTTCCCAAAAACATATTATAAACCTTGCCACAGCTTCAAATCCTTTCTGTAGGATATCAAAATCTAGTCTCCATTATAGGATCATGCTTAATCAATGTAACCTATCATATAAATTGACGAGGAAAGTTTTAAGGGGGAGATAGAGGCAGCTGTGATAGGCATGAAGATTAAATTGACAACCATTAGAAAATAGAAACACATGCATGCAACCTACCTAATGATCAGACGTTTATCAATTTTAGTGAAGCAATGGGTGGTTATGTTGACATATTTTACTTTGAGTGAGTGCTTAATCTACAGTGCCTTCGGAAAGTATTCAGACCCCTTGACTTTTTCCACATGTTGTTACGTTACAGCCTTATTCTAAAATGGATTAAATAAAAAACAATCTGTGCAACCACTTATAAGGGTAAAAATCTGCCGGATATTTATTTGTCTGTCTTTTAGGGTTGCCTATAGTTTAGTTTGTCAGGTTGACACCCAAATTCACTTTAGCAGGACTATAATATATAGCCTAATATATAGGCTATACAAGTTGTTGCATTAATATACAGTATTAACTTCTAACTTGTTGCAACCTGGTCTTAGAGAATTTCTTATTATTCTGTATGTAAATCTGAGACACACCATTTAGTATGTTATGTTTTGTATGGTATGTATTAATTTGTGGATGTCCATCACCCATTTTGTATGATATGTCACAACTTACAATTCATATTATATGTTACAAATGTACTAAACGTACAATATGTTACAAATTGCGCCGGAGGGGTGGCTGCCGTTTTATGGGCTTTTAACCAACTGTGCTATTTTATTTGTTTTTTCAAATTGTTTGTAACTTATTTTGAACATAATGTTGCTGCTATTGTCTCTTATGACTGAAAAGAGCTTCTAGACATCAGAACAGCAGTTACTCACCTTGAATTGGACGATTGAGTCAGACGATAGGGATTTACTCCAGAAACCCGAACAGGCCCTCATCCCCGTCATTCGCAGGAGAAAGAGACATAGGTTTCGCGGAAGGAGATCGGGGTGCCTTGTGAGGATCCGGCGACGAGTGACTAATCTGCCTTTGCCATTGGTACTATTGGCCAACATACAATCGCTGGATAATAAAGTGGACAAACTAAAAGCAAGTATTTCCTACCAACGGGACATTAACTGTAATATCTTGTTTCACTGAGTCGTGGCAGAACGACAACATGAATAACATAGAGCTGACAGGTTATACACTGTATAGGCAGGATAGAACAGCAGCCTCTGGTAAGACAAGGGGTAGGGGTCTATGTGTATTTGTAAACATCAGCTGGTGCACGATATCTAAGGAAGTCTCAAGGTTTTGTTTGCCTGAAGTAGAGTATCTCATGACAAGCTGTATACCTCACTATCTAGAGAGTTTTCATCTATATTCTTCAGAGCTGTTTATTCACCACCACAAACCGATGCTGGCACTAAGACAGCACTCAATGAGCTGTATACGGCCATAAGAAAACAGGAAAACGCTCATCCAGAGGCGGCTCTCCAAGTGGCCGGGGACTTTAATGCAGGGAAACTTAAATCCATTTTACCTCATTTCTACCAGCATATTAAATGTGCAACAAGAGGGGAAAAAAACTCTAGACCACCTTTACTGCACACACAGAGATACATACAAAGCTCTCCTTCGCCCTCCATTTGGCAAATCTGACCATAATTATATCCATCTGTTTCCTGCTTACAAGCAAAAATTAAAGCAGGAAGAACCAGTGATAAATAAAATAAAAAAGTGGTCAGATGAAGCAGATGCTAAGCTACAGGACTGTTTTGCTAGCACAGACTGGAATATGTTCCGGAATTCTTCCGATGGCATTGAGGAGTACACCACAATGCCATGGCTTCATCAATAAGTACATCGATGACGTCGTCTCCACAGTGACTGTACGTACATACCCAAACCAGAAGCCATGGATTACAGGCAAGATCCGCACTGAGCTAAAGGCTGGTCATGGCTCACATCAACACATTTATCCTAGACCCACTCCAATTTGCATACCACCCCAACAGCTCCACAGATGATGTATTCTCTATTGCACTCCACACTGCCCTTTCACACCTGGACAAAAGGAACATCTACAGTTGAAGTCGGAAGTTTACATACACTTAGGTTGGAGTCATTAAAACTCGTTTTTCAACCACTCCACAAAATTCTTGTTAAATCAAATCAAATGTATTTATATAGCCCTTCTTACATCAGCTGATATCACAAAGTGCTGTACAGAAACCCAGCCTAAAACCCCAAACAGCAAGCAATGCAGGTGTAGAAGCACGGTGGCTAGGAAAAACTCCCTAGAAAGGCCAAAACCTAGGAAGAAACCTAGAGAGGAACCAGGCTATGAGGGGTGGCCAGTCCTCTTCTGGCTGTGCCGGGTGGAGATTATAACAGCACATGGCCTAGATGTTCAAATGTTCATAAATGACCAGTATTGTCAAATAATAATAATCATAGTAGTTGGCGAGGGTGCAACAAGTCAGTAACACAAGAGTAAGTGTCAGTTGGCTTTTTCATAGCCGATCTTTGAGAGTATCTCTACCGCTCCTGCTGTCTCTAGAGAGTTGAAAACAGTAGGTCTGGGACAGGTAGCACGTCCGGTGAATAGGTCAGGGTTCCAGCAGGTCTGGGACAACAGGTCTGGGACAGGTAGCACGTCCGGTGAACAGGTCAGGGTTCCATAGCTGCAGGCAGAACAGTTGGAACTGGAGCAGCAGCACGGCCAGGTGAACTGGGGACAGCAAGGAGTCATCAAGCCAGGTAGTCCTGAGGCATGGTCCTAGGGCTCAGGTCCTCCGAGAGAGAGAAAGAAAGAAAGAAAGAAAGAAAGAAAGAAAGAAAGAAAGAAAGAAAGAAAGAGAAAGAGAGAATTAGAGAGAGCATATTTAAATTCACACAGGACACCGGAAAAGACAAGAGAAATACTCCAGATGTGACAGACTGACCCTAGCCCCCCGACACATAAACTACTGCAGCATAAATACTGGAGGCTGAGACAGGAGGGGTCAGGAGACACTGTGGCCCCATCCGATGAAACACCCGGACAGGGCCAAACAGGTAGGATATAACCCCACCCACTTAACAAACTATAGTTTTGGCAAGTTGGTTAGGACATCTACTTTGTGCATGACACAAGTAATTTTTCCAACAATTGTTTACAGACAGATTATTTCACTTATAATTCACTGCATCACAATTCCAGTCATTCAGAAGTTCACATACACTAAGGTACTAAGGTGACTGTGCCTTTAAACAGCTTGGACAATTCTAGAAAATGATGTCATGGCTTTAGAAGCTTCTGATAGGCTAACTGACATCATTTGAGTCAATTGGAGGTGTACCTGTGGATGTATTTCAAGACCTACAATTGAAGTTGGAAGTTTACATGCACCTTAGCCAAATATATTTAAACTCAGTTTTTCACAATTCCTGTCATTTAATCCTAGTAAAAATTCCCTGTCTTAGGTCAGTTAGGATCACCACTTTATTTTAAGAATGTGAAATGTTAGAATAATAGTTGAGAGAGAATGATTTATTTCAGCTTTTGCTTCTTTCATCACATTCCCAGTGGGTCAGAAGTTTACATACACTCAATTAGTATTTGGTAGCATTGCCTTTAAATTGTTTAACTTGGGTCAAACGTTTCGGGTAGCCTTCCACAAGCTTCCCACAATATGTTGGGTGAATTTTGGCCCATTCCTCCTGACAGAGCTGGTGTAACAGAGTCAGGTTTGTAGACATCCTTGCTCACTCACACCTTTTCAGTTCTGTCCACAAGTTTTCTATGGGATTGAGGTCAGGGCTTTGTGATGGCCACTCCAATATCTTTGGAAGTATGCTTGGGGTCATTGTCCATTTGGAAGACCCCTTTGCGACCAAGCTTTAACTTCCTGACTGATGTCTTGAGATGTTGCTTCAATATATCCACATAATTTTCCTCCCTCATGATGCCATCTATTTTGTGAAGGGCACCAGACCCTCCTGCAGCAAAGCACCCCCACAACAAAGCACCCCCTCCTGCCACCCCTGTGCTTCACAGTTGGGATGGTGTTCTTCGGCTTGCAAGCGTCCCCCTTTTTCCTCCAAATATAACGATGGTGATAATGGCCAAACAGTTCTATTTTTGTTTCATCAGACCAGAGGACATTTCTCCAAAAAGTACGATCTTTGTCCCCATGTGCAGTTGCAAACCGTAGTCTGGCTTTTTTATGCCGGTTTTGGAGCAGTGGCTTCTTCCTTGCTGAGCGGCCTGTCAGGTTCGATATAGGACTCGTTTTACTGTGGATATAGATACTTTTGTACCTGTTTCCTCCAGCATCTTCACAAGGTCCTTTGCTGTTGTTCTGGGATTGATTTCTACTTTTCACACCAAAGTACGTTCATCTCTAGGAGACAGAATGCGTCTCCTGCCTGAGCAGTATGACGGCTGCGTGGTCCCATGGTGTTTATACTTGCGTACTATTGTTTGTACAAATGAACATGGTACCTTCAGGCGTTTGGAAATTGCTCCCAAGGATGTTCCAGACTTGTGGAAGTCTACAATTTTTTTCTGAGGTCTTGGCTGATTTCTTTTGATTTTCTCATGATGTCAAGCAAAGAGGCACTGAGATTGAAGGTAGGCCTTGAAATTCATCCACAGGTACACCTCCAATTGACTCAAATGATGTCAATTAGCCTATCAGAAGCTTTTAAAGCCATGACATCATTTTCTGGAATTTTCCAAACTGTTTAAAGGCACAGTCAACTTAGTGTTTGGAAACTTTTGACCCACTGGAATTGTAATATAGTGAATTATAAGTGAAATAATCTGTCTGTAAACAATTGTTGGAAAAATTACTTGTGTCATGCACAAAGTAGATGTCCTAACCGACTTGCCAAAACTATAGTTTGTTATCAAGAAATTTGTGGAGTGGTTGAAAAATGAGTTTTAATGACTCCAACCTAAGTGTATGCGTTCATCCACCTCTGGCCTGCTCGCCTCCCTACCTCTGAAGAAGCACAGTTCCCGCTCAGCCCAGTCAAAACGGTTCGCTGCTCTGGCACCCCAATGGTGGAACAAGCTCCCTCACGACGCCAGGACAGCGGAGTCAATCACCACCTTCCGGAGACACCTGAAACCCCACCTCTTCAAGGAATACCTAGGATAGCATAAAGTAATCCTTCTAACCCCCCCCCCTAAAAGATTTATATGCACTATTGTAAAGTGGTTGTTCCACTGGATATCATAAGGTGAATGCACCAATTTGTAAGTCGCTCTGGATAAGAGCGTCTGCTAAATGACTTAAATGTAAAAAATATGTAAATGTAAACTTCTGACTTCAGCTGCATGTAGACCTCCGACTTCAACTATATGTGAGAATGCTATTCATTGACTACAGCTCAGGGTTCAACACCGTAGTGCCCTCAAAGCTCATCACTAAGCTAAGGACCCTGGGACTAAACACCTCCCTCTGCAACTGGATCCTGAATTTCCTCATGGGCCGCCTCCAGGTGGTAAGGGTAGGTAACAACACATCCGCCACGCTGATCCTTAACACGGGGGCCCCTCAGGGGTGTGTGCTCAGGCCTTTCCTGTACCCCCTGTTCACTCGTGACTGTACGGCCAGGCACGACTCCAACACCATCATTAAGTTGCCAGGACAACAACCTCTCCATCAACGTGATCAAGGCTAAGGAGTTAATTGTGGGCTACAGGAAAAGGACCGAGCACGCCCCCATTCTCGTCGACTGGGCTGTAGTGGAGCAGGTTGAAATCTTCAAGTTCCTTGATGTCCACATCACCAACAAACTAACATGGTTCAAGCAAACCAAGACAGTTATGAAGAGTGCACAACAAACCCTATTCCCCCACAGGAGACTGAAAAGATTTGGCATGGGTCCTCAGATCCTCAAAAGGTTCTACAGCTGCACCGTCGAGAGCATCCTGACTGGTTTCATCACTGCCTGGTATGGCAACTGCTCGGCCTCCGACCTCAAGGCACTACACAGGGTAGTGCGTATGGCCCAGTACATCCAAACTTCCTGCCATCCATGACCTCCATACAAGGCGGTGTCAGAGGAAGGCCCAAAAAATTGTCAAAGACTCCAACCACCCTAATCATAGACTGCTCTCTCTGCTACCGCACGGAAAGAGGTACCGGAGTGCCAATTCTAGGTCCAAGACGCTTCTAAACAGCATCTACCGTCAAGCCATAAGACTCCTGAACATCTAATTAGGGGAAGGTTTAGCTAACAGGCGAAATAGTTGCAAAGTAGCTAAAAAGTAGCAAGTAGTTGAACATTTGCTATTTACAATTACTATGAGATTTGAACGTGCAACCTTTGGGTTGCTAGATGTTTGCATTATGCGCTCACCCATCCACCCTGACCAACCAATCTACTTTTGTTTTTGCCTTAAATAACCATCGGTCTTATGTAACCATAGAAAACGTAACATATCATACTCATTTGTGATTCATGGATTTACATTTACTATGTTGTCTAGTCTATCAGACCAGGTTGAAAACTTACACATCTCTCTGTCTTCACTGTTCCCTTTTTGCGCAATTCACGCATCCCTGCTGATTTCTCTCTTCCCCCTTTCTCTAGCTTTTGAACAAGTATATTATTATTTCGAGCAATTTTTTAAACTAATAGGTCGAGGCCTATTAGAGGAGAGAAGCATCGATCAATCCTCTTGCTTGCGGAATGGCTAAAAAATAGGCTACAGTGTTGGCAATGAACTGGTGGGGAAGTTTGAATGGCGAGAGTGACGTGTAGCTCTGGTGCATTGGCTAAATTGATATTGCTGCAATGATGCCTTGCAAACAAAAAAAACAGGCAGAGAGAAATTAATAAATTCATTCATTCACAAGACGTGCAAGTATTTATTTCTAGTTATTTATTTTTGTCAGAATTATTCAGACAAAAAAAACAGACTTGGTGAGAAAGGGCCTCAAGATTGAATGTGGAGTCAGCAGTTCAGTCATTCTACTTGTAACCACTATGGCATAATAACTGAACAAGCCCACAACATTGCTCGCAACAGTTTCCTAACTTGACTGAAAATGTATTTTTTAGCGAGGATGACATGAACTGTAGTCTGCCTGTTTTGAGCTTAAGGGAGATGAGGCCAATTCTTCTTAATGATACATTGGAAAGAAGCACCCTGCTATATGACAGCCTTCCACATCAAAGTCTGTGCCATGGTGGCACCAGCTCACTTGATGTTCAGCCTTTCATGTTCAATCAAGTGCAAGGTTCCAAATCTACTTGGGGGAAAGAGCAGAGTGACTCCCGACTGCCATATGCGCAACTGATGTCACCCATATACGACGCTTGATTTAGCTCTACTTTTGAAAATGTATTATTCCCCATGAAATGATGTGGTGGGTGAATGGTTGGGTTTCTGACGGTTGGATTTATTGCCTGCTGCGTCTTTACACCATTTCAGTGTTTAAACACACAACAATATATTTCTCCTTCTGGGACAAAAAAACAGTAATTTAGAGTCTAAAGAAGCAATTACAAACAAACCCTCTCGAAAGTATACCACTAATGATTACTGACAAACATACAGCATAAATCCACATCAGAAGGCAATGGCCATAAGCTGTTGGGTATACAGGGAGAACACATCAGTAGGTTTCTGCCTTAGCTTCAGTGAAATCAGCATTTATCAAAGTCAGTCGACAGTCTAATTAGAATTGTGTAGTTGTGTTTTGAAACTTGGCATAGGGATACATTCTACCCTTTTTTACTATAGACACTTCCAACTAGCACTGCTTATTTAAAATGGCCTTAGACGTCCAATACGTCTCAATGCGTTTTAAGAAGAAACACCAAAGGAATCCTCAAAATCATTCATACAGTATCTTACTGTCCAGAGCCCATAACAGGAGTAATACCTCCAGTGAAACAGTCTGAGACAGAAAAGATGCTTCATAGCTGGATAAGCTTTTCATTTGCTACCACTGTATTGTAAACAATAGGGTCAGGACCCTCCTCTCTCTCTCTCTCGCTGCTGAATTATTTCAATATGCAAAACATTATAAATCCAGTGTATTTCTTTAGACAAGAAAGGGTAATAGCACAACATACGTAGTAAACTATATATAAACTCGGCAAAAAAAGAAACGGCCTCTCACTGTCAACTGCGTTTATTTTCAGCAAACTTAACGTGTAAATATTTGTATGAACATAACAAGATTCAACAACTGAGACATAAACTGAACAAGTTTCACTCAAAATCAAAAGTAACAGTCAGTATCTGGTGTGGCCACCAGCTGCATTAAGTACTGCAGTGCATCTCCTCCTCATGGGCTGCACCAGATTTGCTAGTTCTTGCTGTGAGATGTTACCCCACTCTTCCACCAAGGCACCTGCAAGTTCCCGGACATTTCTGGGGTGAGTGGCCCTAGCCCTCACCCTCCAATCCAACAGGTCCCAGACGTGTTCAATGGGATTGAGATCCGGGCTCTTCGCTGGCCATGGCAGAACACTGGCATTCCTGTCTTGCAGGAAATCCCACACAGAACGAGCAGTATGTCTGGTGGCATTGTCATGCTGGAGGGTCATGTCAGGATGAGCCTGCAGGAAGGGTACCACATGAGGGAGGAGGATGTCATCCCTGTAACGCACAGCGTTGAGATAATGTGACACACCGCCCCAGACCATGACGGACCCTGCACCTCCAAATCGATCCCGCTCCAGAGTACAGACCATGACTCGTCAGTGAAGAGCACTTTTTGCCAGTCCTGTCTGGTCCAGCGACGGTAGGTTTGTGCCCATAGGCGATGTTGTTGCTGGTGATGTCTGGTGAGGACCTGCCTTACAACAGGCCTACAAGCCCTCAGTCCATCCTCTCTCAGCCTATTGCGGACAGTCTGACCACTAATGGAGGGATTGTGCGTTCCTGGTGTAACTCGGGCAGTTGTTGTTGCCATCCTGTACCTGTCCCACAGGTGTGATGTTCGGATGTACCGATCCTGTGCAGGTGTTGTTACATGTGGTCTGCCACTGCGAGGATGATCAGCTGTCTGTCCTGTCTCCCTGTAGCGCTGTCTTAGGCGTCTCACAGTATGGACATTGCAATTTATTGCCCTGGCCACATCTGCAGTCCTCATGCCTACTTGCAGCATGCATAAGGCACGTTCACGCAGATGAGCAGGGACCCTGGGCATCATTCTTTTGGTGTTTTTCAGAGTCAGTAGAAAGGCCTCTTTAGTGTCCTAAGTTTTCATAACTGTGACCTTAATTGCCTACCGTCTGTAAGCTGTTAGTGTCTTAATGACCGTTCCACAGGTGCATGTTCATTAATTGTTTCTTGTTCATTGAACAAGCTTGGGAAACAGTGTTTAAACCCTTTACAATGAAGATCTGTGAAGTTTGGGGATTTTTATGAATTATCTTTGAAAGACAGGGTCCTGAAAAAGGGACGTTTCTTTTTTTGCTGTGTTTATATATTTTGCTGTGTATATATATATATATATATACACTTCCGTTCAAAAGTTTGGGGTCTCTTAGAAATGTCCTTGTTTATGAAAGAAAAGCATTTTTTTTTGTCCATTAAAATAACATCAAATTGATCAGAAATACAGTGTAGACATTGTTAATGTTGTAAATGACAATTGTAGCTGGAAACGGCTGATTTTTAATGGATATATCTACATAGGCGTACAGAGGCCCATTATCAGCAATCATCACTCCTATGTTGTCAATGGCACATTGTGTTAGCTAATCCAAGTTTATAATTTCAAAAGGCTAATTGATCATTAGAAAACCCTTTGGCAATTATGTTAGCACAGCTGAAAACTGTTCTGATTAAAGAAGCAATAAAACTGGCCTTCTTTAGACTAGTTGAGTATCTGGCCAGAAACAAAGACCTTTCTTCTGAAACTCGTCAGTTTATTCTTGTTCTTGTTCTACACTGTATTTCTGATCAATTTGATGTTATTTTAATGGACAAAAATTTTGATTTTCTTTCAAAAACAAGGACATTTCTAAGTGTCCCCAAACTTTTGAACTGTAGTGTGCAAATTAATCATGTAGCAAAATACATCAGCCTTCATTCAGTGGAATTATGTGTATACAAATGTAGAATTTTAATTTCATCAACCAGTTGCAGGAGAACTTTCCGGAATCCAATTGAAAACGTTAAAAACATTTTAAAAGGCTTCTGAAGTTTGTAATTTCCACTTTTAAATTTCAGACCTGATTTCAAACCAAAAAAGTCAATTAATTATAATCCATATATTAATTCACATTTCCTGTTGCTGCAGGATTATTTTCTTGCTGTAGCAAACTGGCTCAAATTAAGATCCTACATCTGTATGCTCAGTCAGAACACATCACCTGGCCTCTTCTGACTCCTCTTTTTCTTTCAAACTCTCAAGGCCCACCTTGATGCTGTCCCTGGATTAACAATACAAAGACACAAAGGTTTCACAGCAGGCACTCTCCAGTCTGCCAGGCAGCACGTCAAACCTAGTATTCAGTCACTGCCTTCTTCTTTCCTTCCTTTATCATCCAATAAATGTCAGCCCACTACGAGGAGAGCAGATTGTCTAAACCTGTTCAAAACTTCCCAATCTAGTACACATTGTTAATTTCTTTGAAGTGCTGTATTTTATATGCAGCCAAGAGAGTATCAACGGTGTATTAATCCAGGTGAAATGATTGTAAAGCTGTGCATAATGGTTTTGTTTGATACAAGAAAATACATAATATGCTGGGTTAGATGTGACTTCATGATCAGTGAAAAATATATTGTTTACTTGTGAGCAGCAGCTAGCAGGCACCCACAACCACTGTGGACAAGTTGGTATATGACCATTGTCGGCAGTGGATATGATGCAAGCAGCCAAAAACTTCTATGATACTCAACTCATCTGCATGGCATTTTGAGTGTTTTGTGAGCTCTCTCTTCGGTGAAGGAAAAACAAAAAAAGACTTAATATGCGAAAACATTGGGGAATGTAATTTATTGCCGCAAATGAGCAGCAAAACCCTGTTCAGTGATCAGAGCCTCCTCATCCTGGGATTTAAAGTTATTCGTCCCATTTAATGCGAAAATATTTACCACAGCCGAGGTAGGTATGTGTGGGTTTGTGTGTGTGCGTGTGTGTTCTCTTATGATTGGTATACCAGTGGCAAACAAGTACAGCACCATAATTGGACATTTTTTATTCAAGCATTCAAAGTCTTGTCAGAGATGTTAAATTGCTTCTCCAAGCCTGGGCAAATACAGATTCAGACTGCATATAGTAGCAGCAGCAAGAGAGAGAGAAAAAAAAATCTGTTCACAGCCAGCATTTGTTAACATTAAGTACCTCTGTTTAGATAAGAAATGACCATGTAGATCTTTCAAGAGGCGTAGAGAAAACAAAACGCTGAGCAACTTTATCAATTACTCCATCCTGCTTTTCTTCATCCTATTATACATTCTATGTCTTGTTTACATTTGGGGAAACAGTGGATTAGGCAATAAAAGACATAGTGAGATGAGAGAGTTAGACCTGGAGCTGGAGCATGGTCTGAAGGGAGAGGAAAAGGGGGAGAAGTGGGCAGAGAGGCCATCCCCTAGATGGCACTGGCTGTTGATTTTTATTACAGCCGTCAACACTGGGCAGTAGAGTCCTTACTTACCGAATGCAAGAGTAATATGTGACAGGGTCCCTCCCATTCATCAGGGATGACGTCTGGCTACTGGCACAGAGACCACTTTCCAAATGGACATGAGAGAACTAGACTGATTATGTCAAATGTTGCCTCCCCCTGTATCACTGGCAAGGAGGGATTTGGTAAGTCTGAAAATGACAGTATGAATATACAATACATGTACCTTCACATACTTACAGAGGCATGGCCATGGGTAAAGTTGAGTAGAAATTCTGCGAAAAATAGTACTGAATATTTACTCCCCCCAGTCTTCCACTTTATCTCAAGCATGATTCAGAGAGGTTATCCAGTCTACTCATTTAATTCCACGAGCAATAAACATCAAGCAATGAGAATCTCAGTTAGCAATCTGACAAAATCCTTAAATTGACTAGGAGTGTTTGTACTGTCTCAGAGGACGTAGATCCTGTTGATTTTACTTGAATCGCATGATGAGAAATTGATCATGCAGGATAAAAGTGTGGCAGATGGGATCTGTTACAGTACCTTAAGGATCAGCTGTCAGTGCCTTTACACGTTGCCCATATCCTACTCCCGTCGCTAGCTCCTCCAAACTCTGGTTCTCCACTAATGATTTTACAGGGCAAGGGTGCTACTTTTAACGATCTTCACTGACATTTATTAAAATGTGTGCTGTGACAGTGTTCATATTAGCTGTATGACTCAACTCGTTGCATCCCTCTGATAATGGTTTCAATCCTGTTAAACTTTGTTCAGCATGTCTTATAGATGACATAATGCGATCCCCAGGCAGGTGAAAACACTTTTTAATATTGAAATAATAATTACAGATACAAGAGCCAGATGGGGCTCCTGTTTAGTGGTGTTGTTAGAGTCTGAATGTGACTTCTAATCTACTGATGTCCTTGCCTTTGTAGACATGTTCTGTTGACCATTTAGCAGTAGGCCAAAAAGAGTAACTATCTGTTCATTTTTTATTTTACCTTTATTTAACTAGGCAAATCCGTTAACGGGATTGGTTAGACAACAACCAGTGAGAGAACACGGCGCGAAATTCCCCCCCAAAAAATCTCAAAATTAAAATTCAAGTATTATACGGCATTTTAAAGATACTCTACTCGTTAATCCAATCACATTGTCCGATTTCAAAAAGGCTTTATGGTGAAAGCAAAACATTAGATTATTTTAGCATAGCACATCAGCAAAAAAAAAAAAAAGAAGCACGATAGCCATCACAAAACCAGATTTACAGCTAAAATTAAGCACTAACCTTTGACAATCTTCATCAGATGACACTCCTAGGACATCATGTTAGACAATACATGCATTTTTTGTTCGATCAAGTTTATATTTATATCCAAAAACCCAATTTTTACATTGGCGCGTTACGTTCAGAAAATGTTCTCCCCCGATAACTTCCGGTGAATAGACACATTTAATTTACGGAAGAACTCATAACGTTGAAAAACAATTATTTAAAGAATTAGAGATAATCTACTCCTTTATGCAGCCACTTTGTCAGATTTCAAAATAACTTTACGGAAAAAGCACATTGTTCAATATTCTGAGTACAGAACTTAGTCTTCAATGCTAAGCTATACAGTTAGCCTACAACCCCGAAGATGACAAATCTCTAAAAATATGTTTGAAATATTTACTTACCTTTGCTGATCTTTGGCGGAATGCACTCGGAAGGGCACCCACTTCCACAAGAAATGTTCATTTGTTCTGCAAAGCCCATCATTTATTTCCAAATACGTCCATTTTGTTGACCCATCCAGAACACTTTACAATGCCATGTGGCGCAAATACGTAGACGAAATGGCCAAAAGTTCCATTACCGTTTGTAGAAACACGTCAAACGATGTTTACAATCAATCCTTTAGGGTATTTTTTAACGTAAAATTGCGATAATTTTACAACCGGGCGATAGGTATTCGTCATACAAGAAAAATAAAACAACAGCTAAGACACGTGGATGCGCGTCATAAGACACCTGTTCTCAGACTGGCCAGGGATTGAACGAGCCAGAATTTTCTGCCCGGTTACAGATGACGGATGAAAGCAGTTCCTAGAGATTGTTGACAGCCAATGGAAGAGTTAGGAGGTACAACGTAAATCCTGTCATTGTAGTTTTTCAAGGGATTCAAAAGGAAACTACATTTTGAATTTCTCCCACTTCCTGACTCAATTTTCCTCAGGTTTTTTGCCTGCCATATGAGTTCTGTTATACTCACAGACACCATTCAAACAGTTTTAGAAACGTCAGAGTGTTTTCTAGCCAAATCTACTAATTATATGCATATTCTAGTTTCTGGGCAGGAGTAGTAACCAGATTAAATCGGGTACGTTTTTTATCCGGCCGTGAAAATACTGCCCCCCTATCCCAAAGAAGTTAAGGACAACAAAGTCAAGGTATTGGAGTGTCCATCAAAAAGCCCTGACCTTAATCATATAGAAAATGTGTGGGCAGAACTGAAAAGGCGTGTGTGATCAAGGAGACCTACAAACCTGACTCAGTTACACCAGCTCTGTCAGGAGGAATGGGCCAAAATTCACCCAAATTATTGTGGGAAGCTTGTGGAATGCTACCCGAAACCTTGACCCAAGTTAGACAATTTAAAGGCAATGCTACCAAATACTAATTGAGTGTATGTAAACTTCTGACCCACTGGGAATGTGATGAAAGAAATAAAAGCAGAAATAAATCATTCTCTCTACTATTATTCTGACATTTCAAATTCTTAAATTTAAGTGGTGATCCTAACTGACCTAAGACAGGGAATTTTTAATAGGATTAAATGTCAGGAATTGTGAACAACTGAATTTAATTGTATTTGGTTGAGGTGTATGTAATCTTCCGACTTCAATTGTACATTTTGAACCTTTCTAATCATATAGTATCCCAAGATTGTGAGCTAAAAATGAAAACCTTTCTTTCGAGTATTATTTGACTGACTATGCCTTTCCATATTTCCCAACACTGCTATTTTAAGTGAATGTTGTGATTTAAAAAAAATATATATTCCTGGACTTGTGACCAGAAACAAGCTACGTAGGGGAAATACCAGAATACATGATCTAGTGATTCTGTCTTTTCGCAGCAAAATCTACAGAGCTGAGATTTTTGTATGCCCCATATATACAGTGGCAAGAAAAAGTATGTGAACCCTTTGGATATACCTGGATTTCTGCATGAATATGTCATAACATTTTATCTGATCTTCGTCTAGGTCACAACAATATACAAACACAGTCTGCTTACATTTACATTTTAGCAGACGCTCTTATCCAGAGCGACTTACAGTAGTGAATGCATACATTTCATAATTTTATTTTTTCCCCGTACTGGTCCCCCATGGGAATCGAACCCACAACCCTGGCGTTGCAAACACCATGCTCTACCAACTGAGCCACACGGGACATGCTTAAACTAACACACAAACAATTATATGTTTTCATGTCTTTATTGAACACACCGTGTAAACATTCACAGTGCAGGGTGGAAAAAGTATGTGAACCCTTGGATTAAATAACTGGTTGACCATCCTTTGACAGCAATAACCTGACCCAAATGTTTTCTGTAGTTGCGGATCAGACCTACACAACAGTCAGAAGGAATTTTCGACCATTCCTCTTTACAACACTATTTCATTTCAGCAATATTCTTGGGATGTCTGGTGTGAACTGCTCTCTTGAGGTCATGCCACAGGATCTCCATCGGGTTGAGGGTTCCGTGTGGCTCAGTTGGTAGTTGGTAGAGCATGGTGTTTGCAATGCCAGAGTTGTGGGTTTGATTCCCACGGGGGACCAGTACGGAGAAAAAATGTATGAAATGTATGCATTCACTACTGTAAGTCGCTCTGGATAAGAGTGTCTGCTAAATGACTAAAATGTAAAAATGTTGAGGTCAGTGACTGGGCCACTCCAGAAGACACTGACTGGGCCACTCCAGAAGCCGTATTTTCTTCTGTTGAAGCTATTTTGTTGATTTACTTCTGTGTTTTGGGTTGTTGTCCTGTTGCATCACCCAACTTCTGTTGAGCTTCAATTTGTGGACAGATAGCTTAACATTGTCCTGCAAAATGTCTTGATAAACTTGGGAATTCATTTTTCCGTCGATGATAACAAGCTGTCCAGGCCCTGAGGCAGCAAAGCAGCCCCAAACCATGATGCTCCCTCCACCATACTTTACAGTTGGGATGAGGTTTTGATGTTGGTGTGCTGTGCCTTTTTTTCCTCCACACATAGTGTTGTGTTTTCCTTCCAAACAACTCAACTGTAGTTTCATCTGTCCACAGAATAGTTTGTCAGTAGCGCTGTGGAACATCCAGGTGCACTTTTGCAAACTTTAGACTTGCAGCAATGTTTTTTTGGGACAGCAGCGGCTTCTTCCGTGGTGTCCTTCCATGAACACCATCCTTGTTTAGTGTTTTACGTGTTGTAGACTTGTCAACAGAGATGTTAGCGTGTTCCAGAGATTTTTGTAAATCTTTAGGTGACACTCTAGGATTCCTCTTAAGCTCATTGAGCATTCTGCGCTGTGCTCTTGCAGTCATCTTTGCAGGGTGGCCACTCCTAGGGAGAGTAGCAACAGTGCTGAACTTACTCCATTTATATACAATTTGTCTTACCGTGGACTGATGAACATCAAAGCTTTTAGAGATATTTATGTAACCCTTTCCATCTTTATGCAAGTCAACAATTCTTAATCTTAGGTCTTATGAGATCTCTTTTGTTCGAGGCATGGTTCACATCAGGCAATGCTTCTTGTGAATAGCAATCTCAACTTTTGTGAGTGTTTTTTATAGGGCAAGGTAGCTCTAACCAACATCTCCAATCTCGTCTCATTGATTGGACTCCAGGTTAGCTGACTCCTGACTCCAATTAGCGTTTGGAGAAGTCAATAGCCTAGGGGTTCACATACTTTTTCCAACCTACACTGTGAATGTTTAAATGATGTGTCCAATATAGACAAGAAAAATACAATTTCTGTGTTATTAGTTTAAGCACACTATGTTTGTCTATTGTTGTGACTTAGATGAAGATCAGATCAAATTTGATGACCAAATTATGCAGTAATCCACATAATTCCAAAGGGTTCACATACTACCATTTTTGACCAACGGATGAGCCTTTCTTAATAATCTACTGGAGAACCATTTTGGATTTAAGTATAACTTATGTATGAGTGAAGCTTAGGCATGTTTAATTTTGTCTGGCTTTACATTCCAAATATAATGACTTTTTTTGCTCATATGATTTAAAAATGAGTCGTCTGGAGTAGGCAGTGCCAATAGTAAGTAAGTAAACTGTTATAGGACCCAAAAGTGAATCAATGTGATTTACCTCTCGATGGCGGCAGAATCTTAACTATTTTTGCAAACTTTCTATTGAAATTGATTCTGGTAAATTCATTTATATTTTTTGAGATGTGAATACCATGTATGCCTACTTCACCATCCACCCATTTTATTGGTAAACTACAAGGTAGTGTAAACACTGTGTCTTTTAGCAATCCAGTACATAACATGACACACTAGTCATAATTAGGTTTAGAAAAGTGATCAAGATCAAGAAAAAACTTGAGTCATCGGCATACACATTGTTTTTATTCCCTGGATTTCTAACCCCTTGATGTTCTTGTTGGATCTAATTTTAATAGCTAGCATTTCAATGGCCATAATACATCGATATAGAGACAACGGACAGCCTTGTTTTACTCCTCATAAAAGCTCAATATGTCTGAGAAGTAACCATTATTTACTATTTTACATCTGGGGTTCCTGTACATAACTTTAACCCATTGTATAAGAGATTCACCAAAATTAAAGTAACCCAGACATTTATATATAAATTCTAGTCGTACTTTATCAAACGTCTTTTCAAAATCTGCTATGAAGACCAGGCCTTGGTTTCACCAGGATTTTCGCATCACAACATTGAGTGTAAGAGGCCTCCAGTTTTTTAAATGGATTGGATCTTTATACTTACCACCTGGGTCCTGTTTTAGAACTAATGAAATCAGACCTTCTTGTTGAGTACCTGAAAGTATAATTTTTTTAGGAGTAATTAAAACATGCTAATAATAGATCTTTGAGTACATCAAAAAAGGCTTGATATACCTCTACTGTTATACCATCAAGCCCTGGTGTTTTTCCAGACTGAAAATATTGAATTGCCTCAAAAGGTTCATCTTCTGTAAGTTGGCCTTTACACAGGTCTTTCTGTAATTGTGTTAATTTTACATTTATTAATATTATTATTATTATTAGGAAAAAAATCCTTACAGTTATACAGTGGAAATGGAGGAGACTGAAAAGAAAACAAATGCTGAAATATTTTGCTTCCTCTTTCAAAATATAATTTGGTGAATCATGGATGACTTTTTGGTAGCATTTCTATGTTGAAAGTTTCAAGAAAAATGTATTTTTCACTATTTTCCATCCAATATCTTTCTAATCAGACTCCTCTCAATGGCTAAAACCTCTGGTCTAGCATACTGATAATATAGAGTCTAGACTATAGTCATGCCTCTGTACGGAATCACAACTCACTTATATAGAGCAGTCAGACCCATTGCCCTCACCTTGGCTGGTGGTTATGATTTTTCCTTCTCACTTGTGCTGTAATTATAGCTAAGACCAGCTGATTAAAGGCCAGTGGAGTGTCCCACTGTCACTCTCTCCATGCCAACGCGCTGACAAGGCAGCAGCTAATTGCAGGACCAGGATGTTAATTGAAACCTTACTTGGTGATTAACACATTTCCAAAGCATTGAAACAACCTCGGCTATGATTAATATACACCTGTCATAACTAATTGCATTAATACTAAAGAATGATTAGGCCTGTCTTGCTCTGTCTTCCAGTCGTCCTCCACTCCTCCAACACATACTCTTGCCTTGACTAACAAACCTCTGATGAATAGTAGAACATAGCAGATGATCAAGACCTGTCGGTCGGTCATGTTTTCATTCTATATCAAAGGAGCCTATCCAAAAATAAATATATTTGTTAGACATGTATATTTTTAGTCTCAAGGGAACTATCATTTGAGTTGTACATTTATTGTCTTTGAACTAATGTCATTACATGAGGGTTATGCTACTGTATAATGATTGAATTTAACAGTGGCTTTTATTTTGGTGTCCCTTTAGACCACGAGCGGATCGGGAAGGACTCGTCCTATGAGCAGGAGGGGAAGGTCCAGTTTGTGGTTGATGCAGTTTACGCCATGGCTCACGCCTTACACAACATGCATAAGGAGCTCTGTCCAGGGAAAGTGGGCCTCTGCTCCAAAATGGAAACCATCAATGGAACCATGTTGCTCAAGTTCATTCGCAACGTCAACTTTACAGGTTTGTCTTTGTAATGCAAACAACAAACACCCGTGAACATATGCAAGGATGCAGATACACAAACAATCACTATACAAATGAACACATTAGCAAAGGCATCAGCGTTTCCTACATCTCTTGTCTGTAAGACAAAGCCTTACACCATACATTTGTAAAGCCGCTTTATCAATTGAAACAGACTTTGAAACGCCAGCTTTGTTCTTCCCACCACATTTACTTGAATGATGTGTCTTACGAGTGTAATTATTTTGAAAACAAACCGTAATGAAAGAAACAATGTGGTTCTATGGCCACCTGAAATACCCCAGTCTACCAGAGAGCAGCATGAAAATGCCTCCCCGAAATAATCTGTTAAGAAAACATGAAAGCAAAAGCCGACTGCAGTGCTTGCGTACAAACCGATTATTACAAGCTTACTGTTACTCAGTTCAGAGAACTCATCTGCATTTTTATGGAACCTCTGTTGCCTGAGAAGCATTTGAAGCTGGGGTACACTACACTGTAGTATACTGCAGTAAAAGTGGGGAAAACATACAAGTGTGCTGCTTTAATAGAATATGTTTAAAGAAAAATACCTTACAGTTGTGGTGTAAGGTAAAAAAGAGAAAGTGGACATTTGATTACAATCAGCCACACTATGTAAAGCTTGGTTAGTATTAGTTTGTAGATCCATTAAAGATCAATTGTAAAAGTTGCAATGCTAATTATTCCTGCATTTTCTGACAGAAAATGGTGCCCACACCGTCATACTCATTTTATAAACCTCAAAGTGACAACCGCAACTCCAGTCTTCATCCGTGTTGAAATTTCAAGGAAGGACAAACTCAGATTGCCTAATAACCAACCGTGTGACTGTGACTCATTGGCCTGCTAGGCTACTTTAGAGTATGGTCTCTGTCTGATGTCACTTTCATCTGTTCTAATAAGGTGCTGCTAATTATAAGTGAGCAGAATGTCAGAGTGACACAGTTCAGACAATCAGGCGTAATGCAACACGTGCATCCTGACACCCACAGACTACTCAGACCCTCTCTTAGAGCCAATTATATGGTAATGAATGCCCTGTTTGGATGGAGGTGTGGTGTGATACTAGAGGAAGGCACAATCCAGTTGAAGAATGGAAGGGAAAGCTGTAGGGGCAGAATAGAAAAGCTGAACCGCATAATGGGAGGGCTGGCTTATCACAGGGCTCTGATGCACTGCTTATAATGTTCTGCACAAAAAGAGACAAAGAGAGTGTATATTAAGTAGGCATACCAACTAGGGATGTGCATTATTTCCTTACAAGACGATTCGATATGTACAGTGCATTCGGAAAGTATTCACACCCCTTGACTTTTTCCACATTTTGTTACGTTACAGCCTATAAAAAAAAAATGTAAATCGCTTTTTTCCCTCATCAATTCACACACAATACCCCATAATGACAAAGCAAAAACAGGTTTTTAGAAATGTTAGCAAATTAAAAAAATATACAACAACTGAAATATCACATTTACATCAGTATTCAGACCATTTACTCAGTACTTTGTTGAAGCACCTTTGGCAGTGATTACAGCCTGGAGTATTCTTGGGTATGATGCTACACGCTTGGCACATCTGTATTTGGTGAGTTTTTCCCATTCTTCTCTGCAGATGCTCACAAGCTCTGTCAGGTTGGATGGGGGGCGTCGTTGCGCAGCTATTTTCAGGTCTCTCCAGGGATGTTTGATCGGGTTCAAGTCCTGGCTCTGGCTGGGCCACTCAAGGACATTCAGAGACTTGTCCTGAAACCACTCCTGCGTTGTCTAAAAAAAAACACAGCATGATGCTGCTACCACCATGCTTCACCATAGGGATGGTGCCAGGTTTCCTCCAGATGTGACGCCTGGCATTCAGGCCAAAGAGTACAGTCTTGGTTTCATCAGACCAGAGAATCTTGTTTCTCATGGTCTGAGAGTCCTTTAGGTGCCTTTTGGCAAACTCCAAGCAGGCTGTTATGTGCCTTTTACTGAGGCATGGCTTCCATCTGACCACTCTACCATAAAGGCCTGATTGGTGGAGTGCTGCAGAGATGGTTGTCCTTCTGGAAGGTTCTCCCATCTCCACAGCGGAACTCTGGAGCTCTGTCAGAGTGACCATCGGGTTCTTGGTCACCTCCCTGACCAAGGCCCTTCTCACCCGTTTGCTCAGTTTGGCCAGACGGCCAGCTCTAGGAAGATTCTTGGTGGTTCCAAGCTTCTTCCATTTAAGAATGATGGAGACCACTGTGTTCTTGGGGACATTCAATGCTGCAGAAATGTTTTGGTACCCTTCCCCAGATCTGTGCCTCGACACAATCCTGTCTCGGAGCTCTACAGACAATTCCTTCATCCTCATGGCTTGGTTTTTGCTTTGACATGCACTGTCAACTGTGGGACCTTATATAGACAGGTGTGTTTCCAAATCATGTCCAATCAATTGAATTTACCACAGGTGGATTCCAATCAAGTTGTAGAAACATCTCAAGGATGATCAATGGAAACAGGATGCACCTGAGCTCAATTTCGAATCGCATAGCAAACGGTCTGAATACTTATGTAACTAAGGTATTTCAGTTTTTTATTTTTAATACATTTGCAAAAATGTCTTATTATGGGTTATTGTGTGTAAATTGATGACGAATATAAATTAATGTAATCCATTTTAGAATAAGGCTGTAACGTATCAAAGTCAAGGGTTCTGAATATTTTCCAAATGCACTGTATCTACTGTACCAGTCAAATGTTTGTACACACCTACTCATTCAAGGGGTTTTAAAAAAAAAATAATTCTACATTGTAGAATAATAATGAAGACATCACATTTATGAAGTAACACATATGGAATCATGTAGTAACCAAAAAAGTGTTAAACAAATCAAAACATATTTTATATTTGAGAGTCTTCAAAATATCCACCCTTTGCCTTGATGACAGATTTGCACAGTCTTAGCGGAATGATATAGCCGTCTGTAGCGCGGGTACATTTCTTTATCAGGGGTACTTCGGGGAAACGACCCCTAACTTCCTCCATACTGAACACAGAGACATACAAATGGTATCCACAAGTTCATCTGACTCTAGGGAAGTAGATAAAGGGCCTCTTTGCCAAAATCCCAAGGTATCCCTTTAAGAATTCAAAGTTAATGCCTGAACTTAACCCTAACCTTAAAAATTTGGAGCTAATGCCTAAACTTCACCTTAAACACTTTGAAATTTGATCTTTGTTGCAAATTTGAAAATGGACAATTGAGAAACATGGATGATAGTCTAATTCTGACGTGCGACTGAGAGCAGAAACAGGCCGCCTACCTCGTGTTGCTGGGCACAGTGAGTAGGCTACTGATATTCGCTGGGGCTGTTCAGCCTGCCAAATGACTTGTAGATCAATGACTGTCAACACAGTTACATGCAGATCGACACTGAAGGAGAGGAGGCATCAGTTGTCAGAAAATATGAATCACTCAGTCTCATTTAAATCAATCAGTCTCACTGACTTATCTTTATCTACCTAATTTACCTTTGAAGGGAATTGTTTGTCTGCAAAATATAAAACAAAAGGGCAGCCTTCTCTTACAAGGAAGAAGCTTTGTCCTGTTATCATGTTTTCTCCTTCTTTAGACAACCAACCACAAGTTGTGGCCAGAATGTAGACTGTGTTTGTGTGTTTGTGTGTGGTGGGGCATTACTTGACAATGCAAATTATAGTTAGAATTCAAAGTCAAAAGATTGTTTGCATATTCCTCAACTAAGCCAACATATGGAATTGTTTTGAGATGATGATACCATGGATCATTTAGCAATTTGATTTTCATTTTAGGACACCTTTAGGTATCTTTTTTTTATTTTAATGTATTTTTTAAAATACTACATTTGGCCTTTACTACTATAGCCCCTAGAAACGCATTTAATAACGCATGCATAAATGGCAAAAAAGATAGTCGTCTATAAATGTACCATAAGGAATGAGGTTTTGATGTATCTGTCCTATATCTAGGCGATATAAGCAAGCTCAGGAAATATTTTAGTTTTTTTGGACACATATTTAACCCCTTATTTTTTGCGGGCACAAAACTACCTCCATACTTCCATTCGTTTGCATATGTTATCTTTAGATGAGTCCCATCACACAAAATGGAGAAACCATCATATTCGTGAGAGTTTCCCCTTTCCAAACCATTCATACACTACAGACATTTTCATGAGAAAACAACAGATTTTCAGGATGTCTCATGGTCTTACATGAGACCTTCCACTGCAGATGCGGAAAGCCGACAGACGGATGCGGTGGATTGAAACGCAGCCCATCTCCAGCTTAAACTGACAGATTTTGATGAGGATTTTTTTATTATGGTACTTAGATTGATGCACAGGTTCGTCAATAGACTCTAGATTAAGCTCCCTTTACTCCTCTTTTGACATCCAGCCTACCCCTACCACCTTATCCAACCTAGCAGTAGCACTCCCTATAGAAAAGGACTTGAATGCCTGTGACGAAGCTGACTCGGTAGCTCTCGTCATGAAAGTGCATTATTTATTTCCCCTTAGAAATTGTTTAGCGCTTTCATATTTCCCCATATATCTAGTAATTAATGTATCCTAAAGGTATATACTTTTGTTCTTTTGCCAGTATCATGGGTATTTACTGTGCGCAAGGCAAGGTTAATTATGTGTCGAGGAAATGTTTGGTCGAGTTGCATTGTGACGCATTTCAGTTTCCTATTTAAATGCAGAAATGTACCATTTTGCAATCCTCCAAGCATGAACACTTGCTACACTGACGAGAAATAAGTTTGTTTATTTCCTTATTGTAACGTGTCCTGTGTCTGAAGTTTGCGTATCTCGGAACTTCATCTCGTCTCATGTCTGTGTGTAATGGACGGGTGCACGGCTCCATAAGTAATATGTTTTGCCTCCTGCTGGCCTGCAGAACTATTGCTATTAAATGTGTATTCATTAATGGAAAGTATTTCCGCTTAGAGGATAAGCAGGAATGTTTAAGATGTTTATTTAAATGGCATATGTAATTGTGGGTATAATGAAGATGTCTGTTACATGATTTAATATGTTATATTTGGGTAAAGAGCTCCATGGTTAATTGTATGGTCCATATGGAGTGGCCGTAGGTATAAAGGTACAGTACCTGTTAGTTCAACCTGTGAACTGGGGAATTATGTTCTAGCTCTGGTATGTGAGCTGTGTGGGGAGGCTGTCCATTGCCTGGTATACCCCAACTTGCTATTTATGGTTTGGCAAGGTAGGCCTGATTGAAGCTTAGGTTTTTGATTTAGATTCAATCCAGTATTTTGAGAGTCTGTTCATTTGTTGATACCTTTTGTAGATTATGTAATATTCATTGGATATCGTCATTCACCGGGAACCACCACAACAATGACCTTTACCTGCATTACTGGAAGACTTCTCAGTAATAAAACTCAAAAGTATTGCGGTTAGACCTAAGAGGAACTAAAAATCAATGACAAAAACACATTACCGGAAGGATGTATTGCCTTCAACAGTCTTATTGTACATTAGAATTTAAAATGTAAAAGATTTTAAGGATAACAAGTGTTAACATGATCCCAGTCTATTCTGTATGGGACCTGGAAGCACCCATGCTGACTAGAGGAAAGGAGGCAATTCCTGATATTGTTGAGGAGGTTGATTCTTGTTGATGTTAGTCCTACCACCATATTATCTATTTTTTCAGAAACAATGCTTCTGCTGCACTGGCAAAATTGTATCATATTCGGGGGATAGCATAGCTTACATTGTGAATTCCCTTCGTTCAAAGAAAGCGAGATTAGAGATAAAATGCTACAAATACCCATATCCATTACATTGAAACCCAGCGGCTTTACTTTAATTAAAAGCATAGAACTGTTAACATTTTTGTGATTGTAGGATGGCTGAGATTGTTAGTTCAGCTAGAAAAATACAATGTACTTCTGCATTCTTCAACAAACAATGGATATTTTCCTCAGTGAGTAGCCATAAGCAAACCTTCAAGTCAAGAGGGACCTGGCACATATGAACTTGCCGATTTGTAAATCCAGTTAATTGTTGCAACTGCCTGCATATGAAATTTGAATTACAGAGTGGGGAAGCATAAACGCCAAATGCCATCCTCCCTGCCAGGCAACTAACAAAATTACATGCCATGACAAACTGCAAGGGTAGGGTAAAATACAGCTTGGAATTCAATGCAGCCTCTTTTGTGAGTTCGGTATTACTAAGAAATAACAGGGAGAGGCTGACAGGACAATCAGCCACAGCATTGGCTGACTAATAACCAAGAAAGGCTGGGCCTCCATTTAAAGTGGTTGTAAATTATTGCGTGTCATTGTCACCACTGAATCCTTGTGTTTTCAAAGCCTACTTTAGCATTTACAGGGAAATGTAGAAGATTGTGATAGTTGTGTATCTTCACTGTTAGTTTGGTTGAGGAGGCTGCAGCACTAACAGTGGCTGGGGGGGGGGTTGTGGAGTTGTTACAGATACAGTATAATCATATATATTGTTTGTTGTTTTACATGTGCTCCATGTACTTTAAGTGTGTTTTATTCTGTTTTTCTCTGTGATTGAACCCCAGTTATGATTATGGATTTGTGGTTTGAATGCAGGTCACTTGAGACCTTAGGGTAAACCACTGTGCATACAGTACAGCCCTTACCTTACGGGTTTTCAGCAGCTGTTCTGAAATTCATTTTTTTAATGTTCAGAGTCAAACTCATGGAAGAGTAACCCCTTGAAAAACCTTGAATATGTATATCACATACAGTACCAGTATGGAGAGTATATAAAAACGAATCCACAAGACACTCAACCATCATCATGAGATGTATTTATGGATACTATTTTTACATCTAACCTTATTATTCAGTACAATGTATGTCATATTTACATAATGTAGGCAACTCAAATTATTCTAATATTACATAGTTGTACTTAACAGACTTTTACACTTCTAATAACTTTCAAAGAGTCAGTCAGTAGTAGGGTTAACATCATTGGTTCTTAAGAATGAACAATGTTTAAAACAAAATGTGTTTCAGCTGACTGGACAGTATTTTACAAGGCTGTAGACCCTATAGACCCCTCAAACTCAACTCTGGACCTCGAAGCCAGTGCCACTGCATTTCTCCATTGTTCCCCTCTGATCAGGGACAGATTTAGACCTGGGACACCAGGTGTGTGCAATTAATTATCAGGTAGAACAAAAAACCAGCATGCTCCAGACCTCATAGGGTAAGGTTCTGAGTACCCCTGCTATAGACTATTGCCTCAGTATTCAACCATATGATGCCAGTTTTCACACATTCAATAAGTAACGACTTTGACAAAACTACAGTAGAGCAATAACCTCTGAGATAAAATGTAAAATTATATAGAAAGTTGACTCCATAAAAGTCTTGGAAGTCTTGCCCATGGAAGGCTCTTGAAGAGGTAAAGTGTGCCAATACCAGTCTATCTAAAGGTTGCCAATTTTATCTGGCACTAGATAAACCTTTCTAATTCATATATTTTCAATGACTCACACAGTACTTCATCAAAACGAAATGAAAGTGACTTGTATATGAATACAATTGTTCACTTGTGGACATTGCCCCTTAGAAGCTATTCTCTTTAGCTATAGAGCGACGGATACCTTTTGACTTAAGTAGATAGTGAGTGGAGCAGAGAGAATGTACGGGTCACATTCTTAGCGATGAGAAACATGATTATAAACTGGATGTGTTCAATGTGCGTGTATCTCTTTGAAAGTGGGATGACCAACTCTTCTACGAGAACTCATTCCATATAGATTAGATATGCTTAGCTACAGAGAAAACATTTGATTGAGGTTCCCCATAAGGGATATTTCTATGCTGTTCTGAAGCACAAAAAAACATCCACTATCCATCCTAAGCCCATATTATATTTAAACAGGAAGTAAGCACTAAAATGAACCATCTTGTATTTCGAATCTTCTTTTAAAATCTAAGCTTTCTTATCCACTAACCTTCACAGCCGAGATCTGAGACCTGACTTGCAAGCACACCTATGTGTATTGCTTTGAAGTGTTGGAGTGTGTGATATCAAGTCCACCAAAGTGAGCTGCAACCATATTTTAAAGGGATGTGATATGGGGAGGAGAGAGAATGAAAGAGAAAGAAAGAGATCCTCTCTATGGCCTTCTTTCTTTATCCGCATCTATCCACAGCCACATTCTCTATGGGGCAGCTGGCTACGGTGCTCTACTCGGCTCCCAACAGAAAATCACAGGATCCCCACACCCCTCATTTGACACAGTGAGGGGTTTGTGAGCTTGCTCAGGTCCAGGACCAGGCAGGAACACACAGAGAGGAAGAGGTGTGTGTGTGTGGGGGGGGCTTACTGTAGTAATCAGGCCCCATGCTGTCATTAGACAGCGCTCTGAGGGGACTTTGGGGGCAATGTGTAACAAAACAACAGGCAGAATGAAAGAGAGTGAAATTATATGAGAATGGGCACAGACATGAGCTGTGGTCCGACACCCAGGGGAAAGTCCCACATGGCTGTCAGCATCCATTTTACTCCCCTCATTTATAACAGTATGGTAGAGAACTCATGCCCCAGCAGCTTAGACCTCATGTAACGCTATTCACATATAGCGTATGATGAAATTAAAGACCAAGAAAAGATTTTCTCACTACAGCTTTTATGAATAAACAAATACTTTATTACATAATTTCAAATAATGAAATGACCCTCTACCCTCCAGTGTTTCTGATGAAATGTTTAATAACTCTACTGTACATGTGGATGTTCATACCAAGGTTGTTATAGTTTCATATTGTGTACAAAGAATGTGGATTTTATTAACAAAAATGTCCCTTTTAATTTTTCTGCAGGAATTGCGGGCACTCCAGTGATCTTCAATGTTAACGGAGATGCCCCTGGTCGCTATGAGATCTATCAGTACCAGATGAAACACAACACCACAGAATACAAGATCATCGGCCACTGGGCAGACCAGCTCCATTTAGAAGTATGGCTATTTCTCTCATTATGACTTCCACTTGTTTATTGCATGGCACCAGTCAAGGTTTTCAGTAATGTGAATCCAAGTAAATAACATATGCAGTTAGAAATAGAGTCTGTGAAGGTTTATACAGTACACCATATTTTTAGGTGAAAAAAGATGCACTGGCTAAAAACATGTCATATTAAACCATGATATGAATGCATTATTCATTACTGTATCCATAGCAGTCCATGCACCTTGCCTTGAGTTGGGTTGCTTTACCATCAAATTCATTCAGGACCTGGGATTTATCTATATCACAATAGGGCAGTAGATATCAGGGGCCGGCTGTGGGGTTACTGTTGCACACTAAATCCAGTTTTACCATTTTCATAGATTCCCCCTAGCTGTTGTGAAATGCAGGCCCAGGGATAGAGATAGTAATATTCACAAAACGCTAACAACCATGTTGCCATTCAGAGATTGTTTACTTAGCTGATTCAGATTCTAAACCAGGCCATTTCAGGTAACCTGCAGGCATCCAAAACATATGATAATAAACAAAATAATGGCAAAAAGACAAGGTCATTATGTAAAAGCCTTACCATATTTCCACATTTGCTCATTCTACCTAATTAGGTGGAAAGTGTCTTTTAAGCAAGGCTTATGTGGCTGAGAAGAGGACAGATACATTATGTCGTTTCCTGCTGAGTTACACTATTTGCAAAAGTATGTGGACACCCATTCAAATGAGTGGATTCGGCTATTTCAGCCACACCCATTGCTGACTGAGGTGTAAAATTGATCACACGGCCATGCAACCTCCATAGCCAACATTGGCAGTAGAATGGCATTACTGAAGAGCTCAGTGACTTTCAACCTGGCACCGTCATTGGATACCACCTTTCCAACAAGTCGGTTTGTGAAATTTCTGCCCTGCTAGAGCTGCCCAGGTCAACTGTAAGTGCTGTTATTGTAAAGTGGAAACATCTAGGAGCAACAACAGCTCAGCCTCGAAGTGGTAGGCCACACAAGTTCACGGAATGGGACCGCCGAGTGCTGAATCGCGTAAAAATCGTCTGTCCTCGGTTGCAACACTCACTACCAAGTTCCAAACTCCTTCTGGAAGCAACGTCAGCACAAGAACGGTTTGTCGGGAGCTTCATGAAATGGGATTCCAATGCCGAGCAGCCGCACACAAGCCTAAGATCACCATGCACAATGCTAAGCGTCGGCTGGAGTGGTGTAAAGCTCGCCACCATTGGACTCTGGAGCAGTGGAAACGTGTTTTCTGGAGTGATGAATCACACTTCACCATCTGGCAGTCCGACGGATGAATCTTGGCAGATGCCAGGAGAGAATGCTACCTGCCCCAATGCATAGTGCCAACTGTAAAGTTTGGTGGGGGAGGAATAATGGTTTGGGGCTGTTTTTCATGGTTTGGGCTAGGCCCCTTAGTGCCAGTGAAGTGAAATCTTAACTCTGCAGTATACAATGACATTCTAGACGATTCTTTGCAGAAATGGTTTGTTGAGATCGTTGTGGAAGAACTTGACTGGCCTGCACAGAGACATGACCTCAACCCCATCAATTACCTTTGGGATAAATTGGAACACTGACTGTGAGCCAGGCCTATTAACCCAACATCAATGCCCAACCTCACTAATGCTCTTGTGGCTGAATGGAAGCAAGTCCCCGGCAGCAATGTTCCAACATCTAGTGGAAAGCCTTCCCAGAAAAGTGGAGGCTGTTATAGCAGCAAAGGGGGGACCAACTCCATATTGGTGTAGTCGTCTTGTTAGATGGTGTTTTTTTTAAATGGTCCTTAAAAACAGATGTCTTTCATCCCACCCCCTTGTGTTTGGATTTATTCTAATCCACTAAAAGTTAATTGAATTGTGCCCTCATGCATATGTAATATTCCTTTTTAATATGCAACAACATAAACAAGATAGTTGCGGCCACACAACTTTAACAGGCAGCTCAACCGAGTGGGTCATCTACATTTTGGCCAATTGTATTCCTGAATGCTGGTCATTGACCTAATGCACAGCCAACAATTCCTGTCCTTTCAAAATAGAAGTTTACCCTTCTAAATTAATTATATTCAATTTACTATCTATTAAGTTATATATGAATAGCTTTTAATTAATATATTAATACCAAGAAAGTGATATTTCTCCATTTCTATTTTAGATTTAAAATGATAAAATAGTAACAAAGTATAGTTTTATTGACCTATTAATGAACTGCTGTTAATGTAAATGGTTAGCTTACTGATATATCCTAGATCCCTAGTTAACCGTTGGTAATCTGAACATAGTAGACTACATCATTTCTGAAGAGGTGTCATTTCAGAATGAGGGGTGCTGTAGCTCTGCTGGTGTTGTTATTCTGTCTGTCGAGGGCATGAGCTCAGGAAAGGAGGAGGGGTCAGAGAATGACATCATTCAACAGAGTGACAATGAACAGGTAGTGAGCAGGGTGAGGGATTCAGATTAAGAGCCAAAGGCCTGAGGAAACAGAGACAACCCACAACTGACTGGCAAGGCCACCACACACACACCTGCAGTACACTCCTCTCCCCCGCCCCCTTCCCCTGCCTGCCTGCCTGCCTGCCTGCCTGCCTGCCTGCCTGCCTGCCTGCCTGCCTGCCTGTCTGCCTGCCATGTACTCAATCATACTTATACATTCATTATATATACCCATTGATTCTTAAAGAATCTAACTTATAAATGCCTTATGAGCTTAGTTCAACTGTCATACCCCATCAGAACCCAAAATAAAATACTGTTTTACTCCAATGTTTGTAAAGAATGTAAATGTAAACAAACACTGAAAACATGGTTAAAGCTATACTTTTGATATCATGGAGGGTCAGTCCTGGCATCCATACCTCCTGTCTATGAATTTGAGAGTGATAACATTTCTACAGGCCCATACCTCAGCTTTTTACAAAAATGATCAAGTTATCTACAGATCTTAATTTGATACTGTTTGCTACAGCAGGAAAATTATCCTGCACCAACAGGAAATGTGAATTATTATGTGTATTATAATTAATGGACATGTTTGTAGGGTGTGATACATTTTTCGTAAGGGAAAATCAAGTCAGAAATTTCAAAGGGGAAATTACAAACTTCAGAAGCCTTTTTAAACCTCAAATACACTACAAGTTGTTAATTCCCTGCATTGCAGGACAGTTATCCTGCAACAGGATATTAAAATTAAGATCCTACATCTGTACTGCAAGTGTGTGTGTGGTGGCCTGACCAGCCTTTGGCTCTTAATCTGAATCACTCACCCTGCTCTCTACCTCGTCATTGTCACTCTATTGAATGATGTCATTCTCTGACCCCTCCACTCTCCTCCTTTCCTGAGCTCATGCCCTCGGCAGACAGAACAGCAATACCAGCAGAGCTACAGCCCCCCTCATTCTGAAGTGACAGCTCTTCAGCTCGTCATTAATGGGTCAATAAACACTATCATTTTTGTGACTATCTTATAATCTTAAATCTAAAATAGAAATGGAGAAATATCAATTTATCTTCAAATTAATGGATGAATTAATAGATTTCTTAATATACTGAACAAAAATATAAACACAACATGGGTGGGCCTAGGAGGGCATAGGCCCACTCACTTGGGAGCCAGGCCCACCCACTGGGGAGCCAGGCCCAGCCAATCAGAATGAGTTTTTCCCCACAAAAGGGATTTATTAGAGACAGAAATACTCCTCAGTTTCATTAGCTGTCTAGATGGCTGGTCTCAGACGATTCCGCAGGTGAAGAAGCCGGATTTGGAGGTCCT
The DNA here is from genome assembly GCF_901001165.1 of Salmo trutta. Classification (NCBI taxonomy): domain Eukaryota; kingdom Metazoa; phylum Chordata; class Actinopteri; order Salmoniformes; family Salmonidae; genus Salmo; species Salmo trutta. Next base: position 16,926,062 of record NC_042986.1, on the reverse strand, counting down.
GGACTGGCGTGGTTACATGTGGTCTGTGGTTTTTAGTTCGGTTGGGCATACTGCCAAATTCTATAAATCAACATTGGAGCAGCTTATGGTAGAGAAATGAACATTCAATTCTCTGGCAGCAGCTCTGGTCGACATTCCTGCAGTCAGCATGCCAATTGCACGCTCCCTCAAAACTTGAGACATCTGTGGCATTGTGCTGTGTGACAAAACTGCACATTTTAGAGTGGCCTTTAATTGTTCCCAGCACAATGTGCACCTGTGATATGATCATGCGGTTTAATCAGCTTATCGATATGCCACACCTGTCAGGTGGATGGATTATGTTGGCAAAGGAGAAATGCTCATGTAAACAAATCTGTGCAAAGAAATTGAGCGAAATAAGCTTTTTGTGCACATGGAAAATTTCTGAAATCTTTTATTTCAGCTCATGAAACATGGGACCAACACTTTACATGTTGTGTTAAAATGTATGTTCCATTATAGATAGTAGATGAATATAATTAAGTTAGAAGGGTGAACTATTCTGTCGTTCTGCCCCTGTGCAAGGCAGTTAACCCACTGTTCCCTGGGCGCCGATGATGTGTATGTCGATTAAGGCAGCCCCACCTCTCTGATTCAGAGGGGTTGGGTTAAATGCGGAAGACACATTTCAGTTGAATGCATTCAGTTGTACAACTGACTAAATATCCCCTCTTCCCTTTCCCTTATTTTGAAGGGACAGGAAGAGTTGGCTGGGCATTTGGCCAAGGAGAGACATTCCACATTTAACCCCACCCAATTGTGAAAATAAGTATTTTTTTTGGTTTATATGGGAAACATGAGACCAATAAAAAACAAGCCATTTTTCCATTTTTGTATGAGATAATTTTGGCAGTCAATTTTAAATGAAAATATACATATGATTTTTGTTTGGCATATTTTATCATCTCAACCAATGTAATTTAGTATGCCATTATCGGATTTCCATATTTTTTTAAACACATATTCAAAGACCGTTGAAAACCAGGAAGTGAACGTGAGCAAAACCAAACCTCATTTACCCCCAAAAATGTTTTACCAATTGTGTATCAAATGGGAAATGACAACGTTTTAAAATGTTGTTGACCTCTAAAACTTCATCACTTCAGAATGATATAATTACTAATATGTTGTTTTACAATTTGAGTAAATCTTGAAAAATATGCTCTACCAGGCAGTTGAGTTACCCATTAAAGGAATGCTATTAAGTCAAAGCTAGTGATAATGGACAATGGAGAAATATTGTTATGGGAATGTTTTATCTGTGCAAATACAAAACTCCTTTCAAATTGATATCAGTATTCCCTCTCTGGCTCTTATCTTCAATATGTTTCACAATATTATTCAGGACATGTAAATCTACTGGTAGTCTAAGCATATAAACTGTAAATGCATTCATTTACATGCATTTGACAAACAAATGTATCATATTTTATTAATATTTGATATCAGTCCTCATTTAACTAGGCCTATCTTCCATTTTAAGTAAATGAAGCGATGTAAATTCATGTATAATTTTTTGCTGATTTAAAAAGTCTATGCAAATTCCAATGCAAAATGTGTTTACTCTAATTGGGCAGCTCAACCGGTTGGTTTAAGTAATGCAAACATTATTATTATATTTTTTTTATACATATTTTTTGGGTGCCAGTTAAAGAGTTAATGACTGTTTTATTTGCATAATATAATTTTTCGATAAGTGCAAATGTTAATCTAAGTTTAATCAAATTTCATTAGGCCTATTCAAGGAAAATATGCTTTCATAAAGTACACTATAACAGTCACAGACAGAGAGATAACTCCTCCCCTCCTTCCCCTTCTCTCCACCAGACTAATGAGATGTGGTGGCCTGGTGGGACATGGCAGGTGCCCCAGTCTATCTGCAGTCAGCCCTGTCAACCTGGGGAGAGGAAAAAAACAGTGAAAGGTGTCCCCTGCTGTTGGCACTGTGAGCGCTGTGATGGCTACCAGTACCAGGCCGACACCTACAGCTGTAAGTTGTGCCGCTTTGACCTGCGGCCCAACGAGAACCACACGGCCTGCGAGGCCATCCCGATCGTCAAGCTGGAGTGGAGCTCCCCCTGGGCCGTCATCCCCGTCCTCATCGCTGTGCTGGGCATCATGGCCACCATGTTTGTGGTGGCCACCTTCATCCGCTACAACGACACCCCCATTGTGAAGGCGTCAGGGCGCGAACTCAGCTATGTGCTGTTGACGGGCATCTTCCTGTGCTACGCCACCACTTTCCTCATGATCTCAGCGCCTGACGTTGGAATCTGTTCCCTCCGACGGATCTTCTTAGGTCTGGGAATGAGTATTAGCTATGCAGCGCTGCTCACCAAGACCAACCGTATCTATCGCATCTTTGAGCAGGGCAAGATGTCAGTGAGCGCCCCCAGGTTCATCTCCCCAGCCTCCCAGCTGGTTATCACCTTCAGCCTGATCTCAGTGCAGCTCCTGGGGGTGTGCATCTGGTTCGGTGTGGACCCATCTCAGGCTATCATCGACTATGAGGACCAGCGCACGTCCAACCCGGACATGTCCCGTGGCGTGCTGAAATGTGACATCTCAGACCTTTCACTGATCTGCCTGCTTGGCTTCAGCATGCTGCTCATGGTCACCTGTACAGTGTATGCCATCAAGACCCGGGGGGTGCCAGAGACCTTCAATGAGGCCAAGCCCATTGGCTTCACCATGTACACCACCTGTATCGTCTGGCTAGCCTTCATACCCATCTTCTTTGGGACTTCACACTCAACAGAAAAGGTGAATGTTTACTTTAACAATTTTACTCTTGGCAATGATGCTTTTAAATGCATTACCTATTAATTCATAATCATCCAATTTTAAATGTTTTGTTGTTGAACTTTACTTATATTATGATAGCAACATTTTTGTTTCATTATATATCTTCAAAATTGTTTAAAACAATAATTTATGAAATCATTTAGTTATCCTTGACAGCCATTACTCATACTATCCTGTTTTGAGGAATTTTCAATTGTTGGCCGATTGAACTAGCTTGTAAAACTAGTTTGTAAGTAGCGAGCACTACGATGACAAGCAAATTAAATTCTCTCGTGTATGCCGAGGATTTGTCAAATCTGTCCAAGAGCAGATGCCATTGAAGCTAATCACAGAAAGGGGGGAAAAAGCATGTGATCCTCCTAGAACAGAGCAAAACTGGTCTACAACCCCCGTGTCTCGATAAAGAATACACATTCAAAGGTTTTGATATTATGCATAATGTGTACAATTTAATTTCGGTCTCCATTGGGTTCTAAAAATAAAGAGTCGCACACTCTATATATAAACTCCCAGTCATTTATTGGGTAAATCCACAATGTTTTGGCATCCCTGTGCCTTCTTCAGGGTCTGACCCTGAATGTATTTTTTTTTATAGCTTATAGTTTATTCGCCGTCAGTCAGCACCTCTACAGTCATGGCCAAAAGTTTTGAGAATGACACAAATATTAATTTTCACAAAGTTTGCTGCTTCAGTCTCTTTAGATATTTTTGTCAGATGTTACTATGGAATACTGAAGTATAATTACAAGCATTTCATAAGTGTCAAAGGCTTTTATTGACAATTACATGAAGTTGATGCAAAGAGTAAATATTTGCAGTGTTGACACTTCATTTCAAGACCTCTGCAATCCGCCCTGGCATGCTGTCATTTAGCTTCTGGGCCACATCCTGACTGATGGCAGCCCATTCTTGCATAATCAATGCTTGGAGTTTGTCAGAATTTGTGGGGTTTTGTTTGTTCAACTGCCTCTTGAGGATTGACCACAAGTTCTCAACGGGATTAAGGTCTGGGGAGTTTCCTGGCCATGGACTCAAAAAATCGATGTTTTGTTCCCCGAGCCACTTAGTTATCACTTTTGCCTTATGGTAACGTGCTCCATCATGCTGGAAAAGGCATTGTTCGTCACCAAACTGTTCCTGGATGGTTGGGAGAAGTTGCTCTCGGAGGAAGTGTTGGTACCATTCTTTATTCATGGCTGTGTTCTTAGGCAAAATTGTGAGTGAGCCCACTCCCTTAGCTGAGAAGCAACCCCACACATGAATGGTCTCAGGATGCTTTACTGTTGGCATGACGCAGGACTGATGGTAGCGCTCACCTTGTCTTCTCCGGACAAGCTTTTTTCCGGATGCCCCAAACAATCGGAACGGGAATTCATCAGAGAAAATGACTTTACCCCAGTCCTCAGCAGTCCAATCCCTGTACCTTTTGCAGAACATCAGTCTGTCCCTGATGTTTTTCCTGGAGAGAAGTGGCATCTTTCCTGCTCTTCTTGACACCAGGCCATCCTCCAAAAGTCTTTGCCTCACTGTGCGTGCAGATGCACTCATACCTGCCTGCTGAGCAAGCTCTGTACTGGTGGTGCCCTGATCCCGCAGCTGAATCAACTTTAGGAGATGGTCCTGGCGCTTGTTGGACTTTCTTGGGCGCCCTGAAGCCTTCTTCACAACAACTTAACCGCTCACCTTGAAGTTCTTGATGATCCAATAAATGGTTGATTTAGGTGCAATCTTACTGGCAGCAATATCCTTGCCTGTGAAGCCCTTTTTGTGCAAAGCAATGATGATGGCACGTGTTTCCTTGCAGGTAACCATGGTTGATAGAGGAAGAACAATAATTCCAAGCACCACCCTCCTTTTGCAGCTTCCAGTCAGTTATTCGAACTCAATCAGCATGACAGAGTGATCTCCTGCCTTGTCCTCATCAACACCCACACCTGTGTTAACAAGAGAATCACTGACATGATGTCAGCTGGTCCTTTTGTGGCAGGGCTGAAATGCAGTGGAAATATTTTGGGGGGATTCGGTTCATTTGCATGGCAAAGAAGAACTTTGCAGTTAATTGCAATTCATCTGATCACTCTTTATAGCATTCTGGAGTATATGCAAATTGCCATCTTACAAACTGAGGCAGCAGACTTTGTGAAAATGTATATTTGTGTCATTCTCAACTTTTGGCCATGACTGTACATACAATAATTTTATCTTGGTGTGCGCTAGCTCATATTTTTTATTCAGTCTCTGTTGGATATCATAAATGTACTGTCTGTATTGAGGACTATCGCTGTAGGAAACAAAGCAGCCATTGAATGTCCCTACAGTAATAGTCCAATTACTGAGGTAAGCTGTTTAGGAAGGTCATTTGGCAATACAAAGCAAACCGTGGCCATCTTTACAATGGTGAGAGCTGCATGGTAATTGCTGTTATTTTCAAAGAAAAGCATACAATCATGTTAACATATACACCCCGGGGGGACAGTTTTGTCTGAGCATAAGACATGTGATTCATCAGAGTGAGACCTGCAGTCTTGTACACCCACAGAAGTTAGCACTGGCAGCATGTCTGTATTATATTGGCAGGTTGACATTTATTGTCATGAATATTGCCCTAGAGGCAGAACTGAGGGATATCCGCTAGATAGACCATCCGCAAAGTCAAAATTACTGTATTTTTTTTCTTTTTGGTCTTAATTTAAGGTTAGGCATTAGGTTAAGCAGTGTGGTTAGGGTTAGGTTTAAAATCTGATTTTGTGGCTGTGCCAGCTAGTGACCACTCAGCAGAGCTGCCTCCAGAACAAGATTCATGACGAATGCACATTTTTATTTATTTTTATTTGTTATCTTCTTTGGGATAAGGGGCAGTATTTTCACGGCCGGATAAAAAACGTACCCGATTTAATCTGGTTACTACTCCTGCCTAGAATATGCATATAATTAGTAGATTTGGATAGACAACACTCTAAAGTTTCTAAAACTGTTTGAATGGTGTCTGTGAGTATAACAGAACTCATATGGCAGGCCAAAACCTGAGAAGATTCCATGCAGGAAGTGCCCTGTCTGACAATTTGTTGTCCCTCTGTTACATCTCTATCGAAATTACAGCATTTGTGCTGTAACGTGACACTTTCTAAGGCTTCCATTGGCTCTCTAAAGCCGCCAGAAAGTGGAATGGGGTGTCTGCTGTCTCTGGGCAAAGTATAGGAGCAGAGTTTGTAAGTGATCAGCCTGGGGACAGTGAGACTGGAGATGCGCTGTCACGAGAACTCGCCATGTTTTTCTTTCTCTCTTTGAATGAATACAACGTTGCCCGGTTGGAATATTATCGCTATTTTACGAGAAAAATAGCATAACAATTGATTTTAAACAGCGTCTGACATGCTTCTAAGTACGGTAATGGAATATTTTGAAATATTTTGTCACGAAATGCACTCGCGCGTTACCCTTCGGATAGTGACCTGAACGCACAAACAAAATGGAGGTATTTGGCAAGCGTCCCACCCTAGTCAACAGTACTCCTTTATGCAATCGCGGTGTCAGATTTTAAAATAGCTTTTCGGCAATAGCACATTTTGCAATATTCTGAGTAGATAGCCCGGCCATCACGGCTAGCTAATTTGACATCCACCAAGTTTGGCCCTCACCAAACTCAGATTTACTATAAGAAAAATTGGATTACCTTTGCTGTTCTTCATCAGAATGCACTCCCAGGACTTCTTCTTCAACAATAAATGTTGTTTTGGTTCCAAATAATCCATAGTTATATTCAAATAGCTCCGTTTTGTTTGTGCGTTCAGGTCAGTATCCGAAGGGTGACGCGCGAGCGCATTTCGTGACAAAAAAATTCAAAATATTCCATTACCGTACTTCGAAGCATGTCAAACGCTGTTTAAAATCCATTTTTATGCTATTTTTCTCGTAAAATAGCGATAATATTCCAACCGGGCGACGTTGTATTCATTCAAAGACTGAAAGAAAAACATGGAGTCGTCTCGTGGACGCGCATCTCCAGTGTCATTGTTCCCTGCCTGACCACTCACAAAAACTCCTGCTGTTATTCGCCCAGAGACTGCAGAGACGTCATTCCACTTTCTGGCGCCTTCTGAGAGCCAATGGAAGCCTTAGAAAATGTCACGTTACAGCAGAGATGCTGTATTTTTGATAGAGATGCCACAGAAGGACAACAAATTGTCAGACAGGGCACTTCCTGTATGGAATCTTCTCAGGTTTTGGCCTGCCATATGAGTTCTGTTATACTCACAGACACCATTCAAACAGTTTTAGAAACTTTAGTGTTTTCTATCCAAATCTACTAATTATATGCATATTCTCGTTTCTGGGCAAGAGTAGTAACCAGTTTAAATCGGGTACGCTTTTTATCCGGCTGTGCAAATACTGCCCCCTAGCCCCAACAGGTTAACTAGGCAAAATGCTAGCCTGCCTTTTATTGGTTGTGATTAGTGTGTACAATGTACATTAGGGCTACATTACTTCACTTTAACATTTTAAGGCAATCTTTTGAGGATATGCAGTGCCAAACTCTCCGGGAACTCAGAGTAAAAACCACAGATTCTAATTGAATCACCTTGCAATCACATGGAAGGGGTCTTGTTACATAAGAAGGCTCTTGTTCGTTTTTTTCCCTTGAGGCCCCCACACCATAGGCCCCCACACCGTCTCTTTTTTTCGCTTGAGGCCCCCACACCGGCCCTTTTTTCCCCTTGAGGCCCCCACACCAACCCATTCACATTTTGTGCAAAAAAAAGTTTAGACAGGCCCACTGGGCTAAAAATGGACCAGCCCATCTGGCATTTGCACAAAATGCTAGATGACCAGTTCGCCCCTGCTCCTGCTTGACTGGTAGCAGGAGTAGAGTCAGCATAGGAGATTGTGGGTGGCAGCAGTAGACTGGCAGGTAGCGATAGGGCTCTGTTAATTGTGTCATTGTCTCCTGGTTGAAAGGAGGGTGGCACAGCACCAATCTCTCCTCTGTGTTTGATAAGGAGGACAATGCAGCTGATTGGCAGGGTTGTCAGGACAGGGCTAATCATGCATGACGATATGCCATACTCTGCCAATCTGGGATGTTTAACTTCTATGTAGAGACAATGAAGAGTATGGGTTTACATTGCTATGGCCATACACATGACATAAAGCTTAAAGAGCAAATATAAGATTTGCATAATGTGTTCTTAAAAAAAATATATTTAAGGTCTATCCAATGGTTTCTTCAAAGTTTTATAAAAAGGGAAGCACTGCAGCAAAAAGGGAAAGAGGTGTAATACAGTATGTTCTGTACTGTACTGTGGAAGCAGATGATACATGCTCATTTAAAGCACAAAACAGCCTTAAATATATCCCTTATCTGGTCTTACTTCAAAGGAAGCTTATGCTGGCTTCCAACCACTGCAAACGACAATAAGTAATGACTAACATCTCGAGCATTTTTGTTGCAATTAACAAACCCCAGCCAATGGGAATACAGAAATAAAAAAATGCAGAAATAACCATTCCTGAATGCAGCTAATCTTATTAATACATTAATGTTCCGATGTTTTTATCTGTTTGGAGACGCTGCGTGATATTAGGAACCCAGATACATTTCTGGCACGTGGGATAATGCAGAGAAGTTAGAGGTAGGACTGTAGATGGGCAGGAGTGTAATCGTGGTTGCTCGAAGGGATGACCTGTTTCATGAGGCTGCCCCCATCTCACTTAACGGTCCCTGGCAATGTCTGCCTTCCACTGACAAAGGCGCCAGCATGCACAGGGCCAGGGATAGGACCATTTGGATGGTACTGTAGCTGCAGTCAGGTGCAGGCAGTCAACACGAGGCACGGCTGGTGACAGTCCATTATGTTTGATTGATCCAACCCTGCAATCCAAGTGCTGCAGCCCCAACTCCAACCAGGTCTAGCAATTCCATACAAATATGCATCATTTGATCATCTTAAACGATAAGGCTTTTATTTCTAAGGTATTTCTTAAGGATAATAGGGTGCTCATATTTTGGTCATTTAAACCTATACTACGATGTGAATGTAGTTACCTTTAGCACCTCAAACTCTGGAATGAAAGGCAGGGGCTGAAATAGCAGCTGGTTGGAGGGAGCACAGATTTGATGCCTAATCACTTTGGAGAGAAAGCTTTTTCTGCTCCTAGAACAGAAATAATGGCTTTGCATGCTGAAGTCTGTCTATCGAGCACCATTTTCCTGCTGTGGCATGAGGCACATTGGCAATCATATCAGTTTGTCAAGGCGAATCTATCTGGATGAGACCGATGGACAGGGACAGGGGTCCTGGCCCCCCTCACAGAGGTACTCCACCCTGTACTCCGGAGAGGCAGCAATATTGTGCCGGGCTCACTCAGGGACGTGTGTAATCTTCTCAGGAGATTACATACTCCCCCTCAGTCCCCCTATTGCTCTTACTTTGCTCAGGCATCCTGTCTTCTCAACCAACGTTTCTTTAGGGGCTTCATATACTGCATACATAACATATATGTTATGATTCAGTAATACATTCTTTTATTTTGTTAAGTCTTTGGGACATATGGCAGGCAGCACAACCTCTTTAAATGTATATTATTGGCTGACTGAAGTTAGAGGTGCCAAAGCACCACTATAACTATTGTTAGATTAGTTATAGCTGTTGACATTCTCATGACAGAGGACCTGTCGGGTTATTCCCTGTTGCCATACCGCTCAGTCACTCATGATGTCTGCAAATGTAATGTCAGTCTCCACCTCAGGCAAATCTGTTAGGGAGGTGGCTGGGAGCTGTGTTTCCAATTTACACCCTTCTCCCTTCTTTCATCAGTCTCGGAATAGCTCAGCAACCCTATCCCAAAGGGAGATGGAATTATGTTCCAAATAACAAGTTGTTAACAAAAAGTATTTTGCCGTTTTGTAAGAGGATAACTGTTATATATGTTCACCACAGAGAGTACGTTTATCTGATGACAATCTTCCAATCTTCAACATATTATCTTCTTTATTTTTTACAGATACAGTGCTTTTTTATTGATGATGTTGTTTTCTACTACCATACTGAATCAGCCGTACTGCCTAACAATGCAACCAGATGACCTATATCATCATGTAATTCCATTGAGAATATTATATCATTTATATGGAGAAATCACTCTCAGGCATTGTATTGATGTTCTCAAGATGTCTCTCCTTGATCCTTGCATGTAGCCATGTTTTCTGTGCACAGCTGTGAGTCACAGCTGTCTTTACACTGAGTCGATTCCAACCCCTCTACCGCAGCCCGGGACCGAGGGCAAGACATCTGTAGTACAGTCACTCATTGCGAGGCCTCCTCCATTAGTCACATATCATAAACAAACAAATAAACACACCAATAAAAACACAAACAGGAGTGGATGAATCATGCAAAGAGCACTTGAAAACAGAACAGTGTGCATTTGTCCACTCCATGTGTGTTATCACATCTGATGGTGGGGGTTTGATATTGCTGGAGAAACTACTAGAATACTTAGGGGCACTCGTACGTGTCTAAGTAGAGTTGTTTTTGTTGTAGTCTTGCATAAACAATGTATAACTAGTACTAGAATGTACTCTCACAAAGCCAAAGGTCAATGCTGTCGTGGGGAACCATATCTTGAGTAGGCTACCCTCGTCTTACCCTCTGAAACTGGATCATTTCTGTCTTACCTTATAACAACGTTTCTCTTTTTCTTCTCCATCTCCCTCCTCTCCTCCACAGATGTACATCCAGACCACGACTCTGACCATCTCCGTGAGCCTGAGTGCCTCTGTGTCTCTGGGGATGCTCTACATGCCCAAGGTCTACGTGGTCCTCTTCCACCCGGAGCAGAACGTTCCCAAGCGCAAGCGAAGCCTCAAGGCTGTGGTCACCGCGGCCACCATGTCCAACAAGTTCCCCACTAAGGGCGGCCTCCGGCCCAACGGAGAGGCCAAGTCTGAGCTGTGTGAAAGCCTGGAGACACAAGGTTAGCACAAAGGACTTTGGGTTAGGGCTGGAGCAAGAAGGGAATAGAGATCAGGGAGGAGAGAGGAAATAAGGACACATGTTTAGTTATTACAGCACTCTGTCCTTGAGTTTATGCCTTAAAGTCATTGAGTAATTTCGAGGGGAAATTATTGGGCTATAAAAATGAAAAACAATCCTCGCTTTTATGTAAACATAATTGATTTCATTGTTATTTTACACCTCAACAGCTTTGGGAAATTAGCTGGTGTTATTTTCAGGATGCAGGGAATTGGAAGGGCATTTTTTTTCCTGCCAACCCGTGTGGCATTAAGCATTGGCTGATGCTCTAAAATGTGGTACTGTCTGCAAGCAGGACATAAAGAGCAGAACAGGGTGATGTGGATCGATAGGAAAGGCTTCATATTCAGGCATCATACTGTAGAGCTGGCCAGGTGTATTAACTCTCCAGCCTCCAGCCATTTCATTGGTGCAATAGCAGTCAGGATTATTGCTCCAACACTTCAGCTCCATCCGACAGTAACACAGCTGCCGTGGGCGGAATGAGCAAATTCCGTAATTGTAAAAACATGTATTGCAAATCATGGGGAAATAATTAGATTTATGGATAGTCACACTCATTCATCCATACAGAATGATGTTTCCCTGTATCAAATGCATCATCAGTAAATATTCCCATCACCTTTGGAGAACCAAAGCCAATGTTGTGAACATATTTGGAATTCTTGATTATAGTGCTATTTAAAATATCCAGTTGCACTTTCTCTGAATGTAGATGCTTCCCCAACTTCACAGTCTGACACCTATACTATGACCCCTCTGGCCCAAGCCAGGGGACTAACAGCTGCTCTTTGTGCTTGTGTGTCAGACTGTGATGAGGGAGGGGATCCCTATGAGAGACTTTAGACACACAGGTAACGGATGGAGAGCCTCTATCAACTTGCCTCTATCACTGACCACGTTTTACCCCATTTACTTTGTGCTAATGTTCAGTTGGATCCTATGCCTGCCTAAGCTATGTTTGCACTAAAACTCACCCACAGCTATAGCACCTTAGATTGTGTCAGACAGTTCTCACGCTCACATACACACCCTTGACACACAGACGTTGATGTCGGTAGACAATGTTGGCGTGTTGTACTGCAAATGGCCTGAGAGCGTGGTAACAGCGTGATGGCAGCCGATGTGGGGAGATGACACCACTCTGGGCTGAATGCGGGGGACAAGTGATAGCCGCGCGTCCCCTGTAATTTGTTTCCCATGTTGACAAACGGAGGAATTTTCTGTAATTGCTGTAAAACAACAATAAGAGGGGGTAGAAGGGCAAAGACAGATGGATCTGCCAGCTCCAATTCTTTCTGGACCATCTATTTTTTATCTTGGCCTCGGAGCGCATAAATATTTAAATAAGGTTCATTTATCAGTGCTGCTCTGGGAGAGGTTCTGGGTGGAATGCCCCCCACTATACATCCCTTCCCTCCAGTACCGTTGCCCTCCAACCACCCAAGCTGTCAGCAGTCGGCGCTCAGATTTATCCGCTCTGACTCACCCAATCAGCGAATGCTGTTGTGGACAAGATTGGCAGATTTGTGTGGCGATTACACTGCAGAATGAGCAAGCTGATGACGGTGATATTTAGAGAGGACACACCATACGTACACACATACATAAATGTGTGTGTGTGTGTATGGCAGGTAGAGACATATGGTAATGTTGGGTCACAGCATGTTAGGACACTGCCAGCACTGGTCTCTCAGTCCACTGATGGCTGTTATGCCCTAAGGCTATCTCCCCTGGATTGTCTGTCCATGGCTGTGACACCAAAGCCAATCCGAAAGCTGCTAAACCATATTCAAATGTATATTTTCTCAGGAATGACAACTAATATCGGTCACTTCAGGTTAAAAGACGTGAACATTTTGTAAACTTTATACAGTATCTCGCACATCTGGTAATTGAGTTATACAATGTTCACCATGTACTACAAAGACACATATTGTATTCTATTGCTCAATGTTATCACAATTCTAAAAGACGTGCTCTATGCTTTTCTTCAATGGTGTTATGTCTATCGACATGGTGCCGCTGCATGCTTTGCTTGGTGCACAGAGATCTGCATGTAGTTACGGAGCCTTGCATTTGAATGAGTACTATTGCATCACATACTACTGTATACTGTTTGTTAAACTAACTAACAGCTGCAAAGGATACTTTACCATGAAATAGTCTTCACTTATAGGTGAAGTTGCAATTACTGGTTACAATTTGTATTTTAAAGTCAATTCCAGGACTATATATATCCATGTGGAGACATGTTACAACAGCATCCTGATAAGGAATCCAATATTAGTTGTGTTACTAGCCGCATCCACATTTGTACCCTGCTCTGCCTGACTTTGCATCAGATCAAGGAAATCTGCATTTATGTGCAATTTACAGTTGGCAACGCATTTCTCAGGAAGTGAAATCATTATTTTAATACTAACCACAAAACATGAACATTTTACTCACTGCTTGCTATTCATATCAATTACCCTCTTTCACTGTTGGTTCCACCTGTACTCCCTGGTGACACTTGGGTCTGATAAAGTCGTGCATAAATAGAACCTGTGCAAGCAATCACCTTAATGGACTGGAAGATGAGCCCTTGACAGATGGTTAAATTAGCCTTTAATGAATTGCCAACATCTTCATCCACATCTTTTCCTTCCTGTCTTTTCTCCCTCTTCCTCTCTCATGACCCTATTCACAGCATTGGCCTCCAAGCAGACATACATCAGCTACAGTAACCATGCCATCTAAGAAACAGACAGTGGAGACCCGGCTCAGAAGCAACGACCTGCGTGTGGAATGAACGAACACCAGAACTGGAGCACCAAGATGCAAAAGCAGTGGGAAATGGGGAGAAATGAGAATAATCATTCAACAAATTGAACGGATGTAACTATTTTCAAGAGGACCAGTCAATGCAAGGCTATTGAATGCCAAACAAAAGCAGTGGGAAGGTTTCTAGGGGGGTGGGGAGGTGCGGGTTTCAGGCAGAGATGACAGTGATGTCTCCCCATCCCCTTTGTGACATGTCACAGAGACATCAGACAGTCACATTTCCAAATTAAGTCAGTGTTTTCCTTCTGGAGTTTATAGAACAGCTTTTCTCTTCTGGTGTTTTGTATGAAGCTGATTAACACACTGGCTAACTCCCTGACAAACACCCTGTTCTGTAGTGAATTGAGTTTTCTCTCTGTGTGCAGCGGTGTTGTATCTCTCTCTACCAGTGGTAATGTGCAATTATTTGCTTCCCCTTCTTCTCTGTCCTTTCCAATGAGGGTGAAAGGCTGAACACAATATCTAATTTGTCAATAAGACAAATCTGTCAAAAGAAGTATGTATAAGCAGATGAAAAAGCATGTTATTGCTGTGGGTTTGTCTTCGTTCAAGCCCCCAAAAAACAAAATATTAACCCTCAGGCTCTGTAACATTTACATTATGTTGTCATCATTTTAATGAAGGTCATAGTTGTGAAACAGAGAAAACAAATATGCAACTTTCCAACATCGGAATATTCATTGTTACAGCATGGGTCCAATAAATGTTTCCTTACCATCGTGGACAGTACATAAATATATCAGTGGGTTTTCCCAGATGATGGCTATACCATATCTGACACCATCTTTATGGTCCTTGTGTACAGTCCTAGAGCATGCCTGTGGGAGCATAATATGTACTGTGCTGTGTTGTCAAAATCTATAGAATGCAACATGTGAGAGGATTGCGGTTCAATAGTCCCAGTGGCGTTATCATTGTGGACTATTACACACGTGTTAACTTTTGCAGATGAACGCAGATAAAAATACGAGAAACAGCCATAAGAATTAGCTAACAAGTAAATGCATTGTATGTACTCCACATCCTATTTTTCTGTGAAATACAGCCTCGACACTACAGCCCATAGACAGCTGAAGTGCAGTGCTTCACTGCATCCAAGCTGGCATCATTACATGTGAGAAGATCCTTTCATGGTCTTGTTCCATTAGAAGTTCCATCTCAAGATGTGACGAATTTGGAATCTGTACCAGCAATGTCTAACATAACATATAGGCATTTGATGGCACGTTAGGTAATGGTACAAAACACACTCTTTGGAGCATCAGCAGTGTTCTCCATCCAGTGTTCACCATCCTTAGTTATGTTATTGACTCTTTTGCAAGGCACCTGTGATTTCAGTAAAAGCGCTTGTTCCTTTCATGTTACTAAGAGAGAGGAAGTCGCTCCAAATCCACAAGTGAATTAGCTTTAAGAGTAAGCCTATCCCTGCCAGCTCAATAGAGGAAACCACTGCATAAAAATAACAACAAACAGAGCTCTCATCTCCTTCTGTATTGTGTCATGGATCCAATGTTGTTAGTCATACTGTGTTGTTAGTCTAATTTCATCATTCCATTTCTGGAAAAGTACTCAGCATTAATGTTATAGTATCAAAGCCAGTCACTTAATATAGTAAGAAATAGATTGGCAAGATGCTGTGTCACAGCCATTCATATCATGATGTGAATAGCCATTGGAGAAATGATCCAATAAGCTCCAGAACGAAAACTACTGTAAAAAAAAAAGATAAATAAGATTGGAGAGAGGACAACCCTGTCTGTTAATTTATGATTCTCAGCTCTCTGCTTCAACAAAGATCCCAGATGTTGCAGCAAAATAAAATGTTTGTATTTTTCATTGTTTAAAGATAAGGTGTTGTCTGATTGTTTGTGTTTGTGAATATGATGATTTACTGCTTTTTGCCTCCAATTCATCTCATTTTTTCCAACACTTTGTCTGTGTTGCAAAATAGTGTGTAAGTGCTGAATGGCAAGTTAATGTACGTTATTAAAAATGTATTGATCATGTCTGCTTTATGTACTGACCTATTAAAAAAGAAAAAAAAAAAGAAAAAATACAGTGCCTGGATATTTATGAATTATCTATAGAAAACATGAAAATGTGTAGAGCATGTAAATTTTTATACAAGATATTTCTAATAAAATACTGTTTTGCAAAAAAACGAAACTGTTGCTTTTTTTATTGTTAAGGTCAGAATATGACATGTTATTGATTACCTTGTCTCTGGGGAAATCATAGTACTCTTGGAGTCCAAGAGATAGGGATATAGAGCCCAAGAGATGTGGGGAGAGCTTTTTACTTGAGCCAGTTGGAACAAATCATCATTAGTGTTCTCTATCTGCAGGACATACTGTACAGTACTGTAGTGAAGACAATACACAGGCAGGGGGGGTAACAAGCTTGCCCTAGCACCACCCTTGCAGTGTTCAGGAATGCTAACCTCCTACTGTAGCCCAACAGAGACAGCCATTAAAACCCCAGCCTTCATGCCTTGTTTTTTTTCTTCAGTTTAAAGGGATGTCACTTCTTTTATAGACAATGTGGTCAAATGTGATCACTGAAAATGTATTCAAATTCCAAAAGTGTTCTTGGAGTGGAGAGAAGGATCTCTACTTTCCCACAACCCCCACTACCCCACACAAAAAAAAAATAAGTCTAAGTGGAAAATTCTGAAATGAAGGATTTTGCGAGCGGGGATGGTGATTAATCACGTTAGTAAAAATGGCAGGAGAATAAAGAGATCCATTGCACCAGCTCTGTTATTTCATACCATTGTTTTCATTGCCTAATTATTCTTGATATTTACTTGTGAGACCAAGATCAATTAGCACATAGTGTAAGATAGTTCAGTTACCCAGTCTTGTTCAGCTGAACTGTATCCTGTTCCAACCATAAATAGTAGTTTACATATGCAGATCACAATATGTAAGGCGATTAAAAAAATACAAATGTTTTTACATAAAAGCTAAGGAAAACAATAGCCTGGAGACATTGACACTGACAGTGCTCACTCTTCAGTGTCAAATAACAGCTAAGGCAAGTGTTATTCTATAGAGCGATGACATACAGTACCACATGCTGTATCTGTCAGTAAGAAACACATGTTGTAGTTTTCATCTGTTGTGTTGTTTTATCATGTGTCTAAACGTGAGGCTCAGACCTAAACCTATCTAACATCGACATAAAACTAATCTGAAGCTATATTGTCTACATTTTCATATGACATATAGAAAAGAAAGAAGAAGTAATGAATCTCTTTTACATGGTGAATCCTTGTTGGTATTAAAGGAACAGATAGGGAATTCTAACTATTGCATGTCTAAGATCCCAGCTGGGGGAATAGTCCTTGTTGGTGAATTTCCACATTCAATTCAGACAGCATATCCCATCCAGGCATTTGCATGGCCTTGGGCCAAATCTGAGCCTTTGCAACATACTGATACTGGCAACGCTCATAATATTGCACATCGTCATTTCCACTGTTGAATCATAAAAGCCATGTAGTCTGCCAAGGGATATGTTGTCAGGGGGATTGCTAGAAAGATGAATGGATGTTACCATCTGCCAGAGATAGAAAACGAAAAAGTGGAAGGGATTGAGGTGGATTTACTGAAAGACTGTAGAGCTCCTCAAGGCCAAGCCAGTGCTGGGGCTTTGCTACATGGTGAATGCTAAGCATACTTAGTCGTGCTCTTTTGACCACAGTACAACAACTACTGTATAGTACAACATGAATACAAATCAGACACCATCACGCATCATGAGTGACAACACAATGTTTCACACATACAGAGAACTGAAAGATAAAGGATAAGAACAAAGGGTGTTGAATTAAACCCTTAATCTTACACCAGATCGGCTACAGATCAATACTGTAGATTCCCCAGCCTAACAAGAAGTGGGAAGATGTAATTCCATCCATAAAAGCTGTCAGGGTTATGTGATGGCGCCGATGAAAGGCAGCTCTGACAAAAACACCTGTCAATAGCAAATATGTTTCAGCCTCTAAATGTGTCTTCAGAGTGATCAATGAATAGACTGTATCATTGGTCTTCTGGTGGGTCTCTATATCTGAGTGGGAAAAAACAGAAATATATGAAACATCAGAAGAATTGGAATTACTATGAAAATAGCTCAGTTGTTAATCTCTAAATTCAAAATTCTCCAATAGAAAATGCCTGCATTCTCCACCATATCTGGTGGTGCTGCCATAACTGCATATTCCAATAAGGTGTACAAATAACACTTGAGCGGCTAACACATGGGGCTCCAGGGAAGACGGTGAGAAGCACAAAGGAAATAAATTTAACTTTTGCATTGATTAAACATTTCCCAAAAAGAGAATGTCTCCAATGCAGACCTTGGCAGAAAATAGTTGTACTTTGTAGTTTATTTGAAAATACCAACTTTTCAAATACTAGAGGTAGATAAATATAGCTTATATAGAGTTTAATTTAAAATACTAGAGGTAGATAAATATAGCTTATATAGAGTTTAATTTAAAAGGTAATCATTTTCTTTGATATTTAAATACAGGTCTCAGAAAACCAAATCATATTTGGAGGTATTTGAATATATTGTATGCACGTTTTTGAAAACAAAAAAATACTTAACTTCTTCGGGGTAGGGGGCAGTATTCGAAGGTTTAGATGACTGAGGTACCCAAAGTAAACTGCCTGTTACTCAGGCCCAGAAGCTAGGATATGCATATAATTGGTAGCATTGGATAGATAACACTCTGTTAAAATATTGTCTGTGGGCATAACAGAACTGATATGGCAGGCGAAATCCCGAGGACAATCCATCCAGGAATTTATTTTTCTTAGGTCATTGGACTTTTCAATGCTTTTCTATGGGAAAGTCTAATAATTAGGACCCAGATTGCAGTTCCTATGGCTTCCACTAGATGTCAACAGTCTTTAGAAACTGTTTCAAACTTGTTTTTTGAAAAATTAAGAAGTATTCCTATTCTTTCGAAGTATCACTCAGAAGGACTCTAGTCTTTTTGCGTGCGTGAATGAGTGTGCGCTCCATGTTCTTTTTCTCCGGTATTGAACACAGTATATTCCGTCTTAAATTGTATTGATTATTTACATATTAGGGTACCTGAGGTTGGATTAGAAACATTGCTTGAATTGTTTGGACGAAGTTTACAGGTAACTTTTTCGATTCTTTTGTAGGCATGTTGGGTGAGTTGGAACAGGTGGATTTCTGAATCAAACTCGCGGACATTTTTGGGACATAAAGAAGGACTTTATCAAACAAAATGACCATTCATTGTGCAACTGGGACCCTTTGGATTGCAAAAAGATGAAGATCTTCAAAGGTAAGTGATTTATTTTATCGCTATTTTTGAGTTTTGTGACACCTGTGTAGGTTATGAATTTATGTTAATGCAGGAAGTAGTTGAGGCGCTGTCCTCAGACGATCAAATGCTATGCTTTCACCATAAAGCCTTTTGTAAATCGGACAAAGCGGTTCGATTACCAAGATTCTAAGCTAAAGAATGGTGTATAACACTTGTATATTCATGAATGTTTAAAATTACTACTTTTGTATTTTGAATTTCACGCTCTGCAATTTCACCGGATGTTGGCCAGGTGGGACACTACCGTCCCACCTGCCCAAAAGAGGTTTTAATCACTGCCAAACATTTGATGAAGAACCAAAAAATACAATAGTTAGTTGAAATAGTCAACATATATGATCAAAAGCACATGGTTTGGAGGGCTCTCAGATATGAATCTTATAGCCTAGAATTAAATACACGAGGGACATGGAATCACTTCAATATTAGAGTACAAAACTTTAGCAGCTTCAAAATGACTAACAAATATATTTTCATAATGAGTGAGACATAAGGTAACCTGGTAAGAGATGGTTGAAATAGCAGCGCTGAGGAGGGCAAGTGTCTTGCAGGTTCCTGCTCAACTTTGCTATTTTATGACGGTTCTTAGGTTAATTATGACTTTTTTGCTCAGAATGTTTGTGCAATAATTTCCCATGGCTGTCAAACACATCTGGATCATGAATCGGAAGCTAGACACTTATCTCAGTCTCCCAGATCTGGAATACTACATGTGCTCCCTGCACAGCAGGCTAACCTGATGCTGCTGACCAAGATGACCAAAGGCAACACCGGTGACAAAGAAGAGGAAGGAAAAGGGGGCCTTCAAGTTAAACTGAAAAGACGGGCTACAGGCATTGGCGGACTTACCATTAGACAGAAAAGACAATTATCTTAGGCCTCATACCATCAAAGGCTGGGCATATATACAGTATCAGTCAAAAGGTTGGAAACACCTACTCAAGGGTTTTTCTTTATTTGTACTATTTTCTACATTGTAGAATATTAGTGAAGACATCAAAACTATGAAATAACTCATGTAGTAACCAAAAAAGTGTTAAACAAATGAAAATATATTTTAGATTTTAGATTCTTCAAAGTAGCCACCCTTTGCCTTGATGTCAGCTTTGCACACTCTTGGCATTCTCTCAACCAGCTTCACCTGGAATACTTTTCCAACAGTCTTGAAGGAGTTCCCACATACGCTGAGCTCTTGTTGGCTGCTTTTCCTTCATTCCAACTCATCCCAAACCATCTCAATTGGGTTGAGTTTGAGTGATTGTGGAGGCCAGGTCATCTGATGCAGCACTCCATCACTCTCCTTCCTGATCAAATAGTGCTTACACAGCCTGGAGGTGTGTTGGGTCATTGTCTTGTTGAAAAACAAATGATAGTCCTACTAAGCGCAAACCAGATGTGATAGCGTATTGCTGCAGAATGCTGTGGTAGCCATGCTAGTTAAGTGTGCCTTGAATTCTAAATTAATCACAGAGATTGTCACCAGCAAACACCCCACACCATCACACCTCCTCCTCCATGCTTCATGGTGGGAACCGCACATGCAGACAACATCCACTCACTTACTTTGCGTCTCACAAAGACATGGCGGTTAGAACCAAAAATCTCAAATTTGGACTCATCAGACCAAAGAACAGATTTGGTCTAATGTCCATTGCTCGTGTTTTTTTGCCCAAGCAAGTCTCTTCTTATTATTGGTGTCCTTTAGTAGTGATTTCTTTGCAGCAATTTGACCACAAAGGCCTGATTCACACAGTCTCTTCTGAACAGTTGATGTTGAGATGTGTCTGTTGCTTGAACTCTGTGAAGCATTTATTTGGGCTGCAATTTCTGAGGTCCAGTCAACTCTAATGAACTTATCCTCTGCAGCAGAGGTTACTCTGTCTTACTTTCTGGTGGCAGTCCTCATGAGAGTCAGTTTCATCATAGCGCGTGACGTTTTTTGCGACTGCACTTGAAGAACCGTTCAAAGTTCTTGAAGATTTCCGGATTGACTGACCATGTCTTAAAGGAATGATGGACTGTTGTTTCTCTTTGCTTATTTGAGCTGTTCTTGCCATAATATGGACTTGTTCTTTCACCAAATAGGGCTATCTTGTGTATACCACCCCTAGCTTGTCACAACACAACTGATTGGCTCAAACGCATTAATTCCACAAATTAACATTTAACAAGGCACACCTGTCAATTGAAATGCATTCCAGGTGACTAACTCATGAAGCTGGTGAGAGAATGCCAAGTGTGTGCAAAGCTGTCATTATTAAGGCAAAGGGTGGCTACTTTGAATAATCTCAAGTATAAAATATATTTTGATTTGTTTAACACTTTTTTGGTTACTATATGATTCTATATGTGTTATTTGTTGACTTCAGGAAGCAAAGGAGGTGTCTGCAGTCTACAGTAGAGAGACTCAGAATATTTAAGTTCCTCAGCATCCACATCACAGAGGACTTCACACCACCACGCTTGTCAAGAGCATGCAATAGTTCTCTACTTCGTAAGACGTCATCTCCAAATACTAGCACTGCACAATCGAAAGCATCCTGACCGGTTGCATCACGGCCTGGTATACGAATTTCTCCGTCCACGACCCTCCAGCGGGTCTTAGGTACATTACATCACTGGGACCGTGCACCCACCCACAACATCTTCTGGAAACAGTGGCTGAGGAAGGCCAGCAGCATCATCAAGGACCCCACACACCCCAGCCACAAGCTGTTCACTCCCATATGGTATTGGAGCCTGAGGTCTGATGCCAACAGGCTCATAGACAGCTTCTATCGACAAGCCATCAGACTGCTGAACACTTGAACTGGACTGACCACCTGCACTGACTCTCTGCACCTTAGCACACATGCCATCACTCACACACACACACTTGAAACTAACACTTGACATTAAGTTCTTATACATGTGTGGTAACTTTGTGATTATTACAATAGCAACATTGTTGATACATAGGACTTTGGAAATTGCTTTATAATTGTATAATAATGGAGTTATTACTTAAGTAGAATTAGGAACAGTCCTTATTCATCTTACACCGAACAAAAATATAAACGCAACAGGTAACGTGTTGGTCCCATGTTTCTTGAGCTGAAATATAAGATTTTCCATTCGCATGTAAAGCTTATCTCTGTGCACAAATTTGTTAACATCCCTGTTAGTGAGCATTTCTCCTTTGCCAAAATAATCCATCTACCTAACAGGTGTGGCATATCAAGAAGGTGATTAAACAGCAGGATCATTACACAGGTGCACCTTGTGCAGGGGACAATAAAAGGCCACTCTAAAATGTGCAGTTTTGTTACACAACACAATGCCACAGATTATCATGCAGACAGCAGGAATGTCCACCAGAACTGTTGCCAGATAATTGAATGTACATTTTTCTACAATAAGCCGCCTCCAATGTAGTTTTAGAGAATTTGGCAGTACGTGTAACCATGCCAGCCCAGGACCTCCACATCTGGCTCCTTCACCTGGGGATCGTCTGAGACCAGCCACCCGGAAGTTGATGAAACTGTGGGTTTGCACAACTGAAGAAGTTATGCACAAACTGTCAGAAACCATCTTAGGGAAGCTCATCTGCTCACCTTCGATGGCCACTGGAATGCTGGACAAGTGTGCTCTTCACAGATGAATCCCATTTTCAACTGTACCAGGCAGATGGCAGACAGAATGTATGGTGTCGTTTGGGCAAGCGGTTTGCTGATGTTAATGGTTTTTTTTATTATTAATTTTAATTTACCTTTATTTAACCAGTTAGGCTAGTTGAGAACAAGTTCTCATTTACAACTGCGACCTGGCCAAGATAAAGTAAAGCATTGCGACACAAACAACACAGAGTTACACATGGGATAAACAAACGTACAGTCAATAACACAATAGAAAAGTCTATAAACAGTGCGTGCAAATGAAGTAAGATTAGGGAGGTAAGGCAATAAATAGGCCATAGTAACGAAATAATTAGAATTGAGCAATTAAACACTGGAGTGATAGATGTGCAGAAGATGAATGTGCAAGTAGGATGATGATGAATGTGCAAAGGAGCAAAAAAAAAAAAAATAACAGTATGGGGATGAGGTAGTTGGATGGGCTATTTACAGATGGGCTATGTACAGGTGCAGAGATCTGTGAGCTGCTCTGACAGCTGGTGCTTAAAGTTAGTGAGGGAGATATGAGTCTCCAGCTTCAGTGATTTTTGCAATTCGTTCCAGTCATTGGCATCAGAGAACTGGAGGGAAAGGCAGCTAAAAGAGGAATTGGCTTTGTGTGTGACCAGTGAAATGTACTTGCTGGAGCGCGTGCTACGGGTGGGTGCTGCTATGGTGACCAGTGAACTGAGATAAGGCGGGGCTTTACCTAGTGAAGACTTATAGATGACCTGAAGCCAGTGGGTTTGGCGACGAGTATGAAGCGAGAACCAGCCAACGAGAGCATACAGATCACAGTGGTGGGTAGTATATGGGGCTTTGGTGACAAAACGGATGACACTGTGAGAGACTGCATCCAGTTTGCTGAGTAGAGTGTTGGAGGCTGTTTTGTAAATGACATCGCTGAAGTCAAGGATTGGCAGGATAGTCAGTTTTACGAGGGTATATTTGGCAGCATGAGTGAAGGATGCTTAGTTGCGAAATAGGAAGCCGATTCTAGATTTAATTTTGGATTGGAGATGCTTAATGTGAGTCTGGAAGGAGAGCTTACAGTCTAACCAGACACCTAGGTATTTGTAGATGTCCACATATTCTAAGTCAGAACCGTCCAGAGTAGTGATGCTGGACGGGCGGGCAGGTGCGGGCAGCAACCGGTTGAAGAGCATGCATTTAGTTTTACTTGCATTAAAGAGCAGTTGGAGGCCATGGAAGGAGTGTTGTATGACATTGAAGCTCGTCTGGAGGTTAGTTAACACAGTGTCCAAAGAGGGGCCAGAAGTATACAGAATGGTGTTGTCTACGTGGAGATGGATCAGAAAATCACCAGCAGCAAGAGCAACATCATTGATGTATACAGAGAAAAGAGTCGGCCCGAGAATTGAACCCTGTGGCACCCCCATAGAGACTGCCAGAGGTCCAGATAACAGGCCCTCCGATTTGACACACTGAATTCTGTCTGAGAAGTAGTTGGTGAACAAGGCGAGGCAGAAACCAAGGCTGTTGAATCTGCCGATAAGAATGTTGTGATTGACAGAGTCGAAAGCCTTGGCCAGGTCAATGAATACATCTGCACAGTATTGTCTCTTATCGATAGCGGTTATGATATCGTTTAGTACCTTGAGCGTGGCTGAGGTGCACCCATGATCAACTCGAAAACCAGATTGCATAGCGGAGAAGGTACGGTGGGATTCGAACCTGTTTGTTAACTTGGCTTTCGAAGATGAATGAAGATCTTAGAAAGGCAGGGTAGGATAGATATAGGTAGCAGTTTGGGTCTAGAGTGTCTCCCCCTTTGAAGAGGGGGATTACCGCGGCAGCTTTCCAATCTTTGGGGATATCAGACGATACGAAAGAGAGGTTGAACAGGCTAGTAATAGGGGTTGCAACAATTTCGGCAGATAATTTTAGAAAGAGAAGGTCCAGATTGTCTAGCTCGGCTGATTTGTAGATTTGTAGGATTTTGCAGCTCTTTCAGAACATCATCTATCTGAATTTGGGTGAAGGCGAAATGGGGGAGGCTTGGGCAAGTTGCTGTGGGGGGTGCAGGGCTGTTGACCAGGGTAGGGGTAGCCAGATGGAAAGCATGGTCAGCCGTAGAAAAATGCTTATTGAAATTCTCAATTATCGTGGAATTTTCGGTGGTGACAGTGTTTCCTAGCCTCAGTGCAGTGGGCAGCTGGGAGGAGGTGCTCTTATTCTCCATGGACTTTACAGTGTCCCAGAACTTTTTGGCATTTGTGCTACAGGATGCACATTTCTTTTTGAAAAAGCTAGCCTTTGCTTTCCTAACTGCCTGTGTATATTGGTTCCTAACTTACCTGAAAAGTTGCATATCTCGGAGCCTATGGATTTTTAAAAGTAGAAGCTCAAATTGTTTGGGCACAGACCTGGATAGAAAGACAAAACTCTGCAGGCTATCTCTGCAGTAGATTGCAACTGCCCCCTTTGGCAGTTCTATCTTGTCAGAAAATGTTGTTGTTAGGGATGGAAATTTCTGGGTTTTTGGTGGCCTTCCTAAGCCAGGATTCAGACACGTCTAGGACAGTGTGCTAAAGCAGTGAATAAAAGAAACGTAGGGAGGAGGCTTCTAATGTTGACATGCATGAAACCAAGGCTTTTACAGTTACAGAAGTCACCAAATGAGAGTGCCTGTGGAATGGGAGTGGAGCTAGGCACTGCAGGGTCCTGGATTAAGCTCTACATCACCAGAAGAACAGAGGGGGAGTAGGGTAAGGATATGGCTAAAGGCTATAAGAACTGGTTGTCTAGTACGTTCGGAACAGAGAGTAAAAGGAGCAGGTTTCTGGGCTCGGTAGAATAGATTCAAGGCATAATGTACAGACAAGGGTATGGTAGGATGTGAATACAATGGAGGTAAACCTAGGCATTGAGTGACGATAAGAGAGGTATTGTCTGTAGAGACACCATTTAAACCAGGTGAGGTCACCACATGTGTGGGAGGTGGAACAAAAGGGTTAGCTAAGGCATATTGAGCAGGGCTGGAGGCTCTACAGTGAAATAAGACAATAATCACTAACCAGAACAGCAAAGGACAAGGCATATTGACATTTGGGAGAGGCATGCATAACTGAGTCATCATAGAGGTCCAGTGAGTAGCTTGGTGGGCTAGAGACATGGCGATTCAGACAGCTAGCAGGCCTGGACTAGGAGGCTAGCAGAAGGGCCTTAGAGGGACGTCGCGACGGAAGAAGTATGTTGTAGCCCCCTCGTGCGGTTACGTTGGCAGACCAGTTGTGATGGTTCAGCAGGGCTCCGTGTAGTAAAAGGGTCCAGGCCAATTGGCAAAATAGGTATAGTAGCCCAAGAAATTGGCTTATGGACCTCTTCAGCTAACAGTCTGATATGCTCTAGACAGCTAGCGGGCGCAGCTAGCAGGCTAGCAGATGAGCATTCAGGGGATGTCGCGATGGAGGAGCCTGTTGAAAAACCCCCTCGGGCGGATTACGCCGGTAGTCCAGTAGTGATGAATCGGCGAGGCTCCGTATCGGCAGTAAAAGGGGTCCAGGCCAATTGGCAAAATAGGTATTTTTGCCCAAGGAGTGGCTGATGGACCTCTTCAGCTCACCGGGAGATGGCCTAGCATAGGCTAGCTCCAGTCTAATTGGTGCTTGCTTCGGGCCAGAGACGTTAGCCAGGAGTAGCCACTCGGATAGCAGCTAGCTAGCCGTGATGATCCAGGTGAATAGGTTCAGAGCTTGCAGTAGGAATCCGGAGATATGGAGAAGAAGTCCAATATGCTCTGGGTTGAATCGCGTTGTGCAGACTGGCAGGAGTTGTCCGTGCTAAACGTTAGCTGATGACCGCTAGCAGTGGCTAGCTGACTAATAGCTAGTAGCTAGTTAGTTGGCTAGCCTCTGTTGGGGTCCGGTTCTAAAGTAAAGAAAATAGCAGATCCATACCATCTTTCCAACAAGTCAGATCATCTCATTTCTGCCCTGCTAGAACTGCGACGGTCAACTGTAAGTGCTGTTATTGTGAAGTGGAAACGTCTAGGAGCAAATAACAGTTCAGCCGCGAAGTGTCTAGTGCGAAAAAATCGTCTGTCCTCAGTTGCAACACTCACTACCGAATTCCAAACTGTCTCTGGAATCAACGTCAGCACAAGAACTGCTCGTCAATAGCTTCAATAAATGGGTTTCCATTGCCAAGCAGCCGCACAAAAGCCTAAGATCACCATGGGCAATGCCAAGCGTCAGCTGGAGTGGTGCCAAGCGTCGGCATTTGGACTCTGGAGCAGTGGAAATGCGTTCTCTGGAATGATGAATCAAGCTTCACCATCTGGCAGTCCGAAGGAAGAATGTGGATTTGGCGGATGCCAGGAGAACACTACCTGCCTGAATGCATAGTGCCAACTGTAAAGTTTGGTGGAGGAGGAATAATGGTTTGGGGCTGTTTTCCCAGGCTAGGCCCTCTAGTTCCAGTGAAGGGAAATCTTAATGCTACAGCATACAATGACATTCTAGATGATTCTGTGCTTCCAACTTTGTGGCAATAGTTTGTGGCCCTTTCCTGTTTCAGCATGACAATGTCCCCATGCGCAAAGCGAGGTCCATACAGAAATGATTTCTTGAGATCGGTGTGGAAGAACTTGATTGGTCTGCACAGAGCCCTGACCTCAACCCCACCAATTACCTTTGGGATGAATTGGAACGTTGACTGCGAGCCAGGCCTAATCACCCAACATCAGTGCCCGACCTCACTAATGCTCTTGTGGCTGAATGGAAGCAAGTCCCTTCAGCAATGTTCCAACATCTAGTAAGGCATAGAAAAATGACATGTATATGCTGCAGGGTAGTTATTATCCATATCGGTTTAGTTTAGTCTTCCCTGTAGCTCAGTTGGTAGAGCATGGTGTTTGCAACACCAGGGTTGTGGGTTTGATTCCCACGGGGGGCCAGCACAGAAAAAAATAAATGTATGAAATTGTATGAAATGTATGCATTCACTACTGTAAGTCGCTCTGGATAAGAGCATCTGCTAAATGACTAAAATGTAAATGTATCTAGTGGAAAGCCTTACCAGAAGAGTGGTAAAGGCTCCATATTAATGCCCATGATTTTGGAATGAGATGCTCGATGAGCAGGTGCCCACTTACTTTTGGTAATGTTGTGTATCTTCAACATGCAGTTCCAGATACAGCCCTGACATAAGTTGAAGGCAGCCAATCCAATAGTTTCTGAAAAGTAGTCACTTCCTGAGAAAGTAATTACTTTCTGAAATCTGTATTCAAATTGTTTTGAAAAAGTACTCACTTTCTGAGATCTGTATTTAAATAGTTTAAAAAAGTATATATATTTTAAACTATTCAAAGTAACTATTTCCACAAGTTTAACATTGTTCTGAGTTAAAAATGACTATTTCCACATAAGCATAGTTAAAACTATAGTCATCCGAGGTCTGCTCCAATGCACCCACAGTAGACTACTACTCATCACAGATATTTCAGATATTTTGTTTACATCAGCTTCCTACAGGATTTTAGTTTACCTCTGTGGGACTTATATCTGGTCGACAAAACCTCACATATTCTGCCTTTCCTAGAGTGATATGGTGAAAAACATTGAATATCTAGAATTTCTCAGTTTGAATGGAGACAGTAAAGCACCTGATAAATTGTATATCTTGGCTGAATACAATGGGCAGCTTGCCCTGGAGTTATTATTCATGGCCAACACACCCATTTCAATAACCCAGTAACTATTTCATAAACACATTATATTGAATTACTGTGGTGGCCATTTTGTTTTCTGGAACTTAAAAGGAGTGTGTAACCAAAGTGACAGGGAGGATGTGTGTGCTGAACTGATAGGATCAGGTATTTCTCTTATCTCTACAGCTTTGTGTGTTTCCTGTCCATTTAATCCTTATCTCTGTCCAGGTATGTCTCCCTCTGTGCTGTGCAACTTCTGTCGCCCTTGCTACCAAGCAACTATCATGGGCAGTAGATGT
The DNA here is from genome assembly GCF_901001165.1 of Salmo trutta. NCBI lineage: Eukaryota > Metazoa > Chordata > Actinopteri > Salmoniformes > Salmonidae > Salmo > Salmo trutta. The sequence goes on along the minus strand of NC_042986.1, from coordinate 16,897,386 downwards.
GCGTATAATCTGGTAAACAAGGGAGAATGGCAAAGCTCTACACAGTGAGCAATAATAACAAAATTAATCCTATGTATGTTTCGTACAGTATGAACACACTGGCTGAAAATTGTGGCTGGCGATTCTCCCACTTTGTATGATATTCATGTAGATAGCTATGGTACCGTGTATACTGAGTTTACAAAACATTATGAACACCTGCTCTTTCCATGACATAGTTAATTTGCTAAATTGTAATTACTTCGTTACTATGGCCTATTTATTGCCTTACCTCCTTACTCCATTTGCACACACTGTATATAGATTTTTCTATTGTTATTGACTGTACTTTTGTTTATCCCATGTGTAACTCTGTGTTGTTGTTTTTTGTCGCGCTGCTTTGCTTTGCTTTATCTTGGCCAGGTCGCAGTTGTAAATGAGAACTTGTTCTCAGCTGGCGTACCTGGTTAAATAAAGGTTGAAATAAAAAATAAATAAAATAGACTGACCAGGTGGATCCAGGTGAAAGCTATGAGCCCTTATTGATGTCACTACAATCAGTGTAGATGAAGGGGTGAAGACTTTTTAAGATTTTTAAGCCTTGATACAATTGAGACATGTGTTGTGTATGTGTGCCATTCAGTGGGTGTATGGGCAAGACAAAAGATTTAAGTGCCTTTGAACGGGGTATGGTAGTCGGTGCCAGGCACACCGGTTTGAGTGTGCCAAGAATTGTAACACTTCTGGGTTTTTCACGCTCGACAGTTTCCCGTGTGTATCAAGAATGGTCCACCACCCAAAGTACACCCAGTCAATATGGGCCAGCATCCCTGTGGAATGCTTTCGACACCTTTTAGAGACCATACCCTGATGAATTGAGGCTGTTCTGAGGGCAAAAGGGGGTGCAACTCAATATTAGTAAGGAGTTCTTATTGTTTTGTACACTCTGTCTATCTTGCCAATAGGATTATAAACTCAATGAATCAAACCATTTCCCTCCTTTTCTACCTTTCTCTTTACATGAAACGCAGTAAGCTGAACAAGGGACTTTATATGCACTTCATAGTTGACAAATCAAGAGAGATTGACCCATTTGTTCTGCATGAGATGACGAGTCATACAAATTCATTCACAAACAACAGACGTTTCACAGTATGGTGCTGCCTGAGAAATGTGAAACATGCATATGTTATCAATAGTTTACAGTATAAACTATGCCTCTGCCATAGAAAGTGCTCACAATAACATCATATTTATTAGTAACATTGAAAGGATACCTATGTCCTCCATGTCAGTTCAAAGGAATACAAGCAGGGGAAACAACCTTGAGAGGCTAATGATGTTGCTGTAACAGGATTGGTCCTAAGAGGTGTTAGTTTACTTCTCTATAGTCACTGATGACCTGTGATCTCCAGGTGGACATGTCTTTACAGGATTCAGTTCACCTAGTGTCACATACTGGAGAACAGCCTGCATGTACAAAGGAGGAGAATAATAAAGTGATAGAGACGTTCTGCTACTAGCTTTACTGTGTCTGGAAAATGTCAAGATATGTAAGACAATGGGTACATTGCATGATATGTAGACCATAAAAACATGAAAGGTGCTGCATTTAGAAATGAAAGGAGAGTCAGATTCATATTATGAACGTAATCTATTCCTTGTCCCTGTGTACTGTAGGCTATGCTAAACACAGTGCAGGTACACCTTTTTTTGTAAGTACAAAGTACTAAGATATGTGAAACTAAACACCACTGTTTTAAAGCATTGTACTGTACAATGTGAAACCATTTTAGACACATTAAATGACCTCTGGCAACATAAGTAAGAAACACAAAACTAGAGAAAGTTATAAATACAGAAACAGACAAATCCACTGTGGGCAAAACAATTAATTATAACTATACCTTAGCTGCCGGGACAGTCAACCTTCCTGTGCGGCCCAGGCCCATTACAAAGTGTCTATTGGAGCAATCACAGAGTTAAATCCTTTCAGGATAATCCTCTTTCTTATTACACACAGAACAAAAAGTGGTCAATAACATAATATCTCCTGATAAGTGTGTTTCTCTGTTTTAGTTTTCCCTTATAGAAAGGCAACAGAAAGAAATTCCTGTGATGAGGACTGAGACTTTGTGAAACTCAAAGTGGGATTACATGTCTGGTGCTGTCAGTCATAGAGTTATTTAGTCTTTGTTCTCTGCCAGCACAACTTGAATAGTTTTAAGTCCAATAAAGTCATCCCACCCTGAAAAGGCTCAAAAGTCAAATGAACATTCCATTTAGTTTGATATTGGATTGAGTTGTCAACATTTTTTTATTCAAATAGCTAATTTAACCAACTAGCCATGTTGATGGAACATGATTACATTTATAAAGGAATTTGAAATAACTAGGAAGCCAATGATGACACATCCCATTGTTGCCCGGAAAGTTGACGCTGATGATATTCAATTTCTTAACAAATTTTATTGCAAATTCAAGTAAACATAATTAAAGTGGCACTCCAGTCTCTTTTCATTTAACACCTGATTCACTTCACAAAAGGCACATCTTAATAGTTGGTCCAGATAAGTGGTCCTTTCCTATTTTGTTCTCTATCTGTTCCTCAATCATGGGGAGAGGCGATGACATCACTTCCCTTCGCTTGTGAACTTCAGTGAACAATACAACAGCTGTGACCAGGTGAATAAACCTTTCCAAGTCAAACTTTCATACCATCACAGCTAACCACTACACACAGCCTATATCGTTTTCACCATATTAACGTCTTAGTCAACATTGCTATTAGAACTAGCGCGTTAGTAAACCCACTACCATCATGCAGTACAGTGTACAGCAAGCAGTTTATTGTTGGTGGCAATAAATTAATAAAAACAAAAGCTTACATTGACTTGGAAGGGTTCCAGTGTTGGATAGCCATAGCCAGCTAGCTAACATAGCATCCCTCTCTGTTTGAACCGGATGTTTGAGTAGGCTAAACTAGCTAGCTGCATTTGCTAGCTAAGTAAGTGAAAGTGAGAGTAAAAAATATATATATATACTATGAAATATATCTAGCTCTTGCTTGAACTATTGTCTTTCTCTCTCTTTGAGTCAACTACTCACCCCAACTGTGTTCGAATACCCACACTAACATATTGTATACTACATACTTAATGAGTTTATATTACATACTATATACTATTAGTTCATTTTAGTATACTGTAATCAAACGGTATCCTTTCAGATGACCGTACTAGAGCTTTGCCTGTACCTGTAGCTCAGTTGGTAGAGCATGGTGTTTGCAACACCAGGGTTGTGGGTTCGATTCCCACGGGGGGCCAGCACAGAAAAAAAAAATGTATGAAATGTATGAAATTGTATGAAATGTATGCATTCACTACTGTAAGTCGCTCTGGATAAGAGCGTCTGCTAAATGACGTAAATGTAAATGTAATGATGCTGTTGCTATACAACCTCTTGCTAGCTTGTTAGCATAACAAATTACTAGATAGACTTTTTATGACTTCAGGTGTGTTCTTAAATTCAATCTGGAGTGCCAGTAAATTCAGAGCATTTCGCTCTCTGAGCGTTCAGAGCGCACACTGGACGCTCTGGCAGAGGAGTAGAGTTGACCCAAGCGTTCTGGCCTCACTACAGCAGTCAAGCAGCCAAGATAACTGGCTAACGTTGGCTAGCTTGCTAGCTACTTCCAGACACAAATGAGAGAACAGCTCACTCTGACCGTTTTACTCGCCCTAGCAGAGCTGGTTAGGCAGTTTTCATGTTATCCAGAAAGTTGATGACTAACTGTGCTGCTGGCAACAATTTAATTACACGTTTTTGCCAAAGTTTACTGACACTGGCCATGTTCAACGGGTGTTGAGTGTTTGTAAATTCATCAGTTATTCTGCGCTCTGGTACACTCAGACGAGAGTGCTCTGAAATCGGAGTAGCTACAGTAGCCAGAGCAAATTTACAAAAGCCCCCGAATGTCCATTGAGAACGCACAACGACTAAACCATTTAGCTAAGCTAAGAAGGACGGGAATAATCAAGTCAATAAACGTTGGGTAGTTAGTTAGATAGCATATAGTTAATATTCTGGCAGGTTTCATTAGTAGTAGCCAACTAACGTTAGGTAGCTAGCTAACATACTGGCACATACTGCTGTAATGATATGCTATGTGGTTCGTAAGGATAGCGTAGCTAACAAATTGGCAGCCAACATAACATGTAAGGTAACTTATTTGAAAAGTCATTACTTTATTATATTGCTCAACATTTTCTTCACATTTGTCATAATTAGTTAAAGCAATGAATTTGTATCCACTCTCGTTGGACTTCGGCTTCATATTTTCCGCCATTTTATTCAAATCTGAAAACGATGTGAAGCCACGCCCATTTTGTAAAGCCACATCCATTTTCTGAAGAATTGCATTATAGGCCCTAAAAGCACAGAAATAGTGTCCACTACTTGTATACTTTGTATTTTGGAGAATGTAGAATGACATCCGGGAACTTTTGGCATACTAACTATGTCCATACTATGACCAATAAGCATACTATATACTCAATTTATGTCACAAATAGTATGGTTAGCGTGGTTGGTATGAGTATTCCAACACAGCTCAGATTTTATGCATTGCAATGTTAACTAGCTGTAGCATATGCTTTCAATACTAGATTCATTCTCTGATCCTTTGATTGGGTGGACAATATGTCAGTTCAGGCTGCAAGAACTGTGATAGGTTGGAGGACGTCCTACAAAAGTTTTCATAATTACTGTTTAAGTCTATGGAAGAGGGTGAGAACCATGAGCCTCCTAGGTGTTGTATTGAAGTCAATATACCCAGAAGAGGACAGAAGCTAGTTGTCCTCCGGAAGTTGTCATAATTACTGTGTAAGTCTATGGAAGAGGGTGAGAACCATGAGCCTCCTAGGTTTTGTATTGAAGTCAATGTACCCAGAAGAGGACAGAAGCTAGTTGTCCTCTGGCTACACCATGGTGCAACCCTACAGAGTGCTGCTGAGGCTACTGTAGACCTTCATTGCAAAACAGTGTGTTTTAATCAATTATTTGGTGATGTGAACATATTTGGTATAGTTTTATTTAAAAATGATAACTTTAATGTTTCTCCTCTGTCCACTGGTGTATAATGAAACATATAATATTGGATACCTTTCGCACAGTCTTGACTATGTCTTACATGCCCTGTAGTTATGAATGCAGTCCATCAACTATTCAGAGACAGGAACATTTCCACTGAACCGGAATTCAATGATTGAAATTCAAGCGGGCACATCCCTACTACAAGCAATTTAAATCACCCAGGCAGAAATTCATTATGTAACAGCCTTTTCTGGACCTCAAATAAACTTAACAAACCACAAAGCAGCATAATGAGAGCTGATACAGTAGCTATATGAGAGATATATATTCCCTGGCCTAAGCTCCAGGACCCCTCTTTAGAAAGAAGAGTAGCATACAGAACAGTATGAGCTGTTCAGAAAAGAAATCAAGAGCCCCTACGCTGTCTTTCAGGGTTGAAATTACATAAAAAATGTCAATGATCATCTGATGTGACAAAAAATGGACTTTTACTAACTAACTCTCAGTGTGGATAGCTTCAAACTTTGTTATGGTTGCGTTTCCATACAGAACTCCCCATTGACATTATCATTGGAGACATATTGTACAAGAAAAACCCAATCAGAAAATAATGAAATGTTTAGGTGCATAATATAGGAATGTAAAGGAGTTTGAGTAAAACATTAGTGTGTGCATGCATGTGTATGTGAGTGTTTCAGAGTCGGGAGCGAGGTGGTAGCTGTTAGCTCAGTGATGCCCTTACTGCAGTGATGTTGGCTGTCCAGACTCGACTTCACTCTTCACGCACATGCAGGTGCTTCTCTACTCGGCAGGTAGCCTAGTGTTGACTAGTAACTGAAAGGTTGCAAGATCGAATCCTCGAGCTGGCATGGTAAAAATCTGTGGTTCTGCCCCTGAACAAGGCAGTTAACCCACTGTTCCTAGGCCGTCATTGAAATACAAATTTGATCTTAACTGACTTCCCTAGTTAAATAAAGGTAAAATACAAATAAATAAATAAACTCCCTGTCCCTATCCCTGTCCCTCTCCCTCTCTGTCCCTCTCCCTCTTCCCCAGCCACCTCAGCGTAGTATTTATGTGTTCACTTGGCTGTGCTACTGGAGGAGACGGCCCATATGTCTCTCTGAACGCTCTGAATAATTTAGCCCAACAGCCATTCCTATAAAAACCCTATCTATATTAATGAGGCTGCTCTGAGCTCTAGGATCACTGCAAGAAGGTGCTGGTCGATCCATCATCTTGGAGGTGTCTGCATAGGTGTAGCCACAGAAGGGAAACTTCATGGTTTCAGCTCCTGGTCAATACCATAGGTCAGAGGTCGAGAGGTGGCCAATGAAAAGGAAGAAATCCACTATTCTTATGGTTTTTGCTCTGATTATAAAACCATGCAATTCTACTAATGGATATATGGGAATTTGATTAGGTGTCTTTCGTGTGTTTTGATAACCGAGAGGGTATTGGCTGGTGTTGGTCAGACAGACTGGTGATAAAAGGAGGTTGAACAAGAATTTTGCGTAAAGAAATAAAAAAGGAAAAACTACCCAGTACTGAAATAATTCTGCTGACAAACAGGCCAGAGAAAAAGTGGGTTCAGCAGATTGTATGGCCGGTAGATTCTGGTGTATAGTACATTTTGTGGACTTGACCATGAATACCATAACACCAAAAACCAATAGGACCTCCTTCACAGACACATCCATCCTATATAGTTGGACGAACAAATACAGTATATTCAGCATGTGAGAAAATAATGGCAAACCACAGGAGGCTGGTGAGGGGAGGACAGCTCAAAATAATAAACCATGTGTTTGATATCATTCCATTCATTCCATTCCAGTCATTACTATGAGCCCGTCCTCCCCAATTAAGGTGCCACCAACCAACTGTGTGTCAAACGTCTGCTCCTGCTGTGGGGTTGTCCCAGACACAGACATGGATCATCACTACCCTACTTATCTCCTGTCAGTTGTTCAAAGACCACCTACAGCGAGTCTACTGCTACCCCCTCAGACAGACACTGGCAGTCAAGCCTAACTCCTGGCAGGCTGTATTCATGTAGCTGCCTTACTCATCATCAGCATAAGCACAGAGGGGTTATTGTGTAACTGACCGAGGGTAAAGACAGTAACCTCTCAATCACCTCAGAAGCAGAGGAGACTTTTGCTCTTTAGGAGCCTGAAGAGGCCATGGTACCCATTCAGAGAAAAATGTACTTCCATGGCCAGAATTCACACTATGGAGTTCTTGAATCCTACCTCTCTCTACTGTAGGTCCCTATCTTGAGAGCTGCTGTGTGTTTGTCTGTTTCAGTTCTATCTCAGCTATTGAGATGGGCTTGATTTCAATCGTACATTCATTGTGGATGTCCCAAAAATGTATGAGTAATACAAATGTAATACAAGTAATACAAATGTTTTTTTTTGTGGAAGTCAGTTCAGATGGCAGCAGAGGAGAGCAGAGATGGATGAATACCCAACACCAAAATGAGCCTGTTTGCAGTGGAATTGCTCAGCATTTCAATCTATGTCTATCTCTAAGGTTGGAGCCGCTATAATGCATGTAGTCATTCTGTATGAGCAGCACAAGCACATTCTAACTTGGAAAAGGTTTTAGGCCATCAGCATTCCCCCCTCTTCTGGGGTTAAAACTCTTTTGTCTTAATAGCATAGCATTAAATGCTATTTATTTTCTGGCGTGAAGTGCTGCTTCAGGATCGATGGATTCCCACCATTGATGGCTTTATGGTGTGGCAGTCTTAAACAGTGCCTTGGTATGAAACAATTTGTGGGAGGCTGCGGGAGGGGGGGATCTGCTATTGAATTGAACTACTGCTTCTAAATTAAGCTTAAATGAGGCGCCTTCCATAAGTTCCCCCCCCCAAAACTGTTCTGCTCTCTCTCACCTTCTTTCATTCTCCTTTTCTTTCTCTCTTACTTTCACCTTCTCTTTCTTGCTTTCATTCTCTCTCTCTCTCTCTCTCTCTCTCTCTCTCTCTCTCTCTCTCTCTCTCTCTCTCTCTCTCTCTCTCTCTCTCCAATAAACAGCCAATAAACCTTTTCTGTTCCTCTGCTCAACATCTGCTGCCATGGCTCGCCATTTGTCTTTATGGGCAGTAATTTACTTACCACCGGGACCCAGGTAGGGCCTGAAATTTCATCAGCAAAAAATTGGCCTGTTCCATTTCAAACAAATGAAAAGATCAGTGTGGAACAAAAAAATCTGTATGGCGGAAAAGGAAAACAATCCATTTGATTTGACTTGGTTTGGTTATGCAGTGTTTGTATTTGGAAACAGCTATACAATGCCAATATGTGACAGCTTTTTTGTTAACTTTTATTTATTCAGGGTAGCCCAATTGAGACCAGGGTCTCAATCCCAGTTGTGCCCTGAGTAATTTATCTTTCGTCTCTCTGTGTTTTCATTATTTTCCTTCAATTCGTAAGAGGCTGAATGTATCTCACCGGAGAAAGCATCCGAGCGCGTGAAACAGCGCCCCTCTGTCTCTTTACGAGTAGGCCATCTATCTGATGCGGTCTGGTCATAAAGAGTATGACATTGTTGCCGCCCATAGAATTCAACGGAAGGGAAGCCAGCGAGCATCTGGCCTCTCTTGATAAAAAGAAAGTATAAAATAATAGCCAATCAGCTACACTGGGTGGGCCAAATCCATTTTAGATTTGGCTTCACTCCTATCACAGAGAAATGTCATCAATAGAAACAACTTGAATTGTTGCATCTCGTTGTGTTGTTGTCCTCCGGTGGCTAGCTAGCTAAAATTGTCCCTTTCCTAAATTAGCCATGGATGGAGATAGGGATTTGGACTTGTGGTTTTACTTAATTTTCTGTACTGGCCAGTGATTATAATGGCAATTCTGATCCAACCATTAATCCATACATTGTTGTGCCCCTGGCTTGAGAGGATGGAAGTTCAATATGTAGCTAGACGTAGAAGGTTAATTTTAACTAGCTAAGGCTGGTCATGAAAGGAAGTTAGGCTAGCAAGCAAACATTTTAGCCAGTTAGAACCTGTTTGGGCTAGGGGGCAGTATTGAGAATTTTGGAAAAAAATATGTGCCCATTTTTAACTGCCTCCTACACCAACTCAGAAGCTAGAATATGCATATTATTGTTCAGGTTTGGATAGAAAACACTCTGAATTTTCTAAAACAGTTTGAATGGTGTCTGTAAGTATAACAAAACTCATATTGCAGGCAAAAACCTGTGAAAAATAGATTTAAAAAAAATTTGAATTTTGTGACTGTACTATTTAGTGTCATTGTTTTATAGATACCATAGTGAGAAAGGATTCAGTTCGCAACTCCTACTGCTTCCACTAGATGTCAACGATCTTTAGAAAGTTGTTGGAAGCATCTGTCATGAATACAGACCGAATTAAAATGCTTACAAGTTGACACGTCATCACTTCATTTTTTGCGCCTGCGCATAAATCTGAGAAGAGTGTCTTTGTCATAATCGTTTATTCTAGACACTTGATAGGTTGTGTGAAAATATTACTGATGTTTACTGATGTTTCACGTTAAAAATGGACCAAAAGATTAATGCTAAACAACGTTTGACATGTTTAAACAAACGTAAATAGATTATTTACTAGGTTTTCTTTAGCTTTTCGGCGTGACTTTACACTGCCCACCTCATTTTGTGGGAGCCTACTGAACGCTAACTATTTGGACATAAATTATGAACTTTGTCAAAAGAAACCACATTTGTTCTGGACCTGGGATCGCTGGCAGCGCCTTCTGATGGAGATAATCAAAGGTAAGGGGATATTTAGAATGTTATTATCGATATTAGATGATGCTAATGCTAACTGTATAGCTTAGCATAGCTTATAGCTTAGCTTATGTTGTTAGCATAGTACCCAGTTTATAGCAAAATGTGATTTCCCAGTAAAGTTATTTTGAGATCTGGCCATTCGGTAGCAATTACGAGATGATAATATATTATTCTTTGAATGACAATATTATAATTTACCAATGTTTTCGAATAGTAATTCCGTGATTTGTAATGCTGGATTCACTGGGAGCATTCGAGCCGAAAAAAATTCTGAATTTCACCGCGACTGTAAATGCTGTTTTTGGATATAAATATGAACTTGATGGAACTAAAAATGCATGTATTGTATAACATAATGTCCTATGAGTGTCATCTGATGCAGATTGTCAAAGGTAAGTGCATAATTCTAGCTAGTTTTCTGTCTGTTGATGCCCTTCTTTGAATTGGCTAAACATTACACGCAGCTATTGTCAATGTACTCTCCTAACATAACCTAACTTTATGCATTCTCCGTAAAGCCTCTGAAAATCGGACAGCGTGGTTAGATTTAGGAGATATATCTTTCAAATGGAGGAAAATAGTTGATTATTTGATTATTTGAAATGATTACTCTTGCAGTTTTGAATTCCCCGCCATGGTCACATGACAATGAATCCCAATACCGGGATAAGATCCTGCCCCCTGGCCTCAACAGGTTTTAACCTAGGACAACAAAAAATAAAAGTGTGTACTGTATGACAGAGTCATAGACCGTTTAGGCAACATGAAAGAGGAGGATGGCATTGGCGTTTCTCTACAACTAGGGTGAGTCAACATGTTTTTTCTACTTGTACAAATGCTCACACACACACACACACAAATCAGAACCACGGACAGCGACATCATATTTAGCTTACGTTGATTGGGCTAAATTGTTTTTGGTATCTTTTAGTTGTCACTGTATTATACTAAATATAGGTGATTTGATTACGTTGAAATGTTGAAATTGAAATGGAGCTGGAATAGTAGAGGGAGCTCCTGTTTTCTTTGCGACTTGCAGTAACTCTTCGTGGTTAGAAATCAATAGTTGTTTAGGGGTCCGAAAATGTCTGAAACATAAACTTTCTTGACCATGCTGTAGGTCATGTAACTGCTTATTACATGCAATATGCTTTGTAGACTCACTGGACAGAGGTTGCTCTCTGGTTTTGTGATGAAACAAAGGTTTGGTTGAATTTATTCTATGTCTTCTTATTGTCTCGGCCTTAGGCGTATATCACAGTTGTAAGGCATACAGTATGAACTAACAGGTTATAGAGCAAACTGTAAGGGTGCGTGCTGGTGGCAGGGAAGTCAGGCGCAGGAGATCAAACTTGGTATAAAACGGAGTAGTTTAATAAGCGCTCGAAAACTCAGAAAACCAAAATATACAAAATAATACCAGTGGGTACAAAACCCGTCGCACACCAGAACATATCTTGCACTATGCTTACAAACAAACAATCACCGACAAGGACAATGAGGGGGAACAGAGGGTTAAATACACAACATGTAATAAATGGGATTGGAACCAGGTGTGATACAAGACAAGACAAAACCAAAGGAAAATGAAAAGCGGATCAGCGATGGCTAGAAGGTCGGCGACTTCGACCGCCGAACGCCGCCCGAACAAGGAGAGGGACCAACTTCGGCTGAAGTCGTGACACAAACAACGCGATAATCACAGCACATATGTTGTAATATGGCTTTTTTTTCTAGCTTGGCACCTCCAGTAATTTTACCCACACACTGCTACTGCTGAGCACAAATATTTTGTCATAACAGGAAGAAAAATGTACATTGTAATTAAACACAAGAAGAATAAAAATAACCACAAGTCACAACCTTAACACCACAATTTCAACAAATAAACCACTACAATCAATTGAAATAACTGCACTCCTCAATGAATTAATTCAACACCAGAGTCCTAAACTGCCCTAGCAGCACCAGGGAATCAAGATGCAAGGAATTTTGTAGGTTATTCCAACAATGGGGGCACTAAAACTAAAGGAGAATTTACCTAAATTGGTCGAGACCAGAGGGAACTCAAGAGTTAACCAATCCTGCAGCGGGTTTGGTAGCTCATTCTTTTATACGTTAGCAACGAAGTTAGGTAAGTTGGAAGCGTCGTAAGACTTTGTAAACAAAACGGAGTAATGAATTGATCTACGGGACTTTAACGAGGAGCAGCCAACCTTTTGATACAAGTTGCAGTGGTGAGTATTAAAACTGTCAGCAGTGATAAACCAAATGGCGCTATGGTAGACGGCATCCAAAGTTTTATGAGTAGTGGCTGCAGCAATCTGGTAAAATGTGTCACCATAATCAAGAACTGGCACGAAAGCTGACTGTACAATCTGCTTCTGCTATTTAGGGAGAGGCAAGATCTATTTAAAAAAAAATAAGCCCACTTTAAATATTAGCTTTTTAACTAGCTCATACGTATGTTTTTGAAACATAAATTCTTTGTCAATCCAAATGCCCAGATATTTGTATGTGGGAACCCGATCGATGGGAGAACCATCTAATGAATAAATATGAAGTCTATCTGAAACATTCTGGAGAGAACTAGAGAACAACATGAATTTAGTCTTGCCCGCATTATGTACACATTTTAAACCAAGCATAGCGTTCTGTAAGGTAGCAAGGTCAGATTGCAGCTCTAACATAGCCTGGTTAACAATTGGAGCAATGGCATACATAACAGTGTCGTCTGCATACAGATGAATATTACAAGTTTTAACAGATAGACCAATATTATTTATAGAAATAATAAATGTTAAGAAGGTAGGGCAGCGCGGTATAGTTTCCCTGACAACTATTCCCTGCTGATTGGTATGCTGTGGCATTCCTTTACAGACAAGTTAAATGTCCGTTCAGTGGCGCTTCCAGAAAAGGTTTTGTGGTGGAATTTAAAAGCCGTAGTGTACCCTTTCAAACAAACCAACATGCCATAGCCGAGGCGCTTTCAAGGAGCCACATTCCATATGACTGAAAGAGGTATACACCAGAAGGCTTTCCAGAGGTATGCTGGATTACCACCACTCTCTGATGCACAATTCAAGAAATATGTTGATTTAGCTTTTTTAACCAGGGATAGACATCTGTTTCTCAAATGTCTGGACTGACAATCAGAATCAGTCTGTCTAGTCTGTAATTTTGCAAACAAAGGATTACATCGTTCTTTCACCCTTAATTTTTTGTGCGCCACATGATTATCTGCAAAAGAGTTAAACAGGGAAATAAATATATGTAAGGGCCTGATCCGAGATTACATGTTTTTATTTCACCTTTATTTAATCAGGTAGGCTAGTTGAGAACAAGTTCTCATTTACAACTGCGACCTGGCCAAGATAAAGCAAAGCAGTGTGACACAAACAACACAGAGTTTCACATGGGATAAACAAACGTTAAGTCAATAACACAATAGAAATGTCTATAAATAGTGCGTGCAAATAAAGTAAGATTAGGGAGGTAAGACAATAAATAGGCCATAGTGGCGAAATAATTACAATTTAGCAATTAGACACTGGAGTGATAGATGTGCAGAAGATGAATGTGCAAGTAGAGATACTGGGGTGCAAAGGAGCAAAAAATAAATTTAAAAAATGAATAACAGTATGGGGATGAGGTAGTTGGATGGGCTATTTACAGATGGGCTATGTACAGGTGCAGAGATCTGTGAGCTGCTCTGACAGCTGGGGCTTAAAGTTAGTGAGGGAGATATGAGTCTCCAGCTTCAGTGATTTTTGCAATTCGTTCCAGTCATTGGCATCAGAGAACTGGAGGGAAAGGCAGCTAAAAGAGGAATTGGCTTTGGGTGTGACCAGTGAAATGTACTTGCTGGAGCGTGTGCTACGGGTGGGTGCTGCTATGGTGACCAGTGAACTGAGATAAGGCGGGGCTTTACCTAGTGAAGACTTATAGATGACCTGAAGCCAGTGGATTTGGCGACGAATATGAAGCAAGGGCCAGCCAACGAGAGCATACAGGTCACAGTGGTGGGTAGTATATGGGGCTTTGGTGACAAAACGGATGGCACTGTGATAGACTGCATCCAATTTGCTGAGTAGAGTGTTGGAGGCTATTTTGTAAATGACATCGCCGAAGTCAAGGATTGGTAGGATGGTCAGTTTATGAGGGTATGTTTGGCAGCATGAGTGAAGGATGCTTTGTTGCGAAATAGGAAGCCGATTCTAGATTTAATTTTGGATTGGAGATGCTTGATGTGAGTCTGGAAGGAGAGTTTACAGTCTAACCAGACACCTAGGTAATTGTCCACATATTCTAAGTCAGAACCGTCCAGAGTAGTGATGCTGGACGGGCGGGCAGGTGCGGGCAGCGACCGGTTGAAGAGCATGCATTTATTTTTACTTGCATTTAAGAGCAGTTGGAGGCCATGGAAGGAGTGTTGTATGGCATTGAAACTCACCTGGAGGTTAGTTAACGCAGTCCAAAGAAGGGCCAGAAGTATACAGAATGGTGTTGTCTGCGTAGAGGTGGATCACAGAATCACAAGCAGCAAGAGCAACACTGCATAGCCACTGCATAGTCTGACCTTCTTAGATATCCGTCGATGCTGCGGAAGCGGAGTGGCCCGGGCCATACTGAACCCCTCCCGGAAGTCCTGGTACTCTGCAGAGCTAGCGGAGAGGTCCAGGGCAATTTCCAAGCCCCCAGGAAGACGCCCCAGGGAAGGCAGGGCTGACTTCTGGAAATGAGTGTGGCAGGACGGGCTCCAGCCCACGATGGCACCAGTAGCCCAGTCAATGGATGGATTGTGTCGCTGGAGCCAAGAGAATCCCAATACCATGGGAACTTGCGGAGACTAAACCAAAAGGAATTGGATTGTCTTGCTGTGGTTCCCCGACACTCGTAGGTTGACAGGGGTGGTCTGGTGGGTGACCCGGCCAATAGAGCACCCGTCTAGCTCTCTAACACCCATAAGAATGGAGAGGGGTTGAGTGGGGATGCCCAGCTCGGACGCCAAGGTCACGTCCATGAGACTCGCATCAGCCCCGGAGTCGATGAGTACCTGGAGAGACTTGGACTGGTCAACCCACAGCAGGGTGGCATGGAGAGGGGGACGAGTACGGGGAGAGAACAATTATCTTTAAGACCCACCAGTGAACTCACTCCAACGAATGAGCTTGGTCACTTGAAGTGACACAAAATGATCGGCAGTACCGCAATACAGACAACTCTGGGTCTCAAGTCTGCGTACACATTTGCTGAAGACAGCCTAGTCCTGGCGAGCTGCATCGGCTCGAGAAGAGGTGAATCAAGAGATCTGTCTGTAGTTCTAGGGGCTGCCAGCTCATTCTTCACCTCCTCCAATAATCCATGCAGGAACGCATCGAGCAGCGCTTCCGGGTTCCAGGTACCCTCCGCTGCTAGTGCAGAACTCCACCGCATAGTCTGCCACAGTGAGGGTGTCCTGCCGAAGCTGGAGTAACTTCCGGGCAGCCTCTCTCCCGGACACCAGAGCCTCGAAAACTTTTCTCACCTCCGCCACAAATACCTCCAGACTGAGGCAGACCGCGGATTGTTGCTCCCATACCGCCATGGCACAGGCGAGTGCCCTCCCGGACATCAGCGTAATAATATACGCTATCTTCGAGCTGTCCAAGGGGAACGAAGAAGGCTGCAGCTCAAAAACGAGTTATCACTGGGAGCGAAAGGCCCGGCAGGTTGTAGAATCTCCATCGTACCACTCCGGGGGAAGTAAGCGGTGTTCCCGGGAAACCGGGGTGACGGCGCTGCTACCAGCCGGAATAAAGAGGGGCTGGGAGGTTATCGTCGTGGTAGGCTGCCTAGTAGTCAACCCACAGAATTGCTCCCGCAATGCGTCCAAGGCTAGGTCGTGACGTTCGTCCACGGCCTGGAATCCTTCCATTAGACAGCGAAGCAACTCCTTGTGCCTACCAATGGTGGCTCCTTGGGAGGAGATGGCATTGCGGAGGTGTTCCTCCGCAATGGGTCAGTCAAGGCCAGTTCGTACTATCAAGAATCAAGGTAAGACCCAAGTGCAGACTGTGTGAAGTTACAATGTTTATTGTAACAACAGGGGCAGGCAAATGACAGGTCAAGGCAGGCACGGGTCAATAATCCAGAGTAGAGGCCAAGGTACAGGACGGCAGGCAGGCTCAGGGTCAGGCAGGGTGTGACAGTGGTGAGACAGTGGTGAGTAGTTGACTCAAAGAGAGAGAAAGACAATAGTTGAACAGTTTTGAACAAAGTAATATCTTCCAAAATTAAGGAGAAGCAAGAGAGAGAGAGAGAGAGAGAGAGAGAGACACAGAGCTAGCTATATTTCGAAGTATATATATTTTTACTTTCACTTTCACTTACTTAGCTAGCAAATGCAGCTAGCTAGTTTAGCCTACTCAAACACTCGGTTCAAACAGAGAGGGATGCTATGTTAGCTATCTGGATATGGCTATCCAACACTGGAACTATTCCAAGTCTAGGTAAGCTTTTGGTTTTATTAATTTATTGCCACCAGGGCCCGACAGTGTAACTGCTAAACTTCTTGCTGTACACTGTACTGCATGATTGTAGCAGGTTTACCAATGTGCTAGTTCTAGTAGTTATGTTTACTAAGATGTTAATATGGTGAAAACGATGTAGGCTGTGTGTTTCGGATAGCTGTTATGGTATGAAAGTTTAGCTTGGAAAGTTTTTTTCACCTGGTCACAGGCAGCTGTTGTATTGTTCACTGAAGTCCACAAGTGAAGGGAAAAGGTGAGAGGAAGAGAGTGTAGAAGCGAGAAGGAATTATATATACAATGAGCAAAATGATCATGTGGTTTATTTGTGGCTGCTAGTTTTGTGTTTGCGTGAGTTCAGGGGTAATGAAACGGGGATAAACATACCTGAATTTGTCCAATAGAAACTCTTGTTTGCAACTGTTGGACTAATGATTACAACCTAGATCAGCTAGATGCTGGCAAGAGTGTCACTGTCTGTCACTGTGATACACAAATTTCTCTAGACCTCTGCACCTATGTTGTAAACTTTCATTCGCAGGCTAGGTTGTAGCAACCTCACGATGGGTATAGGGAAAATGTGAGAATCATGTAGTAGCATAAACCTATCGATGTTACACTGATCTGTATGAATGGAATATGATTGACCGTCATCCAATATGCTGTAATAGAAATAAGGCCATGCTGATAAAAAAATATATATATATATAATCTCACCGACCGCCACTGATACCTGCACTGTAACTGCAAGCTGTTGGCCAGAGCGCACGTGCCAATACCAGAGTAGGCACATTAGCTAGTTAGAAGCTTATGCTTTCTATGTATATGGAGACACCCCCTCCTCTGTCAACTCTATCAGGTCTAAAAACATTCTAACCAGTCGGATAAACAACAGAGTCTGGCATAAACTTCTTTAGCCAAGACTAAGTTATAACCAGTATGTCCACATTGGTTTGAGAAGCCAGAGTTACAATAAAATCCATTTTCGAAATCAAACTTCTGGCATTTACATGAATCAGTCCAAGGACGCTGCTGCAGGATTTCTGATCAGATGGAGTTTCTAATACAAACATGCCATGTTCAACAGGTAACCCCCTACTAGAAAATATCATTGAGGTTGGCTTTAATTGGAATAGATACAAGATTGCCTAGAACTGAACCATTAGGCCTATGGCTCAAACTATGCTCAGTTGGCAATGCCTCATTTGAAAATACCATAGGGTTAGCTTGAATTGGTATAGATAAAAGATTGCCTAGAACTGTACCATTGAGCCAACGCCTCGAGCGAGGATGTGGGTTAAAACAAGAGTCAATCATGCTCACTTGTTGCGGGCCTGCAGTATGATGATAATGCAAATCAAATCTAATTTTATTGGTCACATACACATGGTTAGCAGATGTTAATGCGAGTGTAGCGAAATGCTTGTGCTTCTAGTTCCGACAGTGCAGTAATATCTAACAAGTAATTTAACAATTTCACAACAACTACCGTATACACACAAGTGTAAAGGAATTAATAAGAATATGTACATATAAATATGAGTGATGGCCGAACGGCATAGGCAAGATGCAGTAGATGGTATAGAGTACAGTATATACATATAAGATGAGTAATGTAGGGTATGTAAACATTATTTAAAGTGGCATTGTTTAAAGTGACTGGTGATACATTTATTTACATCCAATTTTTTATTATTAAAGTGGCAAGAGATTTGAGTCAGTATGTTGGCAGCAGCCACTCAATGTTAGTGATGGCTGTTTAACAGTCTGATGGCATTGAGATAGAAGCTGTTTTTCAGTCTCTCGGTCCCAGCTTTGATGCACCTGTACTGATCTCGCCTTCTGGATGATAGCGGGGTGAACAGGCAGTGGCTCGGGTGGTTGTTGTCCTTGATGATCTTTTTGGCCTTCCTGTGACATCGGGTGGTGTAGGTGTCCTGGAGGGAAGATAGTTTGCCCCCGGTGATGGGTTGTGCGGCCCTCACTACCCCCTGGAGAGCCTTACGGTTGTGGGCGGAGCAGTTGCCGTACCAGGCGGTGATACAGCCCGACAGGATGCTCTCGATTGTGCATTTGTGAGTGTTTTTGGTGACAAGCCAAATTTCTTCAGCCTCCTGAGGTTGAAGAGGCGCTGTTGCACCTTCTTCACCACGCTGTCTGTGTGGGTAGACCATTTCAGTTTGTCCGTGATGTGTACGCCGAGGAACTTAAAACTTTTCACCTTCTCCACTACTGTCCCGTGGATAGGGGGGTGCCCCTCTGCTGTTTCCTGAAGTCCACGATCATCTCCTTTGTTTTGTTGACGTTGAGTGTGAGGTTTTATTCCTGACACCACACTCTGAGGGCACTAACCTCCTCCCTGTAGGGCGTCTCGTCGTTGTTGGTAATCAAGCCTATCACTGAGTGTCGTCTGCAAACTTGACGATTGAGTTGGAGGCATGCATGGCCACGCAGTCATGGGTGAATAGGGAGTACAGGAGAGAACACACCCTTGTGTGGCCCCAGTGTTGAGGATCAGCGGGATGGAGATGTTGTTTCCTACCCTCAGCACCTGGGGGCGGCCCGTCAGAAAGTCCAGGACCCAGTTGCACAGGGCAGGGTCGAGACCCAGGGTCTCGAGTTTGGAGGGTACTATGGTGTTAAATGCTGAACTGTAATCGATGAACAGCATTCTCACATAGGTATTCCTCTTGTCCAGATGGGTTAGGGCAGTGTGCAGTGTGATTGTGATTGCATCGTCTGTGGACCTATTGGGGTGGTAAGCAAATTGGAGTGGGTCTAGAATGTCAGGTAGGGTGGAGGTGATATGATCCTTGACTAGTCTCTCAAAACACTTCATGATGATGGAAGTGAGTGCTACAGGGCGATAGTCGTTTAGCTCAGTTACCTTAGCTTTCTTTTGAACAGGAACAATGGTGGCCCTCTTGAAGCATGTGGGAACAGCAGACTGAGACAGGGATAATTTATGGTTGGGATTACCTAAGCAGGTCTTGGGGTGTTGATAAGTCAATGTTTTAGCGCGAACTTAAAATGCAAGGACAGGGTCCTGACACCAAGATGATTTGGATCGATCCCATCCTGTCTGTAGAACATCTTCTGTTTCCAAAAGGTGTTTAAGCTATCCACAAAATGATCTCCAACAGAGATACAGTAGTGGCAGCAACCTACTGAATCTTTCGCTGCTACAACTCAGTGATGGCACTGAGCCTGAAATAATTGGACGTTTATCAGAGTTCCAATCAGTTCTATAAAGTCCAGTTTCAGATCTTCCGAGCTAGCCATCCTAATGACATTAGATCCCATATGGATTACAACAGCGACAGCCCCCGTATTCTGGCATAAAATGGTAGGAAGCAGCCTAGTAATGTCCTTTACACAAGCATGTAACGGCTGTCTTCTGAAATGAACCAAGGCGCAGCAGGTATGTGAATACTCATGGTCATTTATTGCCAAAAAAGGAGTAGAGCATTCACTTAACAACAAAAAGGGTGACAACAGTGACAGTTCTACAGGCTAATACAAGCAGTGTAAAAAACAACCACCCACAACCCCACAAGGCAAAGTAGGCACCTTATGTGTGACTCCCAATCAACCACAACCCTCTACAGCTGTGCTTGATTGGAAGTCACACGGCCAAAATCAATGAAACAATAAAAAACACACACTCCCTTCTGCCACGTCCTGACCCAACTACCCCCTCTACTGGTCAGGACGTGACAGTACCCCCCCCCCCCCTCAAGGTGCAGACGCCGGGATGCACCTAAAAAAAGGAAAACAAGAAAATCCCCAACAAAATTTAACACCTAAACAATAAGGGAGGGAAGGGAGGGTGGCTGCCGTCACCGACGGCACTGTGCTACAGCCTCCCTCCCCAACCCACCTATCCTGGAGGTGGTTCAGGTGCAGGACGTGGACCTCGCTCCACCTTCGGCGTCGCCCACTTTGTTGGCGCCGATAGCTGCGCCGGGCAGACGGGCCACTCGGGCTGACCCTGGCAGACGGCCCACTCTGGCTGGGTCGGAAGACATGCGGGCCACTCGGCCTGGGCCGGAAGGCATGCGGGCCACTCGGGCTGGGCCGGAAGGAAGGAGGGCCACTCGGGCTGGGCCGGAAGGCCACTCGGGCTGGGCCGGAGGGCAGGAGGGCCACTCGGGCTGGGCCGGAGGGCAGGAGGGCCACTCGGGCTGGGCCGGAGGGCAGGAGGGCCACTCGGGCTGGGCCGGTGGGCAGGAGGGCCACTCGGGCTGGGCCGGAGGGCAGGAGGGCCACTCGGGCTGGGCCGGAGGGCAGGAGGACCACTCGGGCAGAACCGGGCAGTCTGGCCACTCTGGCAGAACAGGGCAGTCTGGCCACTCTGGCAGAACAGGGCAGTCTGGCCACTCTGGCAGAACAGGGCAGTCTGGCCACTCTGGCAGAACAGGGCAGTCTGGCCACTCTGGCAGATCCTGACAGGCCGGGCACCCTGGCAGATCAGGGCAGGCGGGCACCTCTGGCAGAACAGGGCAGTCTGGCCACTCTGGCAGAACAGGGCAGTCTGGCCACTCTGGCAGAACAGGGCAGTCTGGCCACTCCGGCAGAACAGGGCAGTCTGGCCACTCCGGCAGTTCAGGGCAGTCTGGCCACTCCGGCAGTTCAGGGCAGTCTGGCCACTCCGGCAGTTCAGGGCAGTCTGGCCACTCCGGCAGTTCAGCGCAGTCTGGCCACTCCGGCAGTTCAGCGCAGTCTGACCTCTCTGGCGACTGTTGACTGGCGGGCAGCTCTGACGACTGTTGACTGGTGGGCAGCTTGGACGACTGTTGACTGGCGGACAGCTCTGACGACTGTTGACTGGCGGACAGCTCTGATGACTGTTGACTGGCGGACAGCTCTGACGACTGTTGACTGGCGGGCAGCTCTGGTGATGGTTGACTGGCGGGCAGCTCTGGTGACTGTTGACTGGCGGGCAGCTCTGGTGACTGTTGACTGGCGAGGCTGGGCTGACGCACTAGACTCCTGATGCGTGGGGCTGGTATTGGACTTGCCAGCCTGGAGACACGCACCTCCATGCTAGTGCGTCTAGCGGGAAACACCGGACCGAAAGGGCGCACTGGCGGTCTTGAGTGCAGGGTTGGCATCACTCCTTCCGGCTCGATGCTCCCCTTGCCCTGGCACCTGCGGGGCGCTGGTACTGGGCGAACTGGGCTGTGCGTCCGTATAGGCGAGATGGTGCGTACCACAGCGTAACATGGCGCCCCCTCCACCTCATACGCACCTCCCTGTAGTCACGGGTAGCTGGCTTACGGCTCTTCCCTGGCCTGGCCAAACTACCCGTGTGCCCCCCCCAAAAAAAATATTGGGGCTGCCTCTCGGGTTTCCTACCCAACCGTGTTCCAGCAAAACATTCCCGTTGGTTCCTCTGTCCAGCTGCCTCCACTCTCCTGAGTGCCTCCACCTGTTCCCATGGGAGGCGATCCCTTCCGGCCAGGATCTCTTCCCAGGTGTAGGCTCCCTTGCCATCCAGGACGTCCTCCCATGTCCATTCCTCCTTTTTTTTCTCCTGTGGCTTCCTCCTCTTCTGCTGCTTGGTCCTGGTTTGGTGGGTGGTTCTGTAACGGCTGTCTTCTGAAATGAACCAAGGCGCAGCAGGTATGTGAATACTCATGGTCATTTATTGCCAAAAAAGGAGTAGAGCATTCACTTAACAACAAAAAGGGTGACAACAGTGACAGTTCTACAGGCTAATACAAGCAGTGTAAAAAAACAACCACCCACAACCCCACAAGGCAAAGTAGGCACCTTATGTGTGACTCCCAATCAACCACAACCCTCTACAGCTGTGCTTGATTGGAAGTCACACAGCCAAAATCAATGAAACAATAAAAAACACACACTCCCTTCTGCCACGTCCTGACCCAACTACCCCCCTCTACTGGTCAGGACGTGACAAAGCACCATGATAGCACAAGGTTTTTTGCCCCGGGAACCAAGATGTTTCTCACCATAGAGCTGCCGATTATAATGACTGGTGAGATAACAGAGGAGGTCCGGCAAAACCCATTGTGCCTGATGGAGGAGCTGGTGCGTCAGACACGCTTTTGAGGTCTGGTGATACGAGTCCAAGGCAGAATCCGAGGCAGAATCCCCCTGGGATGGCGTCAGGATAGGGGACAATAGCGCTGGAACCTCCGAAGCCGGGAGGGCGAAGCTGTTCCACAAATGGATTTAGGTCGGGCTTCCCACCTCTTAAGAAGCACCACTCACCACAGGCTGCTTCACGGTGGGTGACGTGCTTCCATGTTTGGTCAGCAGAAATGGTGAGAGTATCATCCACTAAATTCATCAGGTCCTGCTTCATTTTCCAGGGAAGTGGGAGACTTCTTCTGGGAGGGGTCCCTGGAAGGCATTGGCCATTCAGTCAAGACTGTTGACATGGCGGTGATACTCTCAACACATCGGAATTGCTTCCAGCCTGTGGAGTAGAGAACGAGAAGGTAGGCGGGGTGCTTTCCCCAGTAGATTGTGCAAGTTCTTAATCTGTTTGCTTCTTCTCTATAGTCCTCTGCGAGTAAACAATTGTTGCATTGGAAGTACGGTTGGTCCACATTGTCCCGGAAGAGAGCGTAGTAAATACAGCTCCTGCTGCACAAAATGCTACAATTTTCCTCTGAATGAGGAAACATCCATTAGAATAGACATAGCAACATGCAGAGTAAAAAAACAAGAGACAATAACTGATGTTTTTTTCTGGACCTATACAGGCCATCAGTAAATACACCCAAAAGAAAACAAATGAAATGAAATGAAAAAAAGCCTATTAAACTTATCTTTCTGCAACAAAGAAATTCACTCTCAATAATTTGTGCACTCGCTCTCCTTCCAGTCAGAGTGGGTATGTATATCTTGTGCCCTGGAAAGCTTTACCTTCCTGTATATCCTCTGCCCTGTGTGAGCCTGGCTGACATATTCATTAGAATAATATGTGTTCAACCAGGAAATTATTCCCCAGTTGCTATTTGGCATCTGACTGTAGCCAAAGCAGAACCGCTGAGATTAGCCGTCTAGATCACTCTACACTGAGTACACAGGCGTTGGTCTTCCCCTCCTCTGACATGTTTTACACTGATGTGAATCTCCTGTGTTACAGCGCATCTATTGTTGTCAGCTTTTGGGATCTGTCTTCATTTGCTTCTGTTGGATCTCAAAACTTCCGCTGTTTCCTAAATGTGTGGTGTACATCATATACTATTATGGCTACTGCTCAGGTGTGAGTAAACGCATTTAGATGCATTCTTGAGATACAGTATTTATGATTCAGTCTGACTGATTTGGTGAACCTATGCTTTGGTACATGTCAGATCATATGTCTCCAAATGGTGTGGAAGACCACCTGTCGCTGTGACTAGTCTTTGCTTTCCACTTGACCTACGTTATTGTGCAAATGACAGCATGAACTCTGAGTGGCAGCCAGGGGAGGGCAGACAGCAAAGATGGAAAATGTCTGCAGGGTAAAAGGACAGAGCAGGGTTTAGACATGTACAATATGTACCAGGCCTCTGATCCATGTTATGTATAATGGGTGTTACTGATTAGAGGGAACATGGAAAGTACATGTACTCACATGCTGGACCCTTTTACAATACCATATCGGAGAGCAGCTGCGTATCTATCGTGCCTTTATCAGGGTATAAGTTTATGTTTGTGTGCCAGTGACTGAGTTACTTTCTGTGGCTGACCTTAAAAAAGAAGCCAAGAGGGTTCCCTTGAGCTTCTGAAGCACCATGTCTGTATAGATAGAATTTGAGCACAGGGAGAAAAAGCTCCATTCCAGCATTTTCATTACTGACTCCTTGGTGGCACAATTTTTTAACACCTGTATGAACTTGGTGATGGCATAAGGGGATGGGGATGGGGTGTTAGTGAGAGAGCTAAGTGGGAGTGCAATGTATGAATGAATGAGACCTTTAGTATTCCACATTTAATCTGTAACAAGTGCAACCCTTTCATGCAGCCAATGACCAAAAGCGCCCTCTTTGGCCTCATTAGTGGATTCTGCTATTTCAGCCACAACTGTTGCTCACAGGTGTATAAAATTGAGAACACAGCCATGCAATCTCCATAGACAAACATTGGCAGTAGAATGGCCTTACTGAAGAGCTTAGTGACTTTCAACATGGCACCGTCATAGGATGCTACCTTTCCAACAAGTCAATTCATCAAATTTCTGCCTTACTAGAATTGCCCCAGTCAACTGTAAGTGCTGTAAATGTGAAGTGGTAGGCAAACAGAACGTGAGCGCTGAGTGCTGAATCGCGAAGCGCGTAAAAATCAGCTGTCCTCGGTTGCAACACTCACTACGAGTTCCAAAATGCCTCTGGAAGCAATGTCAGCACAATAACTGTTCGTTGGGAGTTTCATGAAATGGGTTTCCATAGCCGAGCAGCCGCACACAAGCCTAAGATCACCTTGCGCAATGTCAAGCATCAGCTGGTGTGGTGTAAAGCTCACTGCCATTGGACTCTGGAGCAGTGGAAACACCTCTGGAATGATGAATCATGCTTCACCATCCGATGGACGAATCTGGTTTTGGCGGATACCAGGAGAACGCTACCTGCCCGAATGCATAGTGCCATCTGTAAAGTTTGGTGGAGGAGGAATAATGGTTTGGGGCTGTTTTTCATTAATCCCAGTGAAGGGGAAATCTTAACGCTACAGAATACAATGACATTCTAGATGATTCTGTGCTTCCAACTTTGTGGCAACAGTTTGGGGAAAGCCCTTTCCTGTTTCAGGATGACAATGTCCCCATGCACAAAGCGAGGTCCATACAGAAATGGTTTGTCGAGATCGGTGTGGAAGAACTTGACTAGCCTGCACAGAGCCCTGACCTCAACCCCATCAAACACCTTTGGGCTGAATTGGAACGCCAAATCCGAGCCAGGCTTAATCTTCCAGCATCAGTGCCCAACCTCACTAATGCTCTTGTGGATGAATGGAAGAAATGTCCTGCTGCAGGGGAAAGTCTTCCCAGAATAGGGGAGGCTGTTATAGTACAAAACTCCATATTACTGCCATGATTTTGGAATGAGATGTTCGACAAGCAGGTGTCCACATACTTTTGGTCATCTATGCCAACACGTTTATCCCAGAAAGCCTAGACCCACTCCAATTTGCATACCACCCCAACAGCTCCACAGATGATGGATTATCTATTGCACTCCACACTGCCCTTTCACACCTGGACAAAAGGAACACCTACAGTTGAAGTTGGAAGTTTACATACAGTTAGGTTGGAGTCATTAAAACTCGTTTTTCAACCACTCCACAAATTTCTTTTAACAAACTTTAGTTTTGGTAAGTCGGTTAGGACATCTACTTTGTGCATGACACAAGTAATTTTTTCGAACAATTGCTTACAGACAGATTATTTCACTTATAATTGACTGTGTCACAATTCCAGTGGGTCAGAAGTTAAAACAGGATGAAGGAAACCGCACACTGCTCTTGATAGTATCACTGGTATTTAATAAGCTTACGTATCGGCCCAACGGCCTTCGTCAGAGCTGGGTCAGAAGTTGACATACAGTAAGTTGACTGTGCCTTTAAACAGCTTGGAAAATTCCAGAAAATTATGTCATGGCTTCGAAGCTTCTGATATGCTAATTGACATAGTTTGAGTCAATTGGAGGTGTACCTGTGGATGTATTTCAAGGCCTACGCAGTGACTCTTTGCTTGACATCATGGGAAAATCAAAAGAAATCAGCCAAGACCTCAGAAAATAAATTGTAGATCTCCACAAGTCTGGTTCATCCTTGGAAGCAATTTCCAAACACCTGAAGGTACCACGTTCATCTGTACAAAGAATAGTACGCACGTATAAACACCATGGGACCACGCAGCCATCATACCGCTCAGGAAGGAGATGCGCTCTGTCTCCAAGAGATGAACGTACTTTGGTGCGAAAAGTGCAAATCAATCCCAGAACAACAGCAAAGGACCTTGTGAAGATGCTAGAGGAAACAGGTACAAAAGTATCTATATCCACAGTAAAACGAGTCCTATATCGACATAACCTGAAAGGCCGCTCAGCAAGGAAGAAGCCACTGTTTCAAAACTGCCACAAAAAAGCCAGACTATGGTTTGCAACTGCACATGGGGTCACAAAGATCGTACTTTTTGGAGAAATGTCCTCTGGTCTGATGAAACAAAATTTGAACTGTTTGGCCACTGTAGCTGTAGCTCAGTTGGTAGAGCATGGCGCTTGCAACGCCATGGTTGTGGGTTCGATTCCCACGGGGGGCCAGTATTTAAAAATGTAATAAAATGTATGCACTCTACTGTAAGTCGCTCTGGATAAGAGCGTCTGCTAAATGACTCAAATGTAAATGTAATAATGACCATTGTTATGCTTGGAGAAAAAAGGGGGAGGCTTGCAAGCCGAAGAACACTATCCCAACCGTGAAGCACGGGGGTGGCAGCATCATGTTGTGGGGATGCTTTGCTGCAGGAGGGACTGGTGCACTTCACAAAATAGATGGCATCATGAGGAAGGGAAAATATGTGGATATATTGAAGCAACATCTCAAGACATCAGTCAGGAAGTTAAAGCTTGGTTGCAAATTGGTCTTCCAAATGGACAATGACCCAAAGCATACATCCAAAGTTGAAGCAGACTTGCTTAAGGACAACAAAGTCAAGGTATTGGAGTGTCCATCACAAAGCCTTACCTCAATCCTATAGAAAATCTGTGGGCAGAACTGAAAAAGCGTGTGCGAGCATGGAGGCCTACAAACCTGACTCAGTTACACCAGCTCTGTCAGGAGGAATGGGCCAAAATCAGACTTACTGTAGGAAGCGTTTGGAAGGCTACCCAAAACGTTTGACCCAAGTTAAACAATTTAAAGGCAGTGCTACCAAATACTAATTGAGTGTATGTAAAATTCTGACCCACTGGGAATGTGATGAAAGAAATAAAAGCTGAAATAATACTATTCTGACATTTCACATTCTTAAATAAAGTGGTGATCCTAACTGACCTAAGACAGGGACTTTTTACTTGGATTAAATGTCAGGAATTGTGGAAAACTGAGTTTAAATGTATTTGGCTAAGGTGTATGTAAACTTCCGACTTCAACTGTATGTCAAACAGCTTTGTTTTGTTTCAGTCTTCTGATGTAAAGTATAATATTGGGATTCAAACACAAAATTGAATACATTTCAACTCTATATCTGACATGGTACAGGTGTCTTCTTTTTCTAAGCACATAACCATCTGTGTGAGGTGTATGCTTTTGTTTCAAATTAGATTTGCTTCAGACTACCAAGAATCACTCTTTGACCCTGATTTAGCCCACTGCAGTAAAAGGTTAATCTTGCAATGGTCCAATGGTTTCCAGATTCTGGGGCTTCTTGAGTTTCTTTTTTGAAAATGTATTAAGAAATAAAACACAGAAATACCTTATTTATATAAGTATTCAGACTCATTGCTATGGGCCTCAAAATTAAGTTCAGGTGCATCCTGTTTCCATTGATCATCCTTGAGTTGTTTCTACAACTTGAAAGGAGTCCACCTGTGGTAAATTCAATTGATAGGACATGATTTGGAAAGACACACACCTGTCTATATAAGGTCCAACAGTTGACAGTGCATGTCAGAGCAAAAATCAAGCCATGAGGTTGAAGGAGTTGTCCGTAAAGCTCCGAGACAGGATTGTTTCGAGGCACAGATCTGGGGAAGGGTGCCAAAAAAAATGTCTGCAGCATTGAAAGTCCCCAAGAACACAGTTGCTTCAATCGTTCTTAAATGGAAGAAGTTTGGAACCTCCAAGACTCTTCCCAGAGCTGGTCGCCCGGCCAAACTGAGCAATCAGGGGAGAAGGGCCTTGGTCAGGGAGGTGACCAAGAACCCAAGGGTCACTCTGACAGAGCTCTAGAGGTCCTCTGTGGTGATGGGAGAACCTACCAGAAGGACAACTATCTCTGAAGCACTCCACCAATCAGGCCTTTATGGTAGATTGGCCAGACGGAAGCCACTCTTCAGTAAAAGGCACATGACAGCCCGCTTGGAGTTTGCCAAAAGGCACCTAAAGACTCTCAGACCATGAGAAACAAGATTCCCTGGTCTGATGAAACTAAGATCGTGCTGTGGGGATGTTTTTCAGCAGCAGGGACTGGGAGACTAGTCAGGATCGAGGGAAAGATGAGTGGAGCAAAGTACAGAGAGATCCTTGATGAAAACCTGCTCCAGAGCGCTCAGGACCACAGACTGGGGCGAAGGTTCACCTTCCAACAGGACAACGACCCTAAGCACACAGCCAAGACAATGCAGGAGTGGCTTCGGGACAAGTCTCTGAATGTCTTTGAGTGGCCAAGCCAGAGCCTGGACTTGAACCCAATCCATCATCTCTGGAGAGACCTGAAAATAGCTGTGCAGCAACACTCCCCATCCAACCTGACAGAGCTTGAGAGGATCTGCAGAGAAGAATGGGAGAAACTCTCCAAATACAGGTGTGCTAAGCTTGTACCGTCATACCCAAGAAGACTTGAGGCTGTAATTGCTGCCAAAGGTGCTTCAACAAAGTACTAAGTAAAGGGTCTGAATACTTATGTAAATGTGATATTTCTGTTTTTATATTTTATAAATTAGCAAAAATGTCTTAACCTGTTTTTGTTTAGTTATATTTTTAGAATGAGGCTGTAGCCTAACAAAATGTGAAAAAGTCAAGGGGTCTGAATACTTTCCGAATGCACTTTATAATCATAATCTCAGCTAATAAAGATATCCTGTATAGCACTTAAAATGCATTTAGGCCTAGATTCAATCAGATCAAGCGTTAACCTGCAATAGCCGACACCCACTTAGCTGGTGTTTTGGCCGTGTCGGAGTTGTAACTATGTTAGAGCTATCAAATTGGTTAGCGCTTGCTAATGTGATCATTGACACGACGTTCAGAATGGGAAAGTTTAGGCTATATAGAAATAATGACGCTCAAATTGAAAATCATGAAATTAAATTATGAGGATTTCTAACAGCCTAATCGAGGTGTAGATTACATCTCACATTCCAGTGTTCATATTTGTAAACAAGGCTGCATGGGACTTTTGTTAATGTGACTCCGTGCAGCCAATGGCAATGTTCCGGGAGCCGCTTGTTGATTTGACAGCTCTAACACAGTTCCACATCCGACACCGCCAAAACAACCCCTAATATCTGCTATTCTAATTTGTTTGAGCACTTAACTGATCACTTAGTAATGTGTGTGGTAATTACATAAACATTTCCTTCCCATTAATAAGGAAGTGGAAATTAGTTTTTTCGTAGCTTTAGGAAGAAATATAGAGGGAATGCAACTGTAACTGAATGCAATCTGAATGAGCTGGAGATAAGAGTCGTCATGGCACCTTTGCCTTCCAACACTCAGCATGGAGCGGAGAGTGACATGCAGGGCTCGTAAAACACTGGGACTGATTACCACTCAGGTGACCTGCATGGTCTGTTATAATGAAGGAACCAGAAATATCTGCTGTTATGCAACTTGTCAGTGGGAGAAAGGTGCTATAATATCATGGTGGTATCGGCTTTGGTCACTGCGATGTGTTTGAGGTTTCTGTGATTATGGGTGGTCAGGGTTGATATTTACTGTATCTATAAGGAAAGCCCAGTTACTTGATGTGCTCTGAAGGGGATACCCCCGATATCTCCCTAGGGACAGGCCTGTGGAAATCACAACAGGAAGAAATGGCTAGATTGTGGACCACTAAAAATGCTGCCACCCTGTTTTACTGCACCACTGTGAGCTGCCAAGTACGATGATATGCACGGCCCATTAGACTGTCCTGTATTACATGGAGAAGTTCTTAATGTGCAATATCTAAGCCTGTCTTGTCTTCCAGATGTGTACTCATCGACAATTACCTCTCAGGTTTACTCTGATCCCTTCACAGACAGGTGAGTAATTCAGATGAAGAGGAGGAAGGAAATCTATTTCCTGTCCTCACTGGCGAGCTACAAGCACTATTTTAAATGTGCACTGTCCATCAAAGGAATTCAGCATTTTCTGATTGCTTCTTCTCAGTCAAATTGCTCTACTATTTGAGGTTCCTTTTTTGAATAGCATTTTTTGTTGTAGATTTGTTAGTACAGTACATACATGGAGTGTCTGACAGACATTTAATCCAAGCCATTAAACTCTCAGATATTTCAACTACCAGGTGGCAATTTAATGATTAATGTTAATTTTGCATGTTTACATGTCTTCATGTACAGCCTATGTTGTTTTTTTTCCAGCTTTGTTTCTTTTAATCTTGTCACATTCCCCCATGGAACCTGTAATGGCAGGCTGCCTTTCACCATGATAGATTGGATTAATTACTACTTAAAACTCCCTAAACATTAGCACACATCTCAGCAACCTCCAGGAAGGAATTTGCCATTCAATTATTAAGCATTACCAAAAAGATCACCAAAATTTGACATTTATCACTAGGGGGTGGCTCCATAGCATCAGTGCTTTCAGAATTATCCATTCTTTTGTTTGAATTTCTGGGAGACATGATTTGACTGACAGGAAGGCCTCTAAAATAATTATCTCCCTGTTTACCAAAGGCATCTGTAAATATTAAGCCTGTCTTCAGGCAATCTTTAGCAGCAGGAGTTAAAGGAAGGATGGAGAAATTATCATCTTCTGATGCTTCCCAAACTGCAGGAGACAAGCTGTCACTAAGCAGTTGATGTTACTGTAATATCTCTCAGATAGACACAGCAGTAATAACAGCCAACTCCCCGAAAAAGAGCAATTACCAACCCAGAATCCTTTATACTTGGGCATGTTGGTTTAGAGGAACTTCAGTATGTTTAGACATAGGGCTTGATTCTATCCGTATTGCCAAAGTTTAGCTCTATAGTGCACTTGAAATTGAAAGGTCATTTCCGATTGAGCCGACATATGAAGTGTTTACCGCGAATACAGTCTCCACGAACGTGGGAACATTGCCTTTAAACGTAATCGCGCTATAGCACTGAACTTTGGCAATACGTATTGAATCGAGCCCATAGTAAAGTAATATATTGACTATATTGAGACACAGGGTCCCATTCAATCAAAATCCATAACCCCGTTTCTGGGATACCCTGGAAAGCAAACTCCAGGGAGGAATTTAGAGCTAGATTCAACCCAGAGTGCGGAAGATCTGTGTTATAGAGTAAATGAAATTGAAAGATAATTTCTGATTGAGCTGACATATGCAGCATATACCGTGAATGCAGTCTCCGTGAACATGGGAATATTGCCTTTAAATTTCAATTGTGCTATAGTGCAGATCTTCCGCAGTCCGGATTGAATCTAGGCCTTCCACTATTTTATTATAAGCATTACCAGAAACATCAATAAATTGAACAATTATTGCAAAGAGAGTAGGCCAGCTGTTGAGTCATCAACACAATACTTCTATGCACAACAAAACAGAATTATTACCGAAAAGAAAAAGAAAGTATCTTAAAATCTGATGTCCACATTATCAGATGCCCCACAGCCTCTATCCCAAACATCTCTAGACTAACGCCACTGACTCAGGGGATGATGAGAGTAAATGAATCACAGCTAGCCGACAGGGACAGGATACGATTAAAGTGCCTCTAGCAGGAGCTAAATGAAATGGAACGGATTGTAAAAGCAGTCTCAAAGCTGACAGCCTTGAAGAGCTGGGCGATTTATGAGGCAGGGTTACAGAGATTTATGGCTTATTTGGACTGATGCTGAGTCCCGAGATCACAGGGGTCTTCTAGAACTGAGTTTTAACAGAGAGAGAGAATAGAAGCTGATACTCATCGAACAGGACAGATGCTCAATGGGCAGGTACAGTAAAACACAACAGAGCTACATATCACCACACACTGTAATTACAATTTGGCAAAACATTAAGAGCAGTTATCAATTTGGTATCAGGTAACAATTATTAGGTATTATTATATATTACTGGCATAATATTTGTGTGAATGGTGTCTCTTGGCAGACCAGCATTGTGATCTCATCATAGCTCTAAAAGTTGTAGTAATCAACTTCCATGGTTGGAGGAATTGGTCAGATAGTTTGTTTGTTTAATTCCTTAAAATTAGGGTTTGGTAAGGATATGACACTATGATAAACCACCTGCTCATTCAGGCAGTGAGGATATTGATTTTATTGAAAACTCTGGAGCATTGTATCTGTTATCCTGTTCTATGAACTAACGGTACAGTGTATATTTTGTACTTGTAGTATCCAGCTTTCCATAGCTGACTATGTGCTGCAAGGCGTTTTTTTTATATCCTGAAAGCAGTGAGATGCAATCAACTATGCATATTTTCAAACAAATGTTGTATTTGCTCCAATATATCCAATAAGTATGGAAGCATGTTTGACAACAAATGTAAACAACAGGAAGTCCCTCAACAATGGCACTTACAGTGTATTCGGAAATCATTCAGACGCCATCACTTTTTCCACATTTTGTTAGGTTACAGCCTTTACATTTTTTTTATTAAATACAATTAAAAAATCTATCTACACACAATACCCCATAATAACAAAGATAAATGCTTGCAAATGTATTAAAAAAAATGAAGTACCTTATAATAATTTCTAAAAACCTGTTTCTGCTTTGTCATTATGGGGTATTGTGTGTAGATTTATGAGGGAATGTTTTTTTAATCCATTTTAGAATAAGGCTTTAACATTCAAAATGTGGAAAAAGTGAAGGGGTCTGAATACTTTCCAAATGCACTGTACATCTGAATTGGCCTTTGAAGTACAGCATTATCTTTGATTCTGTTGAAAGTGAAATAATATTCTGGAAATCAGTTTATTGTGCACTTTGTTGTGGATTGTGGGAGGCACTTAGCAATTCTGGGAGGCTAGCTGTGATCACCCTGAACCAGAGAGGGAGACTAGGTATCTAACGGTGCAGCGCGGCTCCTCCGTCGGGGGCATTGCGTGGTGGATATTCTGTCCCACAGCCTCCAGGCGAGATGAAGAGGTAGAGGTTCTCCACCACACGTTGCCTTTACAACATCAAACACAGTGAATCACAACACACAAGAGGAGCTCCACCCGGGGCTAAAGACAATGCAGCAAGAGATGCAGCCACTTGCTTAACCCACAGGGCTAAAGACCCAGCCAAGGATAAAGACTGAAGCAAGCTGTTTAGTGGATACTTTTTGTGGTCCAGTTGTTAAAGCATGGCACTTGCGACGCCAGGATTGTGGGAACGATTCCTGGGGCCACCCATACAAAAAATGTATGCACAATGACTGTAAATTGCTTGCATAAAAGCGTCTGCTAAATCACATATATTATACATATTAGTTTTGAAGTGTTATTATCTTCAGTGTGTAATGTAATACGCATTACATAGAGCAAAAAGACACATTTTCAAACAGGTTTTGATGGTGGGAAAATTAGGGAATGTTTTCTAACATAGAGTATACTGTTTTTCCTCATCAGTGACAACAGGAGAATCATGTGAATTCAATTTTTATTTCAATATAATATTTAAGATTCGGTCCTCCCTAAATCCCTTAATAAAATGCAGTGAATTTGTCTTTTGGTATTAGACCAAGGCTTCTTCTCCGCTGAGTAACGGTCTCCCTCATGGAGCAAGCATCCAAGACCCTGTCAATAAACTTGCGGAGGTATATCATAGCCCTTATTAAGCGGGCCTGTTGTGACCCAGCTGCTGCACGGCGCAATAAGACAGGATGAAAAACTGGCCTTTTCATTCTTCTGGCCAAGCCCAACAATGCAGCCTCCCTGGCCTCCTCCTCAATGACATTACAACGGCTCAGATAAAAATGTTGTATATTTATTTCATGCCATTTTTTTCTACCAAGCATAAACCATCTGCTCCTTGATGGTGCAGATTTACCTGCTGAGGCGTTGGGAGGGGAGCAGCCTGCTTGGCTATGCACATAATCATGTTGATAATGTCCAACACATATCCTAAGACGTATACAATCACACATCACATTTATACATGACATTCATTTTTAATCGAGGTCCAGTATGAATGATTTTTGGCATACAAATTATCTAATTATCGAAGTCCATGTAATACATGTTGAGGAATGTAAACATACATCTGGTAACACATGGGGCTTATCCTATACATGTTTAGTGACACTGTAATAACAACATTAATATATACTTAGTAATTTATTCATTGTTTTGTAATTGCATAAGTGTGCTCCTCTTCCCCTCCCCCATCCCCTTACACTTCCTCTTAACCTTCATCTTCCCATTCAAATCAAATCAAATCAAATGTATTTATATAGCCCTTCTTACATCAGCTGATATCTCAAAGTGCTGTACAGAAACCCAGCCTAAAACCCCAAACAGCAAGCAATGCAGGTATAGAAGCACGGTGGCTAGGAAAAACTCCCTAGAAAGGCCAAAACCTAGGAAGAAACCTAGAGAGGAACCAGGCTATGAGGGGTGGCCAGTCCTCTTCTGGCTGTGCCGGGTGGAGATTATAACAGAACATGGCCAAGATGTTCAAATGTTCATAAATGACCAGCATGGTCAAATAATAATAATCACAGTTGTTGAGGGTGCAACAAGTCAGCACCTCAAGAGTAAATGTCAGTTGGCTTTTCATAGCCGATCATTGAGAGTATCTCTACCGCTCCTGCTGTCTCTAGAGAGTTGAAAACAGCAGGTCTGGGACAGGTAGCACGTCCGGTGAACAGGTCAGGGTTCCATAGCCGCAGGCAGAACAGTTGAAACTGGAGCAGCAGCACGGCCAGGTGGATTGGGGACAGCAAGGAGTCATCATGTCAGGTAGTCCTGAGGCATGGTCCTGGGGCTCAGGTCCTCCAAGAAAGAAAGAAAGAAAGAAAGAAAGAAAGAAAGAAAGAAAGAAAGAAAGAAAGAAAGAAAGAAAGAAAGAAAGAAAGAAAGAAAGAATTAGAGAGAGCATACTTAAATTCACACAGGACACCGGATAAGACAGGAGAAATACTCCAGATATAACAGACTGACCCTAGCCCCCCGACACATGAACTACTGCAGCATAAATACTGGAGGCTGAGACAGGAGGGGTCAGGAGGGGTCTTCCCATTCCTCTTCCCCTTCTCTTAATCTTCATCTTCCCATTCCTCTTCCCCTTCTATTAATCTTCATCTTCCCATTCCTCTTCCCCTTCTATTAATCTTCATCTTCCCATTCCTCTTCCCCTTGCTCTTCCCCTTCCCCTCTGTCTTCTCCATCCCCATCTCCTTCCTCTTCCCCTCTGTCTTCTCCATCTCAATCTCCTTCCTCTTCCCCTTCATCTTCTTCATCTCCATCTCCTTCCCCTTTCTCTTCCCCTACCTTTGGCATCAAAATCTGGGGCCTCATCTTATAATTACATCCCTTTACTTGCAGTAAACTCCACACCAGGAGGCTTGTGGGGAGAGCTATAGGAGGAAGAGCTCATTGTAATGGCTGGAATGGAATGAACAGAACAGAGTCTAACATGTGGTTTCCATATGTTTGATGTGTTTGAGACCTTTCCATTTATTCCATTCCAGCCATTACAATGAGCCTGTCCTCCCATAGTTCATCTCACCAGTGTCCTATGACACCAACCCCCCTTTCCCTGTTGTGTGTGAAGTATCTGATTTGTCCTGATGGAAAATTAACTGCTGGTGTTCCTACTCCACACAGTGGACCTTGCTGGTAATAACGTCAGACTACACAGTACTCCATAAGAGATAACCTTCGTTGGGCCAGAGGAGATAAGATGATATCACACTGTTTTACAAGGTTCAAACAGAGTGTGAAGCATAAGGTTGCTGGACACTCCTCCCATAACAAATCAGGGTACCCACAAAAGCATTAGAAGGTTTAATAACGATGGTATACTGATGGTTAGGGAAATGTTTTTGGCTGCCAGTGAAAAACTATATTGAATTGCTAAATATTTGTGTTGCCATGAAAATTGAAATTGGAAATATGCAACAAACACATATAAACTATCTGTATGAATGTGTGCACTAACAAAGTCTGTAATGTACATATGTACAATTTAATAATTGTATTATTCGTTGTCTTGAAAAATCTTTATCCACGATGACATTATTCCTTTAGCCACAGAGGTCATTCTACAACACAATTAGGTCATTCTACTCCACAACTTAAAACCTAATTAAGTGAATATATCAGAGTGCTAATAACTCTGTATTCCAGCCTGGACCGGAGTGGACCCTTACAGACACGCTGCATTAACATGCATTAAAAGGTCTAGGCTCGACGTCATTTACCTGACTCTGATGAATATTAGCAGTAATATTAACTATTTTTTACAGCTCATTTGCTTTTAGGGTTTCTGATTAGCTCCATTTATTTAATGAAGTCTATATATGTTGTTTGACAAACTTTTTTCACATTCTTTTTTAATGCAAACCCTTCACATTTCCACATTAATAAACCTGGTCACAATCTGCTGAAGGTGCAAGACCCATTAATTCAGTGCTTGGCATATCACTCTGCAAATGCCACCTAAATGGTGATGGTCCCTGGAATTCTGCCACATTGTGTTGCGTCATCCACTGACTTCCTCCACCATGCTCACCATAAAATACATTCTAGTATTTATAGGTAGCTTGGTCTTCACTGTAACAGCCGTCATATGAAGTAGACCAAGGCGCAGCGGGTTGAGTGCTCATGTTAACGTTTTATTTTAATAAACTTGAACACTTAACAAAAATAACAAAACAAATGACAGCTAAACAGTTTTGCAGGCTAACCCTAGCAGTGCAAAATCAACTTCCCACAAAGGACAGGTGAAAACAGGGATACCTAAGTATGACTCCCAATCAGCAACAACGATGTACAGCTGTTCCTGATTGAGAGCCATACCAGGCCAACACAAAGAAATACACAACATAGATAGAGCATAGAAATACAAACATAGAACATAACCAAAAACCCCCGGAATACTCTAAACAAACACCCCTCTACATAAACACATATACCAACAAACCCCGAACCACATAAAACAAACATCCCCCTGCCACATCCTGACCAAACTACAATAACAAATAACCCCTATACTGGTCAGAACGTGACATTCACACGCAAATGCTGTGCAATATTGATGTGTGATGTCACCGCAAAGAAAAACATCATGCATTTGGTCAGTTTATTTGTTTCGTAAATTTGTTTCACTCAAACATTTTCTACCAATGAAAGTCTTAAATTAAACGGTAGACATGAAAACATGTAACTGTGTACAGTTAATTGGCTGTGTTTATAATATGTTTAGAATCAGGTGGTTAACCCGCTCTTAAACTCTGTCTTTCCACAATCACGCACTTTAAAGAGCTGCTTTAAATACATTGCTAGTATTCCCCCAAAATCCTCAGTTAGCTATTTTCTACACGGTGTGGCCATTAACTCTCCTAACTCCCTGGCCTTGACTGGCAAGCTGCCACAGTAATTTCCCTATGTCTTTGATGTTTACCTTTCATAATTTCCACAATTGTTAGGACAGTAATCCCTCAAGGACGAGTCATTTTGCTTATTTTTTATATTTCAAGTTTGATAATCACAGAATGATTCATTAAACAAACAATTTTACATAAATAATTTGTTTCCTCCATCTGCTCACAAATGATCCCATCAGAGCAATAGAGCAGGGTCTAAGTTGTAGTAACAATTTGCACAATGATGAACATAAAAATTGCAACAACAATAAAAAATTGTTGTTTGTTAATTTTAATAGGGATCCCCATTTAGCTGTTGCCAAGGCAGCAGCTTCTCTTCTTTGGGTCCAAACACTTTAAGGCATATCACACAAAAAACTAAAAAACGACAAATAAAACAGTACATAAAATAACATTACTACACCACTACTTATCCACAAAATGTACAATATCACGATACAACAATACCACAGTGTATGTGTGTAGAGTGTGTGTGCTAGATGTGTGTGTGCTAGATGTGTGTGTGCCTGTGTGTGTGTGTGTGTGTGTGTGTGTCTACTCACAGTCCACGTTGTTCCATCTGTTTTTTAAATCTGATTTTACTGCTTGCATGAGTTACTTGATGTGGAATAGAGTTTCATGTACAGTGGTTCTTCCTTTAAAAGTTGTGGCGTACTGCAGCACAGCTTTCGGGGTGCTGTAGAATTCTATGGCACATTATTTTGGTGTCAGCCATTGTTGCCAGAATGACGCAATTTACCAGAATCTGACGCCATCTACCACAAACGGTCACGGCATAAGGTCAAAACTTTTAAAGGAAGAACCACTGTAGTCATGGCTCTGTGTAGTACTGTGCATTTCCCGGAGTCTGTTCTGGACTTGCTGACAGTGAAGAGACCCCTGGTGGCATGTCTTGTGGGGTACGCATTGGTGTGCTAGCTGTGTGCTAGTTGTTTGAACAGACATCTCAGTGCTTTCAACATGTCAATACCTCTCACAAAGACCAGTAGTGATGCAATCAATCTCTCCTCTATTTTGAGCTAGGAGAGATTGACATGTGTACATTTAAGGGCCAGCCGTGCTGCTTTATCCTGGGCCAACTGTAATTTGCCTATGTCCGTCTTTGTGGCACTTGACCATATGCCTGGGCAGTAGTCCAGGTGCGACAAAACTAGGGTCTGTAGGACTTGTTTTGTTGATAGCAATGTCAAGAAAGCAGAACAGCGCATTGTTACAAACTGACCTTAGCATATCGCATCAATATATTTTGACCATGACAGTCTATAATCCAGGGTTACACGAAGCAGTTTAGTCTCCTCATCTTGCTAAATTTCCACATTACTCCTTATAATATTTAGTTGAGGTTTAGGGTTTAGTGAATGATTTGTCCAATTGCTTTTCATTTTTGAAATGTTTAGTACTAGCTTATTACCTGCACCCATTCTAAAACTGACAGCAGCTCTTTGTTAAGTGTTGCAGTGATTTCACTTGCTGTGGTAGCTGACGTGTATAATGTCAAGTCATCGGCATACAAAGACACACAGGCTTATAGCAGATATAGCAGTGGATGTAAAGCCATAACACATACGTTTTTCCAGCAGCAGACTATGATTGATAATGTCAAAAGCTGCGCTGAAGACTAACAAAACAGCTCCCACAAGCTTCTTATTGTCAATTTCCTTCAGCCAATCATCAGCCATTTGTGTAAGTGCTGTACAAGTTGAGGGCCCTTCCCTATAAGCTTGTTGAAAACCAGTTGTTAATTCAGCATTGTATCTGATCAAACATGATTTTTCCACAAAGTTTACTAAGGGTTGGTAGCAGGTTGATTAGTCGGCTGTTTGAGCCAGTATAGGGTGCTTTGCTATTCTTGGGTAGCGGAATTACTTTTGCTTCCCTCCAGGCCTGAGAGCACACACCTTCCTGTAGGTATAGATTGAAAAGATGGCAATATAGTCTGCTATTATCCTCAGTAATTTTCCATGCAAGTTGTCAGACCCAGGTGGCTGGTCATTGTTGATAGACAACAATACTTTTTTCACCTCTTCCACACTCACTTTATGGAATTCTTAATGACAATGCTTGTCTTTTATAATTTGGTCCGTTATGAATGGCTGTGTAGGTTTAGAGTTTGTTGTTGGCATGTCATGCATAAGTTTGATAATCTTGCAAATTAAAAATCATTAAAGTAGTTGGCAATATCAGTGGGTTTTGTGATGAATGAGCCATCGGATTGAATGAAGGATGGAGCTGAGTTTACCTTTTTGCCCAACATTTCATTTAAGGTGCTCCAAAGCTTTTACCTATCATTCTTTATATAATTTATCTTTGTTTCACAGTATAGTTTCTTCTACTTTTTGTTTAGTCACATAATTTCTCAATTTGCAATATGTTTCACGATCAGTTGTGCAGCCAGACTTATTTACCATTCCTTTTGTTTCAAATTCTTAATCAATCCACAGGGATTTAACCGTTTTTACAGTCATTTTCTTAATGGGTGCATGCTTATTAGTAACTGGAACTCCTCATTACACACAACAGACCAATAAGTACACTTTACATCTTCAACATAGGAATCACTACAAAACCTTGTGTATGATCTCTTATACACTATATTAGGCCCAGCTTTTGGAACTTTGGTTTTTCTAGATATGGCTACTATATTATAATGACTACATCCGATTGATGTGGATACTGCTTTAGAGCAGATTTCTGCAGCGTTAGTAAAGATGTGATCAATACATTTTGTTAGCGTTGATGTTATTCTTCAATAACACAGACCCCAAAGAAAATCAGGGGGAGAAAAATAGGTCATAGTTGTTATGCTGGGAAGTAGATGGTCATTCTTCACTGTCTTCAGTGATTCTCCCCACAGAACAAAGAGACAGGATGCAGTTTTATACCCCCAACCCTAGCCTGTGGTTGACCAATTAGAATTCCTGGCAATAAAATTTGCCAAAGTATCCCATTTCAGGCTCAATGTATAGACAATTTAAACCAAGGAGAACTTGTCACATGTAGCTATGAGTCCCGGACTGAAACACAAAGGACATATTTTACTTGCTGTTGCAATAAGAAATAGATTTCAAACAAAGTTATAGAAAATAAGTGCTAACAGGTGTGATGATGATGTTACGATTCCTTCCACATCTTGTATTAGGAGGAAACTCACAAAAGAAACGTATCTGCAAGACAATAACATTCATGTCACGTTCGTCGTAAAGATGGGACCAAGGCGCAGCGGGAATATGTAAACTCATCTTCTTATTTATTGTGAAGAAAACGTGAACACAGAAAAACAAAATAACAAACAATGACGAAAGACACTAACAGTCCTGTAAGGCACAACACTATACCAGGAACAACTACCCACAAAAACCCATAGAAAAACACCCCTACTAAATAGGACCTTCAATTAGAGGCAACGAGGAACAGCTGCCTCCAATTGAAGGTCAACCCAATAAACTAAACATAGAAATAGAACGAACATAGAAATATACTAACATAGAACATTAACCAAAAAACCCCGAAACACATAAAACAAACACCCCCTGCCACGTCCTGACCAAACTACAATAACAAATAACCCCTTTACTGGTCAGAACGTGACAATTCAAGCCTATTGACAAGGTAATCATTCACAGAGTCCTTTAAAAGTGACCAGTTCTTCCACACCGGTATCAGTCCCACATAGATAACTATTAGACATGACCAGTTCTTCCACACCGGTATCAGTCCCACATAGATAACTATTAGACATGACCAGCTCTTCCACACCGGTATCAGTCCCACATAGATAACTATTAGACATGACCAGCTCTTCCACACCGGTATCAGTCCCACATAGATAACTATTAGACATGACCAGCTCTTCCACACCGGTATCAGTCCCACATAGATAACTATTAGACATGACCAGCTCTTCCACACCGGTATCAGTCCCACATAGATAACTATTAGACATGACCAGCTCTTCCACACCGGTATCAGTCCCACATAGATAACTATTAGACATGACCAGCTCTTCCACACCGGTATCAGTCCCACATAGATAACTATTAGACATGATGTTCTGACAGTCTGCCGGTAGTGAGAAATTCTTCTTCCGTTCCACTGGTTGATAAGGACTTCTCTAATGAACACTTCACTGGTGATCTTGTATCGTTTCAGGTACAGTCCTTGTGTCAAGGGATATTGCTGCAACTTCAGATGGTAGATTCTCATAACCTGTAATGAAGGAAACAAAAAGTGAAAGTAACATGTCCTGGTTTCAAGAGAAATTTACATTTCACATAGATTTCCCTAAGCAAGCGTTTCAGGAAAAAGTTGGACATTTCACCTAGATATCCCTAATATGATGACTGCAGTTTACAACATAGAAGCTTATCAGGTTCTGATCATCTTACTATGTTTCTTCACCCGAGATTGGCTCCTGACTGCTAATCAATCAGTTCTTTATTCTCCAGGCTCCGCTTTGTCATCAAAATGGACAACCTTGCAATGAGTGACATGTATCCATCGTGATTTTTCCTGGACTTTTAGTTCTGACCTTGTTATGAGCAAATCTTGATAAGGACCTTCCCATTTTGGCCCTGTGTCTGTTACATATTTTTTTACCATCACCCACTGTCCTGGAACTACGTCAGTTCCCCCCTTGGGAGTTATTCCCCCCGCCTCTTTTACTTGTCTGTCTATGATTTCTTGAATCAGAATTTTAGCTGTGTGTTGTGCTGTTCCTTTCTTAGTAGGGTAGGCTTTAACCCATCGTGAGAAATGATCAACAACAACCAGCACATCTTCCTGTCCTTTACATTTGGGCAGCGTGATGTAGTCAAGCTGTAGATGTCTGAAGGGTCCTGGCAGGCGCTCGGCGTGTCTGTACTTTAACTCATCCCTTGGTGTTGTTTTCCATGCAAATGTTGCAATTCGCCACGACACTCTCAGCCTCTTTTCGCACACCAGGATTCCACCATTTGCCCACAAAACAATAAACTATCTTGTCCACACCAATATGTCCCAAAGAGTGGATAGGTGTCACCAA
Source organism: Salmo trutta (assembly GCF_901001165.1). Classification (NCBI taxonomy): domain Eukaryota; kingdom Metazoa; phylum Chordata; class Actinopteri; order Salmoniformes; family Salmonidae; genus Salmo; species Salmo trutta. Next base: position 16,854,553 of record NC_042986.1, on the reverse strand, counting down.
ATAGGGTAAGAGTGCATTTGGCGCTACACATCTCAGGTTGTATTTCCACACACCTTTTTGATTGAGTTTGCACCCTGCCAGCTATCCATTCCCACACTTCATTTTTTGGTGCACTGCTTTGCATGTCCCTACCGTGTTGTGTGATCAGCCAGTTTGCGCTGTTCTGTGAAGGGAGTAGTGCACAGCGTTGTACGAGATCTTCAGTTTCTTGGCAATTTCTCACATGAAATGGCCTTCATTTCTCAGAACAAGAATAGACTGTCGAGTTTCAGAATAATTATTTTGTTTCTGGCCATTTTGTGCCTGTAATCAAACCCACAAATGCTGATGCTCCAGATACTCAAATAGTCTAAAGAAGATCAGTTTTATTGCTTCTTTAATCAAACAACAGTTTTCAGCTGTGCTAACATAATTGCAAAATGGTTTTCTAATGATCAATTAGCCTTTTAAAATTATAAACTTGGATTACATAACACAAAGTGTCATTGGAACACAGGAGTGATGGTTGCTGATAATGGGCCTCTGTACGCCTGTGTAGATATCCATTAACAATCAGCCGTTTCCAGCTACAATAGTCATTTACAACATTAACAATGTCTACACTGTATTTCTGATCAATTTACTGGACCAAAAAATTGTATTTCTTTCAAAAACAAGGACATTTCTAAGTGACCCCAAACTTTTGAGCGGTAGTGTATATATATAAACTCAGCAAAAAAAGGAAGAGTCCCTTTTTCAGGACCCTGTCTTTCAAAGATAATTCATAAAAATCCAAATAACTTCACAGATCTTCATTGTAAAGGGTTTAAACACCGTTTCCCATGCTTGTTCTATGACCATAAACAATTAATGAACATGCACCTGTGGAACAGCTTACAGACGGTAGGCAATTAAGGTCACAGTTATGAAAACTTAGGACACTAAAGAGGCCTTTCTACTGACTCTGAAAAACACCAAAAGAAAGATGCTCAGGGTCCCTGCTGATCTGTGTGAACGTGCCTTAGGCATGCTGCAAGGAGGCATGAGGACTGCAGATGTGACCAGGGCAATATATTGCACTGTCCGTACTGTGAGACGCCTAAGACAGCGCTACAAGAAGACAGTTGCAGACAATGTGTAACAACACCTGCACAGGATCAGTACATCCGAACATCACACCTGCGGGACAGGTACAGGATGGCACGTCACCGGACGTACTACCTTGTCCCGGACTTGCTGTTTTCGACTCTCTCTCTCTACCGCACCTGCTGTCTCTAGCTCTGAATGCTCAGCTATGAAAAGTCAAGTGACATTTACTGACCTGACCGTTTGCCCTCTCTACAACCACTGTGATTATTATTATTTGACCCTGCTGGTCATCTATGAATGTTTGAACATCTTGGCCATGTACTGTTATAATCTCCACCCGGCACAGCCAGAGGAATACTGGCCACCCATCAGAGCCTGGTTCCTCTCTAGGTTTCTTCCTTGGTTCCTGCCTTTCGAGGGAGTGTTTCCGAGCCACCATGCTTCTACATTTCTTGCTGTTTGGGGTTTTAGGCTGGGTTTCTGATTAGCACTTTGTGACATCGGCTGATGTGAAAAGGGCTTTATAAATACATTTGATTGATTGATGATGGTTCAAAAAGAAAATAATCTTTGGATTGCACAGAATGGTGAAAGTGAAATGAAATCAAGAACTATGAACAGTCTCGATGTATGAGACTATTCATGTTACAGTAATTATGATAATAATATGATTCAATAAAAACAATGATTTGTACAAGGGTACATTTAAATGTTCTGCTATGTTGAGTTCACTGTTTTTGCTTTGTAGAGTTTTAAATGTTCTCTAACTGTGTGCCTGGTGCACCTTGTTGACTTTTATGAAAACAATTTCCTGAAGCTGTAACAGGTTTTTGTAGATAACCTTCAGTTGGTTTTTGTGAATTATTTACATTTGAATTAGCATTATCTCGCTTTGCGACCTTGTACTAGATCAGGTGTGGGTGTTGTGCCCTGAACAAAGAGCCAGCTGTTAAGCATGTTAAGATTCACATTGAAACAGTAATTACACCATGGTGTCCTTTTCCTCCCACTCCTCCTCACTGCTGTGCTCAGGGCAGACCCTTAGTCACTTGTTGGATTATGATCATTTTCTCGACCAATTGTCACGTAACCTTTTATGACAGAAGAAGAAAACTATCTGTACTTGTTATCTTTAGCATTTCACAGTAATGGGTTATAGTGCCTCGCAAAATGTGTATCTTGGGACAAAATGTGAAGCAAAAATGAGAAGCAAAAATGTCCCTCTCAGTGCATCTGTAGGAGCAGGTCATTTTGGTTATTTCAGTTGTTACCAGTGCTGCTGGATTATTCTTCTGTGTTCCATCCCTCCAGGGATAGTAGTAAACTCAGTCGGGTGTCTGTCAGCTCCTGGAGCTGTAAAAGTGGAAACTTTTCTAATGAGTGCCTCATTTATAACCATCACACTACATTTCTATTTATAGCCATCACACTACATTTCTGCGTGCAGCATTTCTGAAAAGTCTATGAGGTACAGAAATATTGAGATTTATAAACTTGGTGCATGCCATACATATGGATGTTTCCCATTATAAATCAGACCTGACGTAAAACGCCAGATGCGCGCGTGAACAAGCATTAAAACTGGAAAATGCCTTCCATTCACTTTTAATGGTGACAATATGCCCTTTATTTGCTGATTAATTTGAAACTATTGGAATTAGACCACTGCAGTTTCTTTAAGAAAGAGCAATGGAAATGTTGATCACATTTCTATAGAAGTGTGGGCAGAAAGTTTTCATTTGTTGCAGTGACTTTTTCTAACTAAATTCATGGGGCCTATATAGTGAATGCCTTCCTGTGCATTGTGCAAGATTAATTGTGTATTTAAAAAAAATGAAAAGTGGGCGAAATGCCTCCGCCCACACTTCTATGAAAAATATCAATTGTTGTTCAATATTTTGTTTATCAATATTGAGTTTCTATGTCCTGCCTTGGTATAGGCGTTTAGATTAAATAGGCTATGATGTCACCCTCTTATCGCACAGCAATACTGTAGCCTACCCATGCTATCAAATATTTGACGGAAGCTACCAGTCTATTTACGGTGTTGGCCATTTTTTTTTATGCTGTATCTTGCAATGGACTGTGCCGGTCTCTAGAGGAGAAAACAATGGCAAATAGTTATGGACCTGTCAGCAGAATATGCATCGACTTTTCACCAAATCTACGATGATGGACTGCCCTCAAATTCTGAAACATTGTAAAAAAAAAAAATACACTTACAGTAGCATACAGTACGTACATATAGGCCTACTTCAATGTAAAATATAAACTGTTCACCTGTTAAATTCGACTGTATAATATAAATCGCGCCGTCTATGTGATTGCAAACTTGAAATATAGCCTATCTATTTACTAGATGAGAGATGTGCATGGTAATATGTTGTATGGCTACTTCAGGAATATGAACCCATACTTACTTGCCAGCTTGCAATACAATATTTCAACCACTAGCAGAAGTGCCTACGCATGGTCTAAAGTTTGTGGGGAGGTGATCACATTCTCACATCAAGTTACATACGTACAGTGGGGGGAAAAAGTATTTGATCCCCTGCTGATTTTGTATGTTTGCCGACTGACAAACAAATTATCAGTCTATAATTTTAATGGTAGGTTTATTTGAACAGTGAGAGACAGAATAACAACAAAAGAATCCAGAAAAACGCATGTCACAAATGTTATCAATTGATTTACCTTTTAATGAGGGAAATAAGTATTTGACCCCCTCTCAATCAGAAAGATTTCTGGATCCCAGGTGACTTTTATACAGGTAACGAGCTGAGATTAGGAGCACACTCTTAAAGGGTGTGCTCCTAACCGCAGCTTGTTACCTGTATAAAAGAGACCTGTCCACAGAAGCAATCAATCAATCAGATTCCAAACTCTCCACCATGGCCAAGACCAAAGAGCTCTCCAAGGATGTCAAGGACAAGATTGTAGACCTACACAAGGCTGGAATGGGCTACAAGACCATCGCCAAGCAGCTTGGTTAGAAGGTGACAACATTTGGTGCGATTATTCGCAAATGGAAGAAACACAAAAGAACTGTCAATATCCCTCGGCCTGGGGCTCCATGCAAGATCTCACCTCGTGGAGTTGCAATGATCATGAGAACGGTGAGGAATCAGCCCAGAACTACACGGGAGGATCTTGTCAATGATCTCAAGGCAGCTGGGACCATAGTCACCAAGAAAACAATTGTTAACACACTATGCCGTGAAGTACTGAAATCCTGCAGCACCCGTAAGGTCCCCCTGCTCAAGAAAGCACATCTACATGCCCGCCTGAAGTTTGCCAATGAACATCTGAATGATTGAGGACAACTGGTGAAAGTGTTGTGATCAGATGAGACCAAAATGGAGCTCTTTGGCATCATCTCAACTCACCGTGTTTGGAGGAGGAGGAATGCTGCCTATGACCCCAAGAACACCATCTCCACCGTCAAACATGGAGGTGGAAACATTATGCTTTGGGGGTGTTTTTCTGCTAAGGGGACAGGACAACTTCAGCGCATCATTTGACAGGGCCATGTACTGTCAAATCTTGGGTGAGAACCTCCTTCGCTCAGCCAGGGCATTGAAAATGGGTCGTGGATGGGTATTCCAGCATGACAATGGCCCAAAACACACAGCCAAGGCAACAAAGGAGTGGCTCAAGAAGAAGCACATTAAGGTCCTGGAGTGACCTAGCCAGTCTCCAGACCTTAATCCCATAGAAAATCTGTGGAGGGAGCTGAAGGTTCGAGTTGCCAAACGTCAGCCTCGAAACCTTAATGACTTGGAGAAGATCTGCAAAGAGGAGTGGGACAAAATCCCTCCTGAGATGTGTGCAAACTTGGTGGCCAACTACAAGAAACGTCTGACCTCTGTGATTGCCAACAAGGGTTTTGCCACCAAGTACTAAGTCATGTTTTGGAGAGGGGTCAAATACTTATTTCCCTCATTAAAATGCAAATCAATTTATAAATTTTTGACATGCGTTTTTCTGGATTTTTTTGTTATTCTGTCTCTCACTGTTCATATAAACCTACCATTAAAATTATAGACTGATCATTTCTTTGTAATGGGCAAACGTACAAAATTAGCAGGGGATCAAATACTTTTTTCCCCCACTGTATATATGTCAACTTTTGTGTGAAAACTGGCACACACACATTTTGGCGTATACTGTATTTTGCACAGTATGTACTCACAGTTTATAAATGAGGCCCCCGGTGTGTAGTGGTGACCTTTGAGTTATACTTTGTCACATACTACTTTAAATTTGTCATCATACCTCCTCTTGAGTTTTGAGGCAGTAATAAGTGCCCATCACAGATTATCTGAGTTAACAAATGAGTCATGCATTAGAAAGTGATGGACAGTAAAGCACATTTATGTCGTTTGCTGAATCTACTGCAGTGGTGGTCGATGTTGTTTAAGATGAGGGAGGATGATTTTTTACCTTTTTATGAGCATGGCCTTATTTCTATTACAGCATATTGGATGACTGTCATTCATATTCCATTCACCCAGCTCAATGTAACATCGATAGGTTTATGCTACTACATGATAGTTGAATTTTCCCTGTAACCATCACGTTGCTACAACATAGCCTATGATTGAAAGTTTACAACATAGATAATTTTGAGTAACCAAGGTGACAGACAGTGACACATTCAATACCCCCTTGCACACTCTTGCCTGCATCTAGCTGATCTAGGGAGTAATCATTAGTCCAACAGTTGCAAATGTGAATTTCTATTGGACAAATTCAGGTATTTTTATCCCCGTTGTGTTCCGTTTGCTTCTGTTTAAGAAACGTTTATGAACAGAATTGGCAGAATGAATACAACCCGATCACACTCACAGTTCACTTTTATAGCAGCCACATGAAAACAGCAACTACACTGCTCAAAAAAATAAAGGGAACACTTAAACAACACAATGTAACTCCAAGTCAATCACACTTCTGTGAAATCAAACTGTCCACTTAGGAAGCAACACTGATTGACAATAAATTTCACATGCTGTTGTGCAAATGGAATAGACAACAGGTGAAAATGATAGGCAATTAGCAAGACACCCCCAATAAAGGAGTGGTTCTGCAGGTGGGGACCACAGACCACTTCTCAGTTCCTATGCTTCCTGGCTGATGTTTTGGTCACTTTTGAATGCTGGCGGTGCTTTCACTCTAGTGGTAGCATGAGACGGAGTCTACAACCCACACAAGTGGCTCAGGTAGTGCAGCTCATCCAGGATGGCACATTAATGCGAGCTGTGGCAAGAAGGTTTGCTGTGTCTGTCAGCGTAGTGTCCAGAGCATGGAGGCGCTACCAGGAGACAGGCCAGTACATCAGGAGACGTGGAGGAGGCCGTAGGAGGGCAACAACCCAGCAGCAGGACCGCTACCTCCGCCCTTGTGCAAGGAGGAGCAGGAGAAGCACTGCCAGAGCCCTGCAAAATTACCTCCAGCAGGCCACAAATGTGCATGTGTCTGCTCAAACGGTCAGAAACAGACTCCATGAGGGTGGTATGAGGGCCCGACGTCCACAGGTGGGGGTTGTGCTTACAGCCCAACACCGTGCAGGACGTTTGGCATTTGCCAGAGAACACCAAGATTGGCAAATTCACCACTGGGGCCCGTCTGGGGCTCTTCACAGATGAAAGCAGGTTCACACTGAGCACGTGACAGACGTGACAGAGTCTGGAGACGCCGTGGAGAACGTTCTGCTGCCTGCAACATCCTCCAGCATGACCGGTTTGGCGGTGGGTCAGTCATGGTGTGGGGTGGCATTTCTTTGGGGGGCCGCACAGCCCTCCATGTGCTCGCCAGAGGTAGCCTGACTGCCATTAGGTACCGAGATGAGATCCTCAGACCCCTTGTGAGACCATATGCTGGTGCGGTTGGCCCTGGGTTCCTCCTAATGCAAGACAATGCTAGACCTCATGTGGCTGGAGTGTGTCAGCAGTTCCTGCAAGAGGAAGGCATTGATGCTATGGACTGGCCCGCCCGTTCCCCAGACCTGAATCCAATTGAGCACATCTGGGACATCATGTCTCGCTCCATCCACCAATGCCACGTTACACCACAGACTGTCCAGGAGTTGGCGGATGCTTTAGTCCAGGTCTGGGAGGAGATCCCTCAGGAGATCATCCGCCACCTCATCAGGAGCATGCCCAGGGGTTGTAGGGAGGTCATACAGGCACGTGGAGGCCACACACACTACTGAGCCTCATTTTGACTTGTTTTAAGGACATTACATCAAAGTTGGATCAGCCTCTAGTGTGGTTTTCCACTTTAATTTTGAGTGTGACTCCAAATCCAGACCTCCATGGGTTGATAAATTGGATTTCTATTGATTATTTTTGTGTGATTTTGCTGTCAGCACATTCAACTATGTAAAGAAAAAAGTATTTAATAAGATTATTTCTTTCATTCAGATCTAGGATGTGTTGTTTAAGTGTTCCTTTTATTTTTTGAGCAGTATATTTACGTGCTCTCCTCCTCTCACCTTTTTCTTTCGCTTGTGGACTTCAGTGTACAACACATCAGTTGTCTGTGACCAGACGAAAAAACCTTTCCAAGCCAAACCTTCATAACCACTACACACAGCCTACATCGTTTTCACGTCATAGTCAACATAGCTACTAGAACTAACGCATTCGTAAATCTGCTAGCTACAATCATGCAGTACAGTGTATATTGAGAAAGCAGTTTAGCAGTTACACCGGTGGGCCCCGGAGGCAATAAATTAATAAAACCAAAAGCTTACCTTGACTTGGAAGAGTGCCAGTGTTGGATAGCATTAGCCCGCTTGCTATCATAGCATCCCTCTCTGTTTGTGCCAGGTGTTTGAGTAGGCTAAACTAGCTAGCTGCATTTCTCTAGCTAAGTGAAAGTGAAAGTAAGAAAAAATACAATCAAATATAGCTAACTCTCTTTCTCGCTTCTCCTTAATTTTGGAAGAAATGAATTTGTTCAAAACAGCACAATTAATGTCTTTCTCTCTCTTTGAGTCAACTACTCACCACATTTTATGCACTGCAATGCTAGCTAGCTGTAGCTTAGGCTTTCAGTACTAGAGTCATTCTTTGATATTTTGATTGGGTGGACAACATGTCAGTTCATGCTGCAAGAGCTCTGATAGGTTGGAGGACGTCCTCCGGAAGTTGTCATAATTACTGTGTAAGTCTATGGAAGAGGGTGAGAACCATGAGCCTCCTAGGTTTTGTATTGAAGTCATTGTACGCAGAGGAGGACAAAAACTAGCTGTCCTCTGGCTACACCACGGTGCTACCCTACAGAGTGCTGTTGAGACTTCTGTAGACCTTCATTAAAAACAGTGTTTTAATCAATTATTTGGTGACATTAATATATTTAGAATAGTTTTATCTAAAAAGGATAACTTTTTTAATGTTTCACTATTTGTATTTGTATTCAATTCACTGAGGAGGTTGGTCTTCCCCTTCCTCCTCTGAGGAGCCTCCACTGATCTATTGTCACCTCCAAGGTCAAACATTGTAAAGGTAGTTTGACACTTGTTGAGGACCAAATAATATTCAGGACAAGTATTAGATTGGAAGGCATTTGTCAAATGAATCCTACAGACGAAGAACCGTATATGTGACATTTTTCAAAAAAAAGAGATATACATGAAAAATCATTATTGGACACCCTTTTTCTATAGTGAACCGGTTTCACAAGCTTTCCACGCGCTAATTAACAATATTTTTTTATTTAAAGATAGGCTCTCGTGGAATAACCGTTTATGTGCACCACTCAGAATGGACGGATAAGCGCACACCTTTTCTGTTGCTGATGAAAATCGCCGAAATGTGGGAAAGAAACGTAAAACAAAACTAAAAGAATGGAAAGACAGGCAAAGGAAGATCTTACGGAATGCGGGAAAACCCTATACAAATCGTAAGGGTCAAGAAAAAACTGTGAAAAGCTGTCCAAAAGAGGTATGTGGAAGAACCGTATATCAAACAATCAAGCTAGCTAGCTATAGAGTACAGTAACTAACATGTATGTTCTGGGTTGTCTAATTTGTAACTATAGAGAAAATATATTAGCTAAAGTTCGTTGGCTACTAATTTATACACTATCGTTACAAATGTTATTGCTAGATTATAGAAGAAACATAGCTAGCTACTTTTTGTCCATCCACCGGATGATTCGACATGGCTACAGTAGCTAGCTAGTTATATGTAACGTTACACTGTATCCTGCAGGGAAGAGCGTGTTCCACGACGTGCAGAAAGGATTGTGGAAAGTTGACTGATGAGCGCAAGCTGCATCTGTTCAACAGTTTCTACACTGTCCCATACGAGAAACAACAAGCGTTGATTCTCTCCGGCTTAGAACAGGTTAGAAATAGGACAAAACTCCTATTATAATAGCTATATTGAACACTTGCATAGTTTACCTTTGACAGTAATGATACGTACATTAACGTTAACTCTAAAAGTGCAGTGTTACACAATGGTGCAATACAAACTCATTCTGTGTATAGGTTGGGAGTGTGTGTGAAAGATGGGGGTCCTGATCAAGCAATACCCTGAATGTGCTACAGTATATGTTTTACTATCAATAAATGTATATGTTCTACAAAGAGAAGAATACCACATCAACTGCAAAATTCTGGGTTTATAGGGACATTTTCAAACAGCAGTCTCAATTTCGGCCAACCCAGGAGTGACACCTGTGGCAAATGTGACACATTCTTCACTAAGATGTCAGCAGCAACATCTGAAGAGGAGAAGAGGAAGATTGCAGTTGAAAGTGAGTTGCACCATCGAAAAGCCGAAAAGGCCTACACACAGCTTCAAAGTGACACTGAGTGGGCTAAAGCCAATGCTGACTGCCATGTCATTTCTGTGGATCTATAGGGGGTGATGTACACCACTAATCTGACCCACTCCAATGTCTACTATCAGCGGCAGCTGTCAAATTTTAACCTTTGCATCCAGGAACTTGGAAAAGAAGATCCTGCATACATGTGTGTTTGGCATGAGGGGATTGCACACCGAGGGTCCATTTAGGTAGCAAGCTGCATATTGAAGTGGGTGAAGACAAAATTCACGCCACTCACCAAACCAGAGGTGCACAAGTTGATCATCTTCAGTGACAGATGCTGTGGGCAGAATAACAACTGGCGGATGCTCAATCTGATGTCGATGCTCGTCTCTGTGGGTTACTTTACCCAAGTTGAGCAGAAGTTCATGGTCTCTGGTCATTCTTTTCGTCCTTGTGATCGATCTTTTGCCACCATCGAGAAGAGGTGCAAGGAGTCAGTCCTTCATACACCTGATGATGTTTCAAAGATGATACTTGAAGCACAACCAGCGAAACCATTCAAGGTGATGAGGATGCAATGTGAAGACTTCAGGCACCTTCCAGATTCTGTCCTCAAGCGACCAGCTGGACTACAGATCACCTCAGTGAGGTGGTTAAAAGTCACAGGTATTGCACAGAAAATAGTTTACTAACATCCCATCAACATGCAACATGTTGTTCTAACAATAAAATATCCTAATGATTCCCTTTTTTTATTCATTACAATATACAGTACATCTCTCTGTCACCACATTTAGCATTAACTCTAAGCAGTTAACTTATTTACTGCTGTCACCTCAGTACAGAAGGACATTTCTTGCCTTTAGCATGGGTTTAACGCAATTCAAAACTTAATTGCTGATCATAGTGTTAAACGCAAAGAGAATGGTTTTCTGAACGTTTTGTAATATTGACCTTAGGGACCTGCATAATGGACATGCATATTGGCACATCACATTGATCCATATTTGATATGTACAAGTTGTGCTTCTTTTGATTGAATTAATTTAATTGTATTCTATTTTTGTAGTTATTCTATGGTATGTTCACATTGAGGGCTTCATTTTAAATGAGACTAAGATTTCATGACTCAACTTTTAAGAAAAGTCATCAGTGCTAAAGTTGATAGACCACCTTTAAATGAACCTCCATACAAATTAATTAACTATATATTGCATTTAAGTTATTTACATGAAGGGCATCTGTACTTGAAAGTACTTAAAACATCATATCAGGTGTTAAAAAAGGACATCTTACAAGTGTCATGCAAAATGTCACATATACTGTTCTTCCACAAACTGAAATCATCGCTGGAGATATACTGTTCTTCCACATTCTAAAAATTAAAACAGCAATAAAAGAAGTATTTTTTGAAATAACAAAAAAATATCAATTGTTGTTGGAAGATATGAGTATGGTGAATTATTTGTCAACCATAAAACACCTAATGTGGTACACACAATTAATAATATAAAAATAACTGATTATCTTAAATTGGAAAAATTGTCACATATATGGTTCTTCGTCTGTAGGATTCAAATGTTTTCCTTTACTATTTTCATTTGTATGGTAGCCTGTCATTTTGGAATGGCCACTTTATTCCCAGGTTTGCCCCTATAATGTTAACAAGACTGCAATCCCAATCAGAGTGATGCATTACTTCCATTTTCCTCCACATACTGTAAGGTAGTGGTCACCAACTACAGTCAGCCAAGTTAAACATGTTCTGGGTCTTTCCACCAATGTTGTGTCTTTTTACATTCGGTCATAAAGAGCACATGTTCAACTTCATAAAAAAAAATGTTTTCCCATTTCAAGAGGTTAAATAAAATATGACCGCTGTATAGTAAGTGCTAAATAAATGCCAAATAATGTAACAGGATTGACCATAACAGGGTTGACAATTTCATCTTAAATCAGCCATAAATCCCCTTGTGACAGGTGGAATGGAAGCTTGCTGTGTGCAAAAGAGCCTGGCAAATTGAATGCAAGTTTAGTATTAGAACCAGCTCACCTGCTTTTACACTATAATTTGACTTTTAGCTAGATGTTCAATGTTACCTTTGAAAAAAATATTTATAAAGGAATAATTGTGTCATATTAAAACAAGAGTTCAGTTCACTTAACAGGGTTGACCTTAAAATGAGGGACAAACATAAATGAATTACTAATCACATTAAAAAAATAATAATCTTTCAAAATGGCTGTCAATTCAACAAAATTACTAGGGCTTTACAATAACAGTGAAAACTTGGAGTGACACAGTGTTGACGGAGGAAAAAGTTTTACTAGTCATGTGTATGGGATACGCATGGTATACAGCATCAGCAGAAAGTATTCATACACAGTAAATTTATCTGAGTAAATTTTACTCAAATTGAATACAATTATACTCTACAAAAGATAACATTTGGTCCCAGTCTAAATAGAGTAAAAATTACTCTTGTTGCAGAGTTCAATTTTCAGAGTTATTTCTACTCTATTCAGTGTTTATATTTAACTCTACAAACTGTAAATTTACTCTATTTAGAGTAACATGGAAACAACTCTACTGCCAATTCACTCAATATAGAATGTAATATTATCTGTGTACCCCTTGACGTCCTGAATTCTACATTGATTAAATACATTTTTTCCTCACCCATCTACACACCCTAATGACAAAGTGAAAACATGTTTTAGAATTTTTGCACATTTATTGAAAATGAAATACAGAAATATCTAATTTACATAAGTATTCACACCCCTGTTAGAATCACCTTTGGCAGCAATTACAGCTTTGGGAATCACCTTTGGCAGCGATTACAGCTATGAGTCTTTCTGGGTAAGTCTCTGAGAGCTTTGCGCACCTGGAGTGTACACTATTTGAACATTCTTTTTTAAATTCTTTAAGCTCTGTCAAGTTTGTTGTTGATCATTGCTAAACAGCCATTTTCAAGTCTTGCCATTGTCAGAACTGTAACACAGCCACTCTGGAACATTCCATTTTGTCTTGGGAAACAACTACAGTGTATATTTGGCCTTGTGTTTTATGTTATTGTCCTGCTGGAAGGTGAATTTTTCTCCCAGTGTCTGTTGGAAAGCAGACTGAACAACGTTTTCCTCTAGGATTTTGCTTGTCCTGAGCACTATTCCATTTATTTTTATCAACAAAATAAACTTCCTAGTCCATTCTCAGTTTTCTCCTATTACAGCCATTACACTCCGTAAATGTTTTAAAGTCACCATTGGCCCATGGTGAAATCCTTAAATGTGTTCCTTCCTCTCCGGCAACTGAGTTAGGAAGGATGCCTGTATCTTTGTAGTGACTGGGTGTTTTGTTTCACCATCCAAAGTGTAATTAATGACTTCACCATGCTCAAAGGGTTATTCAATGTCTGTTTGTTTGTTTTACCCATCTACCAATAGGTGCCCTTCTTTGCGAGGCATTAGAAAACCTCCCTGGTCTTTGTGATTGAATCTGTGTTTGAAATTCACTGCTCAACTGAAGGACCTTACAGTTAATTGTATGTGTTGGTTACAGAGATGGGGTAGTCATTAAAAAAATCTTGTTAATAAATACTATTATTGCACACAGAGTGAGTCCATTATGTCACTTGTTAATAAGCAAATGTTTACTACTGAACTTATTTAGGCTTGCCATAACAAAGGGGTTGAATACTTATTCACTCAAGACATTCCAGCTTTAAATGTTTTATTCATTTGTAAACATTTCTAAAAACATAATTCCACTTTGACATTTTGAGGTATTCTGTATAGGCAAGTGACACATCACAATTGAATCAATTTTAAATTCAGGCTGTAACACAACAAAATGTGGAAAAAGTTAAAGGGTGTGAATACTTTCTGAAGGCACTGTACATTGTCCAATGAAATGCTTACTTACAGGTTCATTCTCGACAACGCAACAACAATAAGGAATAATAAAAGATAAGAATACGAAGATAAAGTAAATGGCAGTAGAATAGTGTAAGTATAATACAAGAAGGCCTAATTTACAGTCCAATATTTCCCGTATTGCGCAATGGGAAACGGGGGGCAAGTGTATAAATTGATCAGTGTAATAAGAATTTGGTCGCAGAAGTTGTGATGTCTGTATGTATGTGTGTATTTCTATGTGGGTGTGTGCATGAGTAAATGCATGTGTGGTAATGTGTGAATAATCAGAGCAGGTGGTCAGTCCAGTTCAAGTGTTCACCAGTCTGATGGTTTGTAGATAGAAACTGTCTCTGAGCCTGTTGGTATCAGAGCTCATACTCCGATATCGCCTGCCCAACATTACGGGAGAGAACAGCTCGTGGCTTGGGTGTGTGTGGTCCTTGGTGATGCTGCGTGCCTTCCTCAGGCCCCGTTTCGAGTAGATGTCCTGGATGGGTGGGAGCACCTTCCCAGTGATGGCCTTGCTGTCGTGGACGGAGCAATTCCTGTACCAGGCCGGGATGCAACCTGTCAGGGCGCTCTTGATGGTGCAGTGGTAGTATTTAGAGAGGACCTGGGGCGTCATGCCAAATTTCTTCAGCCGTCTTAGGAAGTAGAGACGCTGTTGCACCCTCTTGACAAGAGTGGTGGTGTTGTTGGTCCATGACAAGTCCTCGTGATGTGGACGCAGAGGAACTTATAACTTGTGACTCTCTCTACTGTAGTCCCATTGATATGCATGTTCCCTCCTCTGCTTCCTGAAGTCAACAATCAACTCCTTTGTTTTGCTGGTGTTGAGGGAGAGGTTGTTGTCATGACACCATAATGCCAGTTCACTTACCTCCTCCCTACTGTAGGCTGACTACAACCATGGTATTTTCAGCAAACTTGATGAGGGAGTTGGTATCGTGCAAAGCCACACGGCCGTGGGTGAACAGGGAGTACAGCAGAAGGCTGAGGACATACACATGGAGGGCCCCTGTGTTAAAAGTCAGTGTGGAGGGGGTGTTGCTGCTAATCCTCACAGCTTGTGGCCTGCCTGTCAGGAAGTCCAGGATCTATTTGGAGAAGGTGGTGTCCAGACCAAGGGCTCTGAGCTTGGTGTCGAGCTTGGAATGAACAATAGTGTTGAATGCTGAACTGTAGTCAATGAACAGCATTCTCATGTAGGTATTGGCATGCTGGCCTTGATGTGGGCCGTGACCAGCCTCTCTAAGCACTTGATGATGACAGAGGTGAGCGTGACGGGTGATAGTCATTTGGGCATGTCACCTTATTTTTCTTGGGCGTTGGGATGATGGTAGTCCTCTTAAAGCAGGTAGGGACTACAGCCTTGGACAGGGACAGGTTGAAGATGTCCGCGAAGACGCCCGCCAGCTGGTCAGAACATACTTTGAGGACGCAGCCAGGGATGCCATCTGGGCCGGCAGCTTTGTAAGTATTCTCACTCTTTTGAGAGTTTTCCTCGCAACAGCCCCGGAGAGCGATAGCAACTGGTCGTCTGGAGAGTCTTCCTGGATGGCTTGGTAATGTCTGCCTCGAAGCGAGCATAGAATGTGTTAAGCTCGTCTGGGAGGGAGGCTTCAATGGGCACCGCACAGCTGGACATGTCAAAACACTAAACTTCACCATGTTTACTGCTGTCTACACCCGATACCATGACAAGACTCAATTTAAACTGTTAGCCTCCAAAGTGGCATCTGAGGTCAACAGATTTACAAACAGCCTGTGATTTTTACCTGCATTGGGTTGGTGGGCTGCTGCTAAATTCATGCCCTGCAACACCAATAAAAACAATGATGCAGAAAAGGTTTCACTTTATATCCAGTATCCATGATCTGTACGATCCCTACCAAACTGAGACACTCTCAAGGACAATGATGTCCCCTAAAAGCACTTCCAATGCATTTAACGTTCTGATTGTCTGCTCATTTGAAAGGGTGCTGAGTAGGATCCACTAATTGCTGAGGAGGAGAGCTCTGGGGAAACATTTGGATAGTAGATAGAAAATTAGAGCAGGCCCTGAGACAATAGCCATAACTGAATGGCCATACATTGGCAGATGCCATCATTAATAATCTAAGCAGATAATTAGCAATCCTCACTCAATCAATGATTCATCTGGCAACTTATATGTTTATTCTCAGTGACCCTGGCTCTGTGTTCTAGGCTTGTAAAGTTGACACCTGTCACGGTTTAAGTGAGCTCGCTTTTGCTTTATAAAATAGCTAACAGCAGGGTTGTCTGGTGTGTAATCTTCACCATCGTGATCACTATCATTCTGTAATTGAATTTCTATTAATAACATAATGAACGACTCAACATCCATTTTAACCTCTAAGATTACTTGCAGAAATATCATGGTATGAAAGTAAATATAGAAGACCGAATGTTGTGTGGCACAGAGAGGCTAGAGACGCTGTCAGAAAAGCTACCTATATGCCACGTTGGGAATTGCGGGGGCTATTTCCATCAATAGCTTAATAAACTGAACCGATTCTCTCCATACATTTCCTTTCAGTCTATGAAGCGTAGTATAATTGTTGCTCTGATTTATTTCCATTGAAAATATTTTGTTGCCATTGAAAATAGGCCTGCACTATAAACCCACCAACAGAAGAAGTAACAGGAGAAGTAAATGTATTGTAGAAGTGGGTGCCCACTCAAAGTGACTGCATGGGAGGCCACAAACCCACATTCCTCTGATGTTGGAGTGCTCTCAGTGACAGTGAGCACCAGTGGCATATCATTTCTGTCCATTTAGTTTGAAGAGCCAGGCCCGCCTCGCCCCACCACCATCTGTGCATTTGTCAGCCAGAGTGCAATCAGAATTAATTCAACCTCCTCTCCCAGTGATCCTCGGTGGCAGTCTGGAGAAATGTCATCCATTAGGTGTGGAGAGGAAAACTTGTGTACCCGTGACCCTGTTATAAATCACAATCATAGTGTCACAGACAACTGCTGCCACACAAACACCCTGATTTACTGTAGTATCTGCCACTCACACTAATTGGAAACCAACTCTATAACCAAGTGAAATACCGGTTTGTTTTCCATTTAATTGACCGGGCTTAATGCAATCGCCATTGTATACATTGTGTCTTCCTTACTGTGCATTGTATACCTTTTCATACATTTCAGATTTTTTGTATACCTTCCATGCAATGCTCTTTTCTATGATGTATCAATTAGAATCTTCCGTTGGTAGATTGTTTGCTGGGCTGAGTTGCTAATGTGTTATAATAACACTAATTCACTGAAAATCAGATGTCTCAAACAGTGAATGATAGGGTTGTAATGGCAACATAATTACCCAGAAAGCTATGTTTTAGGCCTACTTCGGCTCCCTCTGTGACAAAAATTAATCCATGCTTTTGTCACTTCTGGGTTAGACTACTGCAATGCTCTACTTTCCGGCTACCCGGATAAAGCACTAAATAAACTTCAGTTAGTGCTAAACACGGGTGCTAGAATCTTGACTAGAACCAAAAAATTGTATCATATTACTCCAGTGCTAGCCTCTCTACACTGGCTTCCTGTTAAGGCAAGGGCTGATTTCAAGATTTTACTGCTAACCTACAAAGCATTACATGGGCTTGCTCCTACCCATCTTTCCGATTTGGTCCTGCCGTACGCTACGGTCACAAGACGCAGGCCTCCAGCAAACAGCTGGAGGCAGGGCTTTCTCCTATAGAGCTCAATTTTTATGGAATGGTCTGCCTGTCCATGTGAGAGACGTAGACTCGGTCTCAACCTTTTAAGTCTTTATTGAAGACTCATCTCTTCAGTAGGTCCAATGATTGATTGTAGTCTGGCCCAGGAGTGTGAAGGTGAACGGAAAGGCACTGGAGCAACGAACCGCCCTTGCTGTCTCTGCCTGGCCGGTTCCCCTCTCTCCACTGGGATTCTCTGCCTCTGATCCTATTATTACAAGCCACCTTCTACAACCACTGTGATTATTATTATTATTTGACCCTGCTGGTCATCTATGAACGTTTTAACATCTTAGCCATGTACTGTTATAATCTCAACCCGGTACAGCCAGGAGAGGATTGGCCACCCCTCATAGCCTGGTTCCTCGCTAGGTTTCTTCCTAGGTTCTGGCTTTTCTAGGGAGTTTTTCCTAGCCAACGTGCTTCTACACCTGCATTGCTTGCTGTTTGGGTTTTAGGCTGGGTTTCTGTAGAGCACTTTGTGACATCAGCGGATGTAAGAAGGGCTTTATAAATAAATTTGATTGATTATTGTAGAATGCACATATCCTAATTATTAGAACGCATAGAGTTGATTATTTCACAGCACATTGCCTTCTATAAAGAGTAGCCTAATATTATTCCAAATAGATGCAGTAAAGAGGCCAATGGAACTCGACAAAAACAATGAAATGCCATGGAAACACATGGAGGAAAGATGCCACGGGGGAAAGATCCCAAATCTCCTTATTGCCCACCAGCAAAATGATCCTACATTTAGGCTATTGTTTATATGTGTATTTCACATTATGTTGAGGTAAAAATTGGAGTGTAATGCTTGTATGGATGCACCCCCAAAATCTGAGGAGGCACAAAGTACGTGAGGCTAGCTGGGAGGGTCTCCTGAAGTTGGAGAATTTAGTATTTTTCAAACAACTGAAATAGCTTTTTCCTGCAATCAAGAGCCATAATCATTAGGCTTAATTCTGTCAAAAATATGTATTTTTTTCTGTATATCTAAGCATATCTCTTTTAAAGAAACTAAATATATGCTTCTCTGCATCTCTGCTAAAATCTGGATAAAAGGTTGAAAGGAATGTGAGTCTAATTCAGTACATTTAGTTAATGCTAGCTTTAGTCTACCAACCTTGCCAGCAAGCATGCCAGCTAAGATAGATAGACTAGCTAGCTACGCTAACTTGATAGCCTGAAATGGATTCTTGGTAGTTAGTTATGAGGATGGGAAATTGGGAACCTACAGTTGAAGTCGGAAGTTTACATACACTTAGGTTGGAGTCATTAAAACTTGTTTTTCAACCACTCCACAAAATGTATTTTTAAGAAACTATAGTTTTGGCATGTCGGTTAGGACATCTACTTTGTGCATGACACAAGTATTTATTCAAACAATTGTTTACCGACAGATTATTTCACTTATAATTGTCACGTCCTGACCATAGAAAGATGTTAATTTCTATGGTAGAGTAGGTCAGGGCGTGACAAGTTTTTTTTCTATGTTTTCTATTTCTATGTTGTCAGGTTCTAGTTTTGTATTTCTATGTTGGGTTTTGTTTGGGATGATCTCCAATTAGAGGCAGCTGGTCCTCGTTGTCTCTAATTGGAGATCATATTTAAGTAGGGTTTTTTCTACCTGGGTTTGTGGGAGATAGTTTTTGAGTAGTGTATGTTTCACCTCACGTCACGGTTTGTTGTTTTGTTCTTTAGTTTAAGTTTATGTATTGCATAGTTTCACAGTGTAAATAAAATGTGGAACGACACACACGCTGCACTTTGGTCCGCTTCTTCTTACGACAACCGTGACAGAATCTCCCACCACCAAAGGACCAAGCAGCGTGGTATGGACCAGTGGACTATTGAGGAGATAAGGAGGAGTATATCCAGGGCTATGGAGGATTTAGGGGCAGGAGAAAAGTGCCTCCCATGGGAACAGTTGGAGGCAGCGAGAGCGCGGCAACAAGGGAGGCACGAGAGGCAGCCCCCCCCAAAATTGGGGGGGGGGGGCACACGGGGAGATTGGCAGAGTCAGGTTGGAGACCTGAGCCAACTCCTCGTGCTTACCGTGAGGTGCGTGTCACCAGTCTGGCGCCACCTGTGCCAGCCCCACGCATCAGGTCTCTAGTGCGCCTGCCCAGTCTGGTGTGTCCTGTTCCTGCTCCTCGCACTTGCCCTGAGGTGCGTTTTACCAGTCTGGCGCCACCTGTGCCAGCTCCACGCATCAGGCCTCCAGTGTGTCTTCCCAGTCCAGAGCTTCCGGCGACAGTTCCCAGTCCAGAGCTTCCGGCGACGTTCCCCAGTCCGGTGAGACCTGTTCCGGCTCCACGTAAGAAGCCTCCAGTGATGATCCATGGTCCGAAGCCTCCAGTGATGATCCATGGCACGAAGCCTTTAGGGATAATCCATGGCAAGAAGCCTGTAGGGATGATCCATGGCCCAGAGCCTGTAGGGATAATCCATGGCAAGAAGCCTGTAGGGATGATCCATGGCCCGGAGCCTGTAGGGATGATCCATGGCACAAAGCATCCACTGGTGATCCATGGCGCGGAGCCTGCTGTGATGATCCATGGCATGGAGCCTGCAGCGACGGTCCCCAGTCCGGGACCTCCTGAGACGGCCCACAGTCCGGAACCTCCTGAGACGGCCCACAGTCCGGAACCTCCTGAGACGGCACACAGTCCGGAACGTCCAGTGACCTTCTGCAGTCCAGAGCCTCCGGCGAGGATCTACAGTCCGGTTCCTCCGACGATGATCCACGGTCCGGTGGCACAGAAGCAGAGGGATCAGCGGGCGGAGCGGGGGTTACACCCCGAACCGGAGCCGCCTCCTCTGTTGGAGGATCCGCGGGATGAGAAGGTTATGTGTACTGCACCAGAGGCGCCATAGACAGTAGTTACCCACCCTACCCTCCCTTTTTTTGGGGGGGGGTTGTTGTTGTTGTTTTGTTTAGGTGCGGTCGGAGTCCGCACCTTTGGGGGGGTACTGTCACGTCCTGACCATAGAAAGATGTTAATTTCTATGGTAGAGTAAGTCAGGGCGTGACAGGTTTTTTTTCCCTATGTTTTCTAATTCTATGTTGCCAGGTTCTAGTTTTGTATTTCTATGTTGGGGTTTTGTTTGGGATGATCTCCAATTAGAGGCAGCTGGTCCTCGTTGTATCTAACTGGAGATCATACTTAAGTAGGGGTTTTTCTACCTGGGTTTGTGGGAGATAGTTTTTGAGTAGTGTATGTTTCACCTCTGCGTCACGGTTTGTTGTTTTGTTCTTTAGTTTATGTTTATGTATTGCATAGTTTCACAGTGTAAATAAAATGTGGAACGACACACACACACTGCACATTGGTCCGCTTCTCCTTACGACAACAGTGACAATAATAAAACTTCCATTATTCAAACATATTACTATTTTACAGCTATTTAAAGATAAGACTCTCGTTAATCTAACCACACTGTCCGATTTCAAAAAGGCTTTACAGCGAAAGCAAAACATTAGATTATGTCAGCAGAGTACGCAGCCAGAAATAATCAGACACCCATTTTTCAAGCTAGCATATAATGTCACAAAAACCCAGAAGACAGCTAAATGCAGCACTAACCTTTGATGATCTTCATCAGATGACACACCTAGGACATTATGTTATACAATACATGCATGTTTTGTTCAATCAAGTTCATATTTATATCAAAAAACAGCTTTTTACATTAGCATGTGACGTTCAGAACTAGCATACCCCCCGCAAACTTCCGGGGAATTTACTAACAATTTACTAAATTACTCACGATAAACGTTCACAAAAAGCATAACAATTATAGATACAGAACTCCTCTATGCACTCGATATGTCCGATTTTAAAATAGCTTTTCGGATGAAGCACATTTTGCAATATTCTAAGTACATAGCCCAGCCATCACGGGCTAGCTATTTAGACACCCAGCAAGTTTAGCCTTCACCAAAATCAGATTTACTATAAGAAAAATGGTCTTACCTTTCCTGTTCTTCGTCAGAATGCACTCCCAGGACTTCTACTTCAATAACAAATGTTGGTTTGGTCCCAAATAATCCATCGTTATATCTAAACAGCGGCGTTTTGTTCATGCGTTCTAGACACTATCCCAATGGTAAATCAGGGTCGTGCGCATGGCGCATTTCGTGACAAAAAAAATCTAAATATTCCATTACCGTACTTCGAAGCATGTCAACCGCTGTTTAAAATCAATTTTTATGCAATTTATCTCGTAACAAAGCGATAATATTCCGACCGGGAGTCTGCGTTTTGGTAAAAAGAGGGAAAAACATAAAGGCAAGGGCGGCCAGTGCACGCGCCTAAGCCTTTTGTCTGCTGATAGACCACTTAGCAAAAGCGCTCGTGTGTTTCAGCCAGGGCTTTGAATTACGTCATTCTGGTTTTTCCCAGGCTCTGAGAGCCCATTGGAGCCGTAGGAAGTGTCACGTAACAGCAGAGATCCTTTGTAATGAATAGAGATGACAAAGAAGGGCAAGAAATGGTCAGACAGGGTACTTCCTGTACAGAATCTTCTCACGTTTTGGCCTGCCAAATGAGTTCTGTTATACTCACAGACACCATTCAAACAGTTTTAGAAACTTTGGAGTGTTTTCTATCCAAAGCTAATAATTATATGCATATTCTAGTTTCTGGGCAGGACTAATAATCAGATTAAATCGGGTACGTTTTTTATCCAGCCGTGAAAATACTGCCCCCTAGCCATAAGAGGTTAAACAGCTTGGAAAATTCCAGAAAAGGGCTTTAGAAGCTTCTGATAGGCTAATTGACATCATTTGAGTCAATTGGAGGTGTACCTGTGGATGTATTTCAAGGCCTACTTTCAAACTCAGTGCCTCTTTGCTTGAAATCATGGGAAAACCAAAAGAAATCAGCCAAGACCTCAGAAAAACAATTGTAGACCTCCACAAGTCTGGTTCATCCTTGGGAGCAATTTCCAAACGCCTGAAGGTTCCACGTTCATCTGTACAAACAGTAGTACGCAAGCATAAACACCATGGGACCACGCAGCCGTCATACTGCTCAGGAAGGAGACGCGTTCTGTCTCCTAGAGATGAATGTACTTTGGTGCGAAAAGTGCAAATCAATCCCAGAACAACAGCAAAGGACCTTGTGAAGATGCTGGAGGAAACAGGTACAAAAGAATCTATATCCACAGTAAAACGAGTCCTATATCGACATAACCTGAAAGGCCGCTCAGCATGGAAGAAGCCACTGCTCCAAAACTGCCATAAAAAAGCCAGACTACGGTTTGCAACTGCACATGGGGACAACGATCGTACTTTTTGGAGAAATGTAGTTAATGCTTGGCTGCAAATTGTCCAAATGGACAATGACCCCAAGCATACTTCCAAAGTTCTAGCAAACTGTCATAAGGACAGCAAAGTCAAGGTATTGGAGTGGCCATCACAAAGCCCTGACCTCAATCCTATAGAACATTTGTGGGCAGAACTGAAAAAGCGTGTGCGAGCAAGGAGGCCTACAAACCTCAGTCAGTTACACCAGCTCTGTCAGGAGGAATGGGTCAAAATTCACCCAACTTATTGTGGGAAGCTTGTGGAAGGCTACCTGAAACGTTTGTCCCAAGTTAAACAATTTAAAGGCAATGCTACCAAATACTAATTTAGTGTATGTAAACTTCTGACCCACTGGGAATGTGATGAAAGAAATAAAAGCTGAAATAAATAATTTTCTATACTATTATTCTGACATTTCACATTCTTAAAATAAAGTGGTGATCCTAACTGACCTAAGACAGGGACCTTTTACTAGGGTTAAATGTCAGGAATTGTGAAAAACTGAGTTTAAATGTATTTGGCTAAGGTGTATGTAAACTTCCAACTTCAACTGTATCTAGGCTAGCTACAGCCACCTTCATAAAACTGCTAGGTGGCTAGTAGTATTACAGATACATTTGATGTAATACAATTCTTATTATTATTTTTAAAAGATTTAACAGGAAAATCTGAGGGGGCGCGTGCCCCTGTGCCCCCTATGTGCATGACACCTACGGGATGTCAACCCCAATACATATTCATGTCATCGTCACCAATCAACTGCATTACAGTTAATTAAACGACTTTGATTACCACCACTGATTTCTGTATGCTAGCTATGCTACCAGCTTATATAAATGCGAACTCACATTCAGCAGTCACTTCTAAACTTGAGAAGGGACAACATCTTAATGTTATGCAGCAAAAACAGCCAAATATATCCAAATCGGACTTTAGTAACCACATTGTGGGCCTGTCATAATACATCAATCATGACAAATTTGACGAATATCCACTTTGTTAGATCAGATTTGCTGAATGTGCGCCAATCCGACATCCTTATTCTATCCCCTACGTACTGTGTTCCATTGACCTCTTTACCGCATCTATTACCTTGTCACAAACACATTGTCTAATCATTGTCTTACATACAGTACAACTCAATGACACCAACCATTATCTCCGGTGTCTTACTTTAATGGCTACCATCGAGACAATCTGGATGAGACATTCCACAATACCTGACTGTGAGGTGCAAGGATTCCATCTTGACCGGCTGTTGACAACTAGGCTTCCACTTTACTAACATGGTAACATTTACATTTACATTTGAGTCATTTAGCAGACGCTCTGTGTTTCTAACCATTTTAAAGTCTGGCTTGAATCAATCATCCTCCATATTTGCCCCTCTGCCTTATCTGGGACGGTTAACAAGGTCACATTTGCAACAGTCGATAGAATTCCCATTTTACGTTTTTCTCCATACACGATTAGGACCTGTGGGGAGAGGACGGAGTGGTTAAAAAACAATTAACTATTTGATACCACAGCCATAGGTTTAGATTGTCTTCTACCTGATGTTGTTGCTGAATGATACCTGTCCTCCTCGCATACCATCTAGATTAATGCGCATTCTCAACCCTGAACATGGTGGAGCATAGAAAAGAGAATATATAGAAAAAAGAGAGTAGGTTGAATTGCAACCACCAGCCATCAAAACAAGCAGTTAGAGCTCTCTTGAGGAGATGTTATTGTGAAAGCTTGAATGGGACTCAGGTAAGTGGGAGCAGCTGCATACTTCGTGATTTGAAGGCCCCAGGCACATGCACAAACAACAGACATTTCACAGTATGATGCTGTCTGAGAAATGTGGAATATGCACAGCTATGTTATCAATAGTTTACAATATAAACTATGCCACTTCCATATCAAGTGCTATTTAACAACATTGTATATATAGGATAAAGTAATCCTTCTAACCCCCCCCCCTTAAAATATTTAGATGCACTATTGTAAAGTGGTTGTTCCACTGGATATCATAAGGTGAATGCACCAATTTGTAACTCGCTCTGGATAAGAGCGTCTGCTAAATGACTTAAATGTAAATGTAAATGTAACATTGGAAGGATTTACAGTACCAGTCAAAGTTTGGACACACCTACTCATTCAAGGGTTTGTCTTTATTTTTACTATTTTCTACATTGTAGAATAATATTGAAGACATTAAAACTATGAAATAACACGTATAGAATCATGTAGTAACCAAAAAAAAGTGTTAAACAAATCAAAATATATTTTATATTTGAGATTCTTCAAAGTAGCCATCCTTTGCCTTGATGACTTCTTTGCACACTCTTGGAATTCCCTCAACCAGCTTCATGAGCTGGTCACCTGGAATGCATTTCAATTAACAGGTGTGCCTTTTTAAAAGTTCATTTGTGGAATTGATTTCCTTCTTAATGCATTTGAGCCAATCAGTTGTGTTGTGATAAGGTAGGGGTGGTATACAGAAGATATCCCTATTTGGTAAAAGACCAAGTCCATATTATGGCAAGAACAGCTCAAACAAAAGAAAAACGACAATCCATCATTACTTTAAGACATGAAGGTCAGTCAATGTGGAAAAATTCAAGAGATTTGAAAGTAATGGACTTTGAAAGCAATGGACAGCCTCCAGGCTGTGTAAGCGCTATTTGACCAAGAAGGAGAGTGATGGAGTGCTGTATCAGATGACCTGGCCTCCACAATCACCCGACCTCAACTCAACTGAGATGATTTGGGATGAGTTGGACCTCAGAGTGAAGGAAAAGCAGCCAACAAGTGCTCAGCATATGTGGGAACTCCTTCAAGACTGTTGGAAAGCATTCCTCATGAGGCTGGCAAAGGTGTCATCAATGCAAAGGATGGCTACTTGGAAGAATCTAAAATGTAAAATATATTTTGATTTGTTTAACACTTTTTTGCTTACTACATGATTTCATGTGTTATTTCATCATTTTAATGTCTTCACTATTATTCTACAGTGTAGAAAATAGTAAAAATAAAGAAAAACCCTGTAATGAGTAGGTGTGTCAACTTTTCACTGGTACTGTATATTAGTTTAAATCCATGTCAGTTCATATGTTTTGTTTTGTTTTTTGTACAAATAAAAAAGATTTATGTCCAGCTCATGAGGCCCCTTGATGATGTGAGGCCTGAGTCAACTGACACTTCTGCCTAATGGTAGGTCTGCCAGTGAGTGGGAGAATGCAATGGAGGCAAAAGTGGGGGATTCCATGAATTGCCTACTATTTGCTCAAGTATTATACATAAATAGGATGCCCTACGGAGGGTTTTTTTCAGATTTTATAGAATAGAATAAAACATTATTGTCCATCCAGGATGGACATTTTTCTTTGGCATCACCTTCATTAAAAGAATCACATTACACATACAGTACATTCTCACATCATACACATTTAAACCAGTCAGTCCATCATGTTGCATACACTAACAACATAGAGGACATTAATACATTCACTCACAACCGATCACTGTCTCAACTGCACTAGATAGATTAGTACATTTTCCGCTACAATTTACTTTGCATTTAGTAGTCCAACAGCACAAGGAACGAATTAATGTTTTAATACGTTATTCAGTCGTGTGAGAAGTCCCTTGAGCTGGTCAGCGCAGACCTTCAGTACTTTGCCCCGTAGTCCGTCTGGGCCCGGTGCTTTGTGTAGCTTAATATTTGACAAGCATGAGGCCACCTCATTCTCTGTTATCTGGACAGGAGAGGATTTGTTTTACATTCGTACATTCGTCTTTAAAATCAATGGTGTCAAATCTTCCATAAAACAGTTTAGGTCGTTTACAAAGGATGAACAGTCTGCCATATTATTTTTCTTTCTCTTTTCCTTTCTCTTCCCATCATTGCATTAAGCCCTTCCCATGTTTGTCTTGGATTGCTGTACAGAACCTCTGCTCCACTTTATCCTTGAAGTCCTTTTTTGCTTTTCATATTTTTGACCTGAATTCATTTTATTTCTCCTTTACAGCATCAGTATCTCCTTTCATTGAGGCACATTTTCAAGTCCTTAGACAACCAGGGCTTGTTGTTGGGAAATATTCTGACAGTTTTTGTGTTAATGACAGTATCCTCAAATAACTGGATGTATGATGGAATACTGTCTGTCAACTCGTGGGGATCCCTGCACCAGTCAAAGAACACCTCCCAGTCTGTGATGTCGAAGCAGTCCTTGAGCTTCTCCCAACTCTCCTCTCCTATAATCTAATTTCAACTATAACAGACAATTGAAGGAAAATAACCACCATTTTGAATTGCATTTTATGTGGTCAATGTGCAGTTAGTTACATGTTGGTAACCTGACTAGGTTATGGAAATAATAATATGTCTAAGAATTGATTTGAATATTGACATAGAGAAGGCGAGGGACTGCACATGATCTAACACACACACCTGTTCTAGATACCAGGAACCCATGCAATAATAATGAAGGAATCCTATTCTCCACAATGGATGGGATTGGGAGCCAGGGATATAGGTAGTAGTTGAAATGTAATCACTTTTTTCTCTGCTTGCCCAAACGTCCCTCTATGGGTCTCCCATGGAGTAAATTCTGTGGTGGTACTAATGGCATTTCAGTTGTTTAATAAAATGAAAGCTTTTTTTTTTTTTTTTAACAAGTGGAGCTCTTCCATCATTACCGAGGAGCAAGGCCCCATTATTATCCCAGAGTTATTCGTTGCCTTCCCCATGCAGCATTGCATGCTGGGGACAGCGGCTGTATAAGCAGAGCTATGGTCTCTAAAAGGGCAGATCTACAGCGGCCCGGGTCGCAAATGACAAACGAGGAGCTCGGGCTAGTGCTTGTTTATGGCTACTTAAAGCTGTCAGTGGGAGATGATTGAGGGTGACCGCTTGATTGGAAAGTGTTGGATCGTCCCAGTCGCTGTAAGCAGTGAGTAGCCTGACAAAGGCACAGGTGAGCAGGGGAAAGGAGGTGAAACAGTGCAGGAGACTGTCTGATTCTGGGTGATAATATGTTTACCTGTCGGGCCATGAGCCAGGAGGTGCAACAGATTGTAGATTGGATCTAAGCCTGTTCTGACTTACACATTTCAAAGCATTAATCACATAAAGGATGTTAATGTTAATGTTATTCTATTTATATTCTTATTCCATTTTTAGAATACAATTTGGTAACTCTAATTCCTGTGTTACTACACAGTAATTGTTCTGATAACAACACTGTAATAACATGTTTTGCCAGTCACAGTGTTTAATACACTGCTCTTAGGTCACATCATTAAGTTTCAAAATAAACATCTGTTACGGGAGCACGGTATGTTATCTTTAAACCAGACCTACTGGGGCATATCCTTCACACAGCTAGCTACCATTCTGTGTTATCTTTAAACCAGACCTACTGGGGCATATCCTTCACACAGCTAGCTACCATTCTGTGTTATCTTTAAACCAGACCTACTGGGGCATATCCTTCACACAGCTAGCTACCATTCTGTGTTATCTTTAAACCAGACCTACTGGGGCATATCCTTCACACAGCTAGCTACCATTCTGTGTTATCTTTAAACCAGACCTACTGGGGCATATCCTTCACACAGCTAGCTACCATTCTGTGTTATCTTTAAACCAGACCTACTGGGGCATATCCTTCACACAGCTAGCTACCATTCTGTGTTATCTTTAAACCAGACCTACTGGGGCATATCCTTCACACAGCTAGCTACCATTCTGTGTTATCTTTAAACCAGACCTACTGGGGCATATCCTTCACACAGCTAGCTACCATTCTGTGAGAGAAGAGGAGGAAAATGAGGATACCAGATAGACCTCAGAGATATCCTCATGTCCCGTTAGACTGCTTTGGTTAAGAATGATTACTTTCAGTCAATCCTGCATTAGGCCTGTAAATGAGAGGAATCGATAGGAGAATTGAGCAGGCTTGTGGAATCTCTTGAATTCATTAGTGTGTTAAATAATATGCCTGATCAAAAAACAGGGGCTTTAGAGAATATGGAGGACGAAAAAAGAAAAATAACGTAATGTGGGGTGGGATAAAGTATGTCTCTCCTTGGTAATAGGTGAGGGAATTGATTGGTAAAATCCATTTGTAATCACCTTCATTACGATTATATGACCTTCACCAGTCCATTTCACGTGTGGAGAGCACATGGTTTAGTGCATGTAGAGAGGATATGTTCTAGGATTTTCATCTCCTGTACTAATGCATTATTGTATTTTAGATTTTTTTTTAAATCTCAATTACAGTGCCATCCATGCAAACACCAGACACCAAAGACAATGATTTTGTTTGATCCTTGCAAATCTACCATTCAGTTATTTTCTGTACTCTATTTGAATTGTGAAGGACCATTGAATATTTACACCACATTTTACTATTTCATTGTAAGAAAGATGTCTCTTTCAGTTCTGTCAGTTCTGCTGAACTTGTCTGCAAAATGAAACTCATAAATCTAATACATTTAACTAGTGCAGCCTTAAAAATTTACTGCCTTTTTCTGACATCTCTATTAAGTTTATCTTCTGCCGCATTCGCAGTAGCAAGCAGCAAAGTTCAAAGACTGATAGGCACCCAATTACAATGTTCTTCAGTCTCTTCTAATTGCTACTGACTTGGGTAGACTGGTCCCATACCTGATTGAGTCAAAGCTAATTGAGTCATCTTGCCAACTCGTATGGTGTGACAATGACTATAGGCATTGAAGGTAGCGCTGGCACGATAATTGTATAGTTGTGCAACTGATGATTATGGATGACCGTCATGAAAATAAAATAACCATCATAACGTTTTAATATTACAGAAGAGTATTAGGGCCAAGTGAAGAGAAACAATACACATCAACGCATGGTAGTACTAGGATTAATTATTTTGTTGCACGATAGTACTTAAAAGAAATTGCAATATATTGAGAATAAAGTCAAAATTCCATTTTGTGGTGAATAAAGTGTCAATTTTTGAAGTATATACTATCCACGCAAAAACAATTATTCAAGTACCACAATCCATCGCTGTTTATTTTTTTTTTTTTGCTTGGCCCTAATACTCTTCCATATAATATATACAGAGCATTCGGAAAGTATTCAGACCCCTTTACTTTTTCCACATGTTTATTTTAAAATGGATTAAATAAAACTGTTCTTCAACAATTTACAGCCAATACCCCATAATGACAAAGCGAAAACAGGATTTTAGAAATTATTGCAAATGTATTCAAAATAAAAACAGAAATACTTATTTACATAAGTATTCAGACCATTTGCTATAAGACTCGAAATTAAGCTCAGGTGCATCTTGTTTCAATTGATCATCCTTGAGATGTTTCTACAACTTGATTGGAGTCCACCTGTGGTAAATTAAATTGATAGTACATGATTTAGAAAGGCACCTGTCTATATAAGGTCCCACAGTTGACAGTACATGTCAGAGCAAAAACCAAGCCATGAGGTTGAAGGAATTGTCCGTAGAGCTCAGAGACAGGATTGTGTCGAGGCACAGATCTGTCGAAGGGTACCAAAAAATGTCTGCAGCATTGAAGGTTCCTAAGAACACAGTGGCCTCCATCATTCTTAAATGGAAGAAGTTTGGAAACCACCAAGACTCTTCCTAAAGCTGGCCACCCGGACAAACTGAGCAATCAGGGGAGAAGGGCCTCGGTACTCTGACAGTGCTCCAGAGTTCCTCTGTGGAGATGGGAGATCCTTCCAGAAGGACAAGCATCTCTGCAGCACTCCAACAATCAGGCCTTTATGGTAGTGTCCAGACGAGAGCCACTCCTCAGTAAAAGGCACATGACAGCCCACTTGGAGTTTGCCATAAATGCACTTAAAGGACTCTGACCATGAGAAACAAGATTCTCTGGTCTGATGAAACTAAGTTTTAACTCTTTGGCCTGAATGCCAAGCATCATGTCTGGAGGAAACCTGGCACCATCCCAACGGTGAAGCATGGTGGTGGCAGCATCATGCTGTGGGGATGTTTTTCAGCGGCAGGGACTGGGAGACTAGTTAGGATTGAGGGAAAGATGAACGGAGAAAAGTACAGAGAGATCCTTGATAGAAACCTGCTTCAGAGCGCTTAGGACCTCAGACTGGTGCGCAGGTTTACCATCCAACAGGACAACCACCCTAAGCACATGGCCAAGACAATGCAGGAGTGGCTTCGGGACAAGTCTCTGAATGTCCTTGAGTGGCCCAGCCAGATCGGACTTCAACCCAATCAAACATCTCTGGAGAGACCTGAAAATAGCTGTGCAGCGACGCTCTCCATCCAACCTGACAGAGCTTGAGAGGATCTGCAGAGAAAAATGGGAATAACTCTGCAAATACAACTTGTAGCATCATATCCAAGAAGACTCGAGGCTGTAAATAGCTGCCAAAGGTGCTTCAACAAAGTACTGAGTAAAGGGTCTGAAAACTGATGTAAATGTGATATTTTAGTTGTTTATTTTTAATGCATATGCAAACCTGTTTTTGCTTTGTCATTATGGGGTATTGTGTGTAGATTGAGGGGAAAAAACTATATAATACATTTTAAAATAAGGCTGTAACGTAACAAAATGTGGAAAAAGTCAAGGGGTGTAAATATCTATATATTTTTTATTAACATTTTCAAGTCGACAAACGGTGGTAAAAATGGACTCTACAACGTGATAAAAGTTTGATGCCTCTTGTAGCAAACGGTAGCAATTGAGTATCATGACATTTTGTGCGTATTCAAACGATTATAATGGTAACCCTGGTCATTTGACAGACAAATAACCATCATCCAAAATTCCATGATTGTTGTAGCCCGAGTTGGCAGGTACCAGGCTAAGTCTTGGATGACTATAATCTGTGACCAGCATCATGATGTCACTGTGGCCTGGTGAGATTGACAGGCGGTCAACTGTAGTGCTGCTAACAGATAGGGACAGAGACACTTAAAATGGCTGCCCAACCAGCTGTTGTCACAATCAAAACCACTGCTGCCACCCCATTCTTGTATCACTGGCCTAAAAAGCATATACTCTGTCGGTCACTGTGCCCTACAGTACACTGTCTCTGGCAGGATAACTATTTTATCATTGATGCAGTTGGGTCATATTTTAAACCAAATCTACGTCTGAGATGATAAGCTACATTAATTGGTAGGATAGGAAATGAGTGCAATACTGTATGGAAATGGTGGGCCTCATCCCTGAGTATTATCTCTATAAACTTGGTTGTGTCCGACAGAGGGACTGACTTCAGCATATCTCTCTAAAGCCCTCCATACGGCACCATGCAAATCAGCTTCAGTGAATATATGTAAACGTTCCAACTTTCATAATTTATTTAATGTCAACTATAGTACACACCAACTTTCACATTGTAACTCCCCTTTCAACACTAAGGCATTCACATCCTCCTAATTGAATATTCAAACACTTCTATTTGCTTCAGAGTTGCATCTATTAGGTGTTTTTTGTTATACAAAATGACACAGCTCCCTGTGCTTATTTTAAGTTCCTCCCCCTAAAGACAGACTGACAAGGAAAATGGCACAAAGTACAGATTGTCCTTGAGACTCAAGCCATACAGACTGCCCTTGAACAATCCAGCCAGGTCTGTCAGTATACTTCTGAGTGGATTATCAGTAGTAAGCTACTGCTCTGGCTGCTATCTGCAGGATCATGTTCATGAACACAGTGGTTCTTGCCAACAGAGTTGATTCCCTTTTCAGTCATCAGCCTTCAACCCATACAATACAACCTAAACTCTTAGAAAAAAAGGTGCTATCTAGAACCTTAAAGGGTTCTTCAGCTGTCCCCATAGGATAACCCTTTGAAGAACCCTTTTTGGTTCCAACTCTTTCCACAGAGGGTTCTACATGGAACCCAAAAGGGTTCTACCTGAAACCAAAAAGGTTTCTACCTGAAACCAAAAAGGGTTCTCCTATGGGGCAGCCAGAGAACATTTTTGGAACCCTTTTTTCTAAGAGTGTATACTCTTGACAGAGAATAGCATTGAGAATATCACAGGCCAAACCATTGTAGAGTGCGAAGGCCAACACTGCCAGCATATTGATTACCATGACAACCATGGGAATCAATGCAGAATTAACATGCTTTATTGATAGTGCCACACCAGTAATTAAAATGTGATATGAAATGAACACCTTATGTTGGACTCATTATGGAAGTGGGTCTTGCCTCATCGTTATCATGCTGGTCACTGCATGGATGTAACGGTATCTCCCAAAATGAATGAACGCAAACACAAGTGTGAACCCCAATAATCGTCAGAGGGCTGTTTAAAAAACATTAATCAAGCTTGAGGGCGCTAAGTGGACACAGCTGCAGAGGGGTAAGCAGAAGAAAAGGTTAATATAGACATCAACTTTGTTCTCTTGTCTGACAAAGAGGACAACCCACTCACATTCAGAAAGGTGATTACCATTAGGCCTGATTTGCTTGCTGAGGCATTTGATTGCTGAGGATCAATTCTGCGTAGGAGTAATGCAGTGCAGAGGCCTCAGACATCACATTGCAGACAACAGACAGACAGACAACAGAGGATCAGCAGGCATGACAATAAACCCTTAGGGAGGGAGTTTATAGGAGGCCACACAGCTGGGTCAGGGCGAAAGGGCCAAGAGATATTCATGTTGAGATTTGTTGATCGTAATATGTAACTAGAGAAAGAGTGGCTCAGAGTCTGAAGCATGATGTTACACAGAGGGGAACTCTTACCAGTGAGCCACACAGTTGTCTTGTCTGATGCGGTGGTTCTCCTGAGTGATATTGGGGATCTCAGCCAATGGCAGTCATTTTCCTTAGAGACACGTCCACCATGTCCTTGGCTGAAACTGTCACACCTTGATCTGTTTCTCCTGTCTTGTGCTTGTCTCCACCCCCCTCCAGGTGTCGCCCATTTTCCCCATTATCCCTTGTGTATTTATACCTGTCTTTTCTGTTTGTCTGTTGCCAGTTTGTCTTGTCTTGTCAAGCATACCAGTGGTTTTCCCTGTACTCCTGGTTCTCGTTAGGTCCTGTTTTTTGACCCTTCTACCTGCCCTGAGCCTGCCTGAAGTTCTGTACCTCTTGACAGTGCCTTGGATTACTGACCCCTGCCTTCCCTGAACCTGAGCCTGCCTGCTGTTCTGTACCTTATGGACTCTGCCCTGGATTACTGACCCCTGCCTGCCCTTGACCTGTCTTTTGCCTGCCCCCTGTTTTGTAAGTAAACTTTTGTTATTTGGAACTGTCTGCATCTGGGTCTTATCCTGAGGTCTGATAGAAACAAGAACAAACATAACGTTTAGGAATCTACCAGAGTGTGTTAATGGCCTGCCTCACAGACAAATACATTGCAAAACAATCAACTCCCCTAGTCATAAACTAGTCATTTGGATGTTTCATAGAAATAACTTCTGGGGTATGTCATCCAAATTCTCCTCAAGGTAACAGCTGTTCTGAAGATAAGAGATCAGTTGTGTGTAAGTGGATCAAGGGATTGTCTCTTGCAGGCCATGGACAGAAGAGAGCTTCAGAGATGGTAAGGCAGTGTATGATAGCGTAGCTTATGATTCAGCAGCACTGAAAGCATGTGGGATAATAAGTCAGATGGTTTTAAGCTTTTGCTTACTGTTGCTTGGCGTCAATCAATGGATGACAGGCACATCTTTCCAAAGAAGCTTTTTAATTTACTTTCAACGAGATAGCCTTGCCATATCATTGTAAAGTACCCCACTCACAGCCCGCAAATGAAAGAACCACTGAATGGAAATATTGGAAAGGAAAAGTGCAATATACTGCTGATATTCAATGGATTTATTTTCTTCAGCTTTACAAACACCAAGACTACCTTGGTGTTGTGCTCTCCAATTGAATTTATTTTTGGAAAATAAATCTTGCCATTTTGCAGCTATTCAATGATACCACAGAACTGAGAAATCAAATCACGTAAAATGTTATTTGTCACATGCGCCGACTACAACAGGTGTAGACCTTACCATGAAATGATTACTTACAAACCCTTAACCAACAATACAGTTCAAGAAAAAATTTACTAAAAAAACAAAAGTAAAAATTTAATCAAAAGCACCACAATACAATAACGAGGCTATATACAGGGGGTACCGGTACCTAGTCAATGTGCGGGGTACAGGTTAGTTGAGAGAATTTGTGTAGGTAGGGGTAAATTGACTATGCATAGATAATAAACAGCGAGTAGCAGCAGTGTAAAAACAAAGGGGGAAGTGGGGTGTGGTTGTCAATGTAAATAGTCCGGGTGGTCATTTGATTCATTGTTCAGCAGTCTTATGGCTTGGGGGTAGAAGCTGTTAAGGAGCCTTTTGGACCTAGACTTGGTGCTCTGGTACAACTTGTCGTGCGGTAGCAGAGAGAAGTCTGACTGGAGTCTGACAATTTTTTTGGCCTTCCACTGACACCGCCTAGTATATACCATAGGTCCTGGATGGCAGGAAGCATGGGCCCCAGTGATGTACTGGGCCGTACACGCTACCCTCTGTAGCACCTTATGGTTGGATGCCGAGCAGTTGCCATACCAGGCAGTGATGCAACCTGTCAGGATGCTCTCGATGGTGCCGCTGTAGAACTTTTTGAGGATTTGGGGACCCATGCCAAATCTTTTCAGTCTCCTGAGGGGGAAAATGTGTTGTGCCCTCTTCATGGCTGTTTTGTTGTGTTTGGACCATGATAGTTTGTTGGTGATGTGGACACCAAGGAACTCGCAACTCTCGACCAGCTCCACAACAGCCCCGTCGATGTGACTGGGGGCATGTTTGGCCCTTTTCCTGTAGTCCACGATCATCTCCTTTGTCTTATTCACGTTGAGGGAGAGGTTGTTGTACTGGACCTCCTCCCTATAGGCTGTCTCATTGCTGTCGGTGATCAGGCCTACCACTGTTGTCATCAGCAAACTTAACGATGGCGTTGGCGTCGTGCTTGGCCACGCAGTCGTGGGTGAACAGGGATTAGAGGGGACTAAGCACGCACCCCTTAGGAGCCCCCATGTTGAGGATCAGCGTGGAAGATGTGTTGTTGCCTACCCTTACCACCTGGGGGAGGCCCGTCAGGAAATCCAGTTGCAGAGGGAGGTGTTTAGTCCAAGGGTCCTTAGCTTAGTGATAAGCTTTGTAGGCCCTATGGTGTTGAAAGCTGAGCTGTAGTCAATAAACAGCGTTCTCACATAGGTGTTCCTTTTGTCCAGGTGGGAAAGGGCAGTGTGGAGTGCAATAGAGATTGCATCATCTGTGGTTCTGTTGTGGTGGTATGCGAATTGGAGTGAGTCTAGGGTTTCCGGGATCATGGCGTTAATGTGAGCCATGACCAGCCTTTCAAAGCACTTCATGGCTACCGTCGTGAGATCTGCGGGGCGGTAGTCATTTAGGAAGATTACATTTGCTTTCTTGGGCACAGGGACTTTGGTGGTCTGCTTGAAACGAGTAGGTATTACAGACTCGGTCAGGGAGAGACTGAAAATGTCAGTGAAGACACTCGCTGTGCAGTTGGTCCGTGCATTCTGAGTACACGTCCTGGTAATCCGTCTGGCCCCGCGGCCTTGTGAATGTTGACCTGTTTAATAAAGGTCTTGCTCACATTGGCTACGGAGAGCGTGATCACACTGTCATCCGGAACAGCTGGTGCTCTCATGCATGCTTCAGTTTTGCTTGCCTCGACGTGAGCATAAAAGGCATTTAGCTCATCTGGTAGGCTCGCGTCACTGGGCAGCAGAAATGTGAATTTATCTCTTGTGAAAGTTCATTTAATGTGCTGTATGTTCAAGTGTATTGTCTAGTGTAACGCACATTGTAGGGCCATCTGAGGGACCAAAAGGACTTCGATTTTCCTTTAGTCACCAGATTAAAAAATATATATATTTTGAGATATTGATTACCAGTCTTTAAATAATTTCTGCAGTGTCATACAACTCATAGATTACCTGATCATTAAGTCATGAAAACCTTCAATAACAGGAGTTTGTTGGCGACAAGAAAAGTTCACATTAGTTATAAAACATCTAACAAGGACATTACATGAAGATGTAGCATATCATTCTAAAGGAAGCTCTGAAATCATGCAAATTCCTTATTAAAGTGAGCGGTTTTTGTTTTTCAACACCATTCTGATCAAATGAGTGTATTGCTGGAAAGGAAATTAGTGCAGCTTGAGATTTTGGTTTCCCAACCAAAGTCATTGGGTCTATTTCAAATAGCTGCAGAATCAGTGTCATACCACCACCTTGTGGAAGCCATGAGAAAAGAAGCCCACTTTCCTGGTTTTGATCATGGGGAATAGCCTGATGTAGCCTACCATGGCAACTGCGTCAAGTTACTATGGGGTTAACATACTGTCACCAGGATACAAAAGAGAAGCTGTTGACAAGGAGTTTAATCACCTCAGTGAGGGGCCCAGACTATAATGATATGGCGTTTGAGGAAGACCTCTACTACAGCAGTGTTCCCTGTGTGCGATCTGACATATTGAAGAGACGGATACTAGAACGTGATCTAAGGCCGTAGGTCAGACGTCAAAATATCACAAGATTTGTGATTTACCGTTTACATTGCAAGAGTTTTCAATTTCACTTTTTCCCCAAAGCCATGAATCAGAAGACCTAGTACACGTCAGTTTCTGAGACATGGTGGTAGGAAGCTAGCACGTGCATTTTTCTGGAAATATTCTGCATAATTCCCTAAATTTGAGAATCACTTCATGTACTTAGTCAGAGGAAATAAAAAGATGAATACGACCATATCCAGGAAGTATGATTGCTTCAAAGACATTCAAGAATGTCCAGGCTCCATATTTTCCTCTATTTATACACACTCTCTGGTTGGTGTAGTGCAGTGTTTCCCAACTCCAGTCCATGTTTACCCCAACAGTACAAATGTTTGTGGTATCCCCAGACAAGCACACTTCATTCAACTAATCAAGCCCTCAATGAGGTGAGTTTGTGCAGGGCTACTGGAGGACTGAATTTGGGAAACACTGGTGTAGTGTAGGGGAGAGCTGGGATGAAAGTAACATGGGCAACAGTAACGCACCCATTTTCTCAGATAACACAGAAGCTAGAGTGATGTAGTGAAGTCAGCACCTTGCTAATGTGGAGGACAACGTCCCTGCAAAAAAACAGACCATTCTGACAATGTTTCGTCGAGTTATCAACAAAAAGTGGTTTTGAGCGATGTACGTAAATGAACTGACCCGGAAGTTGTGTTTAGTTTTTTAAGGTGCCAAACATGTGGCAGTTTACACAAGGTCTGGCATGAGAGGTGACTGTATAGTTCCCTTAACTTCTCTAGGGTAGGGGGCAGTATTTTGACGTCCGGATGAAAGGCGTGCCCGTAGTAAACTGCCTGCTACTCAGGCTCAGAAGGTAGGATATGCATATTATTAGTAGATGTGGATAGAAAACACTCTGTAGTTTCTAAAACTGTTTGAATGATGTCTGGGTATAACAGAACTCATATGGCAGGCAAAAACCTGAAATCCAACCAGGAAGTGTGGAAATCTGAGGTTTGTAGTTTTTCAAGTGATTGCCTATACAGTGACTTGAAGTGCAAAATGAACCCTAAGGCTTCCACTAGATGTCAACAGTCTTTAGAATGTTTCATGCTTCTACTGTGAATGGGGACAGAATAAGAGCTCCTGGAAGTAGACGACTGAGAAAATGACATGAGCTCAGTGGCGCGCACTCACGTGAGTTTGCTGTGTTCCTTTTCTTTTTTGAAGACGTTGGAATATTACTGAAGATTTATGATAAAAACATTCAAAAGATTGATGCTATACATTGTTTGACATGTTTCTATGAACGTAAATAGAACTTTTGTCTTTTCGTTGTGACATTTTGCGCTCGCTTCCTGCATTCGGAGTAGTGGACTAAACACGCGAACAAAAAGGAGGTATTTGGACATAAATGATGGACTTTATCAAACAAAATTAACATTTATTCTGGAACTGGAATTCCTGGGAGTGCATTCCGATGAAGATCATCAAAGGTAAGTGAATATTTATAATGTAATTTTTGTAATTTCTGTTTACTCTAAAATGGCGGGTATCTGTATGGCTTGTTTTGATATCTGAGCGCTGTACTCAGATTATTGCAAATTTGCTTTCGCCGTAAAGCTTTTTTGAAATCTGACACAGCGGTTGCATTAAGGAGAAGTGTATCAATAATTCTTTGAATAACTTGAATATTTTATCATCGTTTATGAGTATTTCTGTAAATTGATGTGCTCATTCACTGGAAGTTTTGGGAGGCAAAACATTTCTGAACATTATATGCCAATGTAAAATGGGGTTTTTGTATATAAGTATGAACTTTATCGAGCAAAACATACATGAAGTCCAATGAGTGCCATCTGATGAAGATCAAAGGTTAGTGATTCATTTTAGCTGCATTTCTGGTTTTTGTGATGCCTCTCCTTGCTTGGAAAATGGCTGTGGTTTTTCTTGTCTCGGCGCTGTCATAACATAATCTAATGTTATGCTTTCGCCGTAAAGCCTTTTTGAAATTGGACAATGTGGTTGGATTAACGAGAAGTGTATCTTTAAAGGGATACAATAGTTGTATGTTTGAGAAATTTGAATTGTGAGATTTTTGTTTTGAATTTGCCGCCCTGCTATTTCACTGGCTGTTGAATAGTGTGTCCCGCAGCGTCCCACATACCTCAGAGGTTAAGAAAAAGCACCTTTAGTCAATCTGCTTTCTCTGTGAGCTTCTAATGTCTGGAATACAACTGCCATCAGACACAACTGCACCACCTATCACACCTTCACAAAAAAACATGAAGACATGGCTAAAGGTCAATCAGATTTGTGAACATAATCCCTAGCTTTGTATTGCCGCTTTCCATGTCTGTCTGTAGCTTGTGAGGTGTGGAAACACTTTGTTGCTTTTATGGATTTTGTCTTGTTGCTTTTTGTGCTGTCTGCATGCTGTGTCTTGTTTGTCCTATGTTACTCTGTGTGCTCACTGCTCAATGATTGTCGGTATTGTAATTGTTTTTAATAACCTGCCCAGGGACTGGGGTTGAAAATTAGCCGGCTGGCTGAAACCGTCACTTTTACTGAAACGTTGATTAATGTGCACTGTCCCTGTAAGAACTCAACCCATCTAGTGACTAAATGACAGCATAAGTTTCAAGTATCATGCTAGCTAGTCTTGGGTGTTAGTCGTCATACCTGTAACTTCTCCCAGACTAACACAACGTGACCTGGAATAAAATAAAATACATTTAAGCATAGGCCATTGTCTCTAGTTCATATTGCTTTTATAATGTTAGCAAAATATTAACAAGTGACTGACTGAATGTTTGAACATTTATATATGACATCATTTGCATTATGCCTTAATCAATTGACTTGAAGGATCAGCTTCTCACATAAGCTTTTATCGACAGGTTAGTGGTTAAAAACCTTATGTCAAGCCATGGCAATGTGATAAGCATGATGAGTTTGCCGTTTGTGAAGAGAATTAAGACATTTATTCTATCAAGACACAAGGAGCGTGTATGACAAGTACAGCTGCAGCGCACCTGATTGGTAGGGCTAAGCATGAATAGTCATTGAAAATAGTAAAACATCTACTACAGTACATTCCCATTAACGTGAGATGAGGAAATTATGGTTAGTATAGCTGTTATGTGATCCATTTTAGTCCGACTAATATTGTGGTTGCGCAACATTGCGACGTAGACACATGGTTCATTTTTTATACATATCCTATAGCATTAATTATTGAAATCAACACAAACATGAAATTGTCTGATAGTACATTTGTTGAAACTAATGAGCATTACAAACCAGAAACATGGCGATAAGACTATATTGTGCACTTCTCAGCAGATGTTACTTCCGTCTCAAGACTCAATGGCACTGGAGGGGATGTTTTACGGGTTTCTTACCAACTGTGCTATTTTGTGTGTTTTTAACATTGTTTAACTAATTTTGCTGCTATTTTATTTTATGACCGAAAAGAGATTCTGAATATCAGAACAGCGATTTACTCACCTCGAAGATTTTTACTTTAATGAGTCCGACGCAACGGATATACTGCTTCGCCCAAATCCCCGTCATTCGCGTGAAGAAAATATGGGGGGGAAAAAGGGAGTGGAGATCGGGGTACCTTGTGAGAATTTGTTGGTGAGTGGGTAACCCGCCTTTACCATCCATTCTATTGGCCAACGTGCAATCACTGGAGAGAACTGGATGATCGTTCAAGACTATCCTACCAACGGGACTGTAATGGCTCGTTTCACTGAGTTGCGGCTGAACACGGACACTATACAGTTGGCTGGGTTTTCCGTGTATCGACAGAACAGCTACGTCTGGTAAGACGAGGGGTGGGGGGGTATATTTATCAATAACAGCTGGTGCGCGATGTCTAATATTAAGGTATCGCTCGCCTGAGGTAGAGTACTTCATGATAAGATGTAGACGATACTTTTAACCAAGAGTTTTCATCTATATTTTCGTAGCCATCTATTTACCACCACAAACCGATGCTGGCGCTAAGACCGCACTCAACGAGCTGTATAAGGCCATAAGCAAACAAGAAAATGCTCATCCAGAAGCGGCTCTCCAAGTGGGCATGGACTTTAATGCAGGAAAACGTAAATCCGTTTTAACTCATTTCTACCGGCATGTCACGTGCAACCAGAGGAAAAAAGACTCGACCACCTTTACTGCACACACAAAGACACATGCAACGCTCTCCCTTGCCCTACATTTGGCAAATCTGACCATAATTCTATCCTCATTTATGCTTACATGCAAAAAATAAAGCAGGATGTACCAGTGACTCACTCTATATGGAAGTGGTCAGATGCCACGCTACAGAACTGTTTTGCTGGCACAGACTAGAATATGTTCCGGGATTCATCTAATGGCATTGAGGAATATACCACCTCAGTCACTAGCTTCATCAATAAGAGCATTGACGACGTCATCCCCAGAGTGTCTGTACATACATATCCCAACCAGAAGCCATGGATTAAAGGCAACATCTGCACCGAGCTAAAGGCTAGAGCTGCCGCTTTCAAAGAGTAGGACACTAATAAGAAATCCCGCTAAGCCCTCAGACGAAACATCAAACAGGCAAAGCATCAATACAGGACTAAAATTGAATACTACTACACCGGCTCTGATGCTCGTTGGATGTGGCAGAGCTTGCAAACTATTAGACTACAAAGGGAAACCCAACTGCGAGCTGCCCAGTGACGTGAGCCTACCAGATAAGCTAAACGCCTTTTAAGCTCGCTTCGAGGCAAGCAACACTGAAACATGCATGAGAGCACCAGCTGTTCCAGACGACTGTGTGATCACGCTCGCTGTAGCCGACGTGAGCAAGACCTTGAAACAGCTCAAGATTCAAAAGCCCGCTGGGCCAGACGGATTACTAGGATGTGAACTCTGCGCATGCGAGGACCAACTGGAAAGTGTGTTCACTGACTTTTTTTTACCTCTACGGCATCTGTGTCCCTATACCGGGACGGTTGTTGCTAATGTGACTAGAATGACGTAAGTAACCAACTTTCCAGGACATAGACATGTCTTGTATGCAGACAGACAAAATTATGTGCAGAAAGCTTAAATGATTGTTTATCTAACTGTACGGTCCAATTTACAGTAGTTATTACAGTGAAAAAATACCATGCTATTGTTTGAGGAGAGTGCACAACAACTTATCACGGCTCTTGGTATGATACATTCATCTCTGAAGGTAAATAATGTACTTTCATTTAGTAATCTTGCTCTGATTTGTCATCCTGAGTGTCCCAGAGATCAAATGTAGCATAGTTTTGTTAGTTTCTACATTTGAATATGAAAATGGATTTTAACAGAGTTCTAAAGTTTGAACCCCTGCTGTTTGAGATGTGCTTGAATGCTTGGGCAAGCACGACTCCTCCAACACCATCATGAAGTTTTCTGACAACAGTGGCATGATCAATTACAACGATAAGACAGCCTATAGGGAGGAGGTTAGAGACCTGGCAGTGTGGTGCCAGGACGAAGGAGCTGATCGTGGACTACAGGAAAAGGAGGGCCGAACATGCCGCCATTCATATCGACGGGGCTGTTGTGGAGCGGGTCAAGAGTTGCGAGTTCCTTGGCGTCCACATCACCAACAAACTATCATGGTCCAAACACACCAAGACAGTCATGAAGAGGGCACGACAACACATTTTCCCTCTCAGGAGACTGAAAAGATTTGGCATGGGTCCCCAGATCCTCAAAGTTCTACAGCTGCACCATCTAGAGCATCCTGACCGGTTGCATCACTGCCTGGTATGGCAACTGCTCGGCATCTGACCGTAAGGCGCTACAGAGGGTAGTGCATACGGCCCAGTACATCACTGGGGCCAAGCTTCATGCCATCCAGGACCAATATACTAGGCGGTGTCAGAGGAAGGCCCAACACATTTTCAAAGACTCCAGTCACCCAAGTCAAAGACTGTTCTCTCTGCTACCGCATGGCAAGCGGTACCAGCGCGCAAGTCTAGGTCCAAAAGGCTCCTTAACAGCTTCTACCCCCAAGCCATAGGACTGCTCAACAATTAATCAAATGGCCACCCGGACTATTTACATTGACACTCCCCCTCCCTTTGTTAGTCACTTTACCCCTACCTACATGTACAAATTACCTTGACTAGCTTTACCCCCGCCCATTGACTCGGTACTGGTACCCCCTCTATATAGCCTCATTATTGTTATTTTTTGTGTTTTTATTTTAGTTTTTACTTTAGTTTATTTTGTAAAAATGTTTCTTAACTCTATTTTTAACTGCATTATTGGTTAAGGGCTTGTAAGTAAGCATTTCACAGTAAGGTCTATACCTGTTGTATTCGACGTGTGACAAATAAAATTTGATTTGTTACACCCGCCGGCAGGTACAAAAGTAACCCCCCCCCCCCATATTCTGAAATTGCATTTTTGTCCACTCCAGTTTTATCATTGCACTGTCATGCAACACGCATGCTTTAGGACTTTGCGGACGCCTCAGAGCGAACAGGTAGGCTGTTTTCCGTTTACAGCCGGCTGGATTTAGGACCGCACAGACACCACAGAGCGTTCAGATAGGCTGTGTGAAGGCAAAGCTTCTCAAAGTCTGTCGTATTGGACCAGCACGGGAGAGATGAACAGAAGCAGCTGCTGTCTGTTGTGCTTTTTCTCTGAGTTGTAAAAGCAAGCAGAAACTGTTTACTCTTTAGTTGACTGATCTAGCTAACAAGTTAACTTCTGTTTGACAGAATTTTTTTAAATAAATACTCCCAGTGCTGAGCTACTGATGTTATGTTAACTAATGTTTAATCCCCT
Organism: Salmo trutta; assembly: GCF_901001165.1. NCBI lineage: Eukaryota > Metazoa > Chordata > Actinopteri > Salmoniformes > Salmonidae > Salmo > Salmo trutta. The sequence continues at coordinate 16,810,387 of NC_042986.1, read as the reverse complement.
CTCTACTGAAGTGAATGAACTAGTAGCAGCTAGCTAGGAGCTACCTCAGCCAGTTCATCTCTGGCTCTGTCAGGTAGCAGTATTTAACAGCTGTGTGTGGAAATGTTTTGTAGCCTTTGTTTTCTCCCATTTCAACATAAGTAAATTTGATGTACCATTAGCTAGCAGAGCTGGCCTAAAGTTGGCTAATGTTAGCTAGCTAGCTATTTTTGCCCCAATCACAATAGACCGGTGTAGTAACTTGACAAGGAATGCCCACACACATTTCAATATTACTTTCCTTTACTTTCAAACTAAGAAATAAAATGTGTACAGAAACAGCAAAACGATACATGTCACGCCCTGACCTGAGAGGGTTTGTTTCTCTGTGGTTAGGTCAGAATGCCCACCCCACACTCTATGATGTCTATTTCTTTGTTTTGAGTCGAGTATGCTTCCTAATCAGAGGCTGCTGTCTATCATTGTCTCTGATTAGGAATCATACTTAGGCAGCCCTTTTTCCCTCGAGTGTGGGATCTTATTTTTGTACTGCTCGTTATTAGCCTACAAGACGTTACGGTCGTCTTCATTGTTTATGCCTTTTTGTTTGTAGTGTTCTGAGGTAATAAAATACGATGAACACTTACCACGCTGCGCTTTGGTCCACTCCTTTTGACGATCGTGACAATACAGCCCACTCAACATGTGGTAGAGTCGCATTGTACAGATCTGTCTCTGGGTGATGACCTCATCAAAGGAGAAAGGTCACGCTCAATGCCAATAATAACCATGCACACATGAATATATATCATACAATACCGCAGGTAAGTGCAATCCATATTTAATTATTTATAGTGTCCACACTATAACAACCCAAATGAAACCAGCGACCGAACGATTGAAGACTGCTATTCTGACATCACAACGTGAGTTGACTAAAAAGCACGAGTTTTTATTAGTCAGTATAGTAATGTTATTGATCTGTCAGTTTCTCAAGCAAATTCTCTATTCACACTGACACAGTATAAACAGCTCTACAGGCTTCACTGTCATGCTGCACAGTCAGTACACAACACTATGCTCATCATAGCTGGATCAGATCGTGACCGGTGTCCATACAGGGTCAGACAGCCAGAGAGAACCAGTCTACAGCGCTCAGGTGAATTTTGCAGTATATTATAAAAATCAGTGAATGGATACAAAATTCCATCTTGTTGATGGGTAGGCTACAGTCTGGGATTAATGGTCATTTCAATTGTTGAACCATTGATTCTATTCATTGATAATAGAATGTATAAATGTACACCAATGTAATTATTTCTCTGCCTCATCTGAGCAGGATCAGATGGTAACAGGGGTCTCAGTCAGGAAGACCAGTCTGATGGCGCTGTGGTGAATTTTTGCAAATCCAACACAAATTTTGAATGTAACCTTTATTTAACTAGGCAAGTCAGTTAAGAAGAAATTCTTATTTACAATGACGGCCTACACCCGCCAAACCCGGACGACGCTGGGCCAATTGTGCGCCGCCCTTTGGGACTCTCAATCACGGCCGGTTGTGATACAGCCTGGATGATGTACCATTTACTTTCTCTGTGCAGCAAATACTGGACAAGCAAGAAGCTTCAAAGATCAAAACTATTTTATGGCAGCCCGACAAACCTCGTTGATTTCCTAACTGTATCAAGGGTTGATAGAGGCTTTCACTGATGAGACAACATGTAAAATAAAAATGTGAGGAAGACCTGGGAGACGCTATTGATGTTGGAATGCATACAGATGTTAGAATGTTCATGTAATTTCAGACATAAATTACTTCAGTTTAAGACCATCCATAATACGTACTATATGCCAGTGCAACTGAATATCATGCACACAGAAATGTAATTATTCAGATGGAGGTGTAAAACACAAAAGGGGACATATTTGCATATGTTATGGTCTTGTGAAGGCTGTCTGAATTCTGTCAAAGATTGTTATTTTGTCTCAGCATGTCTGCAGGTTCTCCCTGTTTTTGTTTGCCTTGAAATGTACTGTAGACTGTTATCAGAACTGTCTAACCTAGCATTTATAGCGGCTAAGAAATGCATTGCCTATTTAACTAGGCAAGTCAGTTAAGAACAAATTATTTTAAATGACGGACGACGCTGGGACAATTGTGCGCCATCATTAATAGTAAGGTTGGTTATCCTCCCACAATAATTGGCAGAAATGTAAAATGATGTATGACTAGATTTGATTTATAAGATTAAGGGTATACTGTGCAAAGGTATGGATGCCTTATATGGAATACAGTAAGACAAAAGGAGTCTGTATTGAAAACATGCTCACGCCAGGGGAGATGCCTATTTAGACAATCTCTAGCTGCTCAGTCCTGGCCCTGGGGTCTGCCGTACTGTTGGTTGACACTGGCCTAACACACCTGAACCAATGAATGTTTCACTAAGATCCTAAAGATGAGTGGGGTGTTGGATTAGGGCGACGCAGGGGGGGTGAACCCCTAGGGACACCCCCCTTGAGACATAAAAAAATAAACACGGGAAGGAAGTTGAGTTATTGAGTGGTGGGGGATGGGAATGCCGGCTGCTTGGGCTGGCTGGGCAGTCTGGCTAACATTTTTATATAGAATATCTTAAAGACAATTTTATTTTTAAGAGTTAATTTGTTAGGCTATTGGTTAAAGGTGCAACACAATGTTGATTTGTTATGTCCTTCCCACTTCTAAAACCAAAGATGCGCCCCTGGGTAGAGGACATGTATAATTTGTTTGTCATAAAATATGGTGTTTCTATCGCTCTGAGTAATAAGTGTTACTTTTGTCCCGGTTTCCCCTTACAGTACAGTATGAGATTTTTTTTTTTTTAATTTAGTCATTTTAGCAGACGTTCTTATCCAGAGCGACTTACAGTAGTGAATGCATACATTTCAATTTTTTTTTTTTGTAGACATAATGAAGACCTGAGGGTCAAAACTTTGTCTATCAATTACCCACATAGGAGTAGATTTGGCCTTATTTGATAGCATACAGTGTATTCAGACCCCTTCACTTTTTCCACATTTTGTTACCTTATTCTAAAATGACAAAGCAAAAACTGTTTTTTTCAGACATTTTTGAAAATGTATTAAAAATAAAAACTGAAATCACACTTACATAAATATTCAGACCCTTTACTAAGTACTTTGTTGAAGCACCTTTGGCAGTGACTACAGCCTCGACTCTTCTTGGGTATGACGCTACACGCTAGGCACACTTGTATTTGTAGAGTTTCTGAAAAACATCCCCACAACATGATGCTGCCACCACCATGCTTCACAGTGGGGATGGTGCCAAGTTTCCTCCAGACGTGACACTTGCCATTCAGGCCAAAAAAGTTCAGTCTTGGTTTCATGGTTTCTCATAGTCTGAGAGTCCTTCAGGTGCCTTTTGGCAAACTCCAAGCGAGCTGTTGTGCCTTTTTACTGAGTAGTGGCTCCCGTTTGGCTACTGTACCATAAAGGCCTGATTGGTGGAGTGCTACGGAAATGGTTGTCCTTCTGGAAGGTTCTCCCATCTCCACAGACAAACTCTGGAGCTCTCTGAGTGACCATCGGGTTCTTGGTCACCTCCCTGACCAAGGCCCTTCTCCCCCAATTGCTCAGTTTGGCTGGGGGTCCAGCTCTAAGAGTCTTGGTGGTTCCAAACTTCTTCCATTTAAGAATGATGGAGGCCACTGTGTTCTTGCGGACCTTCAATGCTGCAGACATTTTGGGGTACCCTTCCCCAGATTGGATTTTGCTCTGACATGCATTGTCAACTGTGGGACCTTATATAGACGTGTGTCTTTCCAAATCATGTCCAATAAATTGAATGTACCACAGTTGGACTCCAAGTTGTAGAAATATCTCAAGGGTGATTTAGTGGAAACAGGATGCACCTGAGCTCAATTTCGAGTCTCATAGCATAGTCTGAATACTTATGTAAATAAGGTATTTCTGTTTCTTATTTTCAATAAATTTGCAAACATTTCTAAACTTGTTTTTGCTTTGTCATTATGGGGTATTCTGTGTAGATTGATGAACAAAAGTAATTGAATCCAGTTTATAAAAATGCTGTAATGTAACAAAGGAAAAAGTGAAGGGGTTTGAATACTTTCCAAATGCACTGTATTGTACATCCCATATACTTTTCTTCCACAGGGGAAATACTTTTGTCCATGTTTTAATTTTACTCATGAAACCCCACACTATGTAGGCCTAGTCCAATGGCGGTCCATGCAAACCATCAGACACACAGTGTATTAAAGTTGTCAAGTGTATTATACATCAAGTGAATTTGTCCAAAAACTTATGAAAAGACTCCTTCAAATGGGGAAACTAGATATGTGATTTCATTTCTAAACGGTATGAAATACCCTGAAATTAAAGGTGACATTCTGAACTGTCACCTCATATGAAACATTTGATCTCAAATCCAAAACGCAGGAGTAAAGAGAATTTATTTTGAAAACATTTCTTAACTGTCTAAATATGTAGGGGAGCGTTTTCGTCGACTAATCGTCTCATCCTTATAGCAATAGCAGCCTCCAATTTTGTAGAGCCATTTCTAGGATAAATTAGGATGACTGTAGCTAGCTTTCACTTCATTGATTTACCATTTAGAATTGCAGTATTGGCAGTCATGAAATGTTTTTTTGCATACCGGTATGAATCAACTGAAAAAAAAGTATGTGGACAACCCAAAAGTATGTAGATAGCAAAATCCACAAATTTTAAGGGTTATTTCAGCCGCACACAGCCATGCAATCTCTATGGACAAACATTGGCAGTAAAATGGTCAGTGACTTTCTACGTGACACTGTCATAGGATGCCACCTTTCCAACAAGTCAGTTCATCAAATTTCTGCCCTGCTAGAGCTGTAAGGGCTGTTATTGTGAAGTGGAAATGTCTAGGAGCAACAACGGCTCAGCCGTGAAGTGGTAGGCCACACAAGATCACAGAACGGGATTGCCTGTTGCTGAAGCGATGAAAAATTCTGTCCTGATTTGCAAAACTCACTGAGTTCCAAACTGCCTCTGGGGAAAAACATCAGCACATGAACTGTTCGTCTGGAGCTTCATGAAATGGGTTTCCATAGCCGAGCAACCACACACAAGCATAAGATCACCATGCGCAATGCCAAGCATCAGCTGGAGTAGCGTAAAGCTCGCTGCCATTGGACTCTGGAGCAGTGAAACACGTTCTCTGGAGTGATGACTCACGCTTCACCATCTGGCAGTCCGACAGACAAATCTGGGTTTGGCGGATGCCAGGAGAATGCTACCTGCCCGAATGCATAGTGCCAACTGTACAATTTGGTAGAGGAGGAATAATAGCCTGGGGCTGTTTTTTCATGGTTCGGGCTAGGCCCCTTAGTTCCAGTAGGGAGAGAAAATAAGAAAAAAAAGTTAACACTGCATAAGATGACATTCTAAATGATTCTGTGCTTCCACTTTGTGGCAACAGTTTGGGGAAGGCCCTTTCCTGTTAAAGCATGACAATGCCCCCGTGCACAAAGTGAGGTCCATACAGAAATGGTTTGTTGAGAACGGTGTGGAAGAACTTGACTGGCCTGCACAGAGCCCTGACCTCAACCCCGTCGAACACCTTTGGGATGAATTGGAATGTTGACTGCGAGCCAGGCCTAATCGCCCAACATTAGTGCCCGACCTCACTAATGCTCTTGTGGTTGAATGAAGGTAAGTCCCTGCAGCAACATTCCAAGATCTAGTGGAAAGCCTTCCCAGAAGAGTGAAGGCTGTTACAGCAGCATGTGGGGGACCAACTCCATGACCCTGGCACACAGACTATTACAGCATAGATACTGGGGACTGAGACGTGGGGGCTATATCAAAAAAGCATGGCATGACATGATGCACCCCTCCTAGGGACTGCATTGGAGAGCGTGAGCAACCTAGTGACTCAATCCCCATAATAGGATCAGAGGCAGAGAATCCCAGTGGAAAGAGGAGCCAGCCAGGCAGAGACAGCAAGGCTGGTTCGTCACTCCAGTGCCTTGCCATTCATCTTAGCACCCCTTGGCCAGACTACTCATAGGGTGTACTGAAGAGATGAGTCTTCAGTAAAGACTTAAAGGTTGAGACCGAGTCTGCTTTTCTCACATTGATCGGCAGACCATTACATAAAAATGGAGCTCTATAGGAGAAAGCCTCCAGCTGTTTCCTTCGAAATTCTAAGAACAAGAAGGTGGCTTGCGTCTTGTGACGTAGCGTACGGCAAGAACAAACCTAAGAGATGGGTAGTAGCAATTCCATCTAATGCTTTGTAGGGTAACAGTAAAACCTTAATCAGCCCTAGTGTCACACGCTCCTGGTATGATGGCGCTGACAGATGGTCGCCTCACTTCGCGTTAGGAAACTATGCAGTATTTTAATTTTTTTTAAATGTATTTCTTGCATTGTTACCGCAGAATCTTAAGTCTTATTACATACAGCCGGGAAGAACTATTGGATATAAGAGCAACGTCAACTTACCAACATTACGACCAGGAATACGACTTTCCCAAAGCGGATTCTCTGCTTGGACCACCACCCAGGACAATGGATCGGATTCCAGTAGGCGACCCAAAGAAGGGGCAGATGGAGCGGTCTTCTGGTCAGGCTCCATTGACGGGCTCACCGCTCCCGAGTATACTACTCACCAATGTCCAGTCTCTTGACAACAAGGTAGATGAAATTCGAGCGAGGGTTGCCTTCCAGAGAGACATCAGAGATTGTAACATTCTGTGTTTCATGGAAACATGGCTCACTCGGGATATGTTATCAGAGTCGGTACAGCCACCCGGTTTCTTCACGCATCGCGCCGACAGAAACAAACATCTCTCTAAGAAGGGCAGAGGTGTATGTCTCATGATTAATGAGTCGTGGTTTGATCATAACAACATACAGGAACTCAAATTCTTTTGTTCACCCGACCTAGAATTCCTTACAATCAAATGCCAACCGCATTATCTACCAAGAGAATTCTCTTATTATCACAGCCGTGTATGTCTCTTTCCCCCCCCCCCCAAGAAGACGCCTAGATGGCCCTGAAAGAACTTCATTGGGAACTATGTAAACTGGAAACCATATCCTGAGGCTGCATTTATTGTAGCTGGGGATTTTAACAAAGCTAATCTGAAAACAAGTTCCCTAAATTTGATCATATCGAATGCACTACCCGGGCTGGCAGCATTCTGGATCATTGCTACTCTAACTTCCGTGATGCATACAAAGCTCGCCCTCCTTTCGGCAAATCTGACCACAACTCCATTTTGTTGCTCTCAGCCTATAGACAGAAACTGAAACGCCCGTGCTCAGGTCTGTTCAATGCTGGTCCGACCAATCGGATTCCACGCTTCAAGATTGCTTCGATCACGGGGACTGGGATATGTTCCGGATAGCCTCAGACAACAACATTGATGTATACGCTGATTCGGTGAGTGAGTTTATTAGCAAGTGCATTGGTGATGTTGTACCCACTGTGACTATTAAAACCTTCCCCAAGCAGAAACTGTGCTGTTCATGGTCCCGTGTGGCTCAGTTGGTAGAGCATAGTGTTTGCAATGCCAGGGTTGTGGGTTCGATTCCCACGGGGGACCAGTACGGAAGGAAAAAAAAAATGTATGAAATGTATGCAATGTAAGTCGCTCTGGATAAGAGCATCTGCTAAATGACTAAAATGTAATATAAATGATTGATGCAGCATTCGCACCAAACTGAAAGCACAAACCACTGCTTTTAATCATGACAAGGCGACCGGAAACATGACCGACTACAAACAGTGTAGCTATTCCCTCTGCAAGGCAGTTTAACCTGTTTGGGATAGGGGACAGTATTTTCACGGCCGGATAAAAAACGTACCCGATTTAATCTGGTTACTACTCCTGCCCAGAAACTAGAATATGCATATAATTAGTAGATTTGGATAGAAAACACTGTAAAGTTTTTAAAACTGTTTGAATGGTGTCTGAGTATAACAGAACTCATATGGCAGGCCAAAACCTGAGAAGATTCCATACAGGAAGTTCCCTGTCTGACAATTTGTTGTCCTTCTGTTGCATCTCTATGAAAAATACAGCATCTGTGCTGTAACGTGACATTTTCTAAGGCTTCCATTGGCTCTCAGAAGGCGCCAGAAAGTGGAATGGGGTGTCTGCAGTCTCTGGGCGAAGAACAGCAGGAGAATTTGTGAGTGGTCAGTGACACTGGAGATGAGCATTCACAAGACTACTCCATTTTTTTTATTTCAGCCTTTGAATGAATACAACGTCGCTCGGTTGGAATAGTATCGCTATTTTACGAGAAATAGCATAAATTTGATTTTAAACAGCGTTTGACATGTTTCTAAGTACAGTAATGGAATATTTTGAATTTTGTCACGAAATGCGCTCGCGCGTCACCCTTCGGATTGTGACCTGAACGCACCAACAAAATGGAGCTATTTAAATATTACTATGGATTATTTGGAACCAAAACAACATTTGTTGTTGAAGTAGAAGTCCTGGGAGTGCATTCTGACCAAGAACAGCAAAGGTAATCCAATTTTTCTTATAGTAAATCTGAGTTTGGTGAGGGCCAAACTTGGTGGGTGTCAAATTAGCTAGCCGTGATGGCCGGGCTATGTACTCAGAATATTGCAAAATGTGCTTTCGCAGAAAAGCTATTTTAAAATCTGACACCGCGATTGCATAAAGGAGTTCTGTATCTATAATTCTTAAAATAATTATGTATTTTGTGAATGTTAATCGTGAGTAATTAATAAATTCACCGGAAGTTTGCGGTGGGTATGCTAGTTCTGAACATCACATGCTAATATAAAAAGCTGTTTTTTTTATATAAATATGAACTTGATTGAACATGCATGTATTGTATAACATAATGTCCTAGGCGTGTCATCTGATGAAGATCATCAAAGGTTAGTGCTGCATTTTAGCTGTGTTTTTGGTTTTTGTGACATATGCTTGCTTGAAAAATGGCTGTGGTTATTTCTGACTATGTACTCTCCAAACATAATCTAATGTTTTGCTTTCGCTGTAAAGCCTTTTGGAAATCGGACAGTGGGGTTAGATTAACGAGAGTCTTATCTTTCAAATGGTGTAAAATAATTAAAAGTTCTCAAACATAGGACTATGACATTTTGTGGTTTTAAATTTGGCGCTCTGATGTGTCACTGGCTGTTGAATAGTGCGGGATGATTTCGTCCCACCTACCCTAGAGGTTTAACAAGCTAAGCGTCAGTATAGAGACAAAGAGTCACAATTCAACGGCTGACACGAGACGTATGTGGCAGGGTCTACCGTCAATTACGGATTACAAAAAGAAAACCAGCCCCGTGGCGGACACCAACGTCTTGCTCCCAGACAAATTAAACAACTTCTTTGCCCGCTTTGATGACAATACAGTGCCACGGCCCGCTACCAAAACCTGCGGGCTCTCGCAAGGCTGCCAGCCCAGACGGCATCCCTAGCCGCATCCTTAGAGCATGCGCAGACCAGCTGGCTGGTGTATTTACAGACATATTCAATCAATCCCTATCCCAGTCTGCTGTTCCCACATGCTTCAAGAGGGCCACCATTGTTCCTGTTCCCAAGAAATCTAAGGTAACTGAGCTTCCGTCATCATGAAGTGCTTTGAGAGACTAGTCAAGGATCATATCACCTCCACCCTAGACCCACTCCAATTTGCTTACCGCCCCAATAGGTCCACAGACGACGCAATCGCCATCACACTGCCCTAACCCATCTGGACAAGAGGAATACCTATGTAAGAATGCTGTTCATCGATTACAGCTCAGCATTTAATTAACACCATAGACCCTGGGTCTCGACCTTGCCCTGTGCAACTGGGTCCTGGACTTTCTGACGGGCTGCCCCCAGGCGGTGAGGGTAGGAATCATCTCCACCCCGCTGATCCTCAACACTGGGTCCCCACGAGTGCGTTCAGTCCTCTCCTGTACTCCCTGTTCACCCATGACTGCGTGGACATGCACGCCTCCAACTCAATCATCAAGTTTGCAGACGACATTAGTGGTAGGCTTGATTACCAACAACGACAAGACGGCCTACAAGGAGGAGGTGAGGGCCCTCGGAGTGTGGTGTGAGGAAAATAACCTCGCACTCAACGTCAACAAAACAAAGGAGATGATCGTGGACTTCATCAAACGGCAGAGGGAGCAACCCCCCCATCCACATTGACGGGACAGTAGTGGAGAAGGTGGAAAGTTAAGTTCCTCGGCGTACACATCACGGACAAAATGGTCCACCCACACAGACAGCGTGTTGAAGCTGCAACAGCGCCTCTTCAACCTCAGGAGGCTGAAGAAATTTGGCTTGTCACTGAAAACACTCACAAACTTTTACAGATGCCCAATCGAGAGCATCCTGTCGGGCTGTATCACCGCCTGGTACGGCAACTGCTCCACCCACAACCGTAAGGCTCTCCAGAGGGTAGTGAGGTCGGCACAACGCATCACCAGGGGCAAATTCCAGGACAGCTACACCACACGATGTCACAGGAAGGCAAAAAAGATCATCAAGGACTACAACCACCCGAGCCACTGCCTGTTCACCCCGCTATCATCCAGAAGGCGAGGTCAGTACAGGTGCATCAAAGCTGGGACCGAGACAGAAGCTGTTTTTCAATCTCAAGGCCATCAGACTGTTAAACAGCCATCACTAAAATTGAGTGGCTGCTGCCAACATACTGACTAAAATCTCTAGCCACTATTAAATTGGATGTAATAAATGTATCACTAGTCACTTTAAACAATGCCACTTTGTATTATGTTTACTTACCCTACATTACTTATCTTCTATGTACATACTGTACTCTATACCATCTACTGCATCTTGCCTATGTCGCACAGCCATCACTAATCCATATATTTATATGTCCATATTCTTATTCATTCCTTTATACACACAAGTGTAAGGTAATTGTTAGATTACTTGTTAGATATTACTGCACGGTCGGAACTAGAAGCACAAGCATTTCGCTACACTCGCATTAACATCTGCTAACCATCTGTATGTGACCAATATAATTTGATTTGCTCTGTTTCACCTGTCTTGTGCTTGTCTCCACCCTCATCCAGGTGTCGCCCATTTTCCCCCCCCCCCCCCATTATCCCCTGTGCATTTGTCTGTTGCCAGCTTGTCTCGTCAAGCCTAACAGCGTTTTTCCCTGTACTCCTGTTTTTCTCTCTAGTCCCTGTTTTCCCAGTTGACAATTCTGCTTGCCCTGAGCCTGCCTGCCGTTCTGTACCTTGTGACACTGCCCTCGATTACTGACCCCTGCCTGTTCTGTACCTTTTGGACTCTGCTCTGGATTACCGACCTCTGCCTGCCCTTGACCTGTCGTTTGCCTACACCTATTTTGTTTATTATATGATAAAATGTTTTTATTCTAGTCAAGATTCTAGCAGCTTAATTTAGCACTAGCTAAAGTTTATGTAGTGCCTTATCCGGGTTGCTGGAGAGTAGAACATTGCAGTTTAATATTTCTGCATAATTTCTGGACAGAAAGTTATTGGTTTTTGCAATGTTATGAAGACAGAAAAAAGCTACCAATGAAATGTTTTTATATGTTCGTCAAAAGAGATCACTACAATACATTTTAATAAAAGATTTTCAAAAATGGATAAGATCTTGCTACCATGGAAAGGAAAATATGTCTATTTGTGGCAAAATCACCCTGATTAACTCTTTAGTCATGTCCCAGTTTTTTTATTTGCTTATGGCCCTGCCTACAACTGACGACTTGTTTTTTAAATGATATGAGCAAACATTTCCATTTTATTTGGAACGGCAAGCCAGACAATATTAAACAGGCCTATTTATATAATGAATATGAATTGAGGGCAGAAATTATAAAATATTAAAGCACTAGACATCTCACTGAAGGCTTCAGTCATATACTGAAATCCGAACTGGTCTTCTAGCAGATTAGTAAGAATGGCTCGTCATGTGTTCAAGATTGGCCTTTTTCCCTTTATTCAGATCACAACATCTCACTTCGGTTATTTTAAAATTAAATCTTCAAAATATCGCGATTTTTAAAACAAGCCATAGAAATTTGGTTACAATTTCAGTTTAATCCACCAGAAAATACAGAACAAATATTACAAATATTATGGCTGAACTCAAATATACTAAATTTAAATATATATTTTGGGCAGAACATTTTTTTTTTTAACGGTATAATCTTTATAAATGATATCATACATAGGACTGGTGGAGTTGTCACACATGCAGCTAACAAAAATGTATGGAAGTGTCTGCTCTATCCACAATTATAACAATCTAATTGCATCATTACCACCGCAAAAATGGAAGAGGCAAGTGGAAGAAAGTAAGGAGATTGTCTGTCGGCCCTGCATTAAAGACCAAAATTGGTTAAAGAAAATTGTGATAAAAAAAGTATACCAGTTTCATTTAAGGACCAAAAAATGGACAGCTGTGCCATACAGATTGCAAAATAGTTGAAGAAATGTTTGATGTATCAATTCTATGGCACAAAACGACACAGGGTTCAAAACTTAGTTTTTACATTTCAATTATTATGCAACATTCTTGCAACCAATAGAATGTTATATAATATGGGGGATACAACCATACCAGCTCTGCAGATTTTGCTGCAAAGAGACAGAATTATTAGATCATTTGTTTTGGTCCTGTCCATATATAGGTTGTTTTTGGTCGCAGGTTCAGGAATGGCTGAAGAATTGTTACATGTACCTGGATCTAACTCAGCAAATTGCACTGCTTGTCACACCCTGATCTGTTTCACCTGTCTTTGTGCTTGTTTCCACCCCCCTCCAAGTGTCACCCATTATCCCTGGTGTATTTATACCTATGTTCTGTTTGTCTGTTGCCGGTTCGTCTTGTCTTACCAGCACGCTTTCCCGTCTTCCTTTTTCTCAAGTTCTTTTTTCTTAGTTTCCTCGGTTCTGATTATTCTGCCTGCCCTGACCCCGAGCCTGCCTGCTGTCCTGTACCTGCCTGACTCTTACCTGATCACGAACCTCTGCCTGTCCTCGACCTGCCATTTGCCTGCCCCGTGTTTACAATAAATCATCTGAGAACTGTACTATCCGGCTCCTGTGTCTGCATCTGGGTCATATCCTGAGTTGTGATAGTTCGAACTGGCCATGACTGACCCAGCAGACTCAGACCAGCTCCACAATGCAGTCTCCCAGCAAGGAGCCACCATTGGAAGACAAGAGGAGTTACTGCAATGCCTTATGGAGGGACTCCAGACCCTGGCAGAATGCCAAGACCAGGCGTTCGATACATTGCTGTACCAATTCTGTGGATTCCCTACTAGGCAGCTGACAACACCAGTAATCCCCCAGACTCTCAGCAACCCCGCCACCAGCGGCGTTTCTTCCCAGCCTACCCCAGTGTCCCGAGAACCCTGCTTACCACCTCCGGAGCACTACGCTGGAGATTCTGGAACCTGCCGGACCTTTCTCTCCCAGTGCTCTCATCTTCGAGCTGCAGCCTTCGTTCCCATCGGACCACTTGAAGATAGCGTACCTCATAATGCTGATGTCCGGGAGGGCATTCACATGGGCTAAGGCGGTGTGGGAGCGACAGTCTGCTGTCTGCCTCAGTCTGGAGGGGTTTGTTGCGGAACTACTGAAGGTGTTTGATTCTCCATTGTCCGGGAGAGAGGCTGCTCCACCTAGGTCAAGACTCCTGTAGTGTGGCAGACTACGCAGTGGATTTTTGCACGTTGGTGGCTGATAGTGCCTGGAACCCGGAGCATTGTTTGACATGTTCCTTCACGGATTATCGGAGGTGATCAAAGATGAGCTCGCAGCCCGGGAGCTACCCATGAACCTTGACTCCCTCATAGCCTTGACCATCCGGATCGATGGGCTGCAACGAGAATGTAGGAAGGAGAGGGAATCTGTGTCCTGTCGCCCTCGCTCACCCTCGATTCCCAGCTCGCCTCAGAGGAATTCCGGAGACCCCCGAAAGCTACATGTTTGAGTGAACCTGATGTCACCCAAGTTCTCTCGGGAATCACCGAGGGCTGCCGACTCGCCTCCTTCGGAGCCCATGCAACTGGACAGGGCTCAGTAACACCCAGAGCTGTCTATATTGTAGAGCTATGGGACATTTCTTAGCTACCTGCCCATTAAAAACCCAGGCTCATCAAGTAGGCACAAGTACGCTGGTGAGTTGTATGGGGAGTTTTCCATCCTCCATTACTCGTACCCCTCTCCATGCTACCCTGTTGTGGGGTGGCCGGTTCAAATCTTTCCGGGTGCTTATTGACTCTGGGGCCTACGAGAGGTTTATGGACACTACCCTGGTGTCAGAGATGGGAATCCCCACACAACCCCTCTCCATTCCCATGGATGTCAGCGTTGGATGGGTGCTCTATTGGCAGTCACCCACACTACATTTCCCATTAACCTGAGAGTGTCGGGCAATCACAGTGAGAGTATGCCATTCCTGTCCATTGAATCCCCTCATGCACCTGTGGTTTTGGGGTTCTCCTGGCTCCAGAGGCACAATCCTCTGATCGACTGGACTACTGGTTCTATCTTGGGTTGGAGCCCGTTTTGTCATGCGCATTGCCTGAAGTCGGTGCTGCCTGCCCCAGGACGTCTTCCTGCGGGCTTGGGAAAAGTCCTGACCCTCTCCGCCATTCCTGCGGAATACCAGGACCTCAGAGGTTTTCAGCAAGGCCCGTGCCACTACGCTTCCTCTGAATCAGCCCTATGACTGCACCATCGACCTTCTCCCGGGCACTACACCTCCTCGGGGGTGATATTGAGGACTTTCTCACTGCTGGGTTTATGCGTCCCTCTTCCTCCCCCGCCGGTGCAGGCTTCTTCTTTCTGGAGAAGGACAAGACCCTGCATCCATGTATCGACTACCGCGGTCTCAATGACATTACAGTTAAAAAATGTTACCAGGGGACCACTCATCTCCTCAGCTTTCAAGCCTCTTCAGGGGCAACCATCTTCTCCAAGTTGGATCTTTGGAATGCCAACCATCTGGTTTGGATACGGGAAAGGGATGAGTGGGCTGACCAACGCTCCCGCAGTGTTCCAGGCCCTGGTCAATGATGTGCTCAGAGACATGTTGAACCTATTTGTTTGTCTACCTCGACGACATCCTCAACTATTCCCGGTCAGCTCAAAAGCACGTCTTCCATGTCCGGCAGGTCCTCCAGCGTCTCCTGGAGAACGTCTTCCTTTTTCTCAAGTTTTCCCAGTTCTGACTATTCTGTCTGCCCTGACCCCGAGCCTGCCTGACTTTGACCTGATCATGAACCCCTGCCTGTCCTCAACCTTCCCTTATGCCTGCCCCGTGTTTACAATAAATCTTAGAACTGTACCATCTGCATCCTGTGTCTGCATCTGGGTCATGATACTACTGGGTGATTTGAAAATTCATAGTCAATCGATCAATTATATAATAATATTCTTAGCAAAAATAAATCTTTATTTACATTCTTTGGAAACTACGAGAATAGAAAGGTTTTAGAACTTTTGTGAAACAGCACAGTTGAAAAATATGGCAAATAGAAATCAAAACTGGATGGTGTTAAGAGATGGGAGGGGGTGAGGAGAGCTGAAGGGTGGGACTAAAAATAAGATAACTAATGTAAAATATATAGTGTCCATAAACTGTATACAGTATGTACTGTGTAAGCTGGAAGTAGACGCCTATGTGTTGTCCAGTAGTTTACTCCAATTAGGGAAAGGGTAGTACGGTTAGTGGAAAATAATAAAGGGAAGAAAAAAAATGCAAATACCTCATAAATGCTATAACTTCAATTTCTCAAACATATGACTATTTTACACCATTTTTAAAGACAAGACTCCCGTTAATCTAACCACATTGTCCGATTTCCAAAAGGCTTTACAGCGAAAGCAAAACATTACATTATGTCAGGAGAGTACCCTGCCAAAAATACTTCCGGTGAATTTACTAAATTACTCACGATTAACGTTCACAGAACACATAATTATTTTAAGAATTATAGATACAGAACTCCTTTATGCAATCGCGGTGTCAGATTTTAAAATAGCTTTTCGGCGAAAGCACATTTTGCAATATTCTGAGTAGATAGCCCGGCCATCACGGCTAGCTAATTTGACACCCACCAAGTTTGGCCCTCACCAAACTCGGGTTTACTGTAAGAAAAATTGGATTACCTTTGCTGTTCTTGGTCAGAATGCACTCCCAGGACTTCTACTTCAACAACAAATGTTGTTTTGGTTCCAAATAATCCATAGTTATATTTAAATAGCTCCGTTTTGTTGGTGTGTTCAGGTCAGTATCCGAAGGGTGACGCGCGAGCGCATTTCGTGACAAAAAAATTCAAAATATTCCATTACCGTACTTAGAAGCATGTGAAACGCTGTTTAAAATCAATTTTTATGCGATTTTTCTCGTAAAATAGCAATAATATTCCAACTGGCCGACGTTGTATTCATTCAAAGACTGAAAGAAAAACATGGAGTCCTCTCGTGTCATTGTTCCCTGCCTGACCACTCACAAAAACTCCTGCTGTTTTTCGCCCAGAGACTGCAGAGACGTCATTCCACTTCCACAGGCGCCTTCTGAGAGCCAATGGAAGCCTTAGAAAATGTCACGTTACAGCAGAGATGCTGTATTTTTGATGCAACAGAAGAACAAATTGTCAGACAGGGCACTTCCTGTATGGAATCTTCTCAGGTTTTGGCCTGCCATATGAGTTCTGTTATACTCACAGACACCATTCAAACAGTTTTAGAAACTTTAGTGTTTTCTATACGGTTTTTTTATCCGGCCGTGCGAATACTGCTCCCTAGCCCCAACAGGTTAACAGCTTCTACCCCCAAGCCATAAAACTCCTGAACAGCCTATCAAATGGCTACCCAGACTCACTGCATTGTCGTCGTTTTATGGATGCCACTATTGCTTCGGAGCTTGGTATTCCCTCTCAGCCCTTCTGTCCCCATGAATGCTAGGGCACTGGACGGCCACTCTATAGGGGAAGTCACCCATAGTACTGTCACGTCCTGATCGATTTCACCTGTCCCTGTGATTGTCTCCAGCCGCTCCAGGTGTTGCTTATTTATCCCTGTGTTTCCTGTCTCTCTGTGCCAGTTTGTCTTGTATGTTAGTCAAGTCAACCAGCGTCTTTTTCCCGTACTCCTTTTGCTATTCTCTGTTTGATAGTCTTCCCGGTTTTGACCCCTGCTTGACTCTGGACTACTTTTCCGCCTGCCTGATCATCCTGCCTGCCCTGACCTTGATTCTGCCTGCCCTTCAGTACATTTTTGACCCTTTTGCCCATCCACGACTATTCTCCTGCCTTACCCTATTGGATTAATAAATATTGTAAGACTCCAACCATCTGCATCTGGGTCTCGCCTAGTGTCATGATACCTTTGGATCATGACCCGACTGTCAAAGCAGCAGTGATTACATAAAGTCGCTCTGTGTGAGGGATTAAGATATGAGATATCGGAAACACACAACTTACCATGGAGAGGCCAGAGTAAAAACAGGCATTACACTCTGCCATTGGAAATGTTTTTGTAGTTGTTCCTACAGTCTGTCAGACATGACTGTCAGACAGATGATGAGATGGTTTTGACTAGGCTCTTTGACACTAACATCATGGGTGCGGTTTTCATGCTTAGTCTCCTGACTTCTTTGTTATCAGTATCCTTTCAAGAAGTTAATGTACACTGAGTGTACAAAACGTTAGGAACACCTGCTCTTCAGGACATGGACTGACCAGGTGAAAGCTATGATCTCTTACTGATTACTTGTTAAATCCAGGGGAGGAGACAAGTTAAAGAATCATTTTTGAGACATGGATTGTGTATGTGTGCCATTGAGGGTGAATGGGCAAAACAAAATATTTAATGCCTTTTGAATTGGGTATGGTAGTAGGTGCCATGCGCACCTGTTTGAGTGCGTCAACAACTGCAAAGCTGCTGGGTTTTTCAAGCTCAACAGTTTCCCGTGTGTATCAAGAATGGTCCACCACCCAAAGGACACCCAGCCAACTTCACATCTGTGGGAAGCATTGGAGTCAACATGGGCCAGCATCTCTGTGGAATGCATTCAATACCATGTAGAGTCCATGCCCTGATGAATTGAGGCCGTTCTGAGGGCAAAGGGGTATTTAACTCTATTAGGAAGGTGTTCCTAATGTTGTGTACACTGTTTATTAGAGGAAAGTCTTGGAGCATTACCAGGAAGAGAACAGTATATGCCACAATAAAAATAAGGTACCCTTGATTATGCAACACATGTTACATAACACGTTAAGCATGATGAAAGGAACAAACGACTCCTTAACCTCAACCTCTGAAGTCATCACAGCTGATGAGCATTAGAGCTATGACAGGTCAGCCATGTAAGGTCAATACAAACCTACATTGTGTTTGTCCAGCCAAATGGGAAGCATATGGTGTCTGTCTTTTCACCTTCATGAAATAACGAACAGTTTCTTTGAAATGCTTTTTAGCAGTAATACTAGTTCAATGGAGGCATATAAGCATTGCAAACTAATTCTGTTAATTTAATGTACTTATACTGCATTTGAAACGATCCCATTTCCTGTACAGAATTAAGGGAGCTAGTGAATAAGACATCTAATCTCTGATTGCTATGGACAATGTATGTGTGACAAGATTAAAATACCAGCCTAATGGCTACACAGTTTTAAATGGAGTCCACCACATCAATCAAGTTTCAGGAAAGATGGCTGGACTGTCACCTGTCATTATGTGGTGTAGTCAGCGATGAGTTTTTCTATCTGTTGGTACCACTGACTCCCTCTCACTCCACCACCTATTTCAGCATATAGCCCCCCATTCCCAGACCACCCTCCCTCTTTGAGGAACAGTCTGCCTAAATACAAGGAGAGCCTCCTCTTGATCAGAGTATCAGAGTCACTGTGTCTGGTTACTAGCTGGCTGGCAGAGAAATCAAACCTATTTCCCCACAGATTTACTACCAAGCAAAACATTGAAGGCAGCGAGAAAATACCCAAGCCATCAAATAGTCTGTGTGGAACTAATAGGACGTGAGCTGTAGAAAGGCCACAGGAAGGTAAACTACATTTAACTTACCATTGCAAGTTCATACAGAGTAGGGTCAACCATGAAATTTCAT